>NC_080089.1:97437185-98100935 GCF_950005125.1 Chionomys nivalis
AAGTCATAGAAAGATCAACTAGTTACAATGCTAAATTTGAGTAAACTAATGTGTATATAAATAGAAGTAATAGTTCAAAGAAAATGTTATCTTCATTTTGCTAAAAAAAAAAAACTACTAGTAAGCCCATAATAAGGTCATGTAATGTTATAAAGCTTATATGCCGTGTTAGGGGAGCAAAACACAAACATGCAGGCCAACAAATAAGATGTGGTGAGCACTAAAGTGGGATACATTAGAGAACAGCAGGTGTTAAGTATCTGGTAGGAATGGGGCGGTTTGAAAAGTCAATTTTTATTTGATTGGTTCTGTTTCTATTTTGTAAGGGTTTTTTGTAGGTATTTTTATTTTTCAAGAATCTCATGTATTTTGATTATATAAACCTTCTATACCCCCTCTTCCAACTCCCTCTAGGGCTCCCATCAATATATTCCCCTCTCAACTTCATATCCTTCTCCTTTCTTCATATCCTTCTCTTTCTTCTTCATTATTCTTCCTGCTTTAAGAGAAGTGACCTTCCATGTTGGAATATTAACTGCCTTGATGTTATGTGGCTTTTCTGCAAATGATAAAAGTTGATGAGTCCTGTGACTTGACATTTACAGAGTATTGCTTTGGCTATTTGGAATATTTTATCTTCTCATTCAAATTCTTAGGATTTCTAATCTTATGAAAAAAAGAGTGTCACTGGCATTTGCTAGAGATTGTGTTAACACCTGTAGATCACTTTGAATAGTATGGACATCTTAATAATAATTGATCTTTCCAGTTCATTAATTCAGATGTCTTTGTATGTTTTCATTTTGGCCGTTTAACTTATTTCATCAGTGTTTTATGGTTTTCTTAGAGATCTTTCGCCTTTTTATTAACTTTACTCCTATGTGCTGTATTGTTTTATACATTATTATTATATCTTGGATTGTTGCTCTTATTTCCATTTCAGATAACTGGCTGTTGGTATATAGCAATTCTACTGGTTTTCATGTTGCTTTTGTGTCCAACAACTTGAGTTCATTTATTAGTTGTAATAGTTCTTTGATAAAGTCTTGAATTTGTGTGTGTGTGTGTGTGTGTGTGAGATCATACCATCCTCAGAGAAAATTTGACAATTCCCAACTTGAATGTTCATTATTTTTCTCTTATCTGATTGCTTTGACTAGATCTGTTTGTGTACAGGTGATTAAAAAAAAATGGGCCTCCTTTTCTTCTAGATCTAAGGGAAAAAGTAGCTCATATAAATATGAAATAGTACATTTTTTCCTAGCATGCTAGTATAAAACTCTAGGTTTGTTTCCTAGAAACTGGCTTGTTCGAGAGTATCATATATAGTCTTTATATTATGTACTTCCTTCTATGCCTAACTGATTCAAAGTTTTTATTGTGATGTTGAATTTCATTGACTGCCTTACCTGCATTTATGGAGATGATCAAATGGCTTTTTTTTCGAGACAGGGTTTCTCTGTAGCTTTGGTGCCCATCCCGGAACTAGCTCTTGTAGACCAGGCTGGCCTCGAACTCCCAGAGATCCGCCTGCCTCTGCCTCCCAAGTGCTGGGATTAAAGGCGTGCGCCACCACCGCCCGGATCAAATGACTTTTATTGCTTATTCTCTTGATGTGTTATGTTTATTTGTTTGTATATGTTGAGCCACCCATGTATCCCTGAAATGAATCTTTCTTGATTATAAAAAATTTATGTTTTAATGTTTATTAGTGTTTTGGGGGGCTACATTTTATGTTAACGTTCATCACTTAGCCTGTTGTTTTGTTTTGGATTTTGTGTCTTTGTCTGACTTGATATCCAGATAATGATAGCCTTGTAGATTGCGATTGGAATAACATGTATCTGATTCTTTAAATTCTTAGTAGAACTCAGCAGTAAAATTATCTGATGATTTTCTTTTCTTTGACTTAAGACTTTCTTTTACTGATTGATTCCCTTTTCACTATTGGGCAATTCCAATTTCCTGTTTCTTCATGGGTCTATCTTGGTGAAGCCTGTATGTCCAGGTATTTGCCCATTTGTTTTATAGGTTATCAAATCTGTCATTGTACAGTCATTTGTTCTTTATTTCTTTAGTAATATCTCCTCATGGTCTCCAAGTGTTTTCTCTCTCTCTCTCTCTCTCTCTCTCTCTCTCTCTCTCTCTCTCTCTCTCTCTCTCTCGGTTTTTTGTCACTTGCTTTGTTTGTTTTCTGGTTTGGTCTTTTGAGACTGGGTCTTACATATTGTTACCCAGAACTGTCTGGGTAATGTTGAACCTATGATAATCCTCCTCCCTCAGCCCCCTGAGCGTTAGATTTACAGATGTGTACTGCCACATCTGTTTTCTACTGTAGTCTTTATTATTTTTCCCTGCCCTAATTTAAGTCTAGTTGGATTCTTTCTTTCCAGCTTGCTGAGATGCTGTAATAGCTTGAGCTATGGCTGCTTTTGTGATGTAAATGTTGATTGCTATAAACTAAGTGCTGTGCTTCTTGCACCCTTAGTTTTGGTGAGTCGGGTTTCGCATTTAATTATTTCAACTGCTTGTTTAATTGAGCTGGAGATGTGACTGAGCAGTTTAGAGTAAGGCTGCTTTTTCAGAAGACCCAGGTTTGATTCTTGACACCTACATGGTGCTGACAGCCTTCATAATCCTAGTGCAGGGATTGGGCACCCTCACCCCCAGCACTGCATTTATGTGGTGTATAGATATATAGGCAGTCAAAACACCCATAAATTTAAAAAAAAATAGGACTTTAGTTTCCTTTTTAATGTTTTTGCTATATTTGTTGCTATAGTACTATATAGGTGGGTAAAACTTAAGAATTGATATTTTCTTTTACTGTCTACTTTGTCATTACCCTCTTTGTCATTCAGAAATTGAGGTCTTTGATCCAGATAAAATTGGATTTTGTTCAGGGCTAGAGATACAGATCTGGTTTCGTTCTTGAGGAGGCAGATACTCAGTTTTGCAATTATCAGTTATTGGACAGGCTGTCTGGTCACAGTCTTACACCAGAAACCTTGAAACCTTGCATTATTCTTATAAATGGCTGCCCCTTATCATTTTCTCAAGTAATGCGCTATGACCATAAGAGGTAGCTTTGTAACTTTTTATTATTGTCAAAAACTCACTATATATATATATAGATATATATATAGAGAGAGAGAGGGGGGGGGTAAAACAGAACTAGGAAGGAATTAAAAACTAGTAGGCACTGTGACTTTAGTAGAATTGAAGCTGTAGAGATAGACCTATAACAGAAGTGTAGACAGGAAGAATAAAGAGCGTGACTCAAACAGCACGTGTATGAATTTATTCCCTACTCTCAGACAGAAAAACATTTTTAAGTTCAGTTTCGCTACACTGTGCACTTTCTCCTCAAACCCAGGGTATACCCTTGAGAGCTGGTATCTCGTGCTTCAGTAAGAAAGTGTTGTAGTCTCTGTTTCTTTCCCAATGGTGAGGTCCCAATTACTGTGTTTACCTTAGTTCTGTCAATCTGCAGCAGAGAGTTCTCACAAAGTCTGTCATATGTGAGGCTTCCTGCTGCTGTGGCCATGGTGGGAAGCATCAGCTTCAGACTGCCTTCCTCCTCTTCTGCTGTCGTTTCCACAGCCTGTGCTGCTTTGAGTTTGTTGCTCCCATCGGGGTGCTCTGTGTTCACCATGCTCTTCATGGGGTCCCAAATCTGCCCAGTTATTCTCCCAGCTTTGAACTCCTGTACCCTATTTCTGGTTCTGTTTCTTGTCTTAATTTTGCATTTCTGACAACAGAAATTGCCTGTCCCCAGTTCCATCAGTTGTCTAATGACTAAGAGTCCTTGGGCACACTTCCCTGGAGGCAGAAAAATCTGAGATACAATACACCTCTCTCTCTCTCCTCCCCCCTTCCCCCTCTCTCCCTCCCTCCCTCCCTCCCTCCCTCCCTCCCTCCCTCCCTCCCTCCTCTCTCTCTCTCTCTCTCTCTCTCTCTCTCTTTCTCTTTTAGTGGATCTCCTATATTCCAAACTAGCCTCAAACTCTTTGTAGCCAAGGAACCATCTGATCCTCCTGTCTTTACCTCTTGGGTGTTGTTATTACAGGCCTGTGCTATTGTGCTATTTATTCAGTCTTGGGGATCAAGTCCACAGTTTCATGCATTGTGTCTCCTTTAAGTTCCTTGAGTTCTTTAATAAATTTTATGATTTTTCTCTTAAATTCTATGTCCTGGGTGTTCTCTTTAGAGAATATATATGTAAGATTAGTATGTTTGATAGGAAACATGCTGTCTTAGCTGTTTGTTGTTTTTGCTTTTATAGCTTGACTTGGGCGTGTGGCCATCTTTCTTTGGCTCTATGTCTAGTGCAAGAATCTGTTCTACTGTAGTGTAACAGACTGCTACATTGCAGCTGCTGCATGACCAGAAGCAGGCAGAATAAAGCTGGTGGTGGGTGGGCCTTTGAACCCACTTTCTTCATGAGTCACTTTTAACTGGTAAAGGCACTTCTTTCCTCTCCTGTGCTTTTCTCCATCTGTTGTCATCTCTACACTCACAGGCCTACCTCCAGACCCAAAGATAGTTTGGGAGCCATTTTTGCCTGGTCCAGTTAAACAGCCCACCTTCCTAGAGCAGTTTCCACAATACAAAGCCATACTAGTTGGTAAATGCAAGACAGCAAGGTGTGGCTCAGACTTACCAATGCTCTTCTTACCAAGACTTACTAGACTTCCTTGGATCAATATTTTTGTTTGTCATATCATCTTAGGACAATTTGCAGATGTTAAATTAATTGCCTTGAAATTTTTCCCAGTTAAAAGATTGTTATGCTAGGGAAAGGATATGCCAGATTCCTCACTCTAGTTTTTCTGAAATCCTGCCCTGCCCTCATTTGAATACCCTTAAAGAAACTCAGAATCTTTTGAGGCAAACTAGCAAAGGAAAATATAAGAAAATGCCATGTGTATACACACACTCACACATGCACCCTTACTGGCATATACTTCCCTTTCAACGGACTGCAGGAATGTAAAACAACTGTGGATACGTAAGTGCTGACATGAAAGTCACTGCTGCTCTTTGTATGTTTACAGTCATTCGTATCTAGAGAAATTCCTCACTGAGCAGATGATGGAAAGGAGGGAGGATGTGTGGCTTCCACTCATTTCCTATAGAAATTCATTAGTCACTGGGGGTGAAGATGATAGAATGTCTGTGAACAGTGGAAGCAGCAGCAGTAAAACTTCCTCAGTCAGAAGTAAAAAAGGAAGACCCCCACTACACAGAAAGCGAGTAGAAGGTAAGTTCTGGTCTACACTCTGAGGCAAGTTACTTTGCCTGGCTTACAGAAAATAAGTAACAAGTGATTTATTGAAACAAGATGCTGTAAGGCACATGATGTCATTATGTATTTGCTACCAACTGAAATATCCAAGGACAAAGGTTGGCTATGCAGTGAGGCAGAAAAGAAACGTGATGGAACAGAGAACACAGAAGACATAGAAAGGGACAAAGCAGTTATACACACTATAAAGTTGATCTCTAACTATATGACTCTAACACATTAAATTTTAAAATAAAAGTATTATATTAAAATACATCTTAAAATATGCAAAATCAAGTTTAAGAAATAAAATTACCTCAAGCTGGATGTGGTGGTGTATGATTGCAATCCCAGCATTTGAGAGGAGATGGAGTTCAGGGTCATCCTCAGCTATGTAACAAGCCTGATCTACATAATTGCGTTCCTCCCCCTCCAAATACACATGCAGACTTATCGTATTCATAGAGGATTGTTGGTAATTTGAGAGTATACTTCTGCAACAAATTAAGCATACTAGACTACCTTTACAGTTCTGTCATTGCTTGAGTAATTTGTCTCTATGCCATAAAACAGTGATGGCCAACCCTGATTGATAGTATACCTTCTTAGTCTGTAGGGAATAGGGACTCGAATTATCATGAAAATCTGAGTAATGGGTATTCTCGTATTTAAAAAGACTAAAAATTGCACTGTTAAATATTTCTCTGAAGTTGACTGAGGGGTGCTTCAAAGTAAACGTGCTCATTTTCCAAGTAGCTGCTGCCTTCCCCATGCTTCTCCTAATAAGTTCTCATAACTTCTCTTCAGTTACCAGCACCGCACCCCTGCTCCCCAAAGAACAGTGACGCCACAGGTTTGCCAAACTCAGTGGCTCACTTAGTTTTAATGCCTTTCCTTATTGGAGGAGTATTGACTATTGATAAAGCACAAACTTTAAAATCAGTTTCCTATTTCAAACCTGGCTTTTGTTTTGAACATATTATTTAGCCCTCTCTGAGTTTTAATAATTAATTGAATGAAAGGTATCAAGTATCTAGTGTACTTTTGCCTCTCAGTTACTATGAATATACAAGCAAACATAGTATGCAGTGTTACTGAGCACTGTACTTGGCCTGTGAGTAGCATGTAAATGTTGGCTATGTTCAGGATGTTCCCAAGATTTCACAGTCAGAAAACTAATGAACATTATTAATATTGAGTCTAACAAAGTCTCAGCGTCCTTTGAGATGCCCTTTCACATTTCAGCTTTGATACTTTTAGTTAAATATATGTCTCCTAAATCCTGTCTTTATACTTGAAGAACCTGAACTTTCCTCCAAAGAATGATTCTGGTTGCTTTACTTTGAAAATACCTTTTATAACAACCTCTGTCAAGGCTCTCATGTCTACAACATGCTTTGCCCGTGCATACTTTTCTCTACTATAATCTTTTTTTTTTTTTGTTTTTTTTTTTTGGTTTTTTCGAGACAGGGTTTCTCTGTGGCTTTGGAGCCTGTCCTGGAACTAGCTCTGTAGACCAGGCTGGTCTTGAACTCACAGAGATCCGCTTGCCTCTGCCTCCCGAGTGCTGGGATTAAAGGCGTGCGCCACCACCGCCCGGCTTTTTTTTTGGTTTTTTGAGACAGGGTTTTGGACTCTTTGTAGACCAGGCTATCCTTGACCTGTCTCTGCCTCCCATGTGCTGGGATTAAGGGCATGCGCCACCACTATCTGGCTCAACTGTTGTCTTATTAGGTAACATGTACTAAATTCTTACATGTTTTTCATGTATTTTATCATTTGCAAATGTTGTATTAATCAACTTGTTCCCACACTGTTACCCATATTTTATAAAGAACTAAGCCTTACAGAATTTAAGAATCTTTTTATTGTTTCTATTGAGCTTTATATTTTGAATTTAAGAATTTAAATTGCCGCATATAACTCACTAATACACAGTCAAACTATCGTTTTTAAGACTACATGTGGACTGGGTAGCCACTTTGGTAATTGTTAAATGGTAAAAGAAAACTTGGCTATGTGGATGTGAAGGTTCGAGATTGTCACTATAGGTTGTGAGCTGAGCCCCTGGATGGCCATTTCATCCATTCTGAGCTGAAATGAAGGTTTTCACTGTCAGAGCTTCTCTCACTGGAGAGTCTCTAAAGGTTAGGAGATGGTTTCAAGGAGAGCAAGCTCCTGAGGGTATTTCAGTCTCCAGTGGGCACTTTCACAAAAAGAAAAGGGGGGGGAGGGAACTAATGCTTTCTGCATTATTTTATAAGGATGGCTTAGGTATGCAAATGATGTCTATCAGCTCCAGTCTACAAAGCAGCCTCAGGAGGGAGAAACATGACACCTCACTTGCTAGTGTAAGACAGTACATAATTTAGTTTCAAGTAAGCAGGATTGATTATATTCCCTCCGTTAAATGCAAGTGTAATTAAAAACTGGATAGGACAGTCAGGTTCTCTAGAGAGACTTAAAAACATGAAAGCTATGGGCTTTTCTATCTCCACGGGTACAGCCTGGCAGAAGGAGCAGCTTCTCCGGTGCTCATTGTCTACTGCTATTAACAGCATTTGCTGATTTCTCTGTAGAAGCCAGTCTAAGTGCTGCCACCTGGGACACCTTGTAGGCTCAGGCAGTTGGTACAAAAGCAAAAGAAGGTTGCCGAGGGCTCTGGTTAACATTACTCTTCCCCTCTAAGGTAAATAAATCCTCAGAGATAAGGAGACAGGAGGCAGTATGGTATTTGATGCCTATGATAAATAAACTAATAACCTCATTTAATCCCTGTAGTTTCTAAGTACTAATATCCTCATTTTAGGTATGAGAAAACCAAACTTTGTAAGAAGCCATTAACATAATACAAAGTCAAAGGAGAGAATTGTGGGACTGGAATGTAAACTCCTGCTCCAGCCAGGCATTGGGCATGATAGCTCAGGCTATAATTCCAACACGTGGGGGGGGGGCTAAAGCAGGAAGATCTGGAGTTCAAACCCAGTCTAAGTTACATGAAACCTATTTCAGAAAGAAAATACCAAAAAACTGAATCATAAGCTGGGCATGTTAGCACATGTCTGTATTCCCAGTACTTGGATATGGTGCAGGAGGATGGGGAGTTCAGGGTCCTTGTTTCATGGTGAATTTGAAGCCAGCCTGTGCTACATGAGACTATTTAAAAAACAATAAAATGAAATAAACTAGTTGGTCTAACTGTAGAGTCACGCTTTTCAAGTGTTATAACTGCCACCAGAGTTTACTCTATCTCTGATATTTTGAGGCTTTAATTGAAATTTTGCAGATGAAAGTATGGATAACACGTGGCTAAATAGGACTGATACCATGATTCAGACTCCTGGAGCCCTGCCAACCCCACAGCTCACCTCCACTGTGCTTAGAGAGAACAGCCGCCCCATGGGAGAACAGATCCAGGAACCTGAGTCTGAACATGGTTCTGAACCAGACTTTTTACACAAGTAAGTACTAAAAATTCATTTTCTTGGCATAAAACTTCTGTTAAAGTAAAACTGAGAAAAACTGAGCACATCGCTGGAGAGATCTTGCAGAAGTGAAGCTACAAATGGAGACAAACTATATAAAAGTCTGCCGAGACCGGGTGGTGGTGGCGCACGCCTTTAATCCCAGCACTCGGGAGGCAGAGGCAGGCGGATCTCTGGGAGTTCTAGGCCAGCCTGGTCTACAAGAGCTAGTTCCAGGACAGGCTCCAAAGCTACAGAGAAACCCTGTCTCAAAAAACCAAAAAGAAAAAGAAAAAAAAAAAGTCTGCCGACAGTGCTGTGGACATCCTTTCCTCAGAGTTCACACTTGTATTGATATAATGGGACAAGTGATGGAGGAAGGTCATTGGTTAATTAATAAAGAAACTGCTTGGCCTGATAGGTTAGAACATAGGTGGGTGAAGTAAACAGAATAGAATGCTGGGAGGAAGAGGAAGTGAGCTCAGACGCCATGAAGCAAGCCGCTAGGTCAGACATGCTGAATCTTTCCCGGTAAGACTGGTGCTACACAGATTACTAAATATGGGTTAGGCAAGATAAGTCACCACCTCGTGGTGCTACACACATTAATAGAAATGGGCCACGCAGTGTTTATATGAATACAGTTTGTTGTTATTTCCTGTAAAGCTAGCTGGTGGCTGGGAGCCGGGTGGCAGGAACGCAGCCTGCAGCTCCTTCTACAGACAAGCATTTCTTCACCAACTAAAACTTCAGGAATATGTTAGAATAGAAAAATTTTTAAACCTTTGAGAGCTTTTGAAGAAACTTTAATGTCAGTCAGTGCTACTCAATAACATTTTCTGTATATGTGGTAGAAACATCTTGCCTTGTCCCATGTGTTGCTACTAAAAGTATGTTTTTGCCCTTAGTTCTTTAATAATTATATTTTCCTCAAAGAAAAGTTCACAGACCTTTGAATGAACAGTGTCTCACCAAGTGCACTCATTTTGCTTATGCATGCACTGGGTACATCTGTTTCTCTAATGTGTGTTATTTCCTTAACAGGAGCCTGTAAGAGCTTTCTTAGGCTGTCTGTGATGGAACCTCAGATTGTGCCACCTTTATCATCCATTTGATGATTTTAATTTAAAGCTAGTCATGGTGGCATACTCCCGTAATCCCAGTACTTGGTAGAGGCAGGAGCTCAGAACTAACCTGAGTACACAGTGAGTTTGGAACCAGCTTGGAACTACATGAGACTTTGTCTCAAAAGACAAACAAAAGCTCTGTGTTGCCTTTGTTCTTTACTTATATTTCTGTACATGGGATACTGATGTGAATTGCACTGATGGGTAAGAGAAAATTCCTATGAAATTAATATATTGAAAATAGAGACAATTTTAGAAGTATTTTAGATCCTGAGTTTTCATAAGGCAACCTGACACCAAAGAATCTTTCTTCCAAAAACCTGAAAGAATAATTTCTGTCTATCATTGAATAGCTGAGCCTGTTTACATTGTTAGGCATCAAGAGTTTTGCCTACGTCCAGCCTTGCATGGATAAGGATGCAAGTATGCCTACTGTCCTTCCTTCATGGGAGCTCTTCCTGAAGCAACCGCCTTGCTATCCTGACTTTACCGTTTATCAGTCCCATTGGCCATGGACTGTCTTCTGTTCCCTGCCCTGTCCATATGTCTTTCTTGTCACAGTGGTGACGCCCAAAGGATACAAAAACAGCTACTTAGAATTTCATGTGACAGGTTTTTATCTGCGGAACAACTAAAATTTGCTAACTATAAAACGGGGTGGAAGTAATGCCATTTCTCATGTTCTTTTAAATATAGAATATAGGTGAAGATTTCACTCCATAACATTAAGAAACTATGTGTCATAAGGACTTCTAAGTACTAAGAAGAGATGTGTTACAGCTTTTTTGTTTGTTTGGTTGGTTTTGGTTATTCAAGACAGGGTTTCTCTGTAGCTTTGGACCCTGTCCTGGAACTCACTCTGTAGACCAGGCTGGCCTCAAACTCACAGAGACCCACTTGTCTCTGCCTCCTAAGTACTGGAATTAAAGGCTTACGTCACCATGGCCCAGCATTATATCCTTTTTTTAATGCTACAGAGTTTTCAACTCATTATGTGTGTTCCTTAGGCGCTTGCTGCCTAACTGTGTACACATGTGAATGGTATATAGTAGCTTGAAACAAGTCTGAGAATGGCCTTATTTGGCAAAAGTTATGGGCATGAAGCTAACACATAGTCTAAGGATTAATAGCACCCCAGCCTCTAAGTGTGGACACTTAGAGGTATTTGGAAGCAATTGACTTTGTTATTTGCAAAGCAATGGAATAAATCTAAGTCCCTTACATGAAGATTTAGCCAGCCAACTGTAGCTTAATTAGCATGAAGCTAATTCCGTGTATACATTATCTGTTGCACAAATTAAATATAGTATTCTTTCAGTCCCCAGATGCAGATCTCATGGTTAGGCCAGCCGAAGTTAGAAGACTTGAATCGAAAGGACAGAACAGGAATGAACTACATGAAAGTGAGAGCTGGAGTAAGGCATGCTGTGTAAGTGTCAATTTGAGCATCACGAGGACACAGCAGCTGCATGGTCCTGGTCGTTTGGGTGTCTCTGCTTCTTAGTAGTAGAAATGGGTTCTGATATTCTACAGCACAGCGTGACAGTGGAGGGCAGAGCACTTGAAGCTCCCTGCGCTCAGACCCTAGTGCTGCCACTCTCCAGATTTATAAACACAGCCAAGCTCTGAGACACCTGTGGCTTGGATTCCTTATCTGTAAAATTGAGATATGATTGAACAGAACTTGGAGGGAGTTGATAACACAGCTTAGATACTTCATTATGTTTATGTATTTTCTTTTTAAAGTTAATTTTACTTTCTGTTAAGTTGAATGGAAATTTGAACCAAAGGAATAATCCTTTTGTTGAGAATAATCCCAATTTTCTTTGAGTTCAGTAGCACAGTATAGTCTATAAGTCATAATTAGAAAGCTGCTCCAGGCTGGGCAAGTCTCAACAGCTTTCTGACCACCTTTTTTTTTTACCAGTCGGGGTCTAATGGAGGAAGACGCTGAGCCCATCTTTGAAGATGTGATGATGTCATCACGGAGTCAGTTAGAAGACATGAATGAAGAATTTGAAGACACCATGGTTATTGATTTGGTAAAGAAATTACTGGAATTTTGTTTTTGGGGGGTTTTTGTACAGTATATAAGGGCATTGGAGTTAATAATTATATTCTTGCTGTAGGAGAGGACCTAGATGGGGCCTGGTGGGCGTCACAATGAGCTTATGTGGCTCTCAGGGCTGCTTTTAAGCAATCATTTTGGGTTCTAGACAAAAACAAAAAAACCTAGGTTTTTCTTTCTTCTTTCAAAAAGATCTTTTGGCACAGTATATATATTTGGCATGTTGTATTTTAAATTGGAACCTGATAGTATGTACTGTGTTCCAACATGTGACACTCAAATATAGAATGTGGGACTTGTATTCTCAGTTTACAAAGAACATCTTTGAGATAAGATTAATCTAGACTAGCTAAAAGAGATACAAAGAAAGTTTTTCATGAATGGTAACACTGAAGCTGTGGTTATTACAGCTTTATTACATGGCGCAGCATGTTGGTACACACCTGCAGCACCCAGGGGAGATTGAAATCTGAGACAAAAGGATTATAAGTTCAAGACCAGCCTGAACTACATACTAAGATCCTGCCTCAAAATATAAAGCACTGGGACTGTGGTCAGTGGTATATGTGTGTAGCATGCCCACGGATCCTTGGTTTAACCTTTAATACCAAAAGCAAGTAAAAAACAAAACTGTCGTTGGTAATAGGTGACATTAAAATGTAGTTATGGCTGAAATGATATGAAGGAAAAAAAACTAATAGATTCGGTGAAATAAGCCTGACTAAATATTTGACAGTTGTCAACCCTAGGCAGCTGGTAGATGAATATTAATGTTCATTATGCTGATTTCCCAGTGTTGGCCACAGTTGCCATAACACATACCAGTCTTGAGTGACTTAAACTGCCAGAAGTCAAGTGAAGCAGAGTTGATTTTTGAGCACTCCTTTGCATTAGTTGGCTGGCTTCTTCTAGTGTCTTTATGGGCTGGCAAGATGGCTCAGCACCTAAATCTGCTTCCTGCTGTGCTTGATCCCCACTGTCTTTCATGGTCCTTCCTGGAAGGTTGTCCCAAGGACTCCAGTCATTTGACTTGAAGCTCTTATCTGTCTTGCTGCAGATTCTTACTACATTAAACCCTTTTTAAAAACCTTATATCTAAGACCAGGCACAGAAAGCTGAAGGTGCTGTAGACACCAAGTGAAATGTGTGTGTGTTTTATAACTGTGTACATCTGGTGACTTTACAGTTTGAAATACTATTTTTTTGTCAAGTTTTATAAAAATGCAGAATTTTGTTTTACTTTTTTTTTAAAGCTATATTGTTTTTTTTTTGGTTTTTTTTTAATATTTATTTATTTATTATGTATACAATATTCTGTGTGTATGCCTGCTGGCCAGAAGAGGGCACCAGACCTCATTACAGATGGTTGTGAGCCACCATGTGGTTGCTGGGAATTGAACTCAGGACCTTTGGAAGAGCAGGCAATGCTCTTAACCTCTGAGCCATCTCTCCAGCCCTTAAAGCTATATTGTTAACACAGAGAACACTTCATTGTTTTGGGGGGTGTAGAAGGAACAGCGGGCTGCATTCCCGCCCAGCTCCTGCACGGAATACCCGAAATAACAACACACAAACTGTATCCTTTTAAACACTGCCTGACCTGGCCCCATTAGTTTCAGCCTCTTATTGGCCAACTCTTACATCTTGATTAACCCATTTCTATTAATCTGTATAGCACCACGAGGTGGTGTCTTACCAGAAAGGATCTTAACCTGCATCCATCTCGGAGAGGAGAGCTATGGTGTCTGCCTGGAAAGGAGAGGCATGGCATCTGGCTGACTCGGCTTCTTTCTCCCAGCATTCTGTTCAGTCTACTCCGCCTAATTTTCTGTCCTATTAAAGGGCCAAGGCAGTTTTTTTATTAACCAATGAAAGTAACACATAGACAAATGACCCTTCTCCATCAGGGGAGGCAAGTGACATGTGTCACTAGCAATGTCTCCCAAGCTGGATGGATGATGGTTCATGATGGAAAACATCTTTCCCTGATATTTTTTTTTTTTTTTTTTTTTTTGGTTTTTTCGAGACAGGGTTTCTCTGTGGTTTTGGAGCCCGTCCTGGAACTAGCTCTTGTAGACCAGGCTGGTCTCGAACTCACAGAGATCCGCCTGCCTCTGCCTCCCGAGTGCTGGGATTAAAGGCGTGCGCCACCACCGCCCGGCTCCCTGATAATTTTGAAAGACTCCTCTTGGCTCCCAGGAGAGACGTCCTAGTATTGATATATGTGGCCACCATGGCATAACATGCCTTGTGTGGGAAAAGTAAATTCATTTTTATATCTTTCTCCCCCTATACCATCAACATAGACTTAACTTCCTTAAGACCAGAGACCTGTTGGAACCTGACCCCCAAAATTGGTTTTGCCAGTCTGTTGGGCAATCTGGACTTTGCATTGATACTATTGAATGTCCTCAAAAGCGCAGCAGTTCCTTTTATAGAAGATTGTGGATCTTCAGATTGATAATTCTGCCATTTTCATTTCATTTCCTGAAATTCGGGGTCAGCTTGTGAAAAATTGAAAAACATCCTCAATGTGAAATGTCAGCCCTCACTCTAAGCTCCTCCCCCTTTCAGAGTATCTAATCAGGTTTAATACTTGCTTTCTGAAGGGAGTTTGAAAGTTCTTCTATACTGCTAATGATTGTCTGCCCAAGTTCTGCCTGGAATGATTGTTTATGAAAAGTGTCTTTAATAAAGCTGGATACAGTTTGGCTTGGGGGGGGGTACCTTGTATCTAAATAGACTCCCATTCTGAAGTTCCAGGAGTAAGCACTTTAGCATGTAAATCAAAGATGACATATTGTAGCACATATTATTCTGCCTTACGTTTTTAATTATCCAACATGAAAAGTTTTGGTATAACTTTGATAGAAGTTTCTCACCCTGTTCCCTCCCCAAAAGCATTCCATCTACGTACTTTGGAGAATTCATTGACATTCAACGTGTAATTCATCATTTTTGTAATTACTCTGTCTTCAAAGGAAAGGTATTTTCCATGTTATAAGTCCAAATTACATTTTTTTCGTACACAGTTTTTTTCACTAAAATTTTAAGTTTTGGGGCCCGTGAGATGGCTACACGAGAGGCACTCTGGCTCACCTTCCAGAGGACCTGTGTTCAGTTCCAGTGATTCATATTGGAGGACTCACACCTGCCAGTGATTCTAGCACTGGGGGTCCAGCAACCTCTTCTGGCTTCCTGGGCACAAATCCACACAGAGATAAAAAAATTTGAAAGAAAAACAAAAAAACAGGAGTAGTAGCACATGCCTTTAGTCGCAGCACTCATAGGCAGAGGCAGGGAAAGTTCTGTTGATATGAAGCCAGTTTGGTTTAAAGCAGCAAACTTCAGGCCAGCAGTGAGTGAGGGCTACAAACAAACAAACAAAATATTCATTGAAAGTCAATTCAAGATAATTCAAATACTACTGCATTTTAAAATCTATGCTTTTACATAAAAGCCAGTTTAAATTTGACTCTTAATTGTTCCTGTGTTAATATACTGTAAAAAAAATTTAGCTTTTGTTACAGTTCATTTCACCAGAAAATGATTCTCTTTTCAGCCCCCATCAAGAAATCGACGAGAAAGAGCTGAGCTGAGGCCAGACTTCTTTGATTCTGCAGCTATCATAGAAGATGATTCAGTAAATATCAGATTATTACTGTTTTTATTTATACTTCCTTGGCCCTGGGGATACATAAAATAATTGGTTTTTTTTTTTTCCCTAGGGATTTGGAATGCCTATGTTCTGAAGTCTGAAGAAAATTTACAAATCTGGAACTCTATTATTTAGAGCTAGAGGCCTATATACTGTGATAGCTTGTATGGGGGAAGAAACACTTTTGATGTGATCTGATTTGTTTTGTAATCAAATGATTAAAGGTTGGTCCCTTTTGCAGTGACAGAGCAGCATGTCAGTAACCCACGGAAATGTTGGTGAATGTCACCTCGGAAAGACTGACCAAAAAATTCATTTGTACTCTAATGTTGGACTTATCTCAGTACAGATGTGTGTGTGCTTTTCTGAAAGGAGGAAGATATTTTAAATTTTTAAAACAGCTGTCAAAATAAACACTGTTATACACCTGTTTTATGAAAATTCAGCATTGAGTAAAAAAATATTTTTAACTTTATTTTCCTGTTGTACAATTTAAAAACCGTTTTAACATTTTGCCTTTTTATGTTTTAAAAGCTAACCATTTTTATTAAATATGAGTAAGCAGCTCGTTCTAATCGCCGAAGAGTGTTTTTGGAGCTCACTGGATTTGGTTGACCATATAAAACAGAAACATTGATGGAACAGAGCATGGACAAACTAAAATAGAGTTCTAACATCGTGCATCTCTGCCAAAAACCACACACCCTCTATGGATGGATGTGAATTCCCAGATTTTATATACTCTTGAATAAAAAGGTTTATTTTTATTTATAAGTGGGCATAAAATAAATGTCCATGCAGCCATTTTTCCAACAGATGCTGTACACCGTTCATTTTATATAGAATAGGGAGATTCAAATACAGTGCATTTTCTATTGGTCTTTGTTCTGTGCATTTTTAGCAACTTCTACCAGCAAATAAAGTATTCTCAGTAAAACAAAAATGGTTCTCAAGTCATCGGTCTTGGTGTTTCTAACCACTTGTTTCATGCCCTGCCAAAGTCAACTTACACAGAATTCCATTTCCGTGAAAAGTTTATTTGCTATTCAGAAGTAATTTGAAGACATGTAGCTGTCTTCTTCCCATGCATTGAGTATATCCTGAACCCACTAATTTTGTGAATTTGTTTACCAATCATAGAAGTATGTGCTGCATAGAAGTCTGTGCTTAGAGGGTTACCTTGAAATACAACTACATTTCAGTGTTAAGTGTGCATATTAAGAAAAATTCTTTTGGAGAAAGAAATTCTGAATCTTCAGGACAGTCTTCAGTGGTTTAGAGTTACAGTCTGCTTACTTTTATGACTTGCTATTGTTTTTTAAAAGCCCACTTAATTTTTTCCTGATTTTAATGTAAGCCTCCAAATTTCCAAACCAGTCCATCCACAGCTGTTTCTGGGCTGGTTTTTAAAGTAGCTGCAACAGAATCAAGAGGCTTTCCCTTTTTACCAAAAATGAAATGCAGTTTTTAAAAAGTATGTGAACTCTGATTTATCTTTTGTGTGGGAAAGCAAAACATGATTTTATTCATCCTTTTAGTAGACAAGGTTTTTCTCAACATTGTACAGTTTGGAGGAAAAAAACAAAACAAAAAAACAAAAGAAAGAAAACTTGGTCACCAAAAATGTTTTACCTACTATCTCAGCAAGTCCTAGGCTCCAGTTAAGAGATCTAGGGCCTTACTCTCTCCTAGAAATGTGGGCTCACTGGAACTGAGGGGCAGGGATGAATGAACTGTTCACCACAGCCCTGCCTGACTATGGTTCTGGCCAGGGACCCATCTGTGAGGGGCCCTGGAATAAGCACAGACTAATCCTCTGTTTGATTGACACATGCTGATTTAGAATTACAGACTACCATGCACCAACAAGGCTTCATCTCCAATGGGTTTCCAAGTTCAGTTTGAAGTCAATCAAATTTTTGTATTTTCAGTGTCTCCTTGATTGATTTTGCTAGTAATTCTGTAAATTGTACATTTGCAATATGAAGTTTTTTTTTTCCTTTTGTACAATTTGAAACTGATGCTTCACCTTTCCTTTAATAAACTATTCAAAATCAGGCTTGTGGGAGTCATCCTGTTGTTGCTCCTGGGCAAGGTTTAAGGAGACTTTCCTTCCCTGTGCCCTTGGGACTTTGTTCTTTCAGATAATTTGTCACACACAGCAAAGAGTTTCGTGTTAGTGTTTTTGGTAGGTTTTGTTTTGAGACAGGGTCTCACTTCAGATCAGACTAGCCTCAAACTCACAGATCTGCTCCCAGATACTGGGAGTAAACATTTACCACCACACCAGGCTAAGATGTTTTATTTTTAAGAAAAAAAAATGAGAATTGTTCACAAGTTTTTAATTGCTCAGGTTTCCCTATAAAGAATGATAAGGCCAAGTCCTCTTTCCTCCTCCCTAAGCTCCTGTGGCGTTGCTCCTAGCAGCAGCCCTTCGGCAATTTCCAAAATTCTGCATTCCTGCAAAAGTGAAAGTTTCTTTTACCATTGGTGCCAGACCTCACTCTAAAGCAAAGTAACAACCTAAATTGTTTATGACGTGGCCATGTCCTTTGTTCAAAGGTCATTAAGTAGCCAAAATGCCAATGTAGAAAAGGTAAGGACATGGGAGATAGATACATCAACAAGGGGATCTATGTTTAGACATCTGGAACAGATGAATCTGAGCTTTGACATGAGTAGTCTGCCACTCTGTTTTGGCACCCAGGTAAGAGTCCATCATTAACAGAACAGTATATGTATTATTTACGGACATGTCAGACACATCACTAAAGCTGGGTCTAAAACTGAAGATCCATGAAATGCAAGACAGATGAAAAGCATAAAAAGTACTCACTGAAACTATACCAAAATTTCCTGAATCTAAAGAATGTTGAAGTACAAGCAGCATTTATAACCCCAAGTAAACATGATCATAGAAGAATATTTTCAAAACATAAAATGCCATAACTACAGAACAAAGAAACAATATCCAAACCAGCAAGAAAAAAATGCAGATTTACTCGCAAAGGCAAACCTATCAAAATAATATCATACCTCAACAGAAATCCTAAAAACCAAGGGAGTATGGGCTAATGTTTCAAAGCTTGAAAGTCCTTGCCAATCAAGATTTCTATATCCAGTCATAATCGCTTAAGGTTGAAGACATACATATTTCAAGACAAGCAATCCATGACCACCAAGCCAACAATGCAGAAGAGATGTAAATCCTGCACAGGAAGGAAAAAACACAACAAGGAATGAATTTCACAGAGGACTGATGAACAAAGGAGAACTGAAAAATCATGTCTAGGTTGTTGAAGACATGCCTCAGCAGTTAAGAATGCTTAGCTTACTGCTCTCTGCAGAGAGCCAGCCTTTGTTTCCTAGTACCCCTGTTTGGTGGCCCACAACCAACTGCAGCTTAGGTCTAGGAAATAACCTGGCTTCTGTGAGCACCTTCACATGTGTGTGCACACAGACACCTCTTAAAATAACCCTCATGCAAATTCACATACCAGCAAACTCCTAGCTTGGAGAGAGAAAGTAACAAACATTCCATCCATTGAGTAAAACAGCAACAAAATTAGAGAAATATGCAAATCGCTTCCAATAACTTTAAACATAAATTTTCTTAGTTCCTTGTCTTGGTTAGTTTAAAGTCATTTGGGAAGAAAACTGAGAAAGCGCCTCTATGAGATTTGACTGTAGGCAAGACTAGGGTATTTTTGTCATTAGCGATTTGATGGGGGAGGACCCAGTTCATTGTGAGTAGAGCCATCCCTGGGAGGGTAGTCCTCAGTAAAGAAGCAAACTGAGAAAAGCCGTAAGCACAGTTCCTGCCATGGCTTCCTGCAGTGGTAGATGTCAGGTAAAATCAACCTTTTCCTTCTCAAACTTTTGGTCATGGTCTTTTCTCTCGCCAATAAAGACTTAAGACGTTCAAAGAAGACAGAATTTAAAAGTAAATTGTACCAGTGGGTTGTCTAGCAAAACCAAACATAAACCCTTACCAGCAAGACACAGACTGAAAGTGAATGGAAGTCCATGCCAAATGAGTGGAAATTGATAACAAGCTGGAGTAGTTGTATTTTACCTGATGAAGAATTTAAGCCAAACTAGGAAAAAATAAAAGGTAATAAAAATTATTCTAAAATCTATCAAGATATGGGGCTGGAGAGATGGCCCAGCAGTTAAGAGGACTGCCTGCTCTTCCAAAGGTCCTAAGTTCAATTCCCAGCAACCACATGGTGGCTCGCAACCATCTATAATGAGATCTGGTGCCCTCTTATGTCCTGCAGGCAGAATACTGTGTATATAATAAATCTTTTTTTAAAAAAAATCTATCAAAAAATCTATCAAGGTCTAACAACTGCAATATACACTCACTGTTTATGCACCCATCTTCAAAGATACTGCTGAACAGATGGCTATAATAGTGGGTGACATCAGTACCTCAGATTAATGAACAGATCTAGAAATGAAAGAAACCAGAGCGAAACTGGATCTTAATGTGCTTAACATATCTACGTAATAGCCCATCCAAAAACAGTGGAATTTACCTTCTCAGCACATTTTAGGCAAGTGTTCACAAATACAAAAAAGTAAAATAATGTATTATAGTATTGGAATAAGATTACAAATCAGCAATAGAGACTATTAAAAATACATAGAGATTAAACTGTATACTTATATGACCAGTGTATCTCCGAAAAAAAAAGCCAAGGGAATTTTAACACTAGAAGAAAATGGAAATACAACTGAACAGAAACATTTGGATAAAGGTATTTCTTTGGGAGGGGGTTTGGGGTTTTGGTTGTGTGAACTATGTAGTGTGCCTAAGGAAGCTGAGCAGAAATGTGGGTGTCTTCTTTCACCAAGTGATCTAAATCAAATTGTCCAATTTAGCATAAAGCATCATTACCCACTACACCATCTTGCTAGCCCCACCAATAGCATTTCTAAGAAGAAAGTTTAGAACTATGACTTTACATTTTGAAAAAAAATCAGAATTCAAACCAAGCCTGGTAATTCATCCCAACTACTTAGGAGCCTGATGTAGGAGGATCACAAAGGCAAGGTCATCCTGGGCAACTCAATGAAACTATCTGAAAATAAAACTGAAGAGGACCTGAGGAGAGCCTAGGGTAAAGCATTTGCCTACTATGCCTGAAACGTTTTTCATTACTACAAAATAAAAAATTCTGAAGATCCTAAATAACCTAATAATGTGCCTCATGAACTTAGGGAAGTAAAATCCAAGTAGGTGAGAATTAAAGATCATGGCAGAAATTAATAGTGCAGACTAAAAGTGCTGCAAGAATCCATTTTCACATGAATTTGCTTGATAGATACAAAATTCATCAGCCTTTGGCCATACTAATCAAAACAAGACCCAAATTAACAAACCAAATGAAAAAACATTACAACAGATACTAATAAAATCCAGATGATCATTAAGAAAGATTTTTGAAAACCTACATTTATACCAGGCAGTGGTGGTGCACTCTGGTCTACAGAGTGAACTCTAGGACATCCAAAGCTACACAGAGAAAGCCTGTCTTGAAAAACGAAAACATAAAAGAGGAAAGGAAAAAGAGAAAAAATTGGACTCTCCTCCAATCTTGTCCCTATAGATAAACAACATTTATATTTGGCATAATTACAAACACAGTTCTAGGTATATTAAACATGTTTATTAACTCATCTTAATTACCTTTTAAAAATTCGTAAAAAAAAAAAACCTAGAAATTCTTTTTTTTTTTTTTTTTTTTTTTGGTTTTTCGAGACAGGGTTTCTCTGTGGTTTTGGAGCCTGTCCTGGAACTAGCTCTTGTAGACCAGGCTGGTCTCGAACTCACAGAGATCCGCCTGCCTCTGCCTCCCGAGTGCTGGGATTAAAGGCGTGCGCCACCACCGCCCGGCCAAACCTAGAAATTCTTTATCAAGACTGAAGTTTAGGCAGGTGGTGGTGACTTGCTGACGCACACCTTTAATCCCAGCACTTGGGAGGCAGAGGCAGGGTGATCTCAAAGTCAACCTGGACCACAGAGCAAGTTTCAGGACAGCCAGGGCTATCCAGAGAAACCTGATCTCAAAAAACAGAAAGCCCAAAAAGAAAGAAAGAAAGATTGTGAACCTTACAAAATATTTTTTAAGTTGTACTTAATAAATAAATTTGTACTTTAGTATCAAAATATACTTCAATCTTTGAATGGACTGGGGCCTCGCCTGCCTGACCCCTTCACAGTGGTCCTTTACAAACCTAAACGTTCAGTAGCTCACATATGAACTATATGCTTTTATTTATTATAGAAGTCTTATGTTAGTATGATCTCAAAAACCCTTAAAGGTGTAAGTTATTTCAATTTTTATTATATCTAAAATCTAAAAGGTTATTTTATTCCTTTTTAATAATTGTTTTTTTCAAAACTGGCATTTTCATTTACATAGGAATCCTCATATATAAAGAGATTTCAAGGAATGTCAACATCAAATCATGCAACTATAGGAGATAGTGGTTCTCACAAAATGTTCGCTAGGATGAAAACGGTCAAAGTTTGACAAAGTTAGCAAAGATATAAGTGATTAGACATTTCCAGTCAGATTTGTTTGGGAGGGATGTTTTGTTTTTTGTTTTTTGTTACAGTTTCTATTGCTGTGAAGAGACACCGTGACCACAGCAAGTCTTATACAGGTCAACATTTAATTGGGCCTCACAGTTAAAGTTCAGTCCTTTAGCATCATGGCAGGAAACATGGCAGCAAGCAGGCAGACATGGTGCTAGAGAAGGAGCTGAGAGTTCTACCTCTTGATCCGAAGACAGCAGAAGGAGATTGTGAGCCACACTGGGCATAGCTTGAGCATATAAGACCTTAAAACCTGCCCCCTCAGTGACATGGTTCCTCCAACAAGGCCACACCACCTAACAGTGCCACACTCCCTACAGACCAAACATTCAAGCATCCATGAGTCTATGAAGGCCAGTTCTATTCAAATTTTCACTTTGGATTTTTTTTTTTTTTTTTTTTTTGAGACAGGTTTTCTCTGTATAGTCCTGGTTGTCTTGGAACTCACTCTATAGACCAGGCTGGTGTTATGGGATATTTTATCACACTGTGAAGCTGTCTGTTTTACCTCACCTGTCCAAGGTACCTTCTGGTTGGTTTAATAAAGAGCTGAATAGTCAATAGCTAGGAGAGGATAGGTGGGACTTCTATGGAGAGAGAGGAACTTGGGGAAAATTCTGAGAAGTGGGAATTTGCCAGTAAGATTCAGAGGAACTTGGATATACAGTTCTGAGGAGAGGTGCCGAGCCAAGTGGCAGAAAGTCGATGAGTATAAACAGATTTGAGTTATCAAGAGCTAACCGGGAACAAGCTTAAGCATAAGGCCAAGATTGCATGTCATTCAGGAGCTGGCAGTCTAAAAAAAAGTCTGACTACAACAAGCTAGCCTTGAGCTCAGGGATTTGCCTGCCTCTGCTTCCCAAATGCTAGGATTAAAGGTGAATACCACCAACATCTCACTTTAAGTCAGGTTTTCTGACATGAATTATATAACCTTAGAAACATTAGTAAACTCTAATCAGTAAATGTATTGCCCTCAAGTCCCATTTGCAATAAACCTTGCATAACTCAGACCTTCTGTTATAAGTTTGTGTTGTGTCCACTGTTATATTTTTACTTTAGGACAAGATTTATATGATTTATCCTTACCTAAAACATTTAACTCTTTATTACAGATGTAGCCATATATGAGTGTATATATGTATGTGTGCATGTGTGCATGAGAGACATTTTACATTTTCAGTTCTCTCACAGATCCTAGGTAAGTTCATATTCCAGCAGAACTGTAGAGCAACTAATGAATTTTAAATGAGAAGCATCTTTATAAACAAGAACAGGAGAAAGGACATGTTCACCCTATAACTGCAGTTTTAAATGACAAGCCATTGGTATTATTGCCTTCAGTATACTATAAAAAGAAACATTTGATTTTAAAGGATCATCCACAGGTATGTATAAATGTATGACCTTATTACTCATGATCAAGCTGGATAAAGCTGACAGAGTTATCTGCTTTTAGCAGTGTGCAGACATTTCCTGAATGGTTTGGGATGATCAACTGCTTGAAATCCTATTACAATGATCAATTAGTGTATGCCAGCAGTTGGGAACATTTAACCTAAAAAATTCAACAAGAAGCTGGGTTGTGGTGGTGCACGCCTTTAATCCCAGCACTCGGGAGGCAAAGGCAGGTAGATCTCTTGTCAGTCCAAGGCCAGAATGATCTACAAAGTAAGTTCCAGAACAGCCAGGACTGTTACACATAAAAACCCTGTATCAAAAAACAAACAAACAAATAAATAGCAACTGAAGGAATTTATGTATTTTGGAATATGCAGCAAACAAAGCCAAAATCATAGTCAATAGGGAACCCAGCATTTCCTCTGAAATCAACGGGCTTTTCAGTGATGCATGTGTTCTTGAGTTTTCCCTCCCCCATACTCCCAACTTCCAGCAAACTCACTAGTTTGCCAAGCTCAACTCTGGTAGAAGCCCTGCTTTGGCCTGTTGGTCCCTGTCTGGAGCGAGTAGACAGTTGCCCAGTTACCCATGTCTCCCCGGGAAGTCTCACAACAACTTCCCATATGATTGATAAGCAGAATATTTTCTTTAAAAAATGGTTAGATTGTCGAAAGTGGCTGTAGATTCAGGGCAATCCCTATGAAAATTCCAAGTGCATCCTTTTAAAAACGGAAAGCAAGAGAGGAAGACAGCTGACGCTCAGCTCTGGCCTCCGCACTCACGAACGTAACTCACACCCGTGCACCACACAAGCAAGCAAAATCAAGCACACACAAAAGTAATAACAAATGCCGGGCGGTGGTGGCGCACGCCTTTAATCCCAGCACTCGGAAGGCAGAGGCAGGCGGATCTCTGTGAGTTCGAGACCAGCCTGGTCTACAAGAGCTAGTTCCAGGACAGGCTCCAAAAAACCACAGAGAAACTCTGTCTCGAAAAACCAAAAAAAAAAAAAAAAAAAAAAAGTAATAACAAATAAATTACACTTGTTCTATCTCAGCCCAGTCAAAATGGCTATCATCAAGACAACAAATGACAAACATCAGGAACTTCAGGAAGGAGGAATCTTTATATACTGCTGGTGGTAATATAAACCAGTACCGTTAGAAATAATTTCACGCCCACAAAGAGACCACTACTCCAACAAACTGTAGACAAAGCAAACTTTACTCTTGGATAAAGAGGGTGAGCTTGGGGAGCAGAGGCGTGAACACACTGAGAAGAGAAGTCCATTGGTTTTCATTCTAACTCAGGTGATGACTGGGTCTTTCCCCATTGCCTGGGGTCCAGCCTCACAGTCTCAACTGACCAGTCTATAAAGAACTGGTACACAGGAAGTGAAGGAGGGAGGGAAAGGGGGAAATGGGTCACCACTCCTCAGAGAAGAAGGGTCATCAAATCCCAAGAATACAGCAGTGAGTTTCTGTATGAACAAAGGTTTACTGTGTGTATGGGGGTGGAGAGGGTGGTGACGATCAGTCAGACAGCCTGGGTTTGAAAAGTCACAGAATAAAAAGCAGACGTTAAGACCCAGCATAGCCTGCATCTCCGCCTCTCATCCAAACAGACAGAATCCTCTTTGCCTCCAGCTGTTGTAGCCCCTGATTATGTCTAATGCAGCACCCCAAAATGGCAGTGCTGGTGACATTGTGCTAAACTAAAGGACTTTGGCCAGGGAGAAGAATTATTATTAGATAAACAGTGGCCTGAAAGCAGGTTTCTGTTTACCAGGAACTTCCCTTAATCTACCCCAAAGTTCAGCTACCTCAGGTAAGGGTATCTAGCTTAAAGCCTCCCACCCTGCTGACTGTCACATGAGATCTGCTTGCTTTTCCACCAAATTGTTCTTCTCTCTGCCCCTCAAGAGATAGCCTTAGCAGTTAGATCTCCAATAAACCTCTCTTTCTACCCATGAGCAGTCTAGTTTGGTGGTTTCACCATGCCCTGCCTTGCTTACACTGCCCACTGAGAGCAGTGTGAATGGCACCTAACAATCTATCCCCAGTGTTCTCTTGGGGATCTGTGCTTTCCCGAGACTTGTCCCTGGACTGATGCAAACACAAAGGTGCCTTCCAAGTCAAACCATTTCAAAGTCTCAGCTTCCTTTGATACTAGTGCTGGAGGCACATTGCTAAGACATCTCCTAAATTCCCTCTAGAAGTCAGTAAATATATTATCTGAAGCAATGAGAGAGGGTAAGGAAGCCTGCAGGGGTGTTCAGTTCTCTCCTCCTCCTTCACTCGCTCAACCTCAACGAGAGTTCAGTAAATTTCCTCTGGTTGTCTTCTGAAAATGTCCATACCTTTTAACCCAAAGCCATAGACTTTTGCTATGACACAAAGATGTAAATATACTCCAGCTATTTTGCAGGTCCATATTCCTGGGAAAAGAGGGTCAAGCTCAACCTGCAGGGGGCCCTCCAGATACACCAGTCTCTGCACCAGCTTCAAGGACACCAACAGGGCAAGAACTGGCAGGCTGACTTCACCCATATGCCCACTCATAAAAAGCCCCTTTGTCTCCTCTTGTTGACAGGATGGATAGAGACATTTCATACCTCCAGAGAAGCTGCAGGTGTCATGGCTCAAGTACTCCTGAAAAACACATCATCCCTCAAGTTGGTGTGACATCCCCATAAGCTCCTGGGTACCACCAGCTTCAGAGCTGGTACCACCTCTCTAGGCTCAAGTGGAACCTGTTTTTCCAAGATGCTCAATGAAGTTTGTATCTGCTCCCATGTCTTGCTCATTCACCCTTGTCTCTTTTGTACAACCAGGACACATATCTATTCCATTCTTTCTGGCAGTATTCCCACTTCCCATGGATAGCCTGATTCATGAGCCCATGATAATAATCTATTTTTTCTCCTAGCAACCTACCTTCTCTGCCTCCTCAAGGAACAGATGTCTGAGGTCTCTAGGATGGCAGCTAACTGACTGCTTCTTCACCCATACCACCTGCTGGTTGTGAGCCCACGGACTCCTGACTCCCGTTCCTATGTCGTTCCAAGCCCACAGGAAGTAGCCAGAGCTGAACAGCCGCCCATATACTCAAAGAGTCTGGGGAGATCTAAATGGAAGCTCTCCCAGAGATGCTCAAGACCATACCCACAGGGTATGTAAATGCCTCCTAAGAAACAGTCATTTCCTAACTAATGGCCAGGTGGTTTCCCCTCTTTCCTGAGACACCCCTGGGAGTGCTTTGCTCAAATTAAAATCTGGACTTTAATTTGGCTTGATGTTTATTGCATCAGCAGAGCTACCTACTACTGAGAGAGATTTTTACTTATCAGTACCCACATTATTTTCCCATCTTGATTTATTCTGTGCCTAACACCACTTTATGGAAACTTCTTGCACTGTTTTTATGTCAAAAGCACGTCTCAACACCCAGGGTGACCCCACCGCCACAGGAATACTTTGCTGTTGCCCACGGTATTTCTTACCTCTGGTCTGTGCACAGAGAAATCCTACTTGCCATGGTAATTTCCTTGGGCCAGTTCTTCTGGCTTTGTCCAGACTTCTAATCCTTAGGTTCTTTTGCTGATGAGTGACAGGCCTAGCACTCAAGAACAACCAAAATAAGTAGATGAAACACATTTCCCCAGGTTGGGGGATCTGAAGGTCATCCTCTGACAAGCAAGGATCCAAAAAAAAAAAAAGAAAAGAAAGAACCCCACAAATTGTTAGAATAAGTTCAGAGTTACAAAGAAAGGTGTCAACATTTCTACTAAAATGTCTGAGCAAGTTAACTCTTACTCTTGATCAAGAGGGTGTGCTCAGAAGGGCAAACACTCTGAGTCAGGTTTTGTAATTCTAACCCAGGTAGTAACTGTCTTTTCCCCATAGGCAGGAGTCCAAGTTCACCGTCTTAATTCAACTGGCTACTCTGGAAAGAATTGGCACACAGAAATATAGGAGGAAGGGGTCACTGCTCCAAGCCATCAGATTCCTAGAATATAGTAGTAGGTCCCTGTATAAACAAAGGTTTTCCTGGGTGGGGGAAGATTAGGACTTTTGCACAAAAGTCTGACCAAGTGTGAGAAATAAAAAGATTTGAATTCCTAAACACAACATTCATAGTATTTGATAGAAAAAATCATATTTCATTACTTCTTACAGTATGGGGCTCCTCAGAAAACTAAACAGCACTACAGTATGAGCCAGTCATATCCCTCCTGGGTATATGCAGGAGACTCCCCACACACCAGAGACACAATCTGCACACTCACAAAAGCTGAGGGATAGAAGCTCAGACACCAATCATCCACACAAATAGAAACAAAATATGTACATATGCGCAACAAAATCTTAGTATTCCTCTATAAAGAATAATAATATTGGGATGGCAAGATGGCCTGGTGGATAAAAGCACTTACTGCAATTCCAGACAATCTGAGTCCAATCCCTGGGACCACACAGTTGAAGAGAAAACACCTTCAGGTCATGGGTCATCCTCTGATATCTCTCTCCCTCCCCTCCCCCCATCATTCAGGTCATCCTCTGATCTCTCTCCCCCCCCCCCATGTGTATGTATGTATGTACAGGTACATGCACAAAATAAATAGATATGAAAAAGGTGAGGACTGACACCTAAGATTGTCTTCTGACCACTGCATGTCACACATGTACACCTCTGTCTACATAGATACACACATGCATACATACACACAAAAGGTAATTTTTTTTAAGTCATGGATACCAATAGGCTGTTATAGAAGGACAGCCCAACTAGGATGCTAATGGAAGAGAAAAATAATCTAAAGAGTATAAAAAATAATCTTACGTCAAAGGAAAACAAATTCTTGTAAGACTAGAAGCTCTGAGTGACTGAAGTCCTGAGTGTGCGTGCATTTAGACACAAGTACAGCCTGTCCAAGACTCCAATTCTAATTGGCTCATTGGAAACTGGAAGGGCTCCAGAGAAATGGTGAAGTTTTTTTTCCAAGAGTCCCAAATATGTGTGTTTGTGAATGCTTGACCAGTGTGCAGACTAGCAACCATGGTCCCTGCCCCCTGCCAGGTTGCCAAAGCCCGAAACTGCTCACCTCCAAAGATCTAGAGAGACTGCTAACTCCTCCCCTGTACCTAAGTGCACTGAGATTTCAGGTTGCGTTGGAAGTACGAGAAAATCACACCTGACCCAAGCTTCACTGTATGTGAGTTTTGCTGTCCGTCCTTTATTCCTTCCTTCATTGCTCCAGCTAGAGTTCTAGGTCCCAAAGCTATGTGGTTCGTGCTGTTGACAGAATCGCTGTGCTTGCTTTCCAGTACTGTGAAAAAAATACCTCAGAGAACCAACTTCAAAAGACAATGAAGTTGTTGGGAGGAAGAAGGGCTCACGGTGTCAGAGGCTCTGTTCTATGGGACCACGGCCTTCTTGCACTGAGCCTGTGGCAGCAAATCACATCATGGCAGAAGCGTGCAGTGGAGGAAGCCTGAGGACTCTGTGCAGTGGGGAAACATAGTGAGGTGCTGGGACCCCATTATTCCTTCCAGGGCACACTCTTCACGGCCCAACTCCCCCTACTAGATTCCATCTCTCAAAAGTTCCAACCAATAGCACCCCAGACTGAGAACCAGGTCTACAATGCTTTGGAGGTCACATATCCAAACCATAACATTCCACTCTGGCCCCCCAAAGGTTCACATCCACTTCATAATACAAAAATGCAATTTTAGATCATCTGAAATTTTAACTGGTCCAATGTTGCGCTAAAGTTCAAATGTAACATTTCCTCTGACACACAAGGCAAATAAATGCATTTGTGAGCTCTGGTGAAAAGCAAAAGCAAATTACACAGTTCAAAGATACAGTGCTATCAGGCGGTGAGGCACATGCCTTTAAGCCCAGCACTTAAAAGGCAAAGGCAGATGGATCTGTTAGTTTGAGGCCAGAAGGGTCTACAGATTGAGTTCCAGGACAGATAGGGCTACATAGAGAAACCCTGTCTCAAAAAATCCAACAACAACAAACCAAAACAAACAAACAAGAGACCCAAAACAAAACAAAACCAGCTGACAACATAGATCCTTCAAGTCCACATCTAACACCCAAGGCACATGGTGATGTACACTGCAAAGGGCACGGGTGTCCCTCACCTGTGAGCCTCCTGGCTGTGGTCTACATTGTCATTCTTTTGGGCCAACTGTGCTCACTGCAAGGTGTGCCTCTCACAGTAGGCAATCCATGTCCCTGGTGTCTGACGTGCTGGGTCTGCACTGCTGCTCTGGCTCCACACCTCACTCTCAGGACTGTCTTACAGGACGTCAACCCTACAGTACACAAAGTAGTCACACCTGACTGTGGGCCACCAGACGTGGGTCCTTTGTAAGAGCGGTACTTGCTCTTAACCACTGAGCCATTTCCAGAGCCTCCCAATAATCCACTCTTTCAAAGTTTATCCTGGGGCTGGTAAGGTGTCTCTGCAGTTAAAAGTGCTTGCTTCCAAGTCTGAGGACCCAAATTCAATCCCCAGGATACATACATGAATGCAAACAGGATAAAATTATTTTCAAAAATTATTTTAGCTTCTGTTTTCAGCCCATGGTCCTGTGGCTCAATGCAACATGGCAAAAGTGGAGACCAATCCACAATGGGAGTGGAAAGGGCTGGAACCCCAACAACACTTATGACCTCACTTCATCTGTGAGGCTCCATCTCTTCAAAGGCTCCATTGCCTGCTACAGCACCAAGCCGCCAGCAACACCTCTGGAGGACAGTCATCCAGGTCACACTGCTATCAGGTACAAAGAAAGTACGAGACACATGATCACCTGACTCTGAAATAAGGGTGTAACAGCCAGAAGGTGCGCACACCTGAAGAGCCTTGGAACGTAACACACCCGAGCCCTCCACTGGGAAGAACAGGAATGCAATCACTGCTCAGCTCGCAGTGGCAGCCCACAGCTAAAGCCTCCAGCTCGGGAGCAACCGCAGGCACAATGCTCAGTCAGCAAATTAAGGTCATCAGGGCATGGGAGACAACTTTAGAGAGCACGTAAACAAACACACGTGTCCGAACCACTGAAGCCATGTCTGTCCTGCTCCAGACCAGGGGACCTGACCACATTGTCGGGGAAAGACAAAGAACAGGAAGAACTTCAGCCTTACTGCTGCACAGTTAAGAGACGGTATGCACTTAGAGCACTGAGCGAGCGAGTGGACCGCGCTTGAGGTAATGGGAGCCAGGGTTATCACCTCCTGTGCCCGGACATAAACACAAAGTGAGGATGGCAATGACACTAGGATTAGGAATCCGAACTTCTATAATTTATAACTTTTATTTATAGCCCCCACCCTTACAGACAAGCATTGTAAAGGTGTAACTATGAAATGTACCCCACCTGCACATGGACTTGCTACAGCTGATGGCTTTGGAGAGCAATCCCAAGGGTTCTGTCCTCATCAGTGGGCTAATCTCTTTGTGGATTCATAGGATGGCATCACAGAGAAGGGATCAAAGCAGGAAGTAGGGGCTTATAGCAGATCACTGGAGGTAATAGACAGATGTGCCATGTGCCCCTTCCTCCTGGCAGCAAGCTCTACAACATGACCCTGTTATCGTAAAGTTCTACTTCACCTCAGAACAAGCAATTGACACCTCCAAAACCATGAGCTAAGTATTTTATTTAAAATTGTTTTGCTCAGGCTGGGCGGTGGTGGCGCACGCCTTTAATCCCAGCACTCAGAAGGCAGAGGCAGACAGATCTCTGTGAGTTCAAGACCAGCCTGGTCTACAAGAGCTAGTTCCAGGACAGGCTCCAAAACCACAGAGAAACCCTGTCTCGAAAAACCAAAAAAAAAAAAAAAAATGTTTTGCTTAGGTATTGTCACTGCACAATGAAGAAGTCTCAGACACATTTATGTGAATCCTTTCCGATGCTGGCTATGACATCTCAGTAGAAATGAAAGCATCCAGCCCCATTTTTTGCTGGAGGGTCACACAGGAACATCCAGCAAAAAATGACAGCAGAAATGACAATCCTCCTAACTTTAGCTCCTTAGAGAAAACATAGGCTCTGGGACCAGACAATGAAATGTAGGAAGAAATTAGATCATTTCCTGGTGTCATAAAATAAGGAAGTTCTCCAATAATTACTAGAAGATACCGAAGCCTGAGGGACTAGCTTGAAGGAGCTTCCCCTGTGAGCATCAAAACAAGTTACAGTGAGACCAAAAGAAGACTGACCCCCGAAAAAAGCAGGCAGAGAAGAGGCAGCCTCCGACATATAAACACAGAATGAAGATGGCACTGAAGTCTCCTCATCTGACAAGCAGCTCAGGAATCGAGCAAGTTCCAGCAACAAACAGGAAGTCTGTCGGCCAGCAGGGCTGAATGCCCCACATGCCAGTAACAATCTGGGAAATAATCACCTCTGAGGCCACATGGTCGATTACCAATAACAGGGAAACCTACGTCATGTCCGCCTGATGTAACACACCAAGAGGGCTGTTATTACTCTTTCCTCAAACTAAACATTGGGAAACGACCAAGCAAATCCAAATTGAGGGACTTCTTGGGCAAAGGGACCTGCCGCCAAGATCCTCAAACCACATGGTGGAAAGAGAACTAATCCTGCCAAGCTGTCCTCTGGTCTCACACAAGAGCCACGACAGTCACTTAAGACACACACACACACACGCACAACATTAACAACTGGCGGTTGGGTGTTGGGCACATGATACAGTCCTAGTAACACTTCACAGTCGTGACCATCATCAGAACAGAGGTGTTTGGAAATGCAGGAACACCTACCTTCGTGGTCTGGAAACCACAGGAGTCAATACTGGATACTACACCTTCCTGAGAATCTGCTCTGCTGACAAACTAGCATCGTAGACGTTCATGTAACCATCAAAGAGTCATGGGAATCAGGGCTTACTCTAACATTCCTACTTAACTGCCCTAAACCCTATTATCTTTCCTGGGGATGTAAATTAATTCCCGGGGTGGAAGATACACAGGTGGGTTATATTCTGTTTTTATTGCTCTACAAAATACTGAAGGCAGGCTAACTTTATAAAGTGCTTTGGTTAGCGCGCAGTTCCGAGATCAATGGCAGGGCTCGACAGCTGGAGTTCTGTGAGAACCATCCTGACTGTACCACATGACAGGGCGTGCGTGCGAGTGTGAGTGTTTTTCCCTTCTGGCTTTCTTGTTTTGACTGAGATTTTTACTAAAAAAATAAAACACCTTACTCAAAAAACACCAACTAGGATTTTGATATAGCAAATAATTTTACATCAAGTAAAAGAACTTTCTGAAATTTAATCAACTTCCAAGGTACGTAGATCCCATTTTCATGATTATAAAAGGCAGCGGTGGTCTACGAGTGGCCAGCTCCACTGTTGATCTGTTTCCTTTGAGCTGTTCACAGTGGGATATTCGCATGCTTCCTCCAAGGACGATGGACCTTCTTGCTGGCCAAGACTTCCAGGTCACAGCATATCCGGGCACGAGTAGAGGACGGCTGGATGATGTCGTCCACAAACCCTGGGGAATCGGAGAAAAGGAGATTACTGTGTGGGTGGTCATCTATCCAGTCACTCTCAGCTCCACAGGCCGACGATGTGGGCAGCACTTGACCTGGCAGAGAGATGCAAGCCTACAAACCCTCCTTGGACTTCTGCGGCGCCTCTGCTCTGCCGGGCTCCTAACCTTTGGCATAGGAGCACTAGGCAAGATAAGGGAAATGTGACCTCTCCCCTTCCTGCCTTGAGCCAGGGTCTCCACCCTGCCAGGATGGACTCAACAGGAAATAAAATTAAGAAAATATGTGTGGCTGGAGAGATGGTTCAGCAGTTAGGAGCACTGCTGCTCTTCCAGAGGACCCGAGGAGGGATCACTAAACCTACTTCAGGTCGTCCAGAACTGCCAGTACCTCCAGCTCAAAGCGATCTGATGCCCTCTTCTGACCTCCGTAGGCATGTGCATGCACACATGCGTGCCATATACACATAGACAAATAAATAATAAACAAGATTTTTTAAAAGAAAGAAAACACATACAACAACTTCTCCCTGCCTGTCCATGGGTCCTTATAGTAAAATTTTGCTTCCTCCATGGAGAGACAGTTTTTCTCCCTGCCCCTGTGACTTGCTTTTATCGATACGATGTGACAAAGGTTACCATGGGGTTTCCCAGCCAAGGCCTCAGGGCCTAAGTCTCCTTCCTTTTTACCTACTCCCGGGACAACAAGAAGAAAAGCCTGGACAGGTCTAGAGAAGTGAGGAAGGACCAGTAAGCAGCCACCATTACCTTGAAAGAAAGGCCATCTTGGACTGTCAAGCCAGAGGCTGACTCAAGTGAGAACAAACCCAGGCAAACCCGAAGAGCCACCCAGCAAAGCCCAGGACACAGTGGGGGATGAGAGGGGTTTGGCCACCAGGTCTGGGTGGACTGGATGATCAGATCATCACCTAGAAACAGAACCCTATCAGCAGCCTGACCGGCCCCAGATCCTGCCTGAAGGCAGCCCCGTCACTCCCCAGAGGCAACAGAGGTGACCGCAAAGATGAAAGGCGACCATGAAAGATGCTAAGAAAGAACCAGCAAATGACAGGGCCGATGGACAGCACCCGCCTCCACCCGGCCCACCTCTCACGGCTGCAGGGAAAGGGTTGGCGAACTTCTCCACATATTCCGCCTGGGCGGCTTCCACATCCCGGTGTCCTTTGAAGATGATCTCCACAGCACCCTGTGAGAAGAGAAAAGGTTTCCCAAGAGCCCATCAGTTCCTCACAGCCAATCAGAGCAAAGAGACGGGCCATGTGTGGGGCTGCCTTTCATGCTCTGGGGCTGAGGACAGAATGCTAGGCTGTGGTTCCAGGTCACTCCACTCTCCCTCTGCACATCTTATCATCCTCTGAAGTCAGGATGTTCAGCCTGTTTCCCACTAAGTGCTGCTTTTCCTCCTTCACGATCCCAAGCCCTGGACACAGAACACACTGCTGGTGGTGGTCTATAGGTATGGCCTCTAGAGACTCGTGTGTGAATGCTTGCTCATAGCGAGTGGCACTGAGGAGCTGTGGCCCTGTTGGAGGAAGTGTGTCCCTGGTGGGGAGGGTCAGGCTTTGAGGTCTCCTATGTTCAAGTTATACCCAGGGTAGCTCACAATCTCCTTCTGCTACCTGCGGATCAAGATGTAGAACTCTCGGCTTCTCCAGCACCATGTCTGCCTGCACGCCACCATGATGACAATGGACTAAACCTCTGAAACTGTAAGTTAGTTCAGCTAAACATTTTCCTTTTTGAGAGTTGCCACGGTCATGGTGTCTCTTCACAGCAATAAAATCCTAAGACACTGACCTGGAAAACTCATGCGGAAGGCTTGGTCCTCAAGTGGGAACACTCTGGGACCTGGTTCAACCCTGATAGCTCTTTCAAAGCCACAAGAGTCACCCAAGACAGAACTTTAGCTTCTAGTGGGTGGAAAGGGGTGGTTCTGTGCAGGAGGTCAGGGAGTATTCAGCTGGCTGACCCACCGGACGAATGACTGTGGTGGGAGCCCCACTCGGAAAAGCTGTGGAGTTACTGACTGCAAAGGACCAGTTGCTTCTGGCCGTAATTCTCTCATGTGCTAATAACAGCTATGGGTAATATTCCCACTGCTTGTGTGTTTATCTGGTGTATATATTCCATCTATCGGGCACACATAGAGCTGTGGGTGGTCAGGAAGTTGATTTCTGCTTAATCTGTATAATTCCGATGAAAAGAAATAACACTAGAATATCTTTTTTTTTTTTTTTTTTGGTTTTTCGAGACAGGGTTTCTCTGTGGTTTTGGAGCCTGGTCTCGAACTCACAGAGATCCGCCTGCCTCTGCCTCCCAAGTGCTGGGATTAAAGGCGTGCGCCACCACCGCCCGGCAACACTAGAATATCTTTCATTAATCAGACTGACATAGGAAGTTAACAGCATTCTCAGTCACAGAGACTGCTGATTTTAGACTTCAGAACAAATTCAAAGCAAGTGGGTTACCCCTAGAGATGAATATCTTATACATGAAGTCATTTTCCCAAGTGTTTGTTGCTGATTCAAGGTCAGGTTTGAGGCAACTTTGGTAGACATAACCCTCGTGCAGCAATGGGCTTTCTGCACACACTCCCTACAACTCAAGGTCCAGCTAACTGTTAGGTCTTGAATTTCAACGTCATCTTCTCACCAACTTAGAGCTACATGCATGGCCAAGCGTTACTCACTGGCTGGTCAATGTGACCTCCCTAGCCTGAGAAAAACTGTGTGACTTATATTGTGTTGTGAGAATGGGTCACGCCCTGAAAATGTAACATATAATTGTCCAGAGATTTGGATGTGAGAGAAGGCTGCTGTGGAGAGTTGCAGAGAGAGAGAAATACGATGAAGAAGTGAAAGAGCAAAGAGTGAGAGTGTGTGTGTATGTGTGTGAGAGAGAGACAGACAGACAGAAACAGAGAGACAGAGAGAGAGAGACAGAGCGCTGTGTGAAGGAGCTGTGTGTGTTGTGTGGTGAGGGAGAGAAAGGGAGAGACAGAGCGCTGTGTGAAGGAGCTGTGTGTGTTGTGTGGTGAGAGAGAGAAAGGGAGAGAGAGAACGCTGTGTGAAGGAGCTGTGTGTGTTGTGTGGTGAGGGAGAGAAAGGGAGAGAGAGAGCTGTGTGAAGGAGCTGTGGTGTTGTGTGGGGAGGGCTATGTGAGTGAGCTGTTGAGCTGTGGCTGTGTGGAGATTTGTAACTGTGAGGAGATGAAGCTGTATAGAAAAGAGATGTAGAAGAGAAATGTATATAAAAAAAGATGTGTAGTCACGTGACAATGGCTGTACCGTATACAGAGATGTATGGTCGTGTCGGGGAGAGATGTACGTATGTAAAGAATGCAGCTGTGTGGAGACAGAGATTCTCAGTGAGCATTTTAAAGATGAAGTAAAAGAGAAAGTGCCCATCAGAAAGGGTGTGTTTCCTTATTTACCCCTCAGATAGACACAGTCCGGACCAAAGATAGAGAAGAAATATTTCCCAAGTTCCTCGCTGCATTTGTGGATGTTTCTGCAAGCCTTGGTGCCGCCTGGAGGCTGCCCCCTGGGTAGCTATAGCTGGAGCACCCCAGCAGATGAGAGGGGGTGGTGAGAAACTGTCCCAAAGGTGAATTCAGCTGACTCTTCTCTCTCTCTTCTCTGGGTCCCTTCCAAAGCCAACCTTTCCTCTGCATGAAGACACCAATCAATGTGCCTGTCACTGGGGAGACAGGAGGTGGACTGGCTAGGAAGGGGGGAGTTCCTGGGCCCAGTGCTGCTAGATGGCTTTACCTTGGCACCCATGACTGCAATCTCGGCTGTGGGCCAGGCATAGTTGGTGTCACCAAGAAGGTGTTTGGAGCTCATGACATCATAGGCACCTCCATAGGCCTAGAACAAGTCACATGCTGAGTGTCAATGTCAGGAACAAGCAAAACATATCCCCAACACTCCAGAAAGTCAAGGGAAATGGGGCCATGCCCTACGGCCCCACAAGGTCAAAGTCCGGAGACTTGTATAGCCCACACTACCACTATTGCCGGCTGTCCCTGCTGCTGGGAGACCACGGACATCCCTGTAACACATGTTGCAGGGTGAGCCCTCTAGACATTTCACAGGGGTGAGCGAGAGGCACACCTCCTTCCAGACCAGGTCACCTCACGGCACACCACCTCAGCCATGATGCTAGGAGCAAGCTCCTAGGGACAGGTGTGGAGGGCAGGGCCTCACCTTCCTGGTGATGACTGTGATTTTGGGCACGGTTGCCTCGGCAAATGCATAGAGCAGCTTGGCGCCATGCCGGATGATGCCACCATATTCCTGGGCTGTGCCTAGGTCATGAGGAAGAGTCACCAGGTTACATTAGAGCCCTTGCAAAGTCTCATGGCTGTGACAACCTCAGAGAGGACCAATCCTCACAAGGGCCAATCTTCTGGACAACGGAAGACAGACAAGTCAGAGCCCTGGGGTCTGTGAGAGAGCCATACTGAACGCAGCCACCGCGCCAACCCCACCTGTGCTGGACTCACCAGGCAGGAAGCCAGGGACATCAACAAAAGTGATGAGCGGAATGTTGAACGCGTCACAGAATCTGACAAAACGAGCCCCCTTCACAGATGAATTAATGTCCAAGCACCCTACAAGGAAAGAGACTGTCTGTTGGAAGCTCTAGACACAGCGCCACACACAGTGGGAATACGCTCCCACCGGGCACCCAGGCCTGGCTTCCGAGGCCGCACGGGTTCATCTGACTGACATCAGGAGAACTGCCAGGCAAACAAGGCTATGCTGGCATCGGTGGTAAAATGCGGCAGCCTGAGACAGCTAGGCAAGCTCTTTCCCCAGAGACTGAGGGGCAGTCAGCGAAGTCCAGCCTAGTTTGCCCCAAGGAGACCCTCAGCAGAAGCTGTCACTCAGAGTGGCTCTGGAGAATGCAGAGCTGGACTCTGGCTCTATGGTCCATCTAGTTATCGCCCGTGGGAAGTTACCTTTCCAGTGAGAGGCTCTTCACCTGCAAAGTAGGGAAGTCACCACCTCCTACAGCACCGTAAGAGGCCTAGAGGACATGGCTCTGTGATGTCAACCTGAGCAGGCTGCTAGCAGGTACTAACTAGTAAGTACCCCACTTACACTCAAGGGGCTTTCAGACTTTTCTCTGAGACCAGGTGCGACTTTACCAGATTTTCAGAAATTCTATGCATGAGAGGAAGCCATTAAGAAAGGAAGGAGAGATGGCTCAGTGGTTAAGAGCACTGGTTGCTCTTCCAGAGGACCCAGGTTGGGTTCCAAGCACTCACATTGCAGCTCACAGCCAGCATCCAGGGGATCAAATGCCACCTTCTGACCCCACTGGCACCAGGCACACATGTGGTACACATATATGCAGGTAAAACACCCACACACGTGAAATATTTTTAAATGAGTAAGGGCCAGGTGTGGTTATGCATGCCTCAGTCTCGGCAACGAGAAAGCTGAGGCCAAAGGAGCATCACATGTTTAAGGCCCGTCCGGTATAGGTTCTTGGCCAGCTACGGTTATCTAGCAAGACCCTGATGCCCTTCCCTCCTCTCAACCCCGTTAGGGACAAAAGAAGAAGAAAGAAATTAAACAGTCACAAATCAAGAAAAAAGTTCACAGTTCCACAACGGACTCATATCTAGAGTACACAGAGACCCCTGGGAGTCAACAGACCTAAAAACCCCAAAGCAGGGCTCCCTCCTTGGAAAGCACATTGCAACAATGGGCAACGCCTGTCTTAGGGGATCACGGGAGTGCGTGTCACTCACACTGCCAGGACCCACCTCAAGGAGAACTGAGACTGGGCTTCCTTGGTGTGGGGTGGAGGGTAGGCCTCTACCACTAAGCTGCGATCCCTGCCCCAGAGTCGTGCATGTCGCTGTTTCCATTATAAGTACATGCGTTTACAATGTGTACAATCTCCAGCATGTGTGCTGCTGTTTCCATTATAACTACATGCGTTTTCAATGTGTACAATCTCCAGCTTGTGTATCACTGTTTCCATTATAACTACATGCGTTTTCCATGTTTACAATCTCCAGCTTGTGTATCACTGTTTCCATTATAACTACATGCGTTTTCAATGTGTACAATCTCCAGCATGTGTGCTGCTGTTTCCATTATAACTACATGCGTTTTCAATGTGTACAATCTCCAGCTTGTGTATCACTGTTTCCATTATAACTACATGCGTTTTCAATGTGTACAATCTCCAGCTTGTGTATCACTGTTTACATTATAACTACATGCGTTTTCCATGTTTACAATCTCCAGCTTGAAGCACAAGCCTGCTCTCCCTGGTTCTGGAGGACACAGAGCTGACTCTATTTACAGCGGTGTGAGTCTGCTCTCAGCTGGCACAGCTGCTGGACGGACATGGTTTAGGACCCAGCCAGTTTAGAGAGTGGCGAGGAAGAGTTCTCAGATACACGGACCAAAGGCAGCAGCTGGCAGCTGTTCAGACCCATGGGAAGGGAAGGTGCCTGCCACCAAGCCTGAAGCTCAGTTCCCTGTGGTAGGAGGAGAGATGTGACCCCCACAAATTGTCCTGTGACTTCCACACACGTGCACCACCACATACAAGAAACTGCAGCAAAACATTTCAAGACAGTAGTTGAGCCTGGCCAAGTGATCAGAGCTGCCTGAGAGGAAAAAGCCGAGGAAGGGGCTCCCTCAAGCACTCATGCGCTCACCAGTAGCTGTGTGTGCAGGGAGTTTAGGAAGCACCTGCAGGTCTAGACCCAGAAACACAATAAGAGGCCTGAGAAAACAAGAAAGTACCCCAATGTTAATACAAATGAAAACGCATTGCAAATGAAGTTAGGACATTTGATTTCCTTGTGTGCTTTCTTCTTTTGTTTGGTTCCTGGTCTTCAAAAACAATTATGTCATAATACTAGCTGACCACAGCCTACGGGCAGCTGGTGCACACGTGTAAGGAAAGATGAACACACACAACAAAGAATATGGTCTTAGCGTGGAGAGATGACTCAGTGGTTAAGAGAATGAGATGCTCTTCCAGAGGATCCAGGTTTGATTCTCAGCACCCACATAGAAGCTCAAAACCCACTGCAACTCCAGCATAGGTGATCAGTGCCTTCTGTCCGTACCTCTTCTGGTCTCTATGGGCACGGTAGCATGTAGTGCATACATACATGCAGGCAAAATATCTGTACACATACAGTAAATGAAAGAAAAGGAAGTCTCTAGAAAATACCCGAGAGGAGATGTCCTTGGACAAATACCGCATTCAAAATGTAACAAACCAATGCTAAGAGGGGCCAATGTGAGGCTGGACTTCCTGTCCTGTAGGAACCAGGAAACTGCAAGGGGCTGCGTATGCTGCGGCCATAAGAGCTGCTGGTGCATTCTGGGATCCTAGAAACTCAAGGGCCTAAGGGAGGAGGAACGGCGAGTCTGCGGCCACACTGGGTTACTTAGTGAGACTGTCTCCCAACAAGTAAAGGAATAATGTACTTAGGGGGAACTATCGCTATTCAAACTTAAAGAATTGTTCTTAAGGAAGCAAGAGTACTGAATGCACTAGACAAAGAATTTAAATCAACGGTCTTTTTTGACACAAGGTCTCACTGAGTAGCCCTAGGCTGTCCTGGAACTTGCTTGTAACCCAGGCTAGCCTTGAACTCACAGAGATCTGCCTGACTCCTAAGTGCTGCATGTACCTATGACATTACAGGAGCACAAACCACAGTCTTGACTACATTAAGGAGATAAAGGAAAGCACAGCAATGAACAACGGGAATCAGGGAAAAAATGAAACACAATGAGGAAACCAGGGAGGACAAGCTATAAAAAATAACCTAAAAGATTCTGGCCAGGCGGTGGTGGCGCACGCCTTTAATCCCAGCACTCGGGAGGCAGAGACAGGCGGATCTCTGTGAGTTCGAGACCAGCCTGGTCTACAAGAGCTAGTTCCAGGACAGGCTCCAAAACCACAGAGAAACCCTGTCTCGAAAAACCAAAAAAAAAAAAAAAAAAAAAGATTCTGGAGCTGAGAGTCACAGGAGTGAAGAGGAAATCTTCTAGAGGGTTCAGTTCAGTAGGCGGAAGAACGGACTGGAGACGGAACAATGAAAACCTCGCACACCTCACAGACCCGTAAGGTAACTGGGAAGTCCTCCAGCGGACACAGCACACCAGGAGCGGGGCCACACCGAGAGAAAAGCCTAAGACTTGTACAAGTATCCGAAAGCCCCCCAGATTTGATATGATATGAAACTACAAAACCTAGAAACTCTAAACTCAAGCAGGATAAATTCAGACACTTGGACTGAGAGATTGCAGTGAAACGCTGGAGGACCAAGAGAACCCTCAAGGCTGCAAGAGACAAGACTCCTGTGCACAACGGGTCTTCGATTAGACTGTCAAATGCTATTTCTGCAGACATGGTGGAGGCCAGATGGCAGGTCATATATTTTATTTTATTTTTTTTAGGTCATATATTTTAAATGCAGAATGAAGAACACTAATAATTCTGTACCCACAGTGCTTCAAAGAGGAAGGAAAACTGAAAAGTGATGACATTCCAGGATAAACAGGGAGGCTACAGAGTTCACGACCCTAGACCAGTGGTCCTCAACCTGTGGGTCGTAACCCCCTTTCACTGGGGTGCTAAGACCACCCTGTATATCAGATATTTACATTATGATTCCTAACAGTAGCGAAATTACAGCTCTGAAGTAGCAACGAAGATGACTTTATGGTTGAGAATCACCACAGCAGGAGGAACTGGAGTAAGGGGTCATAGCATTAGGAAAGCTGAGAACCCCTGCCCTACACACACTCTGCATTAGGTCCTTCACAAGTGCTCCGGGAAAGGAGGAAGGAGGCCAAGCACCACACAACAATCTGAAGAATAGAGACCTGCAGCACAGGGAGCCTCCAGCGGCAAACAGCCAGGGTCATAGCTGTCTGGTTTGGAACTCCGCCTTTTCTTCCCGCCATCACTTTAAAAACAAATGAAGCCCAGACACGCCTGATGGTGAGTGTCAGGGATGAACTTTACCGCTTCTCTATGATCTTGTCGAGAAGATGAACGCAGAGAGAATACTACCTCACTCACTCATGACAGCTGCCGTTCCTAACGTCAAAACCAAAGACACCAGAAAAAGATAACCACAGATCAGCATCCATCACCAACACACAAAAAGACCAACAAAACACTGTGAAAGACAGCAGTGAGTGAGAAGGATGATATACCACAACAAGAATGAGATTTAACTCAGGGAAGCAAGTCTGGTCCAGCCACTGGAAAGAGGTAATATCATAATCTATCAAATTACAGGCTAAAGAAAAAGCCATCCCCAAATAAATAAATGCAGGGAAAAAATTCAACAAGATCCAATGACCATTTAAGTTAAAAGGGGAAAAGCCCCTAGCCTATTAGAAACAGAGAAGAGTTTTACAAATTTTATAAAGAACATCTACCAACATCTTTCGGCCATCATGACATCCCATGGGGAGCAGTGGCTCTCCCAGAAAATCAGGCCCAGCACAGACAGGGCAGGCAGACCCAGCGGGGTGGAAGCCAGCCTCATCTACATACTGAGTTCAAAGTCAGCCAAGGCTGTTAGGGAGGATCCATTCAACTGCTTTTCGATATTCTACTAGCTAATACAGTAAGAAAATAGATAATAAGGGCGGTGGTGGCACACGCCTTTAATCCCAACACTTGGGAGGCAGAGGTAGATAAATCTCTGTAAATTCGAGGCCAGCCTGGTCTATGCAGTGAGTTCCAGAACAGCCAGGGCTACATAGAGAAACCGTGTTTCAAACAACAATTATATAAAAAGCACACACACACAAAAGTACATTAACTTGAATAATGACAGCTGCAGCTCAGAATAGTGTCCAGAGAAAGTATGAACAAATGTGCACCCCCACCAAATACACACACACACAATTTTTCCAGTTTACTTATATAAAATCTGTTTAAAAAACAGAACCCAAAAAACACAGTCAGCATATCCTTTCATGATGAAAATACCCCAAATCTGGAAAGAGGGATAACTGGATTTCCACGTGCTGAAGAACTAGGCTGGACCACACACCAAAATAATTTACATTCAATCAAACCTAAGCATAGGGGCTAAAATCATATAATGCTTAGCGAAGACACAGGAACAACCCAAACGTGGTGGTGCACACCTTTAACCTCAGCACTGGGTACTGAAGAAGCAGAGACAGGTGGAGTTCTATGAGTTTGAGGCCCGCCAGGTATATACAGGGAGAGCCTGTCAGAGAGAGAGAAAGGGGAAAGAAGATGGATGGATGGATGGATGGATGGATGGATGGATGGATGGATGGATGGAGAAATGGAGGGAGGGAGGGAGGGAGGGAGGGAGGGAGGGAGGGAGGGAGGGAGGGAGGGAGAAATGGGGAAAGGAACAGACGGATGGTCAGACCTAGGGAAGTAGATAGGTAGGCAGGTGGGTAGGCAGGCAGGAAGACTCAAATGACCGAAAGCTGTAGCAGGAGCGGCTGGAGATTGCTGTCTGCAGGCACAGGTATGTGCCTAAGGTCTTGAAAGGTTTCGGGAGCATCAGTGATGTGGCCCACAGAGAATGGAATAAATGCTGATGTTGTGTGATGTCTACTGCTGCAGCTGTTCCTGTTAAGGCTCTGTAAGCCAGGCTGACCTTGAACTCAGGGTTCTCCTGCTTCGCCCTGCCTAGTGTCCTGACTTCCACACCCAGCTGACGATAACACTGATTTTTGTTTTCCAAACTAAGAAGAACAGTGAAGAGAGGCAGGGTCCACCCACGGTCCCCACCAAAAGGCACAGCTAGGAGGAGATCCCCTCAGCCAGCTAGGACTCAGATCTGGCACTGTCACCCGAGGGGAGAGATACTGTTCATGTCTTGGGGGCTGACTACTGCATGTGCAGTCAGTGACCAAGCTACTGGAGACACAAAGAAGACACCAGTCCCCTCAACAAGGGAGAACCAAAAGCCACCCTCAAAATCACAGACCTTCCGATCTGAGAAGGAAGAGGATCTTGGAAACCTGAGACAGCTGTGAAAGGAGCTTAGGAAATATTTAATGCTAAGAGAAAGACACCGTCACCACACGCCTTGAGCTTCTTCCCTGGCCATGGAAGGGTTAAGGCACACAGACACCAAGAGTTCAAGCAGTCTTGGTGTCCAAACCCAATCAGAGGTTTCTGGGGCCCATGTCCTACCTGAGGCCACCTTGGGCTGGTTGCCGACAACTCCAACGGTCCTCCCATTCATTCTTGCAAAGCCAACAACAATGTTCTTTGCATAATTGGGCATGATCTCAAAAAACTCTCTCTCATCAATCACCTGTAGGAATAAATTTCCTCCTGAGCTCAGAATGATTGAGACAAAAATATTATGATAATAACCGCAGACAGCCTTACACAGAAAACAGACAGCCCAGCTCAGCACAGTTCTCTCTCCCTCGTAACAGTGGGTGGGGTGGGACCCTCTCACACAACACAACTTACTGTAAAGAATTCTAATATAAATCTAGCATTCACTGTGGCAATCTGCATGAACCAACTTCAAGCTCACATAAAAATGTTAAGGACAGCCGGGCGATGGTGGCGCACGCCTTTAATCCCAGCACTTGGGAGGCAAAGGTAGGCGGATCTCTGTGAGTTCAAGACCAGCCTGGTCTACAGAGCTAGTTCCAGGACAGGCTCCAAAGCCACAGGGAAACCCTGTCTCGAAAAACCAAAAAAAAAAAAAAAAAAAAAAAAAAAAATGTTAAGGACAGTCAGGCAGCGGTGATGCGCACCTTTCAACAAAGCATCTGACCGGTCCAGCGAGGCGGATGGATCTGAGTTCGAGGCCAGCCTGGTCTACAGAGCGAATTCCAGGACAGCCAGAACTACACAGAGAAACCCTGCCTCGTAAAACCAACTAACCACCAAACACCATCAAGAACAGAATAGGACCAGAGACGGCTCAGAGGTTAAAGAGCATCTGCTGCTCTTGCACAGGACCTGAGTTTGGTTCCCAGCACCCATGTTGGACAGCTCACAACCAATTCAACTCCAGCTCCAGGGAATCCGACACCTCTGGCCTCACAGACACTGCACTTATGTTACATACATACATATACATACACACACACACACACACACACACACACACACACACACTCTTCTCACTAGCATTTTCTTACCATTATCTCTCCCCACAATGGTCTGGTTTTCATACATGCAGATCAAGTTCCTTGAATCATTTTAGTCACAGACATGCTTTTTACCTGAGTCTTGTACTGTCTAAGCACACAGAAGCTCCCTGACATAAGCACAGTGACCTATAAAGCAGACAAGGACAGTGTGCGCAGCACTGACTATCGCTACACCACCGCACACAGACTTGAGCAGCTGGCACGCTTAGTGACCCTGTCTCTGGTCCCTTTAACTTCCTCATGCATCAGTATTCAGCGTCTTCATAACATCTCTGAAGACAAAAGGGTAAGTTATCAGGTGGGGCTGCCTTCCTGCTCAGTTGTTTGATGGCATCATCTTTGGGATACCATGGTGATGTCTAAGTGGCTCACGTCAAGTGGCAATGATGTCACTTTGTCCTATAATGGTGCAACCTGCTTGGGTTCTCCTCAACCAAGTCAATGGATTTTCCAATACAACCAATAAGCATTTCTCCTACTATTTATCTAAACTTCATCAAAATTTTGGTGTCTAGTGCCAGGTATGGTGACACACACCTTTAATCCCAGCACTTGGTAGGAAGAGGTAAGATCTCTGTGAGTTTGAGGCCAGCCAGGTCTACATGGTAAGATCAAGGACAGCCAAGATTATAGAGAGAGACTAGCTCAAGAAAAAAAAATAGATAACCAAGATTTATTCATTTAGGCTGGAAATATACCTCAATGGTAGAGCACTTGTCCAGTGTGCATGAGCAAGTTTAATTTCCAGAACCAACAAATCAATACCATCCCCCCTCAGTCGTTTTATGTTTAACTACATCAAAAGTTCATATAGTTTAATACTGTCTCTCTCTCTCCCATTCCTTTGTATTCCCATATACAGTTAATCTTTGCTGCTGGCCTTTCAAGGCAAGGTTTCTTTCTTGGTGCTCCTGGCTGTGCTGGACTTGCTCTGTGGACCAGGCTGGCCTCAAACTCAGAAATATGCCAGCCATTGCCTTCTGAGTGCTGGGAACTAAAGGCGTGTGCCACCACCACCGCCCAGCCCGTATGATTAATCTTAACTGTCAACTTGGTTGGACTAATAAGCACCTATGAGATTAGCAGAACTCACAGCTGTGAGTGTTTGCCAAAGTGTCTGTAGAGCTACAGATTTCTCTGAGCCCAGGAGCAGATGGATCTCCTCAGAGTACAGCAGCATTGGTGACAGGGGTAAAGGTGGGAGGTGAGGGGGTCACTGGAGATGTGTCTTTCCAGAACCCTTCTATGCCCGCCCATCCCACCCACCTTGATGTGAGCCTGCTTCAAACGCCAGCGCATTCTCCGTGTAGTGGGCTAAGTTCCTGAAGCTGTGAAACTAAAGACATTTCCTTGCTTCTAGTTACTCTCTCGGGGACTCTGCTCACAACTGCAGAGAGTCACTAACCCACCCACCCACCCACCATCTGCTTTGAGGGTATTTCTGGCCCGAGTTTGCATGGGTGACAATTTCCTGTCTTTAATGTGGACGGCAACACAGAACTGACGGTTTCCGCACGACTGGGAATTGTATCACTTCACGCCTGGCACTAACACCCCAGCCACCGTCTCATAATTCCACTCCTGTACATTATGTTCTGTGCATCTCGTGATTACAAACTGTGGTGTCTATGCTCTCATACTGTGGGCAATTTCTGGACTATTATCTTGGTCTTGTATGATGCCAGCTTCCCCTACCAGCCAAGAAGGAGAGGAACTGCTTCCCGCAGGCTGTCCAAAGGATAGCATTCAAACTTCACTTCTGATCAATTTGACATACAAGAAATAACTCAGTGTAATTCATTTTATCAAGGCATGGTTCTCTAACTCAGGACATTGCTTGTTTCTGCAGGGTGCCAGGGAGCCAGTCCCTGAATCTCAAGAGACTCCCCTGAGTCCACCTCCCATCTGGAGCATTAGAAGGAATTACAGACACCTGCTACATGTCCAGAAGAGGAAGGCTCTGGGAATTCGAGTTCAGACCCTCGTAGTCGAATGGTAAGAGAACCATTCAACCATTTAGCCACCTCTCCGGAATTCCACCGTGACGACTGATCTTGAACATTTTCTCATATGCTTAAGGGCCATTTTTGTCTTTTCGATGTTTCCATTTGTTCTTAGATGATTTTGCTATCCATTTTGGCCTTTCTTGATTTGTAGGAATTTGTGTTCTGATATCAATACTCTCAGATATGGGAAATGTTTTCTCCCAGTCTAGTGCCCTTTGGCATTTATGCTTCTTCCCATGAACGGTGGAGTTAATGTTTTTGAACAGAAGTAGATATGAATCTCAATTCAAAAACACTTCTCTACCTTCTAAGATCACAAAGAGATCCACCTGTCTTTTGTGGAATGTTCCCATGGATTTACTGTTCATATGGAACTCTGGGCCATTTGTTTTCTATGTTGTTATTTTCTTATAGACAAGATCTCACTACATAGCCCAGGCTGGCCGGGGGCTTGGGCTTCTCCTGCCTCATCCTCCAAAGTGCTGAGATCACAGCCTCTGGGCCCACATTCCCCTGCCCCTCTTTAGTCACGTGATGTACAGTCTGTATCCTCCCACGCAGCCTTCAGTTGTCAGCATCTTTTATGAAGAAAAGCAACCTTGCTCCTGGGCTCGGATCTATTTTTACCATCTGCTAAAACTCTCCTGGGTCTGTTTCCAGCTCTTGAGTTCCAGTCCGCTGGTCTATTCACACGCCGGTCTCTCGCTGCTTTAAGCACAGGCACAGCTCGTCCAGCGTAGCTTCTGCAGCTCATTCCCAGTGACCAGGAACTAGGTATGCACTTGTTCGTTCTATGAACGTGTTTATTCAGACTGCCTTCAAACCGTAAACTTAGGCAGAGCTGGCACTTCACACTGACCCATGCTAAGGAATGCATCTCCGCTGCTTAAGTGTGCCCCTGACTCCCTTCTGCATTGCCAGTTTCCCCATTTACCTGTAGTGGTGATATATTTGGGGTGTTTTCTGGGGGGAGGGCTTCTATATTTTTAAGATGGGAACTAAATTTGCCAAGTCATTTCTCTCATTTTTGGTATTAAGATATATATTCTTCTGTTTAAGCCACAGTCCAGAAGTTTTGATACACAGTGTTTCCATTCGGCGTTAGCATCCTATGAGCACACGCCTTTAATCCCAGCACCTGGGAGGCAGAGACAGGTGGAGCTCTCTGAGTTTGACACCAGTCTGGTCTACAGAGTGAGTTCCAAGACAGTCAGGGTGGTTACACAGAGTGCCCTGTCTCAAAAAAAAAAAACAAAAAACAAAAATAGAATTCTGCCATTTAGTTCATATCTTCCTCCAGGAACTGCTTAACAGATTTCTTTCCAGGTGTTGGGATAGCTTCTGTTTTAGCAGATAAGCATCTATAGTCTAGAGAAATACTGTTTATAATTTTAAAATATTTTCCATTTGTTTTTATGTGTATGACTGTTCGCTGTGCATATGTATGTATGCCATGTGTGTGCAGTGCCTGCAGAGGCCAGAAGAGGGTGTCATCGGCTCCCTTGGAGCTGGAGTTACATATGGCTGTGAGCTGTCATGTGAATGCTGTGACCAAAACCTGGGTCTTTTGTAGAGCGGCAAGTACCTTAGCCACTGAGCCAGCTGTGCTAACCGAGGTTCTGTAAAGGAACAGAACTGACAGTACACACAGACAGCTACAGATGAAACGGGAAGGGACGTGGTCTGGGTGTTCCAGCAAGGGCTGCCTGATGACAGAAAGGCTAAGATCTGGTGGCAGTTCAGTTCACAGATCTCAATATGTCAGCTTTCCCAACTGGATCCCTGGAAAGCTGCTGGTCTTCAGTCTGTAGAGATCCTGAAGAAGGTGGATTTAATACTGTTCACAGAAACAGGACAGGTGAACTTGCCAGTGAGACTGAAGGGGCAGGCAAAGGCAAAGTCCCCTTCTCCAGGTCCTTTATCTGGGCTGCACCAGAGGTGTGGCTGAGATGTAGGGTGGGTCTTTTGCATCAATAATCTGATTAAGAAGATCCCTCACAGGGCTTCCCGGCGGCGTGGGTTTTAACTGATTCCAGATGCAGTCCGGTTGACAACCAAAATCAGCCATCGCAGCATCTCTGCGAATTGTTTTTATGACATTTCTGTGTGTGTGTATGTACTACAGGGAGCATAGGAGGCCAGACCACAACTTGTGGGAGCCAGCTCTCTTTTTACCAGGAGGTCCTGGGGTCATACTCAGGTCAACTTGGCAGCTGGTACCTTTACACCTGCTGAGCCACTGCAACAGCCAAATTATTTGTAATTTTTCTTTTATCAAATTTGATGTTTTTCTTTCCACCCTCATTCAAAATCTTTTGTGAATGTTCCCCTGTAGTTTATAGTAAAATTTACTGCCCAACAATACAGAACACAGCCATGAGGAGGGGTAGCCTGGCCATGCCTGTTGACTCCTGCAGGCTCCCGAAATAAGAAAAAAGACACAGGTCACAAGCTCCAGGCCAGGCTGAGCCCACAGAACCATCGACATTCCACCAAACAAGAACTGCTGGTAAAACTGTGTGTGTGTGTGTGTGTGTGTGTGTGTGTGTGTGCCACCTGCAAATGCCCCGTAGAGCCCAACAGTTGCCTTCCCTGATCAAACCAAAACACGGCTGCATGAAGGAAGAGGCACTCTGCATCCTAAGCCTCACCCCCTACTCTCGAGGAAGATAAGGTCTCCGGACCAGAAGCACTTAACAGTAACACCCAACAAGGATCACCCTGTCTCACTCCAAGTCAGGATATGACACTAACTCTGTGCACCTCAGTGCCTTCCAAATCCCGAGCTCTGCTGGCCCAACCCTCAAGTCCATCTGAGTCCTCAAGATGTCATAGCCACTGAATCATACCAGAATACCCTGCCTGGCAGTCCCTGGCCACTGCATTTCCCACTTGTGCTGACGCTGAGACCCAGTCAGATACATCCTGATAAGACAAAGCGCAATGACCACGGCTGAGGCTGAGAGAGGACAGGGCGCTTACTGAGTGTATGATGTCCAGCATGTCGTAGGCTTTGCTTGACTCCAAAGGGACGATGGTGTCCAGCTCAGGAACCAGGCGGTCACTGGAAAAGACACAAATGGAGTCAGCATAGAAACCACTGTCCTGCAGGAGCCGAGGAGGAAATGAGGGAAGCAAGACACCAACTGGTGATATGTCCTCACTGGACGGTCACAGAAGTCACCTTGGTCGTCACATCGCCTCACAGAACCTGCCTACAATACCAACTCATGTGACTTAAAAAAATATAGGAAAAAATAAGATTACTCCCGCTTGTAGCTCTTCTGTTTGCCCTTCTGGAATGTTTCCTACACTGGAGACACAGCATGGGCTCTAAAAGGCACTAGAGACAACAGGGCAAAGCCCGGGAACCCCCCTCTGACTTCCTGCAGCATCTAGGACAGAAGAGCAAGGAGTCACAGTAGGAATGAGAATCCCCCACCCCCACCCCCACCCCAGGTAAACCAGCTACAGCCCCTTTAAGCAGCAAAGTCGTAGACCCCTGGACAGAATAAATCATCTGGGACCAAACCGTCACACCCTGACCTGTGGCTCTTTCCTCGGCAGGCGAGGAGATCAAGTTAGAGTTTGTGTCTGTTTCACTGGAGAATCCAGCAGATCACACCCCTCAAACCTCCTCTCTTCACCGGGCTCTCAGCCCTCCCTGCCCCATGTGGGCAGCTGGGACTACAGGGACCCCCCCCCACACACACACAAGAAGTGCACCCAAGTATAGCGTCTGACCTTGGCCAGGTCACACGGCCCACACCAAACCAACTTCCCAGAAAGCTCTGCTGTGTACTCCACTCCACCTCCACTGAAGATGGAATCCATACTACTTAAGGGTCACTTAAAGAGCTTCCCTGATAGGCTACTCAGATCCTCGGGGACCTAGGCCACACCCTCCAAATAATGTCTCAAATTCTTCAAGAACACCAAACAGTACCTAAACAGTCTGAAAAAGAGCAGCTTCCTTGTGACCCCTCCCTTCCTGTGGTCCCATGAGTTGTGAAGGCACAGTTTCGGGGCACTCAGGGCTCAGATGCCTGCTCTAGAACAGCTGACCTCAAACTCAGATCTGCCTGCCTCAGCCTCCTAAGTGCTGGGACTAAAGGCATTTGTCACCACACCAAGCTTGGATCTACGGTCTGAGGTCTTTAAAAGGAGCTCAGCAAAGCAGATCCCACAACACATCCCCTAAGGTCACACTGCTGACTCCCTTTGGCTGCTCCTTATCAAGACCTAAAAACCTTCTATCTCCATTTTTGGACAACTCCAAAGGCTTAACAAACTTCTGCAGTCTCTTCTACCCCCAGAGCCAAAACCAAGGGAGTAAAGAAATCACCAAGGACTGCTCCTGTCCCCAGATGCCAGCAACCTCGCCACAGCTGGGACCCTGTTGGCATACTCTGCAACCTGCTCCAAGCTGACCTGAGATCCTGTCAGGATAGAGATGCCAGAAGGCCAGAGACAGGCAAGCCTGCCGCCACCTACCTTGGGTCATGGCACTCGCGGACCGGAGCTGGGTCCTGGCTACTGAGGGGCAGGTAGTTGAAGAACTCACGGAGGTTACACAGGGCATCCACATCATTCTCGAAAGCTCTGTGGGCCACACCTGAAAGCACAGAGAGGACAGGAGGCCCAAGGACCGGCGGTCAGCTACAGGTGACAGATGAAGATACTCATGGGCTTCTCCAGCTTGGCAGACGCCAGCCACGCTGGCAGCTCTGTCCTCAGTCACCCCAAGTGTGACGCTCCTCTGCCAGCCCACACCCCACATTCCCTGCTCTGTGAGCAATGCGACACTACTCTACACCAGCTCCCCCAAGGCTGCTGACTGCCTCCTGCAGAGAAAGGTGCCTGGTGCACATGGGCTTGGACACAGAGGAAGGAAAGGGGAAACACCCTGGCCCTGACCCGGGGTCAAGCCATCGTTTTGGAAGCAGAGCCAGCACTCTCCCAGGCCCACCTCCCCCAGGCCTTCTGCTTCCCACTGCCTCTTAACATCTCTGACCTCGAAGCAGCCAGAGGGAGATTTGTATGTGAATCAGGATAGCAAGACACACTTTGCAGCCAATCACTCCTCTACCCTTTTGCCTTTGTATAAGCTACTGCCCATGCCTGGGTGTTTCCCCGTCAATACCTACGGGGAACCTCTTCAAGGATATTCACCCAGCACCCTCACTGTGAACACTACCCTTGCCCATGAGTAGAACCTCAACAGCCCAGTGTCTGGGGGTCCGTTCTTCTCCCACAGACTCCGTGAGGTTCTTGTCTGTAAGCTGCATTGCCCGACTCCCTTACTAGTAAGTAACTGCCATGTGGTCGGGGTTGTGCTATCTCCACAGACACATTCCTAGCACCCAGCATGTTTCACACACAGACACTCGATGAACACCTGCTGAACGAGAAAGGGGTATTCTCAACAAGACTGAATTCTATTAACCAAAGAACGTTTACAAACTGGCACAGCATTCTGGAAGTCAGTCTGGCAAAGCCTCAGAAAGATCAACAGCTATGCCACCCATACCTGGGCATGTGCCAGCAAGAAATAAAAATGTCACACAAATGTTTGCAATAGGATATTATGTTATAAACACAAACATATATGTTAGAAGACCCAGACGTCCATCACCAGATAGAAAAGACATGTTAGGGCTGGGCCTGGGCACAGTGGTACAGCAGCTGCCTAGCAAGCTGAATGCCCTGGCTGTAATCTCCATCATGGGGGTGGGGTGGAGGGGTGGGTGGTGGGGTGATGGTGGTGGTGGTGGTAGAGAACAGTAGCCCACACCTGTAATCCCAGCTCTCAAAAAAAAAAAAAAAAAAAAAAAAAAAAAAGGCTGAGGCAGGAGGATTAAGAATTCAAGGCCAGCCTAAGCAACTTAGTGAAATCCTATCTCTAAAATAATATAATTAGTAGTTATACATCTATATATTAGACAATCACTCCATTAAAAGGAATGAAGTATTGAGATGGGATACTACACAGACAAGCCTTTAAAAATGTATAGCATACTGGGTGCAATGGCCAAGACTATAATCCCAGCAAAGGAAAGAGAGCCACAGTAAGTGTGAGGCTAGTCGGCCTTCTGTGTGTTCCAGGACAACCAAGACACACAGTGAGATAGTCTCTAAACAAAACAAAATGTAAAAAGTATAGTAAGTAAAAGAAGCCACTCATAAAAAAGAAGTAAGTCTTTAAATTTGAAAATATACCATTTCCTCAGACTTCCTTTCCCATGCCCATCCACCAAGACAAAAAGTTTTATTTGGGATCGAGACTAAAAAAACATACCCCATGTCCAGCAAGATGACTAGTTGGAAAAGGTACTTGTGGCCAAGCCAGACAATTTAAGTTTGATCCCTGGGACCCACATAAGAGAAGGAGAGAACCAACTCCCACTATTTTTCCAACCTCCACATGAATACTGTGCTGTGCCCCTCACCACATTCACACAAAACTGAGTGTACACCCATGTGCATGTACGTGCGCATGCGCGCACACACAGACAAATGTGCGCACATGCACACACATACACATGCACACCCACACGGAAGCTCACAGAGTAATAATCGAAGAGAAAGGGAATCAATAAAAGGAGACAGAAGGAAATGGGGTGGATGCAAACAGAACACCTGATCAACATGTATGAAACAGAAACGTTTTGTACAATAAATACACAGTAGTAAAAAGTTTTTGAAGACATCATTGTCATATGACTCCACTTACATGAACTGTTCAAAGTTAAGCACACACATAGAAACAAAGTTGGCTCATGGCTGCCTGTACTTCCGGCAGCCAGAATATTTGGGGTGCAGTGGGAGAGGCTGAAATAACTTTTGCCTGAGTGCCAAAAGTAAGACACAGGATACCATTCCAGCCGTTCTGCAAGTTCAATTGCATGGATATAAATCACACTTCTATGACCACCCACATGAGCTCCAAGATCACTTTACAGACAAGGAGGGCCTGTGAAGAAGAGCTGGCCTGGCACGTGGGCCAGTAATCTTATTAGTAATCATTAGTAATAATCTACTACCTAAGTCTGAGACTGTGACTTGAGCCACGTCTGTGGCTGTAGCTCCCGGTCCTCCCAGGTAAGCGCTGTTGGTGAAGTGACATTTTTAACACCTTGGACAACCCTGCATGGCAATGCCTTCTCCTTTGGAGAGCAGGAAGGTCACGGTCACATCTCTCACCTGACACAGTGGTGTGGGTCTTGGCACCACCCAGCTGCTCCTGAGTGACATCCTCATTGGTAACAGACTTCACGACTTCAGGGCCAGTGATAAACAGGTAGGATGTGTCCTGAAATCAGATTTCCACACTGTCAGACTCAAGTCACCGGAGCTACTCAGGACTTCACTCAACCAAGACCATAAACAGGGGAGGTGACGGGGACCTGATGACAGGACTACAACAGAGCACTATTCTCAGAAGACCTCTGCTGTCTGCTTCAGTCTCAGTAAATTAATCTGCAGGGTGGCTAACTGCAGTGTGGTTAACATATGGTGTGGCTAACCTACAGTGTAGTTAACCTGTGATGCGGCTAACCTGCGGTGTGGCTAACATTTGGTGTGGCTAACCTGCGGTATACTTAACCTGTGGTGTGGCTAACCTGTGGTGTGGTTAACATTCGGTGTGGCTAACCTGAGGTGTAGTTAACCTGTGGTGCGGCTAACCTGCAGTGTGGTTAACATTTGGTGTGGTTAACCTGTAGTGTGGCTAACCTGTGGTGCAGCTAACCTGCAGTGTGGTTAACCTGTAGTGTGGCTAACCTATTGTGTGGCTAGCTAACCTGTGGTGCGGCTAACCTGCGGTGCAGCTAACCTGCTGTGTGGTTAACCTGTAGTGTGGCTAACCTGTGGTGTGGCTAAGCTGTGGGGTGGCTAACCTGTGGGGTGGTTAACCTGCAGTGTAGTTACCCTGCAGTGTGGCTAACCTGCAGTGTGGTTAACTTACCAGGTTAAGTTAGACCTAGGGTCCCAGGTGGCCCTGACTCAGAAAGCAAAAAGGGACCATGGGACACGTGAACAGGACAACAAGAGGATACAGGGGACACACAGGGAACATGGGGACATGGGTGCTGTGGGATAATGCTCTTGGACACTGTAAAGATTTGTCACTCATATTGGTTCAATAAAATGCTGATTGGCAGGTAGCCAGGCAGGGAGTATAGGCAGAGCGACCCAACTAGGAGAATTCTGGGAAGAGGAAAGGCAGCGAGTCAGTCACCATCCAGACTGAAGCAAGATGAGAATGCCTCACTGAGAAAAAGTTCCAAGCCACATGGATAAACATAGATAAGAATTATGGGTTAATTTAAGTTGTAAGAGCTAGTTATTAATAAGCCTGAACTAAGAGGCCAAACAGTTTATAATAATATAAGCCTCTGTGTGTTTCTTTGGGACTGAACAGCTGCGGGACCAGGCAGGACAGAAACTTCTGCCTATGATGGGGAGGGGGCTCTTTTTAAGGCAGGGGTGAGGGAGGAGAGACAAATAACACTGAGGATGTTTGACAAAGCCTCAAAGAATTGTTTTATATATACCTAACATTATATACACCACATATGGTGGTTTTATATGTACCTAACATTATATACACCACATACGGTGGTTTTATATGTACCTAACATTATATACACCACATATGGTGGTTTTATATGTACCTAACATTATACACACCACATACGGTGGTTTTATATGTACCTAACATTATATACACCACATACGGTGGTTTTATATGTACCTAACATTATATACACCACATACGGTGGTTTTATATGTACCTAACATTATATACACCACATATGCTGTAGTGGTTTGAATGAGAATGGCCCCATAGACTCACATGTTGGATATCTGTTCTCCAGTTGGTGAACTATTTGGCAAAGATTAAGAGGTATGAACCTGTTGGAGCAAGGTCCCTCCAGCCAGCTCCCAAATAATAACATGGAGACATAATTATTATTAATTATGAAAGCTCAGCCTTAGCTTAGGCTTGTCTATCACTACCTCTTATAACTTAAACCCATTTCTACCAATCTACATTTTGCCATGGACTGCCCATCCTGCTTCCTCCATGTCTCCTCCAGTCTTGCTCACGCTCCTAAATTCCTCCTCCTAAGTTCTCTCTCTCTGCATGGAAGTCCTGCCTGAACCTCCTACCTCGCAAAACTCCACCCGGCTTCTTATTACACCAATCACTGCACTACACTTTCATACAGGGCACAAATATACCCACAATAGAAGTGTGTCACTGGGGGTGGGCTTTGAGGTTTCAGGACAAATACCACTCCCAGTGTCTCATCTGCCTCCCACCTGCAGATCAAAATGTAAACCCCGCTGTCCCTGCAGTCACGCCTGTGTCACCATGGACTCTCCCTCAGGACTTGGAAGCCCCAAATCAGATGTTTTCTTTTACAAGTGGCTTTGGTCACGTTGTTTTATGACAACAATAGAAAACTAACTAAAACAGGAGATGATACCAGGAGTGGGGTGTTGCTGTAACAGACCCGACCTTTTGGGGGATGGGGAGAATGTGGAAGACTTTGGTGCTTTGAACAAAGAAAATGGCTGAATTTGATAGGCAATGTATACTAGGCCGTCCTAGCAGGAACTTGAAAGGCAGCAGTTCTGAGAGCAATGTGGACTATGGAAGCCCAGATCAAAAGGTTTCAGAGGGGAACAATATTAGCAGCTGGGCCAGAAGACAATTCTTCTATTTTGTCAAAGAATACGACACCCTCTGCTCATCATAAGAATCTGTATGAGGCTAAATTATAAAGTCTTGGCGGAGGAGATCTCATGACAGCCTGATACTGATGCTGCCCCATGGTTACTAGTAATCACTCTTATGCAGGTCTACAATTTAAAAAAAAAAAAAAAAAAAAGAAATCCAAAATTCTGTCTGAATTAGTCTGAAGCTAAAAAAGAACACTAGGAAATTTAGAAAGGGTGCTCTCAGGGAAAGATCTCACGCAGCTAAGCTTCGAACCTGTTAAGTGTCCAGAACCCAAGAACAAACAAAACAAGCAAATGGAAATTCCATGAACCTCAACACATCAAAAATCAAAATAGCAATTTAAACAAACAGTCTCGGTGCATTTCATGGCAGACAGACACTTCAATAAAAACCAGCCACACTAAAAAGCAGTAGACAGCAATAAGCAAGGAGGGGCCAAAAGAAAACCAGAGAAACGGGAAGAGCCACAGAGGCAGCAAACACTTCCTGTGAATTCCAGAAGGCAGAAACAAGAATCTTCTCACACACACCGTGGTAGCTCAAGCGCTGGCTGTCCATGTCAGCAGCACACGGTTCCCCTGATACAGGGGAATGGGAAACCCCAAAAGAAGTCAAGGGAGAAAACACTACGCTACAGGGGACTAAAGGTAAAAACCTGTGACTTTCTCCTCAGAAATCAAACACACAAGAACAGACAAAGCAAGATATCTGAAGTGTTGAGAAGATTAAACACACACAGTGAGAATTCCACTCCTCACAGTCATATTTTTTCCTATTTCCCTTTTTATCAGATCTTTGAGAATTTCATACCTTGTATTTGATCACACACATTCCGTCTCCCAACCAGCCCAGACCCACACGCTTTCCCTGCCTGCCCACACAACTTTGTCTTTTTTTATAAGGGGGATGAGGGGGCACAGTTTGTGCTCCCATATACTCTTGGATGTGTGTCCATCCACTACAGAGGCGGTTCCTAAAGTGGGGGGTCAAGACCCTTTAGGAGCCAAATGACCCTTTCATAGGAGTTACCTAAGACAATCTGCATATCGGATATTTAGATTATGATTCTTAACAGTAGCAAAATTACAGTTGTGAATGGAAACAATTTTATGGGAGGGGTCCCCAGAACATGAGGAGCTGTATTAAAGGTCACAGCACTAGGAGGGCTGGGAAGCACTGCTCTAGAGCATAGTCTACCAGAAGCTACACCAGAAGCTACACCCTTAGAGAGAGCAGACTCCCCCTCTCCCAGGGGCTGTCAACTGCCAGCAGTCTCTCCACTAAGGGAGGACTTTATAACCTTGCTCCTAAGATGGAACCATACCTGGCACCATTATCAGGGCCAAGAACCAATCAGACAGGTCACAGGCCCTAAGGGAAACTCTACCACAGTCATTCCGCTGAACGGACACACTACTAAGTCAGTTCCTAAAGACGCATCATTGTACCCGTGCACCTCAGCGCACCTCAGCCCTCCTTTTGCAGTCCATGGTGATTGACCCTGCGGTCATATTTCATGGCTGGGGTGTGGAGATCAGTGGATACAGGCACAATAAGACAAATGTGTCTGCAAAGCGAACTTTGGGGGAGAATCTCCTATTTACCATCTTATGTCTATGAATCATTAAAATCAGATACATTGTGGAAAGGTACATGCCCAGGAGAAAACATAACTTTATCTGTTAATTAAAACAGAAAACCAGTGGATGGAGAGATGGCTCAGTGGTTAAGAGCACAATTCTAAGGTATCTGATGACCTCTTCTGGCCCCTGCAAGTACTACAGGCATGTGGTGCACAGACACATGCAGGCAAAATATCCACACATAAAATAACAAATCTTTTTAACAGTTTGATATAAAGAACCACCCAAACTATACCCCTTAGCAAAAAAACTACTCCTTCTCTTGACTCCCATAAAACCCTAACAACTACTGGGGCCCTTCAGTGCCTTTACTCACATGATCTACTTTTTTTTTTTTTTTTTGACAGGGTTTCTCTGAAACATCTCTGGAATTTCTAGAATTCACTCTGTAGACCAGGCTGGCTTAAAACACAAAGAGATCCACCTGCCTCACCTCCCAAGTGCTGGGATTATAAACCTGTGCCACCACTGCCGGGCTTCCGCTATCAATCTTTACAATGTATTTCTGAACAGTATCATTGCTTTACTTTAAATAATGTTACATTACTACTTTTGCTAGTCTGAGTCCTTATTTTATTCCTAAATAAGAAGTCAAGAACCTTGAAACACCAGCTAAGACCCCAATCACCAGTAACACAGTGTGATACATGCTTAACCCCAGCACCAGACAGGCCAAGTCCAGAGGACTCAAGTTTGCAACCAGCCTGGACTACACAGCAAGAAGCTGTCTTTATGGGGCTGAAGAGATGGTTCGGCAGTTAAGATCACTGGCTGCTCTTTTAGAGGACCTGGGTTTGGTTCCCAGTACCCATGCAGGAGCAACTCACAGGCATCTGTAACCCCAGTTCTAGGGGATTTGATGCCCTCTTCTGGTATCTGAGAACAAGGCACAGACACACATGCAGGTAAAAATAAAACAACATACACATAAAATAAAAATAAATAAAAAGCTATCTCAAAATTTAGTTTTAAAGAAGAATTTTAAAAGACCAAAACAAGATTCAAACGTGTGTGTGTGTGTGTGTTTGTATATTGTTTGCGGAATTCCCACTTAAAAGGTATGGAGAAAGATTTACCTTGCTAACAATTACCAAAAGAATTAAAGAGCCGGGTGGTGGTGGCGCACGCCTTTAAGCCCAGCACTCGGGAGGCAGAGGCAGGCGGATCTCTGTGAGTTCGAGACCAGCCTGGTCTACAAGAGCTAGTTCCAGGACAGGCTCCAAAACCACAGAGAAACCCTGTCTCGAAAAACAAAACAAAACAAAACAAAAAAAAAGAATTAAAGAGTGTATATACTGATTTTAGTAAAAATATACTTCAAATTACAGGACGCCATCAGGGATTAAGAAGAAATTGCAGGGAAGAAGGGGTGGCTCTCCAGCAGGAGTCACCTTGTGGAGCCAGTGTCAAAGCAAAGCATGCCACCACAGAGGCCAGTTCCAGCCGCAGAAAGCCAGCAGAGAGCGCCAGGCATCCCTTCACGGGCTCTCTTCTCCCCCTGCCTTCCCTGCCTCTCTCTCCTCTCTTCTACCCCTCTCATCCGATTCACCGGAACGCTGAGCCAAATACGCCCTTCTTGCTCCTTACTATTCTGTCGTGGGAACTTGCTTCCTGTCTCACTTTGTGTTCAAATGCATGTGTTTTCCTTCTTTTCACTTAAATGTTAACTCCGTGTAAGTGGGAACCCTGTCAGCTTTGCTTTTCACTGTATCTGCCGTACTGGGCTACGAAAAAAGACTACTTTGGCAACCGCTCATCAAAACCCAGTGCACCTATACTGGTTTCAGGGTTCCATTAAGCAATTTTATCATTAGGACAAGTTCAGAATGGGTGGTCAGCTGTACCAAGCACACAGCAGGTGTGCAGAAGACAGCCTTAATTGACCCAAGCACGTGTCCCAGACTTCCTAGGGGAAGGAACTGGACTTGATAGCAAGACCCCTGAAAGCCATGCTCCAAAAGTCCCCAGAGTCCTCCCTCCTTCTCACTGATCAACTGCACACCACCAAGCAACCTCCCATGCAGGTCACCCTATAAAAGCGATTTACCTAGTTGTCCCCATTCCCTACAATAACAGACAAACAACCATGAATCAAAAGATGGACCATGTTTGCAGCACAGGCAGGTAGGTAGCCGGTGTAGTCACTCTGCCCAGCATCACCCACTGATATTGGGGGTTGCAAACTGGGGACACAGACTGAAGTCTCCCCCAAATACCATGTTCCAAAGAGGTGGCAATTTTATAGCAACAAAATTTAAAAAGTCATAAATCAAGACGTTTCAAATACATTGGTGGGGACATCAGGTAGGAGGACCAAAGGGAGATGGCAGAACCCTGCCGTCTATGCCCGGGATGCTAGCTGACAACACTCAGTACACTCCAAAGGATTTATATCTGTTTGTCAGTAGTTAGGTCCTACACAGATGGGGGACAGGAGTGGCTATTTAATAAGCTACAGATACTCAAGACAAACCGTGGCTAGCCCCTCAGCCTCTCTATATCACTTCAGTTTCTGGAAGGCGGACCTAGTCTAGCTGGAGCTTTTTCCTTCTCCCTGCATGGGACTCCTGAGGAAATTCCCATTTCTTTGGGGGTTTCACAAATTCCTGAAGAATGCTGGCTTTTATCTAAGTGCCAGAAATCATCCTATAGGTCAGATGGGGATCATTTCTAGACACATATGGGCAACCTGAGACCTCGGGACTAATGATGGGCCGGGCAGAAACTAGACATCCAGGAAGAACAAACATGCTGATTGCTGACAGGGTAAGTGCCTGAAGAAAAACCCTGATCCCCAGGAAGGGTCCCCTGCACCCCAAAGGTCAGGGACAAGCTATTGGGCAGCCAGTTGCTGAGTCTTAAACCGCTCAGGGCTGCCCCAGTGGTGACGAGGGCAATGTGCAACCTCCACGACCTGCATAAACTGTGCATGTGTGCATGTGGTGGGGCTCCCACACGTGCACGGCCCCTCAGCAGTCGCTCTCAACCTCCAAAGCTGCCCTGGCCAACACTTGAACTCAGGGCACACATTTGCTGAAGGGCCCCAAAGCTCCCCGCTCCATGGTAGCTGTACTGCACTGTTTAAAGTAAGTGTTTCCCGCTCCACAAGCTAAGGAAGTGGGGGAATGCAGTAACAGGAAAGATGTCACCTGAGAAAGCATGCAGAAGCTGGCATCCATCAGGAAAGACAACAGAGGGCAACCATGGGAGGGTTGCAAACAGGACAGCTGAGAAAGACACCCGAGGAACTAAGTGAATATTCCCAAGTTGTGGGGTAATAAAAGGGATGGATGAGAATTTGCCTCCAGATATGCCAAGAACAGCAGACCTTCAAGCACGCTTTGCAGTCTGATTAGAAAGCAAGGGCAGGCCAGGAGGCACACTTCAATCTTACAGCACAGAGAGGAGACAGGAAAAAGAGCCAAGCGGAGACAGTCGCCAAGATCAGGGATGCACACTTGTAGCTCGTGGAGCTTGGTGTTCCAGCCAAACAACTGAATGAACCAGACAGAACCAGTTGGCAGAGAGCAGAGCAAACACTACAAGTCTGGCCCAGCCTTCACAGCTGCCAAGGAGGACGGACTGCTTCAAAGGCCTCACTGAGTTGGCCCCTAGGCACCAAATCAAGACTAGATCTAAGTTGTCCCTACAATACACGAGGTAATGAAAACGAAGAGGCCTGTCCGCTACGTCTGTCTGTCAGAAAGCATCCATCATGGGAAATTATTCTGAAGTGTTAGACCACTGCCATTTCTGGAATCATTCCCACTAAGACTGGGGCCACAGGATCTCCCTTCCGGGCTGAAATTCACACTCCAGCAGATGGCTGGCCAAAAACACGTGTGCCCTAGAAGTCTATTTCATCAGTTTCACAACACTTGGGAAAACTCGGTCAAGAGTCTGGTACCTTCCATTTCTCTGGCTGCAACTGAAATTCTAAGATCACAAAATTCCCTATGGGCCTGGCAGAAAAGAAGATAATCTAAGTAGGTACCGAGCTCTCAACCTATCGTCTATAGACATGGACCCCAAAGAAATGGAAATTTCCCCAGGAACCTCACTGGAGAAGGGAAGGGCACCAGCTAGGGGAAGGGAGGTTCTCACTGAAAGAGACTTTACACAGCACTAACAAGCTGCCAGGCCACACAAGCACCCGTCTGTGGCAGGCAGAACCACACAGTGACCAGAACTGCTCGGTGGCACTTTGTTTAATCTCACTTCAGGACCCTGAAGACTGCTTAGGGATCCCCTCGCTCCCTCGGTCTCTCTCTTCCCAGTGTGGCCACGGTGAGTCAATCTTTCTCTGCTTTCTCCTAATTCGGCTCTTTTCATTCCCTTACTGAGGAAGGGTGGCAGGACTTGGCTTGGGTAACAGGTTGTGACCTCGACTTTGATAACAATCAGCTCAAGCAGTTAAGTGCCGTCCATGGTTAATGCGTTCCATGTCATTTATGCTCACAGGAACCATGTTTTAAGACTTTTGTTTACAGAAATTGTACATTTGCATAGTGGTAGCCTGAGGCTAGACCACCATCAGGAGACTATGATCCTCATCTAACATGCTCCCACATGGGAACCTACAGTCACCTGTATGTTTCCCAGAATCTGTTAGCAATGAAATAAACTTTAGAATTTTTTTTTTTTTTTTTTTTTGGTTTTTCGAGACAGGGTTTCTCTGTGGCTTTGGAGCCTGTCCTGGAACTAGCTCTGTAGACCAGGCTGGTCTCGAACTCACAGAGATCTGCCTGCCTCTGCCTCCCGAGTGCTGGGATTAAAGGCGTGCGCCACCATCGCCCGGCTAAACTTTAGAATTTAAAAAAAAAAAAAATCTTTTATTTTTTTTTTATTTTTTATTTTTAAAAAAAAAAAAATCTAAGGGGACTGGAGAGATGGCTCAGAGGTTAAGAGCACTGGCTGCTCTTCCAGAGGTCCTGAGTTCAATTCCCAGCGACCACATGGTGGCTCACAACCATCTGTGCTGAGATCTGGTGCCCTCCTCTGGCGTGCGGGCATACATCGAGGGAGAATGTTGTATACATAATAAATAAATCTTTAAAAAAAAAAATCTAAATATATAGTAATCAAGACAATCATGCATTGCCAAAAAAAACTAAGCACCAATGGAGCAGACCGTGGAGTCTAGAAGCAAGTTCATAAAGTCTGCTGACCCTTGCCAAGGAAACAAAGGTTAAGTTGTAGTTATCTAGCTTAAGGCTAGTGATTGCTAGAGAACTTGCCTGGGCTAGACCCTCGGTTCAACCCCAAATATAACAAAACAAAACAAAATTTAAAAAACCAAATATAAGCCTGGAGAAGCCTTTAATTCCAGCACTCAGGAAACAGGCAGGAGGATCTCTGAGTTCAAAGCTAGTCTTGTCTGCATAGTGAATTCCAGGACAGCCAGGGCTGTTACATAAAGAAATCCTGTCTCAAGAAACCAAACCAAACCAAACCAAAAGAAAACAAAACAAAATAACCCATAAGTATATATTTTAGCCACCCAGACCTATTATCCCAACACTCGGGGCTGAGGCAGGAGAAGAACCATGTGAGAAGCCATCCTGGGCTACGCCGTAACTCCCAGACCAGTCTGGGCTACAGAATGGTACCTCATCTCAAAAAAAGCACCAAAAACCAAACTATACCAAAAACTCCGAAAACTCAAAAGTAGGAACAAAATTCATGGGGGAAAAAAAGTTAAAAGAACTGAACAGGGGCTGGAGAGATGGCTCAGTGGTTAAGAGCATTGCCTGCTCTTCCAAAGGTCCTGAGTTCAATTCCCAGCAACCACATGGTGGCTCACAACCATCTGTAATGAGGTCTGGTGCCCTCTTCTGGCCTGCAGGCGTACACACAAACAGAATATTGTATACATAATAAGTAAATAAATATCTTTAAAAAAAATAAGAACTGAACAGATAACTCACCAAAGAAAACACACAAATAGAAAATAAAGACATGAAAAGATGTTGCATGTGACCCACACACTCACTAGCACAGCTGTGGTGGCCTGAATGCACACGGTCCCCATAGGCTCGTATGTTCGCATGCTAAGTCCCCCCCTGGTGAACTGGCTGAGAAGGATTAGAAGGTGTGGCCTTGTTGAAGGAAATGGGCTTTGAGGTTTCGAAAGCTAATGCCTTTTGCCTATCGATCAGGATGTAGCTCTCAGCTACTTCTCCAGTACCCTGCCTGTCTGCCCGCATGCTGCGTTGGTCCTCCTGCCATGATGATAAAGGACTAGGCCTCTGAAACTGTGAGCAAGCCCCTGAGATTAAATGTTTTCCATTATAAGATTTGCCGTGGTCATGGTGTCTCTTCACAGCAATAGAACACTAAGATAATGGCCAAATTCACAAGACACTGGTGGCATCAAATCCAGGCGATGACATAGGACAACTGGATTCTTTCACTGGTGGTGGGTGAGAATGCATGGGGATGTGACCACTTTGGAAAACAATTTGGTAGCTTCTTATAAAACTAAATCCACACTGAACACCTGATTCTGCCAAAGAATGCACTGCGGAATCAGGCCAGGAAAGTAAGGAACCTTAAGTATGTGAGGCTAAGTTAAGGAAGTTGGTCTGAAAAGATTCCATACAGACCCAGCTACACCATATTCCAGAAAAGACAGAACTACGGGCAGGGGATGGAGATGGCTCAATGTTTACAAGTACTGGTTGCTCTTCCAGAGGACCCAGGTTAGATTCCCAACACCCACATGGTGGCTCACAACCATCTTTAATTCTAGTCCCAGGGGATCTGACTCCCTCTTCTGGCCTCCACTGAGAACCATGCACACAGGTGATGCATACACATACATACAGGCAAAACACCCAAACACATAAAATAATTTTTTGACGGGAGGACTCCTACACAGCTGCAGTCAGTTCCTGAGTGTCCACACGTAGCCCTAATCTGCCTTTTTGCCTTCAGCACCTTCTGTTTAACATATGTGAATCAGGTATGAGAGTTCCCAAAGGTGCAAAGCCTTTGCAACACCTGGTTGGGAGACAACCCGGAAACCCACCAATATTTTCTGATCGAGAATTTGCATTTGGCATTGTCCTTTTGGAATCTTAATTAAGGTGTTTTAGGGATATGGACATCAACGTGCTAAGGTGTAAACTGGAGGACAATAAAGAAGCCCTGAGCTGCCGGGCGGTGGTGGCGCACGCCTTTAATCCCAGCACTCGGGAGGCAGAGGCAGGTGGATCTCTGTGAGTTCGAGACCAGCCTGGTCTACAAGAGCTAGTTCCAGGACAGGCTCCAAAACCACAGAGAAACCCTGTCCCGAAAAACCAAAAAAAAAAAAAAAAAAAAAAAAAAGAAGCCCTGAGCTAAGGGAAAGCAGTGAACTCTGTAGAGAATCCACCCTGCAGCTGGAAAAGGCTAAATTCATCCTCTGTATTTTCTTCCCAGACCCACATGAACGAACACCCACACCGGAACCACAGCAAGACAGAAAGACAATGGACCCAGATTGGAGGGGGTAGGGGAAGGAGCTGGGAGGATTAGAGGAAGGGAAAACCAAAAGCAGAATATATTGTATCTTTAAAAATCTATTTTCAATAAAAGAATAAAAAGGATTCTTTCGATTGTCACTAGGAGTAGATCCCCTGGGAAAGAGTAGCACTTTCGGGACTTTTGGATTCCAACTGCCAAGCTACCCTGGAGAAAAGGTGCCCACGTCATATCCCTTCTACAACTGTCTCTCACACTAAGTAACTGCCATTACTTCCCCCTCAGCCTTCCTCTGCCATGGTATTTAGTGCTCATTTTTTGAACATTAAAAAAAGGAATCAGCCTTTCTATCTTAAGTACCAGATTTAGGATAGCTACCCACATATAATTTCAAGAGGATTTCATCTAAAAATAGTCTATCACAGCCAGGTGGTAGTGGCACACACCTTTAATCCCAGCAGAGGCAGGTGGATCTCTGAGTTCTCTGAGTTCAAGGCCAGCCTGGTCTACAGAGCAAGTGTCAGGACGACAGTGGCTACACGGAGAAACCCTGTCTCAAAAAAAAAAAAAAAAAAAAAAAAACAAACAAAAACCCATAACTACCTGAGGTTAGTAAAGCACACCTTTAATCCCAGCACGCAGGAGGCAGAGGTATGCAGATCTCTGTGAGTTCAGACCAGTAAAGGGTGGACAGTAAGACCCTGTCTCGGAAAAGAACCTCAAAAAGTAAAATAAAATAAAAATCATGCCAGGCGGTGGTGGTGCACACCTCTAATCCCAGTGATCTTTCCAGGACAGTCAGTGTTACATAGTAAAACCTTGTTTTAAAAAACCAAAATAAATAAATAATAAGAATAAAATCATTTGAAATCCCCTCCCATTAAAGCCAGGAGAGTATTGACATACACTTCTCTAACTGAAGTTGCAGATCAAATTTTTCCATTTCCATTACAAAAAGGAAAGAAACGTGGGGCATAGGGAGACACCTGTCAATAAAACAGACCACAGTAAGCTTCCCAAGGGAGCCCTAGTCAGTAAACAGCCATCAGTCTGAGCAAAGGACAGGGATCTTCTGATTATGTGAAACTATTTGCAATTCAGATCACAGGTAAAACCACAGAGCCCACAAGGACCTTCCTCAAACACTACAGAGCCCATGCCAAGCCTTCCTTCCACCCAGACTCAGAGCTTATCTCCGCTCCACCGAACACCAATGAGAACTCAGATAAGGACGAGATCTGGGTCAGGCATTCTGTTTGTTGCAGATGGGAGCCGCAGGACTCTCGGGACGCCAGGAACAGGCTCAGCTTTCTTACCTTGACCATGAATGTGAAGTCTGTTAGGGCAGGGGAGTAGACGGCCCCACCAGCGCATGGGCCCATGATCAGAGAAATCTGAGGGATGACTCCGGACGCTGTGACATTCCTCTGCCAACACAGAAAGGCAAAGCACCTGGTTACAGAAGCACTCACGAAGGTATCTGCAGGAAGATGAAGCCAACAATAAAATCGAGCAAAAGATCTAGTCAGGAAAGTGCTTCCAAAATTACGTGTGGCATTTGTCCCCATAATGGAGAGGTTGATGTGTCACTGAAACAAGAAGCATTCGTTGTCTTGACAGCGGTTCCTCGAAGTGTCCACCAGAATATGGCTACAGGTCCCGCCACTTTCTCATGTGCACCCAATGTGCGCAGAGCCACCAGGGAGAAGCAGCCAACAGTCACCCTGCAAGTAGCCCTGACCTCTGTGTTCAGCTCCCAGAAGTCATGCCAGAGAGGCAGGTGGCACTTAAGAGACCCTTGGTGTCTGCTCCTCAGCCAACGCTTGGTGGTGGTGAGGGGAAACGCTGCATACTACAGCTCAACACAGCACCAAAGACATCTCTACTCAGCAAAAAAAAAAAGGGGGGGGGTGACGACTTTCAGCTGCAGCAGAACTGAGTTTAGAAAATCCCTTTAAATTAGGAGACATCATCAAAAACAGGTATTCAAGTCTCTGGTAATGAACAAAATGTTTATGCCTAAAAACTGCTCAGCAAGCCAGAAATGGCGGCCCATGCTTTTAACCCCAGCACCTGGGAAGCTGAGGCAGGAGGATTATGCTACAAGTCCTAGACTGAATCCAAAGCTAGGCTGAGTTACACTGAAAGACCCCGTCTCCCTTCTATCTCCACGAGAAGAGGGGCAGAAAGCTGAACACTAAACAAGATTAAGGCACCTGAGAGTTCAGCGTTTTTAATAAAGGCTCACCAGTCCCATGCCAGCTCAGGGTGACACCTGGGGGGAAAGGAAATAACAGGAAACAGCAACCCAAGCCCTCAAGAAGCAATTAAGATCCCAAGGGTTAACCTGTGATTAAAAACCCATTGCTGGAGGTTGGGGAGATGGCTCAGTGGGTAACTACAAACATGTGGACCGGAGCTCAGATGTCCAGGACCCAAAGCCAGATGGGGTTGCTTGAACTTCTATGGTCCCAGAACTTCTACAGCATGACGGGAGGCAGAGGCAGGGGGATTCCCACAAGTTCATGGGCCAGTTACCTTGGAATACACAGGAGGGAGCAACATGATACCTTGTCTCAAAACTAGGTGGAAAGCCTGTTTTCTGACCCCCACGGGTCACCATGGATATATACAACTGTCCACATACGTGTGTGCGTGCATACACGCATATAAATAAAATATTGAATAAAAGTCCCTTTTCTTAATTTGGAACTGGAGCAACAGCTCAGCAGTTAGGAGCAGTTGCTGAATTCACATCAGGAGACTTACTCCAGCTCCTGGGGACTCTTCATCGTTCTGAGATAATTATACATTCACTGCCTGAAGAAAACATGTTTCTGTGATTGGTATAATAAAAAACTGAACAGCCAATAGTTAGACAGGAGGATAAGTGGGATTTCCAGGGAGAAAAAGGAAAAGGAACCTAGGAGTGTGCAGGAGATGCCAGGGAGACCTGAAGAGGATGGACATACAGTACACAGATAACTGAGCCTCTTGGCAGAAGATTAATTTAATAATTAAATAAATTAATTTAAGTTACAGGAGCTAGTGGGACAAGCCTAAGCTAATGGTCAAGCTTTCATAATTAATAAGAAGCCTCTGTGTCACTATTTGAGGGCTGGCGATTCAGATAGTCCGACAAGAAAGCTTGCTACACTACACCATCTTCTGGTCTCCACAGGCACCTGTACATATATGGTAGACTCAGACACACACATCTTGAAAAATATTTTTTAAGAAATAAATAACGAGCTTGGCAGTGGTGTACACCTGATGTGGAATTCACCTCTGTATGCTCTGATTACCATAAATGAATAAAGAAACTGGCTTGGCCTGATAGGGTAGAGCAGAGGGAGGAGGGGAAAACTAAACTGAATGCTGGGAGAAAGGAGGGCGGAGTCAGAGAGAAGCCATGTAGCCCTGCCAGAGATGGACGCCAGAACTTTAGCCAGTAAACCACAGCCACATGGCGATAGAGATTACTAGAGATGGGTTAAATTAAGATGTAAGAGTTAGCCAATAAGAAGCTAGAGCTAATGGGCCAAGCAGCGATTTAAATAGTACAGTTTCTGTGTGATTATTTCAGGGCTAAGCAGCCAGGAACCAATAAGTGGCCTCCTCCAACACACACCTTTAATCCCAGCACTCAGGAGGCAGAGGCAGGTAGATCTCTGTGAGTTCGAGGTCAGTCTGGTCTACAGGGAGAGTTCCAGGATAACCAGGGCTGTTACAAAGAGAAATCCCGTCTCGAAAAAAAAAATTAAGAAAATAAATAATAAAGTAATAATTATGACACTATATTGGGCTTATAAAATGATACTTACATACACACACACACACACACACACAAAAGGGAGGAAAGGGAGGTATATTGAAAAAGTCTCTGTCTTACCACTATTAATACATTCTGATGAGGGCTGGTGAGTAAAGGTACTTGCCAGGAAGAGGACTATTTGAGTTCCAGCCTCAGGACCCACATGATAGATAGACATACAGAAGTCACTCCTATAGGTTGCCCTCTGACACACACAAGCAATGATTTTTTATTTTTTTAATAGTTATTTATTATGTATACAATATTTTGTCTGTGTGTATGTCTGTAGGCCAGAAGAGGGCACCAGACCTCATTACAGATGGTTGTGAGCCACCATGTGGTTGCCGGGAATTGAACTCAGGACCTTTGGAAGAGCAGGCAATGCTCTTAACCACTGAGTCATCTCTCCAGCCCCCAAGCAATGATTTTTTAAAGAGGTTATGTCGAGATACTTATTACAACCTGGAAGCAACCACTGAACACACACATACACAAACAGTTACAATGTGGTGGAGATTAATGTAGCAAAAGACAATGATATACATGTTGGAAAATACTTTAAGCTAGGTGTGGTTGGGTATCCAGCACTTGGGAGATGAAGGCAAGGAGGTTCAGGTGTTCTAGGCTAGCTTAGGCTACATAAGGCCGTGTTAGGCCTAGGGTAGCAGGAAGGAAGAGGGAAACAAGTATTATTTTGTGTGCTTACTTATATTTTTTGGTTTTGCTTTTGTTTTTTGAGATAGGGTTTCTCTGTGTAGTCCTGGCTGTCCTGGAATTTGCTCTGTAAAACAAGCTGGCTTCAAACTCACACAAGTCCACCTTCCTCTGAATACTGGGATGAAAAGTGTGTGCTGCCACCACCACTTGGCTCTTACTTATTTTTTAATAAAGTTTTTTTTTAAATACAGTTTTTTTTAATAAAAATGGTAGAACATGCCTATAATCCCAGAATTCTGAAAGGCGAGACAGGAAAATTAGGGGTTTGAAGCCAACCTAGGCAACTTAAGAAGGCCTTGCCCCCTCCACCCCAAGCAGAAAAGAAAAGAGCATAGAGAAATTTTAAAAGTACACTGAAAGCCGGGCGGTGGTGGCACAACTCTTTAATCCCAGCACTCAGGAGGCAGGGGCAGGTGGATCTCTGAGTTTGAGACCAGCCTGGTCTACAGAGTGAATTCCAGGACTGGCTCCAAAGCTACAGAGAAACCCTGTCTCGAAAAATCAGGGAAAAAAAAGTATACTAAAAAATACAGGAGCTATGGGCTTGAGATGTAGTTCTCTTGTTGGTATAAAATGGTTTGTTTTTGAGATGGATCTCACTATGTTGCCCAGACTAGTCTCAAACTCAGTGGTCCAACTAGCTGGAAATGACACAGACTCACAGGACACAGACTAACAGGTAACAGGAAGTGATTTCACAGAAGATAGAAGAGAAAGCTTTGGAAAACCATGAATGAAGTAACGTTAGCCACTGGACTGTTAGAAGCAACTACTTCAGAACTCTGGAGTCTAATCCAACATTTGAAGGATCAAGAAAGAAAAAGCAGATAAATTTCATGTGACTAGCTGTTATCTTCCCCCAGCAAAACAAACAACCATGATATGACAACCCATACACCTACTGTGGCTAGCTGGCACTAAAGAAGGGGCAACAAAGACCTCATCCTTAAGTCAGGGCTGTGTTTTCTGTTTTGAGATGCTGGGAACCAATACTAAGCAAGCACTCTACCACTGGCCACAACTTGTATTTCACTACCGACTGCTACCTTTGAAGGTGGAGAGCCAGCACAGAGGCAGCCCTTCTTCAATTCTGATGGACTTGGTTTCCCTACTACACGGGGTAAGGACACTGTTCCCCACCCTTGCCTATTTTGAGACCTAAGAACATCTTTTTTGTTTTGTTTTTACAAGGCAGGGATTCTCTGTGTAATAGCCGTGGCAATCCTGGAATTCATTCTGTAGACCAGGCTGAACTCAAACCACAGAGACCCACCTGCCTCCTCCTCCCTGGTGCTGGGATTAAAGGTGTGTACCACCACAATCTTGTAGGAAGCAAACTCTGGGCTTGCATGAGAGGAGTTTCTGGCTTGGTTGAACCCACTTTAAATACAGGCACCATGGTATAAGCTGGCATCCTAGACTTGTAAGACTTTAAGACAATTCTGAAGCCATTTTGATTCTGAATCCTCTCAGCCTCCATGCCATAGTGCTTCCCCTCCTCCCCTGGGAAGCAAGGACCTAACAGCTACACTCGCACGTACTCAGTTCCTGAACAATTACCCATATACGTATGTTTTGATTCAGTCGCCTGGGAAACAGGGTCAAAATGACCTCTTACCTCACCTGATCTGGCAACAGCTCTCCAGTCAATTATTGGTAATAGTCCTTTGAATAAGCCAATCAAAATAGTGAAAGAACAACCCCCCTTGCTTCTGTGGCCCCTTTAAAAGTAGACTGTACCAGCTATTCGAGGTCTCTTGGCTTCCCGAATGCTGAGGGACCCTGTCATGACAGAATTAATAAAATCCTCATGCTTTTGCATTGGCTGTGGTGTGTGAGATGCGTCTCTGGGGGCGACTCCTCCTCGGTGTTTGGACGCTAGAGTCCAATAGACTTTAAATATGGGCACCATGGTATAGGCTGGCATCCTAGAGTTTAAATACGGGCACAATCATATAGGCTGGCGTCCTAGACTTTAAATAGGGCACCATCGTATAGGCTGGCGTCCTAGACTGAACTAAGACAATGGGAGGGAGCTGAGCAGCAGCTTTCATTTCTCTGTCTTTTTTATTTATTTATTTATTTATTTTTGGTTTTTCGAGACAGGGTTTCTCTGTGGTTTTGGAGCCTGTCCTGGAACTAGCTCTTGTAGACCAGGCTGGTCTCGAGCTCACAGAGATTCGCCTGCCTCTGCCTCTCGAGTGCTGGGATTAAAGGCGTGCGCCACCACCGCCCGGCTTCTCTGTCTTTTTTAATGATTTCATTTATTTACTATGTATATAGCATTCTGCCTAGATGCCTGCCTGCATGCCAGAAAAGGGCATCAGACCTCATTACAGATGGTTGTCAGCCACCATGTGATTGCTGAGAACTGAATTGGGGACCTCTGGAAGAGCAGTCGGTGCTCCCAACTGCTGAGCCATCTCTCCAGCCCTCTGCTCCTTGAATGCACATAGCATATGACCAACCAGCTGGTCCTCCTCATGACAGACCACACCCTGACTGTGAGCCAATAAACCATCCTTCCTCAAGGTGCCTTTGTCAGGTAATTTGTCACGGCACTGAGAAAGTGACACGGCAACCACAGAGCAACATGCATTTACAGAAATAGCTTAGGAAAGTCACAATCAGATCCCACACTCAACAAGCAAAGATCAGTAGTCCCTGAAGACTGAAAGAACCGAACCCAGTTTATAAGTTACCGGAAAACCAGGCATGGTGGTTTGGGGCCCCCAAAGGAAGTGACATGATTAGGGCCTGTGGCATTGTTGGAATAGATGTGGTCTTATTGCTGGGAGTGTGTCACTGTGTAGACAAATTTTGAGGTTTCAAATATGCTTAACATACATGGTGAAGGAGGCTAAAGAGATGGTTCAGTGGTTAAAGAAATTGGCTGCTCCTCCAGAGGACCCAAGTTTGACTCCCACACCCACATGACCCTTTACAACCGTCTATAACTCTAGGACCCAGGAGAGCCAACATCCTCTTCTGAAATCCACATGTACCAGGCACATACACATGCATGCAGGCAAAACACCCATATGTAAGAAATAAAAATTAAAAGTTAAGGCCAGGTGTTGGTGGCAGGAACACGCCTTTAATCCCAGCATTTGGGAGGCAGAATCAGGTGGATCTCTGAGTTCGAGGCCAGCCTGATCTACAGAGCGAGTTCCAGGACAACCAGGGCTACACAGAAAGGCCTTTCTCAAGTAAATAAGTAAGTAAGTAAATAAATAAATAAATAAAGGTTAATTTTTTTTTTGAAAAATAAAATATGATGAAAATTAAAGTGAACTAAAATGGCCCAACTAAATCTAAAGGGGGGAAGCTGTGGCTGGGCAGGGCAGCACAGACCTCTGCAGACACAGGAGGATCCAGAACCAGGTAGTGTGAACTATATAGAGATATTTGTCTTTTAAAAAGGAAGGCATTGGGGATGGGAGGAGTCCAGAAAGCAGTCTCAGGGGATAAAGGCTTGATCCTGTGTTGTTAATTTCTGGAAACTTTTAATTGTGATGTAATTTCAGACCCCATAGAAAACTTGAAACAGTTTAAGATCTATCCTGTGTTCTTTGGCCAGATAGCTGTTCCCACTGGCTGTATCATTCTCTCCAGAAATACATATTTGCATATCACATTACTGTGAAATACTGGAGGGCTAATTGGTGATATTTTGCTTCCTTTAGCTCTTAAGTCCTTCATTGTGTGTTTCTGGGGGAACATTTACCAGAGTATAATCGTAAAAGGAGATTTAACCCTGATCTATTGCTATCTGTAGTCCTTATCTAGGGGCCTCGATAAAACCCTTAGTAGCTTCCTTTCCTTCTCGGGTTCCTCTCTTTCACTTTTTCTCTTTTCTCCTTCCCTTTTCGCTTCTCTCCCTTCCCCTCTTCTCTCCCCTTTCCTTTCCTCTCCTTCCCTCCCTCGTCCTTTTCTCTCCTATCTCCTACCCTTCCCCTCCCCCCTTTCCTTCTCCCTCTTTCCTTATACTTTTGTTCCTGACTAGGAATGAATTCAATTGTTATACTGCTTTAATTTTTTTTTCTTTAAAGAAAAAAGCATGTTTAAGATGGACAGAAGCCGGGAAGCCTCTCAAGGGCCGGAAGTGCCTTACAACTTAGAATACCTCTCACACAGATGCTCGGATAAATCCTGAAAGGCGGTGACCACAGACAGGACAGCAGTCATTCCGCAGGGGAGGGAGGCTAGCCCGGGGCTGACTGTCAGACCCCTCCCTGTCTCATAACACAGCTCCTAGGCAAACCATGCAGGTATCTGGAATGATGTGCTCCAAGGCCTCTGATTTGAAGAGATTTCTTCTTCTTTGTATAATCATCCAATGTTAAATTAAAAAAGCATTTTAAAAAATTCTAGGGCTGGAGAGATGGTTCAGAGGTTAAGAGCATTGGTTGTTCTTCCAGAGGTCCCGAGTTCAATTCCCAGCAACCACATGGTGGCTCGCAACCATCTGTAATGAGGATTGGTGCTTTCTTCTGGCCTGCAGACATACATGCACGTGGAACACTATGTACAAAATAAGTAAAATAAAAAAAAAAATTAAAAAAAAATTCTAATTCTAGCAAATCAGTTTACTTTAATGTTCCTTACCATGTTGCTCTTGCTTCAAAAAAAAGCAAAGAAAAGAAAGAAAAAAGAAAACATTTCCAAGTACTTTCTCCCCATGAGTGACCTTGAACTAATTATTCATCTAACAACTGGCCCTCTATCAAGAAGAAAGAGCAGGCTCTGCAGCCATCTGGCAGGTCACCCACCCCCATCCCACCCGCGGTGGCAGTGATGGAGACATCACAGAGGCAGGATGGGGCAGAGGACAGTGTGGAGAGACAGGCACCAGAACAGACTCACGGACTCCGGCTGTGAATACGTTTCTCACCAGGAAGATGTCTGCGTAGCCAGCCAAGGACTCCACCCCCTCCTGGATTCGGGCGCCCCCGGAGTCGTTCAGCCCGATCACTGGAGCCCCTACGGTTAAGGCCTGGTCCATGATCTAAAAGGGCACAGAAAATCCCATGAGACATCTGCTCTGGTTATCAAAATCAGCAGTGACAAAACGCCTTGTTGTGCCAAGAAGATGGCTCGGTGGGTGACAGTGTCACCAGACTAAGAGGCCACAGCCTGTGCTCCCACAAGCCAGGCCCAGCCACCCATCCTCAATGAGTCCATTGCAGCCAAATGAATAGTGAAAAGCAGAAAAGGGAGATGTATCAATGTGACCACACAGGAAGAGGGACAAAGGGATCCGGACTTTATGCCCCCACCAAGGTCACCTTCAGGAGCCCTGGTATGAGGAGGGTTTAAATACTAAGTTTGCATAACTGGACAGTCCCACAAGGTGTGGGCCCTGTCCTCCCATTCAGCTCCCAGGCTCTCCTCCAAGGACATCTGTCAGGCTGGGAATCTTTCCCCGGGAGACAAGTCGCTCCTCTGAGTGCCTCAGGGCTTCCGCCATTTCTCCTGGAGAAATTCTTGGAGTCCATTCTTTCAACAGTCCAGTAGCTGAAGAGAGGGTCATGGCACACGGTGTCTCTTTAGAACAGGGGTTCACACCCTTCCTAACGCTGCGACCCCTTAATACTGTTCCTCATGTTGTGGTGGCCCTCAACCATAAACTTGTTTATTTGCTGCTTCATTTTGCTACTGTTATGAATCATAACTTAATATCTGATATGCTGGATAACTGACGTGTGACCCGCAAAGGGGTCGTGACCCACAGGTTGAGAACTGCTGCTTTAGCACATTCAGCCCATTCAAGCAGGCCAAGCACAAGATCACTTAGCACACAAGCCTGGTGAGAGAACCCACCATGTTAGGTAAGAACTAGCTCCTAAAAGCTGTGCTATACTTACACACACAGGCCAACACGCCTCACCCTCATTCTGTGTGTGTGTGTTTTCCAGAAAACATTTCTCTGTACTTTTCCAACCAGGAAGGAGTACCTTGATTTCAACCCCCATAATATCCGGATTCCTAAGGGAAGATGAGAGACCAGCTACCTAGCAGAAGCCACAGGTTTTGCATTGTTGAGGCTAAGAGTATCGCACCTGACTCTCTTCAGCGGCCATATTTATTCCCAGTGACTCCTAAGGAACAATGGGTGGCAGACAGAATGGAAACAAAAGTCTATTTATGAAAGTGCACATTGGCCCATTAACCTGAGGCCGGTACACTGTGGCAGATTTTCCTCCTGGGTCTACAAGCTTCATGCGCAACATCCCACAGCCCTAGATGGTTTACAAAGCATGTTTACTCCCATGATCTAAAGTTCTCCAAACACCAACTATACTTAGCATTACTCCCCAGATCATTTCAATCTAGCAGGACTGTATCTGGTGAATTTGTTTGATTGGTATCTGGGGTTCTGTTTGTGTTCCTGTATCTTCATCAGCAGGAAAAGGAAGTGACTGCAAGGCCTGCTCACATTAGGCAAGTATTCTATCACAGAGCTCTAAACTCAGTCCCCTAAAGTGTTTTTAAAATACCTTTATGCAGGAGCTTAAGAGATGACTCAGTGGTTAAGAGCAGTGCTCTTGCAAAAGACTCCAGTTCCCAGCATCCAGAGTGGCTCACAACCATCTGTAACTCCAGTTCTAAAGGATGTAACACCCTCTTCTGGCCTCTGCAGGCACCAGGCACATACAGTTCACACACAGGCAAACACTTAAGCACATTTTTAAAAAAACAAACTGTCATACAATCTTTGTCCTGCTCGTCACATTTTAGCACCTGGCCTCTCTGCCTAGATCTAAAATTCTATTCTTGGGATTCACAGAATCTCAAGGTAGCTGTGAACGGATACGTGGTTGTGATAGTTTGAATGTAATAAGCCCCTATAATCTTATAGGGAGTGGCACTATTAGGAGGTGTGACTTTGCTGGAGTGGGTATGGTCTTGTTGGCGAAGTGTGTCACTGCAGGGGTAGGTTTAGGTTTCCTATGTTTGGACCTTGAGAGCTTGTTTGGAGGTTCCCGCAGGGGAGCGCAGCTGCTCGTATACCCTTGACCGAAGACCGGTCCTCCTCTATTCGGGGAAGGTCGTCCTCTTCGACCGAGCGCGCAGCTTCGGGAGGGACGCACGTGGAGCAGTGAGGGAGGAAGGGGACACCCGCCTAGCCAGCCAGATCAGCCGAATCAACCCTGGCGATCAATGGGGTGACAGATGTCGCAGCCAGATCGCTCTCACATCCTCCTATGTTTGGAATACTGCCCAGTGAGTCAGTCAACTTCCTGTTGTCTGCAAGATGTCAGACTCTCAGTTATTCCTCCAGCACATCTGTCTGCAAGCCACCATGCTCCCCATCACAGTAAAATGGAAGTCGTCACCTCTCTTTTATGAGAGTTGCCATGGTCATGGTGTCTCTTCACAGCAATAAAAACCCTAAGACAGTGGTCTATGAACTTGAGGTGGAAGAAGTTTACATTTTCCCCCTGTATTGTTCTAACTCATTTATGAACACACATGTGCCTTTGCCATTAATAGAAACCAGAAGTCTTTGTCACATTAAAGTTGCTGAGATCCAGAAATGTGTTTCCTCAAGCCTCCTTTGAATTACACCAGTTAGATTCACTACTAAATCTAATTATTTAATGCATTAATAAGAACATATATTAATGAGCCAGATGTAGTGGCACATGCCTTTAATCCCAGCACTTGGGACACAGAGGCAAGCGGATCTCTGAGTTCAAGGCTAGCCTGGACTAAACAGAGAAATCCTGTCTCAAAAAAAAAAAAGTACATATATGACAATCCTTCTTTTGAACGTTTTCAGTCTTCGCAGGCAGAGGCCAGAGCAGAATATGTCAGGTGCCCTCCTCTATCACCCTCAATCCTATTTTCTGAGATCCTCTTCATAAGGCTCTCTTCCATGAACCCAAAGCTTGCTGTTCTGACTGGGCCCACCAGTCAGCAAGCTGCCAGACTCTGCCTGTTCCCCAAAAGCGGGGATTACAAGCACATAACGGTCATGCTTGGGTTTTATGTGAGTGTTGGGGATTTGAACTCAGGTCCTTTTGTTTTCATACCAGATACTCATCATACCCACTGACCCATCTCTCCAGCCCGCAAGCCTTGTAATCGTAGATGTTATTTTATGTGTGAGGAAACGTGACAGGTTCACACATGCAATCCTAGCACTTGGGCAGGAGAAGGCAGAGGGACGAAGAGAAGAAAAAGAAAGATGGGGGGGACGACGACACGGGACGACAACACAGAACAAGTGTGGGTATAGACTTTACCAGAGGTCAAGGAGACAGTGCAAACTAAGACTCTCTTCTAGACAGTACCACATCTTGTACAAATGTGCAATTTTTATAATTTATTTATTTTTCTTTTATTTGCATTGTTTTGTCTATATGTATGCCTGCGTGAGGGTGTCAGATCTTGGGGTTACAGACAGTTGTAATATAGCTGCAAAATGTGGGTTTTGGGAATTGAACCCTGGTCCTCTGGAAGAGCACTCAATTGCTCTTAACTGTTTAGCCATCTCTGCAGCCCCAAATGTGCAATTTCTTATACCTAGCTCAATTCATTACACCCCAGAATACTCAGTGTGTGCCACACAAACTGAGGGAAGCTCTGGGTTTATTTTCAATATCAAACACTTACTTTGCAGATCTTTTGAGCATGTGCTCCTGACAGACTGCCTCCAAAAACAGTAAAATCCTAAAAAAACAAAAAACAAAACAGCATGTAAAATATAATGACAAGGCAGAGTTGAAGACCCAGTAGGAAGAAATGGGAAACTCAACATTGTTAAAGGCATTCCAGACATTGAGAAAAATAGAGGAAAAAAAATACAACTCTAATACATAGATTATTCCCCCAGAATAGTTAATGAGATATCTTAGAGAGTTTGTGTAACATCAGGGTAGTAGTCTTTGCCCTACAAAAATGACTCAGAGCTCTGAGGCAATAACTGATGCAGGATTAACCCGAATTCCTCCACTGTCAAACAAGTGCTGCCATTCCCAGGTACTATGTTGGATTCTGAAAACAGAGGAGGAGATGAAAGGCAGAGTCTAGATACTGACACACTAGGGGATCTAATAAGCACTAGCTGCAGGCTAGCTGAGGGGAACTAAAAGCACAAAGGTACCACATGATTGGGCGGAAGGAAATGGAAGCACACGCCTGAAGAGGGGGCAACCAATGAGGAACCAAGGAAAAGGTGGGGGGGCATTAAAACAGGAGTAAGCCTGTGGTCAAAAGAACTCAAAGACCTCCCCCTTCGCTTTGAGGGGAGAAAGGCTATTCCTCTAAAGAAACAGACTCCAGAATCAGATCACTGGCCTGAAAGAAGGCAAAGGTGAGGATGAAAACCAGAGACTAGAAGCCTGGTACTGAATGAGCCCTACTGGCTCCTCCCCTCTCTATAGAGCTTGCTGTCAGCCAATGACCAAGGGAAGAAGGATACTTTTCTGGAAAAAGTTAACAACTCAGAAAAATCACCCGTGTTAGTATCCTGGAAAGTGGAATGAGAAGGCAGGTTCACGACACCCCAAGGCCGGGGTCCAGCCTCTTTCAAGGTCCATCTTCCCCACTCGCCTCCACAAACCTGGAAAGACCTCCTCCTTATGAGTCCAAAGCATTTGCTGGAGCCTCTCTTACCCGGCCTGTGGCCGCCTGTTCTGCCCCATTCTACCTATAAACTGGCGTCTTCAGAATGAGAGCCCTGTCTTCATCATCTCCATCTCTTCCTCACTCCCACTTACTCTGTGAGCAGAGAAGGCACTCGAAAGTAGGATGGACTTGAATTTCTGTAGCGGCCTTGAGTGTCAGACGTCACGGCCAGAAAACACAGTAGCAATCTTTGTTCCATCATTTCTATGCTTCCTTATTTATTAATTTTTGCCCAGCCAGCTCATAAAAATTGAGAGGGAAAAAAGTAATCTTCAACATTTGGCAGACCCAATAGTAGAAAAACCTATTATGAAATAACACACAAAATACCCTGCTTCTGTTGCTGCCGTGACTCGCTAACTCAGAGTCACAGACCTAAGACAACACTCTGCCCTCTCACATCCTGTACTGTAGAAGCTCCCTCCCAGGGACCGCAGTGGGTTGCAACCAAGATCAACAGATCTGTGACCTCTCAGGCCTCAAGGGCAGGCAACCTGGTTACCTTTCCGAAGCTTCCAGCCGCGGCTCCCGCTCCTCCTCTCCTAGAATGCTTCTCTATTTTCAAAGCCTCACGTCACAGGTGGAGCCCTCACAACGCGGTATTCTGACCTTCCTTCTGGTTTTTGTTTTGTCATGTTTGTTTGGTTTTCTTTAGGGGCGGGTAGTTTGGGTTCTTTGTTTGTTTGTTTGTTTTTGGTTTTTTCTCTGTACAACAGCTCTGGCTGTCCTGGAACTCGCTCTGTAGACCAGGCCAGCCTCTGCCTCCCCAGTGCTGGGGTTGAAAGTGTGCGCCACCACCACCCAGCTATTCTCTTCCTCTTTTTAAGGACCCTTGTGATTACATTAGGCCACCTGGGTAACCCAGGCCACACTATGCTAAAGTCACTTGATCAGAACCTTGATTCTTCTCTGCCATGCCAGGTAACGCACAGCTCTGGAGATAAAGATTTGGACAAACAGGGCTGGAGGGAAGCGACAGCAGCTAAGAAAACTGGCTGCACTTCCAGAGGACCCAGGTTTGATTCCCAGCATCAACATGGTGCTTATAACCACCTGTAACTCCACTGAATTCACAGAGACACACCTGCCTCTGCCTCCCGAGTGCTGGGATTAAAGGCGTGCGCCACCACCGCCCAGCATAAAATAATTTTTAAAAAAGCAATTTAGGTATGACATAGCTTTATTCTGCCTACAAGGTCTTCCTCAGGTGTCAGTGTATGCCAACTTCATCGCTCTTGATGGAACTTCACAAAATGTATTAGGATACTTTAAAAAAAAAAATCCCAGAGCTCAGGGACCTGTACTTTTAAGAATCAATTTTTTCTACCCAGACTGCGTCTGGATCCTCCACAGCCCCAAACTATAAGCAAGATTTCATTCCCCCAAATTGTTTTCTATCACATATTTTGTTCCTGGCTCTACCTTGCAGGAAAACCTCATTTGCTGGAGTTAGGACATACCTGACTGAAGACATAAGCCAATCTTCCATTGATTCGGCCCCGTCCAGTGACCACGCTATCTCCAGGAAACTACCAGGGAAAGGAAACATATACGTCAAAAAACCCAAATACTTATTTTGTTGTTGCTTGTTTTTTTTTAAGACAGGGTTTCCCGGTATAGCCCTGGTTGTCCTGGAACTTTCTCTGTAGACCAGGTTGGCCTCGAACTCACAGAGATCTGCCTGCCTCTGTCTCCCAAGTGCTGGGATTAAAGGCGAGCACCACTGCCACCCGGCCCAAATATTTCTTTATAGTGAAATTGGCATCATGGCTTAACTAAAAACAAAACACCAAAGTTTCTAAGGTTCACACTAAAAAACAAAGCAGGGTTTAGTCTCTAGCACACCAAAATGAATAACTAGAATTTTCAGAAGAAAGGTAATATAACCACGAGGTTCCCAGGGCCACCACTGCCACTCACTCTGAGAGGGACACACAGAAAACACAGCAGAGCTAGACACGGGCACAGTGGCACATGCCTGGGCACAGTGGCACATGCCTGGACTCCCAGCCAAAACTAAGAAGGGAGAATCATTATAAGACCCTCAAAAAGAAAGAGTAAGAGCTTTCTGAGCATCTTCTCTGATATCACACATCCCTACTCAGACCATTCTTCTTTGTGCGAACTCAGACATTGGTGTGCCCAGAAGGGCTCAGACAGACCCTGCCGAGTTTACACCTTTGGTCATAGTCAGCAGATGTGCAGAAAACGGGCCCAAAAGTGAATCCTAAGAGTTCCATGAACCCACAAACAATCTGGTTTTACTGACCTCAAAGATTGCCAGGTATATCTGATGCATGCCCATGATTACACACCCAGGTGGCTAAGACCAAGGGGACCATGAGCTCAGGGCTGCCCGGGTTGGTTACACAGAGTTCTAGGGCAGCCTGTGTGAGATAGTCAGGCAAACTGAAAATTTAAACAATAAAGACACCTAAACATAAGCCAGACAGTGGCTGTGCATGCCTTTACTCCTAGCACTGGAGAGGCAAGGGCAGGCAAATCTTGGAGTTCGAAGCCAGCCTGGTGTACAGAGTGAGTTCGAGGTCAAGGAAACAGAGAAACTTGTCTGAAAAAAAAACAAAACAAAAGCCCCCACCTAAACACAAGGCTCAAACTTAAGAAGTATCAAAAGCAAAACTGGCCTGCATTTAGACAAAGGTCTGGTTAACAGACCCATCTGAGAGATCCTCCCATGATCCTCCCTCCAACCTTGTCCGTCTGTATGAGGAATGGAACCCACAACCATTGCCTTGGAAACTGGGCCTGAGTTAGACTGCAGAGAGTATACACAGCCTCCCACACTCTTCTGCAGACAGAGGTGAGTTAGGAGAGAACCTGAAGGCGCCTCAGTCCTTCTCCAAAGCAACTGAGATAAAAGCTCTATCAAGTCTTTGTTCTGGTGGGAAGGCTAGCAAGCCACAGGAAGTGTTCACACCGCCACTGGGAAAAACAAAGATACCTTATTCTTATCAGCAGCCATTCCGAAGTCGGCACATCTGTGCTCCACAAACATGTCGCTCTCCACAAAGCTGCCGGGGTCCAGCAGGAGGCTGATCCTCTCCCTGGCAGTTAATTTTCCCTACAACAAAAAGACCAAGTTAAGGTAGGTAAGATGTGTTAGCTGGAAGGCCAGAGCCACAGGTTTTGCCTCTTTGCCCCCCATGTAAAAGGCTCCACTGTCCGTCCTACCCAAAGTAGACAGGTGATAGCGATAGACTTTGTTCCAGCCAGGAAAGCTGGATAGATGCCCTGCTCAGGAGCCACCTGCCTGTGGAAAGTAAATCAAAGAGAGGAGAAACAGGTGAAGACAAAAGGGGGTAAAGAGAGCCTGACCCTGAATTGCACTGAGAACCCTGAGTAGGAAGGAAACTAAGGCAGGCTTAGTGAGGGTCAGAGTTAAAGGTATGTTCAACCAGGCACAACCCCTCCCTCCAGCTCCCAGCCTTCACCCCAAGGCACTATTGCCTTCTTCTATTCTAAATAAGAATCCCTGCTGGAAGACCCCACAGCAAGAAGTTGCTGAGTAAAGGGAGAGGGGCCAGGTGCTGGGGAGTTTGTCAGGAGGGAGAGTTTCTCGGGTTGGAGGGCATTTGCTTTAAAGACAGAAAAGAAAAAATGGCCGGAGATACAGATCAGTTAGTAGAGGGCTTGCCTAGCATGTGCAAAAGCCCTAGGTTCAATTCCCAGTACCACACAGACTGCATACATAGGGTAGTAAATGCCTACAATCCCAGAGCTGAGGAGGGAGCAGAGGGATCAGAAGTTCAAGGTCAATATGAGATCCTATCTCAAAATTAAAGAAAATACTTCTTACAGATGACATTGAAACCCTCAATCTATCAAGAGCCTCCACTCCTTAGGCTCCCAAAACCTCAGCTCTCGAGAGTCCTTAGCTCCTGTGCCAAGAAAACAGCACATACACACAGTAAACAACAAACAACCCTTGGAATTAGTTATTTTAGGAAAGCAGTGAAAGCCAATGAGGTTGTGGAAAACATTTACTTTGGGGGAAAACAACCTAACGACTATGGATAAAGACAGTGATAGATTTGAAAATATTCATACTTTCTGATCCACTTGTAGGAGACCTGTCTTATGGAGCTCATGAAAAACTTAATGAGAGCACAAATCGGTCTCCCAACTAAATCAGCCCTGACCGCTAAAAGCAGCTCTCCAGGCCTATCTAAGGGCATCAGGGTCTGCTTGGGGAGGAACTGAGCATTGGACCCTGACAGAGGTTGACAGGCCTTCCCAGGAAACTTGTTAGTCCTTCACCAGGACCCCAGGGGAGTGAGGGAGAGTACTGCTCACCAAGAGCCTTTCAACCCCATCCTTAAGTGTCAAAAAGGAATTGTTAGCTTTAGGCCTCTTTCAAACAGTAACTCAGGACATCTGCATCAACCTTTGGCCAAGATTTAAGACCCAGTTCACACCTTTAATCCTAGTGCTCGGGAGGCAGAGGCAGGGGCAAACTGTGTGTTCAAGGCCAGCGTGGCTTATAAAGCAAGTTCCAGGACAACCAGAGCTGTCTTTACACAGAGAAACCCTGTTTCAGAAAATCAAAACCAAAACAAGCAACAAAAAGCCCAGCTTTCGCCACACTTGAGTAGGACTTCTGTGCTCTTCCCAGGGAGTGCTTTCCTTAGGCAAGGTACCTTCCTGCTAACTCATCCAGCTCTGTCTAGACTCACCAGGTAAGTCTGGTTTCAGGTCTAGGGTCACCTCTTCCAGCCTGATGCTTCTGTTACTAACCGGCCTCCCCAGCTTATCTCTGAAGCTCAACTGTGGTTCTCGCCCGAAGATCCAGGCAGTGTGTCAGTGCCTCAGCTGCCCACTCTGGCCAGACTGCAGAGTAGCTGCGAGTTTATCCAAAGCCCACCTGCTTCTTACCCAGTAGATAATGCTGAAACTCGCAAGAGGCCCACCTGACTTCCTAAGGCACAGGTGTCCCTGCAATCACAGAGAACCCCACCCCAGGTTAATGTGAATGTAGTCAAGCGATTTCTGATACTATGAGGCTCGGTTTTATTGCTCTCCATCACAGAAGAAACAAACAAACCTGCCACAACTCTTTCAGACAACAGGAAAATAATGGGGTCTTTTTAATTAATTGAGAGCCTACCGCCGATTAGTGAAGCAATCTTATTCTAGTAAGATGTGAGAGGCATTATTCTGTTTAAGATGATTTCTAGAGACTAACTTTCCCAAAACTTCATAGCTGCTAAGGTGGAGCACTGCTGGAGACCGGACAGATCCATCCTTTCATCCAATCAACGCCCACCACCACTTGGGGACATTGCTAAGCACACAGAAGCTGGTCCTCGGCTACCCACCCCCGAGGGGGCCCTAAATTCTCTAGGTGAAAGTTCTCGCCGCGCCCCTCCCAGGCACGGCGCCTATTGGCTGGGAGGCCATCGGCGCCGCGAGCCCGGCGCACTGTGATAGGTCGCGGGCGGAGGGGGCGGGGCGATCTGGCGCCCCGGACTCACTCGCTTGTGCTGCGCGTCGATGCGGCGCTGGCCTCCGCCCTGCAGCGCGGCACGGCGCTTGTTGTCGATGCGCTCGTTTACTGCAACCGGCTGGCTGCAAAGGCTGCGGGTCGTGCTACGGAGGCCGCAACTGAGAACCCTGAGCCTCGCTCCAGCCGCCGCCGCCCGCACGGCCGCCGCCATTTTCACTGCCAGCAAGCCACACCGACCAGCGCACTTGAGGACGCATGCGCGGAAAGCGTGGCCATAGCGGTGTGCGCCTGCGCGTCGTCGCTAGGACTAGAGCTCCTGGCAGTCACAGGCGTTGTAGTCCAGGCCCAAGGAGGTTCAGCAGGGCTGTACCGGGAAATACCTGGTTTTCAGATCTGTGCCTATGTTGCTGCACAGAACAAGAACTTAATCCCTGCTTTGCATTAGCCATCTTGACCCCCAGGCTTTGTCTATCCAACTTTTACCAAATGATGTCTCAGATTTTGCTTTTACGACTTAGCCAAGTAATCATTTATATCCAGATTTCACAAGGACAGAAGTAGGTTTGATGGAACCAAGATTGAAATTTTTTTGTGAGCTAGGTACTGGACGCCAGAGCCTTTTGAGAGAGTCTCTTAAAAGGAAGGGGAGCTGGGGAGCTGCTCAGCTCAGTGGTTAAAGCCGTTGCCAACACGAGTATGAGAACTAGAGATGGGTCCCAAAACTCAGTACAGCCAGAATAATAAAGAGTGTCTGTAATGAGGTTGCCTAGGTGAGATGAGAGATAGAGATGACAGACTCACAGGAATCTCACAAACCAATCAACCTTGCAAATGCAGCAGCAAATGAGACCCAATCCTCACACAAAGAAGGTGACTATTCTTGGTTGTTCTATGACCTCCACATGTGCACACCCAAACTCTGACACACACAAAGATTTTGTTGTTGTTGTTTTTGAGTTCGCGACCCTTGACAGAATGGAGATGTATACCTTTTCAGGGACCATTGCTTTAGGTGTGAGGACCATTGCTCAAAAGGGGTTTGCAGTGGGGAGAGAGGTTGGCCTCAACTCTCAATACAACAAAAACATGATTTACTGGGTTGGGGGTTCAATGAGTGGGAAATTAAGAGGAAGCAGTAAGGGTATGGGACAAACTTAAGGTGTGCTTTGTTGAAGGCAAGCCAGGGTGCTCAGATGTCACGTGGGGGGCAGTGGAGAACAAACCTTCAAATATTGGGGGTGATCACTTACTAAGGGTTGAGGATTCTGGCTTGGCCTACAGCAGGATTCTTGGTATAGCTACACTCTATAGGAGAGGAGCTGGGAGCCAAGGTCAGCTCGCTTCAAGGGGAGCTCAGTAGAGCCTGACCAAAGTTTGGTCAAGGAAAGACTCCTGTCGACACATCGCCTGTGGCCTTACTAGGGAGCAAGCAGAAAAAGTAAACTGCAAACGATGGGACTCTGCCCCAGACCTACTGAATCAGAAATGGGGGTGGGGCTGCTGACCTTCCTTAGAAAATGACCTCCAGTTAGCTCAGATGCTAAAATCCAAGAATCCCTGCTCCAGTGCTTGTGAAAGTGAACTGTTAACGCTTTTCCATTTGTTTACCCAGGTAACTGGCAGGTCTTGAAGGCAAAGTACAAGGTGCATATTTCTCATTCTTAGCCACAAAAAAAGAAAAAAAAATCCTGCCAAAGTTGATTATTAACCCCTCCTAGGTCCACCTCACAGCCAGGACTTCATAAAGTTCAAATTCTGGCCTAAAACTCTAATGTTAATGTCATTTCTTTTTCATTTACTTTTTGAGGTGTGGTCTGACTTATATAGCCCTCAGCTGGCCTAGAACCCATGATGTAGACCAGGCTGACCTGAAACTCACAGCGATCCACCTTACCCAGCCTTTCAAGTACTAGGTTTAAAGGTATGCACCCACACACACAGTGAAATAATCAGTTTTTGAACCATCTGTGGGCCAAGAACTGAATTATGAGCATAGGTTGTGTTTCTTAGATCAAGGATTATTTTCCTTAACATACACAGAAGTTCGGTGTCCAAGGCCTGAAATCTCCTGATGGAACAAAGGTCACCTACATCTGTCTAACACCAGTGGAGAGAGCTCTTAGCCCTATGCTTAGAACTCTGCTTTAAGAACCTTGGCAACCTAGAGAGATAAACAAGGGGCTATCTCTGGGAGACTCTGCCGTGTGTTTAAGTATATGTGAGAAGGTAACAAGCAGTAATGTAAGGAAAAGAGGCCTGGCCTGGTAGCACAACCTTTAACCCCAGCACTCAGGAAGCAAAGGCAGGAGTGAGGATATCTGTGTGTTCAAGGCCAACCTGTCAACATAGGCAGTTCTAGAGCAGTCAGGGATACATAGTCAGATCCTGTGTGGTATTTTGAATGCAATCAGCTCCTATAATCTCATAGAAAGTGGCACTATTAGGAGATATGGCTTTGTTGGAGTGGGTATGGCTATGTTGGAGGAAGTGTGTCACTGTGGGGGCGGGGTTTGAGGTTTTCTATGCTCAGGATACTGTCCAGGGTCTCAGTCAACTTCCTGTTGCCTGCAAGATGTAGGATCTTAGTTATTGTTTGCCTGTAAGTCACTATACTCCCAGTCAAGATAATGGACTGAACCCCTGAAACCAATTATGAATTGCTGTGCTCATAGTATCTCTTCACAGCAATAGAAACCCTAAGACTCCCTACATATATATATATATATATATATATATATATATATATTCATACACATGTTCTTAAACTTGGTTATGTCACCAAATTTTGGAGAAATGGTGGCAAATGAGACTGGACACCAATAATCAAATGCAAATTACGAAGATTGGACATGTCCCTAATAGGGACTTTGGAGGTTGTTATGCCTCAGAAAACCTGGAAATTGGCTAGCTAAGATCCTTATAAACTATCAAAGTGGACAATGGCCAGCTCTCCCAGCATCACTCAGAGCCTGTGGCTCCTCCCAGAATGTCTCATCCTGCCCCCTACCCTAAACCTCCCCTTCTAGGGTCTGGGCTTCTGCTTCCCTTCCCCTAGCCTGATCCCTATGTAACTCAGGAGTTTTGGCTACTCCAGTCTCTTGGTCTCTTGGCTCAGGCTCCCTCTTTGTCTTTGGTTCCTCTCTCACGCCACCTCCCTGTCTCTCCTCTCATGGTTCAGTGTAGTCTGCTCGCCATGTTCGCCTCTTCCCTCTGCCTGCCTTCTCCCTTCTCCCTTCTATCTACAATAAAATATTTCTCCACACTTTAGGACCAGTAACGGCCCCCTCCTTTTAGTTCATTTCTTCATTCAGAGGTGAGTGCAATGGTACTCCCTTGTTCTAGAGTTTCTCAGAGGTTTGACTCCTGAAGCACATGCCGTACTATGTTGTGATTCTTTAGCTATCTTTGCAGACAGAAAACAGGGATTGCAGCTGGCTGGCTCACACTCTGCCCTAAACTCAGAACAACAGGCAAAACTGCATGCGTCAGCAGATTTTCAATTCCTATACATGCTTTCAAGTTCTGCTCCAGCGTGGGCTTCTCCAGGCAATCTACTTACCTCCTCCTTCTGCCTGGTCTGGGTAAGCAGGGAAGCAAGGAATGGTTTTCTCAACTTTAAGTAGTCAGTGCTTAGGTGGAAGTCAAATACAAGGGGTCTTACTATAGCTCCTTCCAGCTAGTCTTTCCTCCTTGCCTTTCTGCATTTGCTTTTATTAGTCTGGTTTGGTGGAGGAGGGGAAGAGGGCAGGGGTAATGGGTGTTGTGTGTCTCCCCACCCCTACCCTGTGGCGGTGCTGGGAATCAAACCCCCAAATCAAGAGATAAACTAGTGGGTTCGTGTCTCCATCAATGCAACATCTGTGCGGAATTGCCCTGGAGCCTTGATTTCTGATAGAGCCAGAACACAGCTGCAGCTTCAGTGGGTTTAACTATGAGGGAGAGAAAACACAGCTGCCGAGGTCCAGTTTTCCTCAGGCGTATCTACCTCCTGTCTACCCAGTCTGCCCTGTATCTGCATAAGTATGGTCTCCCTGTTAGGAAGCCACCAGGATCCAGTCGTGGGTCTCTGTTATTTAGTTACTTAGTTACCACTGTGGTCAAATTAATTGTCTACTCTCTTGATACTTTTAGCACGTGACTTTGGAGCTAAACCTGAGTCTGGAGAAGACAGATCACCTAGGTCCAGCACCGTGAGCTCCTCCTCTTCCTCTCTGTCCTATGAATCTGTCCTATTCTGATACCATCTGCTGCAAATGTTGCAGGGTGGGGCAGGAAGAGGGTTGAACTGTCCAAGCTCCTCCTTCTGAACACCGCATGCCCTAGGCTCTCTGTCCTTTGTCCCTTTCACAGGATTGAGTGATTTCTCCATCAAGAGACAGGAGCCACCCAGCTTTGTCATTAGTTGTCTTGTTTTTCGAGACAGATAAAAATCCAGAGGACATCCCGGCAGTGGTGGCACATGCCTTTAATCCCGGCACTCGGGAGGCAGAGGCAGGTGTATCTCTGAGTTCCAGGCCAGCCTGGTCTATAAAGCAAGTTGTTCCAGGACAGGCTTCAAAGCTACATGGGAAAAAAAAAATGTCTAAAAAAAGAAATCCAGAGGATGTCCATATGTAGACTTTGCTCCTCCCTAATCTCCTGGTAAAAACATAGTGGGGGTAATTTTGTGTCATAGAATTACATGGCTTGATTGTGAGAAAATCCATAAAACTAAACATGAGGCTTGGCGAATGTGAAGTGTTTGCTAAATTGTTGACTAATAGATCACTCATAGTTTCCTAGACAGTCTTTTTATAAGACATGATCTCACCATGCTGTGTGCTGGGATTAAAGATATGAACCACCATGCCTGACTTAAGTAGACAGTCTTATTTATTCAGAATTTCCCTAGAATGCCTCAGGTGTAAGGAGAGTAACTCGGTGGGATTTGTTTGCACCCCTACCACAAGGGGTGGACAAGATCTGTCAAAGACATTTGAGAGAACTGCCGAGCCAGAGATGTCTCTGGCCAGGGTGGCTTACTGACAGTCTAGTGAGGCAAGTCAGTCTCCTGGCCAAGGGACCACACTTAGGAAGGTGGGTTCCCTTACAAAAAGAGGCAGGCCAACTAGTCCCGCCGCTAGTCCAGCAGCTTACTAGGCTGAAGCCATGCAAGTCTGCCCGCTCTTCTAAATTACTCAGGAAAGCATAACTCTCTCTTTTCTTCCATCTGTCTCTTCTTATGTTTCCCCTTAGTCTTTGGGTCTCCCCAGCAGTTTGGACCTACTTGCTCTTTCTCTGAAGCAGCTCTGCACCTCTTGGTGCTTGTCCACAGCGTTTCTTACCTCCCCCTCCTTCAGGCAGCTGCAGAGACTTACAGCTAGTCTGCTTGGGGTGGGGCTGAGGGTGGGGCTTTTACAGGAATAAAATTGTCCTGTAGCTTCCATTTGAGTCTGTTCATAAGTTATTTTATCAGTGAGACTGAGAACCCCAAAAAGAGAACCCCAATCTACCCTGCCTCAGAAGCTGCATATTTTGTTTCTGCCCTAACTTCTTGAATAATAAAGGGTGATATATCAGTGTTTTCTGACCATTCCTGCTTGCTTGGTGACTGCCTTGAGCAAGACTGAGTGCAATGGAACGAAGTAGCTAAGTGGAAGATGCATATATAGTCTGTTTCTTCAGAGGAGAATTAGGCACACAAAAGGCAATCACGCGGAGAACCAAGGCTGGGAGGTAGCAGCACAGGAGAGCCCTCCGGTTGCAGTGCGAGCTTGAATTGCAGGTTAAGGCAGGGAAAGTGAATGACACCCCCCCCCCATCCCTTGCCGTTTTCAGGGGAGTTTAGGAAGGTTGTGGGGGAGTTCGGGAACCGGAGCATTCCTGCTCGGGTTCAGCTGAGAGCAGCAGGAGGAAGGTGTGGCTCCACATTAAATTCACAGTAAATTCCGGGGCGGCAGCTGGGCTCTTGTCAGCTGTGCTCAACGCAGTCCAGGTGTTTCTCACCCAGAAGCGCCGTTGGTGCCGAGGAGCAAGGGTGTGTGCAGCCAGGTTAATTATAGAGAGCAGCTGTCCTCGTGGAGCGAGAACATTTTAAAGATTTTTGTCGCTCATTAATAATGCACGTCTCCCCTTGGTGTTTTGTTGTTTTGTTTTTTAACTGAAGAGAGAAGTATTTCGAATTTTTGCTGACTGTTTTCTCGACTGCTGGGATTGGATCTCAAAAGCTCTGGTTTACTGGCCTTGTTGGTGCACAGTTTTTAATCCCAGCACTCTGGAGGCAGAAGCAAGTGGATCTCTGAGTTCGAGGCCAGCCTGGTCTACAGAACAAGGACATTCAGGGCTACACAGAGAAGCCCTGTCAAAAAAAAAAAAAAAAAAAAGTCTGGGTTAAATTTCCTTTAAAAACCCAGAGCCTGGCTTTATACAGACCATACATGTTTTCTGAGCCATCCCAAGAAAACCTTTTCTGACTTTTGGGGCTCCTGGGAAAGATAAAAAGATGAGGACTGGTCTTCCCCTTTTTCCAAAGTCAATTCTAGAACATTCTTTCATTTTTTTTAAATGCCAATGGTTTTATTTAACAATCTCTATTTCTATTGTCTCAAATTGATTGTTCTGTTTTTGTTTTGATTGGTAAGTTCATTTCTAATCAAAGTGTTAGGTGGAAACACAAGTTGATGAGAGAGCAAGAATACCTAATCCACAAACTCGATGCCTGTAGTCCCTAACCACTCTCCACGCTCTACTGGTACTTTGGTGTGACACACCACACCTAGAGAAAGGCACTATGTGTTCCCACTCACTGAGTTAAGCTGAGATTATTTTCTAGTATGAAACTGAAGTCCCAAGTTGGGTGAGATGTCCCTAATTACCATCAATTGTGTTTGAAGTTAAAATCCTTTTCTATCACTGACCCAGAATTCCACCCACATATTATCTATTTAAAACAAAAATACACAAAACCCCCAAAACAGAAAAATAAAAAACAGATAACCAAGTCATTAACTAGGAAGCTACCTGGATTAGACAAGGCTCACGATCATGAGGGAGGAGACATCCCACAGGTGACTTGTCAAGAGAAATGTCAATTTCATCTTATTAGAAGAACCACTACTCAATTTGCTCTTCGAGTTTTTATCACATGTTAGGAGCCCCCTTCCACCATTCCTCTGAGTTCCACAGCACGGCCTCTTTTCTGAGGGCCCCTCATCAGACTGGCTTTCCCTTCTGGATCCTTCCACCACAATCTTCAGACACTCTGAGCTTCTGACTCTCTGACCTCTGAGCTTCCCAGACTCAATATGAAGGGCCTTCAACTGTGCTCCCGGTCTCCATGGCCACACTGTGCCAGGAACCACTTCGGGGTTGCACCTTTGCCAGGACCTGGCACATGGCAGTTCCCTCCACCGCCCCTTTTCCTGCTCCCTTTCTTCACCCCTAGTGCTGACGCTGGCCATCCTCTCCCTGGGGCTCTGGATGTGTTTAGACTCCAGAGGTGAGACGGCTCAACAGTTAAGAGCACTTGCTGATCTCCCAGAGGACCTATAGGTATCTCATAAACGACCTGTAACCCTGACGCAGGGAATCCAACAGTCTGTCTCTTCAGGCCTCCACTGGCACCGACATAAAGGGGGGTAGGGTGGGCTAAACTCTTCTAACTCTAACATTCTGGCTCTTGGCTTTCCATCTGGACCACCATGGTCAGACCCCACCTTGTATCACCCTTTCTTTGGGATTGCTCGGACTGTCTCACCTTTGCCCACAACTGCTGTCTGTAGATGCTGAAATCACAGCAGGTGGTTTGGTGTCTTAGGACTGTCAAACAGATCAGCACAAAGCCAGCAAGAGGCAACAAAAAATGCACCCTCTGGCAGTTCTGCGGCGGTGGGGGTAGGGAGGTGGGGGGGTGGGGGAGTTCCTTCCAAAGGTCCTAGGGGAAATCTTGCTTGCCTCTTCTATGTTCTAACAGTTTGAATGTCCCTTGTTTTTGGTAACACACCACCAATCTCCACCTCCATCCCAACAGACTTCTTCCTGTGTCTCAGTGCCCGTGATTTTACAGCAAGCACCCTTATCCAATGAGCCATGTCACCCTCCCTTAAAGATCTTTTATCTGCAAGGCGTGGTGGCGTTCGCCTGTAATCCCAGAACTCTAGAGGCTGAGACAGGATGATTGCCATGAATTCAAGACTAGCTTGAATAAAGAAGGACTATAGGGAGAGATCCATAATTGTCTGGACTACAGTAGGAGACCTTATCTCAAAAACAACAAAATAAAAGTGAGGATGTTTACCAGAATTACTTACATCTTGTTTCATAATGAGGTCACATTCACAGGCGCTGGAGAACCTGGACTCAACCCTCTATAGCGGGTTCCTGCTGTCCCACTTCCATGAACCCGGTTCCAAATGCCATCACAGAGCATTCCCATGGCTTCCTAGTTAACCCACCTCCTCCTCCTCTGCTTTCTGTTCCTCTTTAACAGATATTAGAAGTTCTCATGCACAGTGCTTGCTTCCGTGTAAGAGAATTTGAGGCTTTGGTTGCTTGGGTTGCAGGAAGTGCCTCTAACTCGTCTGGGTGCTATTGTTGTTGCTGCTCCTGGTGTCACTGAGCTTATAGCCCTGACCTCTCCCACTAAGTGTCTAGCCTGCTCTTTCCTTCCCCAACCACTTCCTGTCTTCCTATGTCTTAGCTTCTCCTTTCCCCAATCTTCTACGCAGCCCTACCTCCTTCCACTTCCCACCCAGCTCAGTGGTCATGGAGCACAGCTCTGCCCTGTGTACATCAGCCCCTTGGGTTACGGGTACCTGACTATTCTGTATGCAGTTCAGTCCTTTGCTGGAGGCATCTCCTACCGGGTAATGTCATTCAAACCTCCTAGGTACCCTTACCCCTTTCCAAGAACACTCCTTTCAACTTGCCTTTCCTCATGACTTTAGTTCCCTTCCTTCCAACACCAGACATATCTTCCATCCCATAAAATGACTGCACCTTCTTTTGGCTTCCTATAGTTTTTCGTCTGTCTCTGTGATCCTACCTAGTCAGTGGCTTCCAGCAAAATGACTGCTTCGGTTTCAGTAATGGCCTTATCTTTTCCTCTCTGGTCTAATTCTGCTTGAATTTTTTACCTGGGAATGGGGTCAGGGAGTTGTATTTTCAGTGGGTTCTACCTGAGGTCAGGAGGGTGTATTTTTAGAATTGTGATGTACTAGGTACACCTAGCAGGAATGGCAGACATATAAACAGAGATAGGTATTCCAGAAGCTCTTAACTCACAATTGCAGTCTGCCTTGCCTGTTAATCACCAATGCTAACACTCCTGAGGATGGGCTTCCTCATCTCAACCAGAATGTTTTAGCTTAGTAATTCTCCCCATTTTTGAATACAGATTTTGTTTTACATCTAAGCTACAATGTAACATGATATAAGACTCTATTTTTTGGCTTTGTGGTTTTTGTTTTTTTGAGGTTTTGGGGTGGTTTTTTTTTGTTGTTGTTGTTTTGTTTTGTTTTGTTTTTCGAGACAGGGTTTCTCTGTAGCTTTAGAGAGCCTGTCCTGGAACTAGGTCTTGTAGACCAGGCTGGTCTTGAACTCACAGAGATCGGCCTGCCTCTGCCTCCTAAGATTAAAGGCATGTGCCACCACCGCCCGGCTAAGAAATACTTCTTTCCCCAGTCCTTTTCCAGTCATGTAAAACATTCTAAAATGGGAGCCATGGTAGTATATTAAGACATCTCTCTTTCTGTTCACAGAGATCCACCTACCTCTGTCTCCAAAGTGCTGGGATTAAAGGCATGAACCACCATCTCTGAATTTTTTTTCCATTGTGAGCTGTCCTTTTCTCTTCCTTTGATTATTCCCAAAAGACTATAGGAATTATGTTAATTTTACAACCACTCCTATTATAATGGGTGATTTTGCGACTTTGGTATGAATTATATTGTTCTAAAGCAATTAAGGTTAGCATCTAGAAGCTCAAAACCTTAGCTATCATATTCAACTCCCCATTATTTATTTAGGGCAAGGGTTCTCTTGTCTTTATTTCTGTGTCTCCAGTACCCAGCAGTTCCTGGTACCCGGAAGCACCCCCTCCTGCTAATCCAGCTTCTGTGAGAAGGTGTAATCAGCTGACCTTCCGCTACATCACTAGAGGCAGCTTCTGACATTTGAGAAGTACTCATCCGGAAGCATCGGACGTAATCAAGAGCATTCCTTGTCTCTAGGGTAAGGTTCATCCTCCCAGCCCTAGAATCTCAGCCTAGAGATGACAGTGCAAGCGTAACTCTGAGCCAATGAGCAAGAGGAAGGTTGGGAAGAAACATCACAGTCTACAGTACAATCCAAGGAAAGTGAGCAGGAGAGCCAAATGAACTGATGTCACCACCAGGCCCTCCGCCACAACACGTGGTGAGCTGTTTTAGAGAGACAGAAGCAGGATGGGGGAGGGAGGAAAAGGCACTCAGGAAACAGCTGCCAGAGAAGGACCTTGTTACAACCCTTTTATACTTGGAAAGGATTAAGTAAATATCAACGCATTCCTCATTCCTAGAGTCAGTCGCAGGCTGGGGGACTAGAGAGAAAATCACAACTTCAAGTTACTCCAGGGTTTGCAATACAGTACCTGGGTCCCATAAAATCAATTCCAAGTGACACCAGCAGTGGGACAGGTGAATCTTCTCATCTCTGAGTTCTCTTGTTTGTAAAATGGCAATAATAATACCACTGACCCTCAGGGAGGGTAGAAAGATTAAGTAAGTGCACAAAAGTACTCAGTTCAATCCTGAGTACTGCAAAAATAGACATGGTGGTAGGTGCCATGAAATTAGAGCAGAACAGCTGGTTAGGAGTTGGGGCTAGATTCTCCCATGACCCACCCAACCCCTCCTTCTACAAGGGAACCTCAACAGTCAGTCAATAGCATACAGCTGGTTAGGAGTGGCGGCTAGATTCTCCCATGACCCACCCAACCCCTCCTTCTACAAGGGAACCTCAACAGTCGATAACCCAGTAGCATACAGCTGGTTAGGAGTGGCGGCTAGATTCTCCCATGACCCACCCAACCCCTCCTTCTACAAGGGAACCTCAACAGTCAGTCAATAACCCAATAGCATACAGCTGGTTAGGAGTGGCAGCTAGATTCTCCCATGAACCACCCAACCCCTCCTTCTACAAGGGAACTTCAACAGTCAATAACCCAGTAGCATACAGCTGGTTAGGAGTGGTGGCTAGATTCTCCCACGACCCACCCAACCCCTCCTTCTACAAGGGAACCTCAACAGTCAGTCAATAACCCAGTAGCATACAGCTGGTTAGGAGTGGCGACTAGATTCTCCCATGAACCACCCAACCCCTCCTTCTACAAGGGAACCTCAACAGTCAATAACCCAGTAGAATTCCTGAAGATGGCTACTGTTTAGTTAGGATAGTTCCATATACAGCTGGATAGTCACCTTGTGATTAATAGATGATAGTCTTATTGTCTCCAGCTTTGGAGAGTGTTTGAAGCCTAGGAAAGATCATATAGAAGAGAGCTCTGATTATTTCAGGAGATTCAGCTACAGAGAATTTAAATGGGGTTTGTGAGCAGAGTGCTACAACTTGCTTAATGGCAACAGAGACCCGCTGTTGCCTAAAAGTAGGGCAATGTACAGGCTCTCAGAGGCAGCGAACATGCCTCTGCCATGTTGGACTGGGCAGAGCTAGCAGGCAAGGCCATGTTGTCCCTAGCCACGCCACTTAGCACTAAAAAAAGGGTGCTTCTGGTCAGAAAATAATTACAAACACACAATAAAGACAGATTCAGATGAAAAAAGACCTCTAAATGGCTCATAGTGTTGAATAAATGTACATAGGCTTGGGAGAGAGAAGAAAAAGAGTATAGAGAGTTTTAAAAAGAAATAAATCATTTAAAAAAACAAACTCTTTGAAGAGACAGAATATAGAGAGTCATAGATTAAAAGGAATAAAGAAAATAAGCCATGTAAAGATGGAAAATACAGAGATTTGGGATTATGTATATTATTGTTTTTCTTTGAATTTTTTTGACTGCAGAGAGACATTTGATTCTGGGAACTGCTAAGTTAAACTAGCATATATGTTTTAAAGGTTTTTTGACTTCAAATTTTGAGTATAAGGATTTGTTGCTTTGGAAAAGAGGTTCTGCTTTTGTTTCCACAGAGGATGAGAACCTGTGGAATCCTTCTAGACTAATGTTGTTTGTTGAACCAAGACCCCCCCCAGAAAGGTTGCTGTGAACACCCCCAAAAATTACTTCGCCCAACAAAAAGCAGGAAGCAGTTTGGAGAGAACTATGCCCAAATTCCAAAATATTGTTTATAAATATTTGTCTACATTTAAAGGGGTATATGCTATAGAGATTTGCATTGGCATGGATCTTGTTCTAGTGATACAAATTTAAGGTCAATATTATATGTCTATTTCTGCTCTTGATTAATGTATTGTGTTTGTGCAGTTCATTTAAAAATGGAATGTATAATTAAGAAATATAGGTTAATAGATAGTCATCTATAATAGTCAAGCTTGTAGTCATGTTAGTTAGGTTTTCTAGATATATAGAGGTGTATTTCAGTTAGATAGGCATTCTTCAAATCTTTCAAAGACCCTCAGAATATGGCATTTAAAATGTTTTAAGAATTTAGGACTTATCGTGGCAATGAGACACATCTGCTCCTGGCAGCACCAATCTACTTTAAGAGGATGATTAGTTTTTAAAGATGCTCCTCATGGAGTTTGTTAGTTATTGGGGCAAGAAACTGCTCTTGCCTGAACTGCTTGACTGGACTTGCAGATCCACAGAAAAATGACTGCTGAACTTGCTTAAAGGTGAGACAATCCTTCGGGATTCCTGCTTCATGAAAGAGTCTGCAAGACATTCTGCAGGACACAGAAAAAATGTGACTGACAAACTGCCAATATAGGCAGAACTATCTTTGAAATTTCCTGTTTTGTGGAAAAGTCTGCTGGATACTATGAGCCTGTAGGCTGAAAATGGATGCCCCAATGGTACAGAAGAACTTTGGGTGACTATACATTGCGAGATGCCTTTGTCAATTCTAGAGTTTTGGAAGTTGCTTACAATGCACTTGTTGTTAACTTAGGTAATATTATTTCCTTTTGGAGTGTTTGATGTAGTTGAAGAATAGATAGTTATAATTATAGTTTCCTTAGTTATGATAAAAGATAAAGTAGATATAAATATTGTAACTGTAATTCTTACTTGATACCTGTTTTGTTATATGTAATTTTACTATGTTAAAATTAAAACCTTCCTTTTTATTTAAACAAAAAAGGGGAGATGATGTAGGAAGTCCTTCTGAATATGTGTTGCTTTCATTGGTTAATGAATAAAGAATCTGCATTGGCCTGTGATAGCATAGAATAGAGTTAGGTGGAGGAAACTAAACTGGGAGAAAGAAGGCAGAGTCAGGGAGAAGCCAAGTAGCCCCACCAGAGGCAGATGCTGGGTGGAAGCTTGCTGGTAAGCCACAGGCACATGATGATACACAGATTAATAGAAATGGGTTAAATTAAGATGTAAGAGCTACCCCATAAGAAGCTAGAGCTAATTGGCCAAGCAATGAATTAATTAATACAGTTTCTGTGTGATTATTTCCGGAGTATGGGCGGCTGGTAAATGAACGAGCAGCCTGCTCTTCTAGAGGTCCTGAGTTCAATTCCCAGGGCCTACATGGTGGCTCACAACCATCTGTAACTGCAGTTCCAGGGAATCGAGTGCTGTATTCTTGCTTCTGAGGACACTGCACATACACGGCACACAGACATCCATGAAAGCAATACATAAATACATGCACATTCACACACAAAATAATAAAATAAGTTTTAGAAAAAGAAAGAAAAAAAAGAGACTGTGAATCATTACTGCAGAGAATCTGAGTCACTATGGTGAGTCCCAGAGTAAGAGCCTGAGAAGGCACAGGCTATAGACTGTCCTGAATTCATACTATCACAAATGAGCTTCAGACCTTTTCAAAATTAGTTTAGCCAGGCATGAAGGAACATACCTTTAATCCCAGAACTTGAGGTTGTGGCAAGAGGATCCTGTGTTCAAGGACATTAGGGGCTACACAGAGAGATGCTCTCTCAAAAACCAACCTGCCTCCCCACCCCTGATAAACAAGTAGCTTTAATAAGTGAGATGTAAATAGCTAATTTAAACTTAAGAGTGTTTTAAGTGGGAATGGAAGGAAGTAAACAGTGAAGAAGAAAGGAGAGAAAATAAAAAACGGACAGTCAAAAGAAGTTATAATAAAAAAGTATTATCAGATAAATAGGGTTAAAATTTGATGAAGGAGATCAATTTTTTTAGTGCTACCTTTTATCCATTCCAGAATTTGAGTCCCAGTACTTGGGAGGCAGAGACAGGCAAATCTCTGAGTTTGAGGTCAGCCTGGTCTACATACTGAGTTCTGGGACAGCCAGGGCTATGTAGAGACTCAAAAACAAATGAAACAAAACAAACACACACACAACAGAACGTGAATGAAGCTCTAAGTACCCTCAAGCATTGAAGACACCTTCTTGGAACCAGGAGTGAAAACAGCTACCAACCACCCCACTCTCTCTTTCCAGTTCCCAGAGAAAGAGGAGGGCGTGGAGAATGTGAGGCCAGCATTGTGCTTGCATGTTTGTTGTTATTGTTGTTGTTTGTTTGGTTGTTTGGTTGGTTGGTTGGTTGGTTTTGGTTTTTCTAGACACAGTTACGCTGTAACTTTGGACCCTGTCCTGGAACTCACTCTGTATACCAGGCTAGCCTCAAACTCACAGAGATCGACCTGTCTCCACCTCCCGAGTGCTGGAATTGAAGACATGTGCCACCACCGCCACAGCATGGTTGCACATTTATTAGAGAGGCTTCTTATCTCTTCCCAGGAAACTGCTTTCTTGCTCATTTTAATGCCGAGTATAATGGGAGTGGAGGGTGGGCAAGGCAAGCTGATTTACTGGCTGAATGTATTCTTGGGTAAGGAACTTGATGTGATCATGGCTTAGACAGATTCTGAGAAAAATAGCTGGGAATGAACTTTCTTGGTAATGTTCTAATAGGAGCTTTCAGCAGGCAAAGGGGGTCCTGGCAATAAGAGAATGTGTAGTAAAGGGGTGAGGGTGTGAACTAAAACTCTCTGCAAGTGACCAAGTCTGGGATGTTCTCTGACATCAAAGCACTATGGAGGAGTGGATGTCCAACACACAATGTGTTAAAAGTGCCACCCACTAGGTCCTGCTGTTCTGCACGTCTTTATGTTAATGTTGGCCAGAGAAGCAGTGACAACCCACACTGACAGAACTGCACGCCTTCCTTCCTTGTTGGCAGACCCAAGAAAAGTGAACAAATTATGACCCAATAACATATGGAATATTTACAAGTTATAAATCACACTGACAAATATTTAAATAATATATATTTTATCTTCCTACTTTGTCAGAAGTGTTTTCGAAACAACATGCCATGGTTGGACTTTCTTTCGGGGACCACTAATGCACAAATAATGACATGGAAACTTTTTATTAATTAAGAAAGCTTGGCCTTAGTTTAGGTGTGTTCACTAACAGCTCTTTTTTTCAAAATATATTTATTGAGCTTTACATTTTTCTCTGCTCCCATCCCTGCCTCTCCTCTTTCCCCTTCAATCCTTCCCCAAAGTCCTCATGTTCCCAATTTACTCAGGAGATCTTGTCTTTTTCTACTTTCTACTTACCACGTAGATTATATCCATGTAAGTCTCCTTAGTGTCCTCATTGTTGTCTAAATTCTCTGGGATTGTGGTTTTTTAGGCTGGTTTTCTTTGCTTTATGTTTAAAAACCACCCACTAGTGAGTACATGTGATAATTGTCTTTCTGGGTCTGGATTACCTCACTCAAAATAATGTTTTCTAGGTCCATCCATTTTCCTGCAAAATTTAAGATGTTATTTTTTCTGCTGAGTAGTACTCTATTGTGTAAATGTACCACATTTTCCTTACCCATTCTTTGGTCGAGGGGCATTTAGGTTGTTTCCAAGTTCTGGCTATGACAAACAATGCTGCTATGAACATAGTTGAGCACATGTCCCTTGTGGCACAATTGAGCATCCTTTGGATATATATACCCAAAAGTGGCATTACTGGGTCTTGAGGAAGGTTGTTTCCTAATTTTCTGAGAAATTGCCACACTGACATCCAAAGGGGTTGTACCAGCTTGCATTCCTACCAGCAATGCAGAAGTGTTCCCTTTTCCCCACAACCTCTCCAGCATAAGTTGTCATCAGAGTTTTTGATCTTGGCCATTCTTATAGGTGTAAGATGGAATCTCAGAGTTGTTTTGATTTGCATTTCTCTGATGACTAAGGATGTTGAACATTTCCTTAGGTATCTTTCAGTCATTTTAGATTCCTCTGTTGAGAGGTCTCTGTTTAGGTCTGCACTCCATTTTTTTAATTGGATTATGTTGTTCCTTTGGTGTCCAATTTCTTGAGTTCTTTGTATATTTTAGAGATGAGACCTCTCCTTGATTTGGGGTTAGTGAAGTTCTTTTCCCTTTTTGTAGGCTATCGTTTCGTCTTGTTGACTGTGTTCTTTGCTTTACAGAAACTTTTCAGTTTTAGGAGGTCCCATTTATTAATTGTTTCTCTCAGTGTCTGTGCTACTGGGGTTATATTTAGGAAGTGGTCTCCTGTGCCAATGCGTTCAAGTGTACTTCCCACTTTCTCTTCTATGAGGTTCAGTGTTACTGGCTTTATGTTGAGGTCTTTGATCCATTTGGACTTGAGTTTTGTGCATGGTGATAGATATGGGTCTATTTTCATTCTTCTACATGTTGATATCCAGTTATGCCAGCACCACTTGTTAAATATGCTTTTTTTCCCATTTGGTATTTTTTGCTTCTTCGTCAAAAATCAGGTGTTTGAAGATGTGTGGATTGATATCCGGGTCTTCTATTTGGTTCTTTTGTTCCTCCTGTCTGCTGTTTTCAGTACTGTAGCTCTGTAGTAGAGTTTGAAGTCAGGGATTGTGATGCCTCCAGAAGTTCTTTTATTGTACAGGATTGTTTTGGCGATCCTGGGTTTTTTGCTTTTCCATATGAAGTTGAGTACCATTCTTTCAAGATCTTTGAAGAATTTTGCTGGGATTTTGATGGGCATTGCATTGAGTCTGTTCACTATAGCTCTTATAACTTAAATTAACCCATTTATATCAATCTATGTTCTGCTACATGGCTCATAGAATTCCAATCCCTGCCTGGAAGTCCTGCCCATTCTCTCCTGCCTAACTATTGGCTGTTCAGCTCCTTATTAAACAAATCAAGAGCCTTCAGGCACTCAAGGTAAAACAGCAACACATCTTCACACAGTGTGATAAAGTATCCCACAGCATGTAAGGCTAGGTTGGAATTCTGGATTTTTGAAATCCTTTGAGTTTCCTACCAGCATATGGTATCATAGGTAGAGACAGTCCCCAAGCAAGACTCCTGCCTCCCTCCCTTGGCTTGGTTGATGGTCCATGGGTTTAATCTAACTTTGTTATTAAAATCCTATTTGTTCAGCTCTCCTTTCTTCATCCCAGAACATTTTGCATATTTTTGTTTGTTTTCAGAATGTTTGGGTTTGTCAACTTGATAGCATTCAGCCTTTCTCCTGTCACTCCAACATATCTAACTCAAAAAGAGAACAATTGGTATTGAGTATTACAGCTGATCTTATGGTCAGTTGTCATGTCCATCCAACTTGCAATTATTAAACATGAAGAATATCTAATGAACGATAACTTAGTTTAATGTTCTCCACAATGGGAAGCATTTAGTCCTTAAGGGGATTTTTTGTGCACTGAAAGAAGTCCCAGGCTATAAAATTAAAAACCATGTAATTGATTTTATGTGCTACAAAATGTAATCTCTTCATAAAATTCCTAAAAATAACTGAAGGACAAAATCTGTGACCACTTCACACGCTCCCCACTCTTGGCATGCCTGATGTAAGGTGTGTTCATATGCCAATAAAAAACAGGTTTTTCAAGCTCCTTATCTTGATCAAGGCTAGGTCAACACAACTCTAAAATGGATTTCTGAGGTCAAAATGCAATTATACCGAGGAAGACCTGATACCTGATTCTCTGTCTACAACAGTAAGGTTTTCTTAAATCTTGGTCTGTTCATAGTAGCATTTACCAAAAACCAAAAACTGGCTCAGAGAACAAGGATTTTATATTTCATCCTTTTGCTCAATAAAGCCCGTTATATTTGATAATAGATTTTACCCAAATGCTAACTGTGCATGTTTTTCCATTGAAGTAAGGGAAAATACAGCACTCACAAAACCCGTTTGTTTTGTTATGTAGTAGTTTAGTTTAGGAGGCGCTGTGGATGTCATGGTGCCTGTTTGGAGTCACGAGAGAACTGAAAGGAATTGGTTTTCTTCTAAGTGGGCCTTAGGGAGCCTTCTTAGAGCATCAGGCTTAGCAGCAATTGCTTATACTCACTGAGGCATCTTTTGACCCATAAAACTTGGTTTAACAAACAAATTTTTCAATCTGTTTGTAAACATTGGTATAGTATCAAAACTTTCTTTGTGCCCACCATCCCGAGTCCTCTGGATTGGTTGACTGAATGAGTGACAGCATGAGAAAAAAAAAATTGACAGAATCAACCATCGTCTTTGGGCTGAGACACTTCCATTACGGCGTCTGAATCTAAGATCCACCCCTTTTGGAAACCATCTATTGCCTTCTGGTAAATTAAATACTGAGCATCCTACTAAGAAACTGAGTTTAAAAACTATATAAGTAATTTTTATTTTAGAGAGACATGTACTATTAAAATGGACTTTTACACCGGGCAGTGGTGGCGCACGCCTTTAATCCCAGCACTTGGGAGGCAGAGGCAGGCAGATCTCTGTGAGTTTGAGACCAGCCTGGTCTACAAGAGCTAGTTCTAGTTCCAGGACAGGCTTCAAAACCACAGAGAAACCCTGTCTCGAAAACAAAACAAAACAAACAAAAAAAAAAAAAATGGACTTTTACACATGATAACTAAAAATTAAGAACTGCTTATAGAATCTCTCCATAGCAAGATCCCAAAAAAGAAAAACCCAGAAAAATACGAACTAAAACGGGGTGATTTCATCCATTAAAAAAAAAAGGACTTAAAAGCAGGAGAAATTACTTAGTGGTTCAGAGGATGTACTTTCCTTTTAGGGGACCAGACTTCAGGTCACTGCACTCACAACAGCCTGTAAATTCAACGCCTGGGGATCTGATGCCCTCTTCTGGCTTTTGACAGCACTGCATCCACATCCCCATACACACCCAAACTCAGACACACATATACACATAATTAAAAATAAAGTCTTTAGTAATAAAAAGAAGACTGGCATGGTGGTGCATGTCTTTAATCCCATCACTGAAGAGACAGAAGAATGCAGATCTTTGAGTTCAAGGCCAGTCTGGTCAACATAGCAAGTTTCAGGACAGCCAACGCTACATAATGAGACCCTATCTCAAGACAAAACCAAATACTAAAAAACAAACAAACCCAAAAGAAAAGGCTATCACACCAAAGACTCCCATCCTTTCAGAGAGAGAGAGAGCAGTAGCTCCATTAAATGGTGTTTCTGACCATTTCCTATGCTATAAGGATACAAGTTATTAAGTTCATTTTTGTTACCTCAAGTTTGTACCTACTTCTGAGAACACATCCTGGGGATTCCATAAGGGCTGGAGACACTTGTTTTCAACCACAATAGTGAGTTATCCAACTCAAAATTCCGCTAGCATTTTTAACTTTCACTTTTTGTGTTTCTTAAGTATTTTAATATCTGAGTAAGATATTTAGTATTGTTTTTGATATAAAAGAATGGTAATCTTGGTGTTAGTAGAGCTGCAATTTAGGATATTTTACCTTTATATTAATTATGTTTTTGTTAGGACTGTATACTTAACTAAAAATTCTTAATCTAGTTTATGTTTTTTACATGTATTTTTTGTGTGTGTGTTTGCACGCACCTGTGCCATAGTGTGAACATAGAGGTCGAAGAGAATTAATAAAAAGGCAAATATATAAGAAATAGGGAACATGTTGATGTACACTTTTGATCCCAATCCTTAGGAAGCAGAGGCAGGATGATCTCTGTGAGTCGGAGGCCAGCCTGCTCTATATAGAAGTTTCACAGTCAGAGCTACTATAATGTGACAGTGTCTCAAAATAAATGAGGAAAACAACCCCAAACAAAGCCAAAACCTATAAAAATAAGAAATAGAACCCCCCAAAATTATTCTAAAGTAATAACATATATGCAAGTTTTATTTTCTAGGATATTAAACTAAAATTGTTTATAATGGAAGAAACATAGTCTATATAATTAATGAAATACTAAGTCAACTTGCGGATGGTAGTTCATGCTGTAACTCCAGCATTTTTGAGGTAGAGGTGAAAGGAGCAAGAGTTCAAGGTCATCCTTGACTACATAAGAGTGGGGGGGCTAGAGAGATGGCTCAATGGTTTAAGAGCATTGGCTGTTCTTCCAGAGGACCTGGATTCAATTCCAAGCACCCACATGGCAGCTTACAGCTGTCTATAATTCTAGTTCTAGGGAATCCGACACCCTCATGTAGAGTATATACAGGTGAAACACCAGTGTACGTTAAATAGATAGATAGATAGATAGATAGATAGATAGATAGATAGATAGATAGATAGATCTTTTTTTTAAAAAAAGGGCTAGAGGCTAGCCTGAGCTACATGGTGGTATGGGAAGTCCTTCTGTAGATGTGTTGTTTTTTACTGATTAATGAATAAAGAAGCTGCTTTTGGACAATGGCTTAACAAGAATATAGCCAGGCTGAAAAAGATATATAGAGTATGCAGAGTCAGAGAGAAGCCGTGTAGCCATCTGCAGGAAACAGATGTACTGGAAACTTTCCAGTAAGCCGCAGCCACATGGTGATACACAGATTAATAGAAATGGGTTAACCAAAAATATAAGAGCTAGCTAGCAATATGATTAAGTCATTGACCAAGCAGTGGTTCAAATAATAAGGTTTCTGAGTGATATTTCCGATCTGGGTAGCTGGGAACAAATGAGCAGCCTCCTCCTACATGGGATCTTGAATTTGTTGCTGTTGTTGTTATTTTTTAAATGTTCTATAGTAGAAAAATGGTTAACTTAAGTATAGTTTAACTGGACATACTAGATTATAGCTTTAATAGTAGAACTCAGAAGGCAGAGGAAAGAGCATCCCTAAGAGCTCAAGATTAATCTGGTCTACAATAGTGAATTCTGGGCCAGCCAGGGCTACATAGTAAATTCCAGACCAACCTGGTCTTCATAGTGAACGCCTAGCTCTAAAAACAATGAACAAACAAAATAAATTTTAAAATAAAGTATGGACTATGTTCATAATCACTAAAATGATACTAAAGATGTTTGATGGTAGAAAACCATGTAACTATCTGAAGTAACAACCACCTAGGTTTCTTGTTGTTGATGATTTATTTTCACCTAAGAACATACTTGAACAATAAAGTTTAAAAATAAGTGTTCCTTGCATTTGCAGTTGGAGAGATGGTTAAGAGCACGGGCTGCTCTTCCAGAGGACCTGAATTCAGTTCCCAGCACACACAGGCTGCCCACAACAATCTGGAACTCAGGGAATCTGATGCCCTCTTCTGTTCCCCATGGGCACTGCACAGGTGTACACAGACATGGATACAGACAAAACATTCATGTACATAATAAAATGTACTTATACTTATGGGGTGTAACACCTTTAAATGTACTGTGTGCTTTACTAACTCAAATTTCCTCAGATAGGAGGAGGGTATTTGTAGTTGGAACTTTCTTTGGGCTGCCAACTAGCTCCCAAATAAAGATATGGAAGCTTATGAATTATGAATGCTCGGCCTAAGCTTAGGCTTAGACTTGTCCCACCAGCTCTTTTAACTTAATTTAACCTGTTTCTATCCATCTACCTTTTTCCTGGGGGCTTTTTTATCTTTCATTCTGTACGTCCTACTATCTTGCTTCCTCCTTGTCTGTCTGTCTATCTGGCCAGCCCCAGCATCTTCCCCCTTTCTCCCTGTTTGCCTATGTCTCTGTTGAGCCTAGATTCCTCCTCCTACTTACTTTTAATGCCTGGAAGTCCTTTCTATACCTCCTGCCTAGCTATTGAGTGTTTAGCTTTTTTTGGTTCTTCAAGACAGGGATTCTCTGTAGCTTTGGAGCCTGTCCTGGAACTAGCTCTATGGATCAGGCTGGTCTTGAACTCGCGGAGATCCACCTGTCTCTGCCTCCCAAGTGCTGGGAGTAAAGGTATGTGCCACCACAGCCCAGTGGCCATTTAGCTTTTTATTAGACCAATCAGGTGCCTTAGGCAGACAAAGTAAACAAATACAACACATCTCTACATGGTTAAAGTAATATTTCACAACATAAACAAATGCAACACATCTTTATATAGTTAAACAAATATGTGGCAATATTTCCCCCTTTCTGTTACAGTTTTATCTTTAACACACATAGTAAGACTATATACAATAAGAACAATTATGAAGTAAGAATTACATTTACAATATCCGGTTCATTTGTATTTGGCAAATTCAGAAAAAATACTCCATATCTTGGTGAGTCCAAAATTGTGTACCTTTTTTATTTTCTAGCCTAACTTGTATTACCAACCCAAAACTATCTTTTTAGACCTTAGAACATTTTCTTAGAAAAACAATTTAAGGTTTTATGTCTCTCAACTTTATATACTTTATACCTCTTTTGTGAGTTCATTTTCTGAGTTTGGTAACAAGAAAAACTGTAAATATAACTGTGTCATTTTCAGCTTCATCAGAGACTAGAGAAGGATATAATATTACCTAAGTCAGCAGAATGTGCAGAAAAAGCAACTTCTAAAACTATAGAAATGGCCGGGCAGTGGTGGCGCATGCCTTTAATCCCAGCACTCGGGAGCCAGAGGCAGGCGGATCTCTGTGAGTTCGAGACCAGCCTGGTCTACAAGAGCTAGTTCCAGGACAGGCTCCAAACCACCGAGAAACTCGAACCCCCCCCAAAATAAATAAATAAATAAATAAAACTATAGAAATGACAGAAGCAACTGGTTGCATGAACAGTCAACCAAGGCTCTTCTGCTCCATTGGGGCATCAATCTTCAACCTACAGACCTAGAATATTTGACAGACTTTCTGTGAAGCTGGAATTTTAAAGGACTGTCCCACCTTGTCTTGGCAAAGTTCAACATCTTCTTTCTTTGTGTCCTGCTTGTCCTGTTATTACAGTATACTGTCAGCAGTTAAGGCAGGGGAAGTTTCTTGCTCAAATGACTAGCTTTGCCACAATGAAAGCAAACTCCATATAGAGGCTCTTTGAGGGCTGGAGAGATGGCTCAGTGGTTAAGAGCTTTGCCTTCTCTTCCAAAGGTCCTGAGTTCAATTCCCAGCAACCACATGGTGGTTCACAACCATCTGTAATGAGATCTGGTGCCCTCTTCTGGCCTGCAGGGATAAATTCAGGCAGAACACCATATACTTAATAAATAAATTAAAAAAAAAAAAAAGAGGTTCTTTGATGTCCACCCATTCTTCTGTGGAGTAGATTGGTGCTGCCAGGAGCAGATGTGTCTCACTGTTATGAAAAGTTTTAGGTTATTAAGCATTAATAACTAAGCATTAAATGTCATGTTCTATAGGATTCTGAAACATTTAAAGATCACCTATCTTTTAAAAATATGTTTAACCTTGAAAACATACCTAAGATGACTTCAAGTTTGATTGTTTTAGATGACTAAGTATTAATCTGCATCTTTTCAAGACAGGATTTCTCTGTGTAACTGCCCTAGCTGTCCTGGAACTAGCTCTTGTAGACCAGGCTGGCCTCAAACTCACAGAGATCCGCCTGCCTCTACCTCCCAAGTGCTGGGATTAAAGGTGTGCACCACCATTGCCTGGTCTAACCTGCACTTTATTAATTATCCTAAACGGTTTGTAGTAGTAGCTTTCAAAGACTAGAACTTTATATGCCGTGGCATTCAAACCAACCCCTAAATAAATGTGTAAAAAAGAAAAAGTAGGTGTGGGTATATGGATGGGAATTACTGGGGACTGAACCCAGGATTTGAATGCATGCTGGGCAGATGCTCTATCACTGAGCTACATCTCCTGCCCCGTCCCCCACTTTTGTGTAGATATTGGTGCCTTCAGTTTTCTCCTCCCTCTTTCCCTTCTCCTCCCCTTCTTTTTGACGCTAGTTGGCTTCAAATACTAACCAGGATGGCCTGAACATCCTCCCAAGTGCTGAGATTATGGGCGTGTCCCACCACACTTGGTTTTTGGGGGTTGGGGATTGAACTCAGGGTTTCATGGATGCTAAGTAAATACTCTACCAACTGGCTACAGTGTCAGCCCCACTCATTCTCCATTTCTTTCTGAACCTGGTAGTTGCTCCCTCCGCTCCAAAATTCCCTTCCTTCCCTTTTACTTTCCTTCTTCCCCTTTCCTCCCCTCCCTTTCCCTTCTCTTCTTACCCTTCCCCTTCCCTCCCCTCCCTTTTCCTCCTCTCCCCTTTCCTCCCCTCCCCTCCCCTCGCTTCTCCTCCCCTCCCTTCTCTTCCCTTTCTCTTTTTTTCCCTGCCTTTTCCTTTCTATGGCAGAATAGCCTAGGTTGGCTTGGAACTCACTTCAAAATCATAGAAATTCTCCTGCCTCGGTGTTAATCCTACTGGTCAATAATAAGACCACTACCACAATTTTTGAGCCAAGCTTTATTAAATACTGGCCAGGATGATGGACACTGGCCAGTTCCATACCCAGCATTCCCAGAGAATGGCACCAAATTACATTAATCAGAGGCTTTTAAGGATTATATATGTACTTCACGCCTTTGTCCAATCGGGGACAAGCATACATCCTGACATGCTTCCTGGCTGTGTACCTCCTGCCTGCATGAGATCAAACACGTTCTGTATAGCTGGGGCAACCAAACTTGTCTACAGAAGAAAGAACACGTTCCTTGTTATCTTACATGAGCAACAGCCCCCTGCACTCTAGGAAGTTATCTGTCCTCGGGCAAGTGGGGCTTACAAGTTAGAGGCATTTCTGTTTTATAGATCTCTTGAGCACAGTAATTTAAACTTGACACAACTTGAACCATGACATTCGCCTCCCAAGTGTTGGCATTGCAGGTAAGAGCCACAACACCTGGTCCCCCCGCCCTGTTTCTGCTGATGTCTGTGTGGTGCTGATTCGCAGTCTAGACTTCCAGCGTAAATAGCTCCTCCTTAGATCCACGGCCCCAGACTGACCCTACCACGAGCATTTCATTTGTCGCCCTAATACCTTATTGTCAGCAATGTAGTTTGTTCAAGGGACAGGAAGCTTCTACCGCATGAGTCCCGGTAACAAAACTCAAGTCTCGGGCTTACCAGCAAGTGCTTTTACCTGTCCACTTGTCTCACTGGCCTTAATTTTCTTTTTGTTTTGTTTTGTTTTCTGAGGCAGGGTTTCTCTGAAGCTTTGGAGCCTGTCCTGGAACTTGCTTTATAGACCAGGCTGGCCTCGAACTCACAGAGATTTGCCTGCCTCTGCCTCCCGAGTGCTGGGATTAAAGGAGTGTGCCACCACCGCCCGGCTTTGGCCTTAACTTTAAAGTTATTTATTTGTGTTATGTGTATGTGTTCTCAGGAGTGTGTGCACCCTGCCACTCTGCCCCAGTGCTAGAGTTATGGACACCTATTGCTGTGCTGGCTTTTAGTGTGGGACATGGAGACGAGATGACTAGCAGTTCAAAGTCATCCTCAGCTATGTACAAATTAGAGGCCACCCTGGGCTTCATAACACCTTGTCCCAAGAAAAAATATTTAGGCCTAAAATAAGAAACAAACAGAAGAATATTTTGATCTAACGGTGGAGTTCAGTGGTGGATGCTTTGTGGCCTGTGCCAGCCCACTCTGTTTAGTTCCTAACTCATCAACAAAACAAGACAAACAAATCCACCATTTAAAAACGTAAAATAACAAAACAAAACATTCTTGTCTGCTGGGCCATGAAAAAGTAGGCAGGTACCGACTTGCTTTTCAGACCGTCATTGGCCAGTCCCTGGCAAGATCACCTTTAATGAACTGCGGGAGCTCCAAGGCCCCCTCCTCCCCCATCTATTTCCTCTAATGCCTCATTACCCTCGGGATGACCTTTATAATGTTAGTAACGTCCACTGTAATCTGATCTCTGTGTATCTCTCCCTCTCATTTCTCATCATTTCCTACCCTGTATTGTGTGTACCTCAGCCAATTCTCCCTTCAGGCCTTCCCAGAAACCCTTGCTTCCACCGAGAAGCTGTTCTTGCCCTTCCCCTCTCCCCTACTTGTCCCTCGTCGCTGTTTATGCATTATTTCCTGGAATCCTGACGTCTCACCAGGTGTCCTTTCTCAGATTTGTGTAACATCTGTCTGAAGAACTAGTCGCATGACATAAACGTCTCGTTGTTACCCTAACTAGGAGCTGAGGCTCCTTGAGACTCGCGTTTTCTCTGGTGTACCCACAATGTCTGTGCTAGGCACACCGCTGATGAAGACATGTCTGCCATGTTAACTCCTCAGGACAGCGTTAGCCTTTCTTGACAGACGTGGTGGCACGCATCCTGTAACGCCAGTACAGGGGGAAGCTGAGGAAATGAAGGCTGCTCTCATCTACGTAGTGAAATGCTGCCTGTTTTAGTGACTGTTGCTTCTATTGCTGTGAGGAGAAACCATGACCAGAGAAACTCTTATAAGGGAAAGCATTTAATTGGGGGCTTGCTTACAGTTTTAGGTTAGTCCAGTATCGCCATGGTAGGGAGCATGGCAGAGTGCATAGCACTGAAGCAGAAACTGAGAAGCGCTACATCTGATCCACGGCCAGGAGAGAAACAGAAACACTGAGCTGGGAGTGGCCTTCTGAGAACCTCAAAGCCCCTCTTCTTCTGACAAGATCACACCCCCCAATCCTTCTAATGCTATCAAAGAGTTCCACTCTCTGGTAACTAAGCCTTCAAATATATGAGCCTATGAGGGTCACTCTTATTCAAACAACCCCCTTGCCTCAAAATTACTTTAAAAAAATCAAGGGCCAGTGAGATGGCTCAGGGAGCAACGGTGCTTACTGCCAAGCCTGACTACCTGAGTCCTGGGAACCCAACTGATGGAAGGAGAAAAGAATGCCACAGCATGTCATCACACGCACACACAAATGTTAAATCTTTTTTTTTTTTTTTTTTTTTTTTTTTTTTGGTTTTTCAAGACAGGGTTTCTCTGTAGCTTTGGAACCTATCCTGAAATTAGCTCTTGTAGACCAGGCTGGCCTCGAACTCACAGAGATTCGCCTGCCTCTGCCTTCCAAGTGCCACCACTGTCCAACTAATGTTAACAGTTTTTAAACAATTGAAATCTGCTGGGCAGAGGTGACACACACCTTTATCTCAGCACTTGGGAGGCAGAGGCAGGTGGATGGATCTCTGTGAGTTCGAGGCCAGCCTGGTCTACAAGAGCTAGTTCCAGAACAGGCTCCAAAAGCTACACAGAAACCCTGTCTCAAAAAACAAAAAATTGAAATCTTTGTTTTTAACCTAGTCTGCTTATGAATTGCAAAGAGTACTTTTTAAACTTTGTGGCTTAGGATGGTACACTTAGAAATCTTTTATAAATCCCATTTTATCTAAGAGATACATCTTTTCAAAGTCATCCTAAGCAGGGTGCTGTGGCCCAAGTCTTTAATCCTAGCATTTGAAAGGCAGAGGCAGAGGCAGAGGCAGACCGAGTTTGAAGTAGCCTGGTCTACAAAGCAAAATGCAAAGTGCAGGACAATAAGAGCTACAAAGAGAGACCCTGTCTCAAAAAAAGAATAAAAGCCATTCCTGTAATCCCCTTTGTCTTCCTAATCAGCCCTTCCGCTGCTCCAAACTGTCTCCACCCACTCTTTCTTGCTAACTCCTCCAACAGTGAAGGGTTAAGTCATTGGAATTTAGATCTGGGGCTCCTTTATTTCTACCTGTTGGATACCAGAGGACTATCTCAATGCTGAGCCCCGGTGTAGAAACTGGTGACCGGAAGATACTTAGGTTGTACCGCAGGCTACAGGGAACAGGTGGGAGTCATGAGAAAGAGAAGTTGTCCTTAGACAAATGGGGATTCTGAGATATGGGTGAAACAGGCATCTCTAGGAGCAAATGGGCTGTGTTCCAAAAAGTCAATTTTTAAATTGACTGTTTGGAATGCAGAACACATTCCCCTAGCAACAATGCTATGAATAATCGCAGAAAAGTGCATGTGAGCCAGTTCAACCCACAGTGCTGGAGAACGCTCTGCTAAGGCATTTCAGGGCTGCCTCGAGAAGACCCTTAAATCCTGTGGCTCTGAATTATAAATAGGCTGTGTACAGAGCCGCCACCCCAACTAGACTGGGAACTCTTTGAGAACTGGAAAACGTTGAATTATTCATTTTTGTATTCTGAATGCCTGGCGTATAACTGGCAATAAATGTTGGTTGCATAAATGAATGGACAAATTTAATAGATGTTTGGATGGTATTGAAAGCATCTTAGGGAATCAAGTCAGTCACATTTTAGTGGGTACCTTAATATGTCCTGCATTAGGACAGCCAACAAGCAAGGCGCTTTGTTAGGTAGGTTAGACCCAGGGAGGATAAAGGTGTAGTTGTAAAACAAATGAACGCTAAAACTTAAACGTCGCCTGGCTGAAAGGAGTGAGCTGTGAGCTAAGGTCACAGGGAAACAGTCACAGGAATGGGAGTGAGAAGCTTCCCCTAAGGTGCTGGGTTGCCCTGGGAGGACCCTGACCTCTAACCAGCCTGCAGTGAAGTTCTGGTGAGTCAGAAGGGACTCCCAAAGGACAGGAGCACTGGTTTGGACTAGATGTGGTCTAACTTCACCTGGTCACAGTGTTTCCATAGAGATGCATTGTTCTGGGACTGGGAATTAAGGTAAAAAGTGATTTTTAAAAAAGAGTCGACAGAAGAGGAGAGGAAATGAAAGCAGATAGCTATTTCATAATTTCAAGGGCCTAACCCTTCAGAAAGCCCCCACAGTGCTAGCTGGGTTTTTGTCTTTTGAAAACTTAATGTCAACAACTTCTACATTTACTTTGCTGTGTCTAAAATGCTAGCGTACAATCAATACCTTCTCGTGTGTGATACTCTGAGTGTTTCAAATCGATCCATACCTTGGGCTTTATTAAATAGCTTAGAATTGACACTGACGAGGATGGAGTGAGAGGTGTCCCGAAAGTGGTTAGTTTTATGACTGTCCCTAGGGAAAAACACACATGTTTGCCCATTCCTATCCTGGCAACTTCACAGACATCAGATTTCGAGCAACCAGTAATTTAACAATGACCTAATTCCCACCATGCTTCAAACCCTATGCCAGGCAATGAGAACAAAGACAGGACACATGCTGACTTTGTAACAGTTACAGGGTAAAAAGGAGACCAGCAACTAGCTGCAGCTTGGTCTAACAGAAGAGGCAAGTGCTTGGCGGGGGAGCGAGCAGGATAGGGATGCTTAGCTCACCATGACGGTACACACAGTAACCACAAAAGGTATTTCCCACAATCTCACTGTGCAGGCTAGTTTTATGTCAACTTGACACAAGCTAAAGTCATCGGAGAGGAGGGATGCTCAATTAAGAAAATGCCTCCATAAGGTTGAGTGTTGCATGCCTTTAGTCCTAACAGTCGAGAGGCAGATACAGGCGGATCTCTGTGAGTTCAAGGCCACTTTGGTCTACAGAGTGAGTTCCAGGACAGCTAGGACTATATAGAGAACTCTGTCTTGAAAAAAATTCCCACAAAATGATCGGGTTGTTGGCAAGCCTACAAGGCATTTTCTTAATTAGGGATGGATGTGGGGGAGGGACAAGCCCACTGTGGGCGGTGCCATCCTTGGGCTGGTGGTCCTGGGTTCTATAAGGAAGCAGGCTGAGCAAGCCAGTAAACTGTACCCCTCCATGACTTCTGCATCAGCTCCTCCTGCCTCCAATTCCTGGTCTGTTTGAGTTTCTTTCCTGACTTCCTTCAATGATAAACAGTGATGTGGAAACGTAAAATAAAGAAACTCTTGCCTCTCCAACTTGTTTTTGGTCATGGTGTTTTATCACAGCGATAGTGACCCTAACTAATACTCACCATCCAGAAAAACATTTCTATTTTGATATTTGGTGTGTAATTTCCTCTTCTTCCCCTTTTACTTCTTTGTCATCTCAGGATGATGTTGAACTGATCTTCTGACTTCTTCCTCCCAGACTCTGTGTAACAGTGAGACTGTGTCTAGGAAAAAAGAAAGGTATGGGGCTGGAGAGATGCTTAGCTCTTGTACTCATACAGGACCTGAGTTCGATTCCCAATATCCACATTGGGCACCTGCAGTTCACAAGCATTTTAACTCCATCTCCAAGGAGATTGAGGCCAGACCTCTGGCCTCTGTGGGCACCTGTGCTCAAATATACTTAAGTACGTACACACACACATAATTAAAAACAATAAAAACATCTAAGACATATTAATATTTTCATTAATTCATTTTGAGACATGTGCTTGCTATGTTGCCCTGGTTTGTCTTCACTCCCTGGCTAAAGTGATCGTTCTGCTTCAGTTCTCCAAATGTTGGAACTATAGGCGTGTGACGCCTTGCCCAGCTTTAATTAGTAACTTTCCTGCTGTTGGGATAAAAACACAAGTCACTTATAAAAGCTTACTTGGACTCAGGATTCTAGGGCTAGAGTAGAGGCAGCAGGCGGCAGAAGCAGCAGTGGAGAGCTCACACTGTGAACCACAAGGATGGAGTTGAGAGAGCACATTGGGAGCGGAGTGAGGCTCTGGAACCTCAAAGCCTGAGCCAAATGACATACTCCCTCCCACAGTGCCATCAATTGGGGACTAGCTGCTCACCACACCAGCCATATGAAAGTCCTAATAGCTACGCACTCCTCTATAACAGAGACGTATGACAATGTAGGTAATGCTTCAAACTGGAAATTTGGGTTAGGTCAATTAATCTTTTTAAAATAGAAACAATTACAATGACTTAAGCTCAGAGGAAAGCACATGGTTTATTTATCCCTCTTTCTCGTTTTGAGACAAAGTCTCACTGTATAGCTGTGACTGTCCTCGAACAAATTCTATAGAACAAGCTGGCCTTGAACTTGCAGAGATCCACTGTCCTTTGCCTCTCAAGTGCCGAAATAAAGGGAATGCACCACCATACCTGGTGCATAAATATATCAACTTTTTGAGGAAGCACAGAAATATTTGACATTTGTTGGGCATGCTGTAAACTGTTAGCTCCCGAGAGGTCATAGTTTCAACATTAGATCATTATATTTTTAGCAAGGAGGCGATATATTTGAAATATTTTCTAAAAAAGATTTATTTTTACCTGTATGAATGTTTTGTCTGCATATGTCTGAGGACCATGTACATGTAGTACCCATGGAGGCCAGAAGAGGGCATCATATCTACTAGACGTGGAGTTTCAAATGGTTGTGATCTGCCCTGTGGGTGCTAGAAACTGAACTGGAGTTCTCTGTGCAGACTAAGCAAGTATACAAGTATACCTATCTTATTAATAAAGAATTGTATTGCCGGGCGGTGGTGGCGCACGCCTTTAATCCCAGCACTTGGGAGGCAGAGGCAGGTGGATCTCTGTGAGTTCGAGACCAGCCTGGTCTACAAGAGCTAGTTCCAGGACAGGCTCCAAAACCACAGAGAAACCCTGTCTCGAAAAACAAACAAACAAACAAAAAACAAACAAACAAAAAAAGAATTGTATTTATTTAATAATGAAATGTTGAAATGTATCTGAGCTATTTTACCATATAGCTACCGAGTTAGACTGAACGTAACAATGTAATAAATTGTTTCTTTCTCCCCCTCCCCCCCCCAGGGTTTTTCTGTAGCTTTGGAGCCTGTCCTGGAAATTGCTCTGTACACCAGGCTGGGATCTCACAGAGATCCGCCTGCCTCTGCCTCTCGAGTGCTAGGATTAAAAGCGTGTGCTACTACCACCGGCTATTTTTTTTCCCTTGTAGCCCTGGCTGTATCCTGGAACTTGCTCCATAGACCAGGCTGGCCTGGAACTCAGAGATCTGCCTGCCTCTGCCTCCTCAATTCTGGGATTAAAGATGTGGTGCACCACACCTGGCTACATTTTTAAAAATAATTTTTTATGCATTGTTTCTTTTCACCTAGGGCACTGCCTATAATCCTAGCACTTGGGAGGTGGAGAAGCTGGAGCTAAAGGTCATCCTTAGCTACAGTGGGATTTTCAGGCCAACCTTTCTTTACTAAGCTAAAAGCAAATAAACAAAATAAATTTCCCAGGAGCTAAGAATCATTAGGAATGTCTAATATATAATAAATTATGGCCGGGCGGTGGTGGCGCATGCCTTTAATCCCAGCACTTGGGAGGCAGAGGCAGGCGGATCTCTGAGTTCGATACCAGCCTGGTCTACAAGAGCTAGTTCCAGGACAGGCTCCAAAACCACAGAGAAACCCTGTCTCGAAAAACCGAAAATAAATAAATAAATAAATAGCAGTAGAACTGTTGATTCTGAGGTTCTTCCACTTTCATAAGTTTTGAATATTGCCAGTTGATTTTAAATATTCTACCAATTTATAACCCTGTTAGTGGGCTATTAGAATGAAGATCCCTGAGCTCTCAGTGCCTGTAATACCAATATTCAGAGCCTGAGGCAAGAGGATCCAGAATTTGAGGCCAGCCTGGGTTACCAAATTAGAGCCAGTCATACAAAGGTTATAGCCATCATACTTTAGGTTGCCAGATAAAATGCAGAATGCTGTTAAATCTCAATTTCAGATAAACAGTGAACGCTAAACAGCCTATACTAAAAATTGTCGGAGAAGATGAAAATCTCCCCGACTGCCAAGAGGAACCCAAGGGGACAGGGTGTCTAAATGAATGTGGTACCCTGGAGCAGGAAGAGGGTCTTAGAAGAAATTTGAATATGAACATCAATGTGAACACGAATTGGAAACATTCCCAGAGACTCACGTTTTTACACTTGTTCCCCAGCTGGGCTGGCCATTTTGTGGGGCATTTAGGAACTGAGACCTACTTTATAGAAGCAGGTCACTCAGTGCGGATCTTTGGATGTTAGACCCAGCCCCTCGTTCCTGCAGCCCTGTTTCCTGGTTTATATGATATGAGCAGCCCTTGCCATCTGCACTGCTGGGCATGAGGTGACCCTGTCTTCCCAACCAAGATGAACTGAAGGCCTCTGAAACCACAAGCAGAAATAAATCTTGTTGGGGCTGGAGAGATGGCTCAGAGGTTAAGAGTATTGCCTGCTCTTCCAAAGGTTCTGAGTTCAATTCCCGGCAACCATCTGTAACGGGTCTGGTGCCCTCTTCTGGCATGCAGGCATACACACAGACAGAATATTGTATACATAATAAATAAACAAATATTTAAAAAAAGATGTTTAAAAAGAAAGAAATAAATCTTGTTTGTTTTGGTACTGTGTGAAAGTACTTCAAGCAAAAGATATGGGTTTTAGTTATTGATTCATTAAATGTGAGAAATATACCATATAGATATATGACTCTAATGATAGGGAAACTTGAGTGTAGACTGTCCAACCTTCTGTGAAATAATTCTGTAAATCCAAAACTATTTATTGTAAAATAAATCATTTACTCAAATAATTGGCTGTTTTACAACCAGGTTGTATAAAAATTGGCAGTAATCCTAGGCAAGTAATCATTTGCAGGACATTAACCTGATTTTCCCTAAACTGCATTTTCTAGCAAATTCTGTATTTTTGTTGGATTTGACTATCTTGACACTTTTATTCCCATACATTAGTTAAAAACATAAAATATGAAAAACGATTTTAAGTGGACATTCTTAATGGACTTGAATTATATGTAATTTTTCTTAAATATTTAGTCTAAGTAATTTATTGTCTATGCACAATCCATCTGATTCCTTTTCAGGCAAGGCTCAAGGAAACCATTAAAAGAAAGGAGTACAGTTCAAGAGGGCTTGCTCTTTAGTGCTAGAATCTATTACCAGTTGCAACCAGTTTCAGAAACTAAAAAAAGAACGGGTTTAGCTCTGACTCACACACACCATCAATAGAATTAATCTTAATTTGGGGTGTGCGCCTCTCAAGCGATTTTTAAAATCCAGTTAGGGGAAAAATGAATGCCTGCAGGTAATCCCTTACCTAGACTGCTCAGTTAGGTAGGCTGCCTGATGTGAGCAGGGTTGGCTAGTTTACCCTTCAGGTTTCTCCTTTGGAGGAAGGCAACCTGTGTGCTGTGGGAGAAGACCTGAGAGTCTGGAGTAAAAATAGAACTGTACAGCGGTTTGAGTTGAAAGTGACCTTAGAAAGAGCTATCGTAAAAAGAAAAGGCAGATGGAGCCTTTAAAATGAGCTAATTTTAGAGCATTTATCGTTTCCCATGTGTGACTGCCAAATACATTTTCCACAGCTTTACTTACTCTGCTGCTACATTAGGAAATTAGACTCTTACTGGTACTATGTTAGGCTTTGCTAAAACAAAACAAAAATAAAAACAGAATTGTCTTCAAATGGTATGGGTTTCCTGGATAACTTATGGGCCAGGCCCTAAAATTAGCACTTTGGGATACCATATGTACACGTATGTAAAATTTGCACGTCATAATTTTCACTTTGCAAACGTAAACGTGTACAGCATTTATTATGTGCGAAAAGTGCCTAAGAGCAATTTCTGATTGTGCTACCCAAAAAAGGATTTGTATTTTGAGAGGGGAGAATCATGCTCAGTTAAGCTTTTATTTATAACCCGTGTCCTCAGCCCTTCTGCAAAAAAGGCAAAATCTTTTCTTTTTTTAAATGCAGCACAACGAAGGATTCGGATACGTTCAGACTCCACAGAACAAGATCACACATCATGAGCTGTGTCCACGCACAACGGAAGTCTCGCTGAGGACCTAAAGGAGTGCCTTTAAAACTTGCCGGCCCGCGGCTAGCCCACGGCGGCCACGCCGCTAGGTTCCGGGAGGAAGGCGGGGAGGCGGGGCTGGCGGCCGTGCTAGGCTGCTTCCTGCCCCCCCGCGGTCGGCGAGACGTGGGGAGTCCGCGCTGGGACCCCGGGCCCAAAGGCACACGGCGCGACGTGGGGGGGGAACGACAGCCCACGCGAGGGACGAGATCGCAACCCACACAACCCGGGGGAGGGGAGGGTAGAGGAAAGTGAGCGGCTGGCACCGAGCACGCTCCGTTCTAGGAGCCGTAAGTGGAGAGCCAGGCATGCGCAGTGCGCTGGGGGGGGGTCTGGCGGCGGGGCAGGGCGGGGCTGGCGAGAGCGGGCTAATGTGTTTATCCGGTTTTCTGGGTGGGCGGTCAAAGCGCACGCGTCAGGGCGAAAGGCGGTAGGGTCGAGGGGGAGGGGGAGGGGGCCCGCGCATGCGCCGGGCGATCCGGTAGCTCCGGGAGGGCGTGGAGGGGGCTTTTAGAGGAGAAGCCGGGGAAAAGGGAAGCGGAGGGAAAGGAAGGGCGGGGGAGGAGGGGGTGAGAGCGCGCTGTGCGCATGCGTGCGAGGGCTAGCGACGACGGCGGCGGGGGAGTCTCGGGGATGACAGTGTCTTTGCCCGTTGGGGTAACGGTCGTCGTTACCGGGCGGGCCTGACGCGCCGCACCATCCGCCACGGCCTCAGCAGCCCCGGCCCAACCGAGCTAGAGCGGCGCGTGAAGGCAGGGTGAGGGCGGCCAGGCGCGAGGGAGGGGCCTGCAGCGGGCCTCGTCGTGCGCGCTGGGCGGCGGCGGCGGCGGCGGCGGCCTGGCGGGGTGAGCTCGCCCGAGCGGCTGGGCAGGCGGCGGCGGCAGTCGCGCTTGGAGGAGTCGTCGGTGCCGGGCTGAAAAGATGGCCGGACTGTGAGGGGGCGGCGCTTGCGCTGGTGACCCCGAGTGTGTGCGGCTGAGGAGCGAGGGGCGCCGCCGCTGCCTGCCGGGCCTGTTCCCCGCCCCCTCCTGCCGCCGCGGGCCTGCGCGCACTTCCTCCCGGGCCTCCCTTTCGGGCGGGAGCCTCCCGCCCGCCGCGCCAGGCGCAGCGTGGGTCCCGCGTCCGGCATGGCGAGAACGGCAGCGGCGCGCGCCCGCCGCAGCAGCAGCAGCAGCAGCAGCAACCTCGGCCGCCGCAGCTGCTGGCACTAAACCCGGGAAGCCGACGCCTGCGCGGTAGTCCTCGTCGTCCCGCTGCCTCCGCGCCGGCTGCGATGGAGTAAGGGCCCAGCGGCCGGAGAGAAGAGTGCCTCGACTGGACCCTACCGGGCCCGTTCCTGTGCGCGCCAGCTCCATCAGGAGGGGCCTCCGCGGCCGGACATGCTGCACGAGCGCAGGCCGCCCTCCGAGCCGCGGGGCTAGAGCGAGCGCCGATCCCGGCCGGAGCAGCCAAGCCGCGGCTGTCTAGGACGAACTCGAACCCTAGTTTTTTATTTTTTTCTCCCTCTCTTCGGGCTGCAAGTCTCAGGGACGGAGGAGGGGCGGCAAGGCCCCATGTGTGGGAGGGTCGCTTCAGCTTCACAAACTTGCACGGATTTTGGTTGCTGCTTGGGCCAGCGGTTCTGCTCAGATTTCTTCCGAATTGTTGTAAATTCGCCATTGTTCCCCGGCTGCTTACAAACTTGGATCCGGAATTTCTTTTCCACCGGGAGCCATTGGTGTCGAAGTGTCTGCAATGAACCCCGTGAATGCTACTGCTCTCTACATTTCCGCGAGCCGCCTAGTGCTCAACTACGACCCCGGAGACCCCAAGGCGTTTACAGAGATTAACAGGCTCTTGCCTTACTTCCGACAGTCCCTCTCTTGCTGTGTTTGCGGTGAGACGCTTTATTGTTCCCCTTTCCCTGCCTGTTTTCTCGAGGCCCTTTGGCAGTAGGAGCGCGAACGGTTGGCCGGCTCGGTAGTTCACTGTAAGCGGTGCCACTGTGCCGTAGTGTACGGTCATTAGTTTTGAAACTCGCCCAGGGACTTTTGCCCGGCGTTTCAGAAAGGGGGAGAACCTTTCCCGGCCACGTTGGACGGCGGCTTTAACGTTCAAAACGGTTTAATTCGTTCGTCTTAATCCATCTCTCTGGTGGTGGTTTATTTTTTAAGTTAAAAATTTCTTTGACAGCGTCACACATGAAGTGGTGATGTCTTAAATGGGGTTGAGATGCCAGCAGCATGCTGCCTTTTTCTTTTTTTCTAAAGCCTTTGCTGCAGAAACGGATTGAAAACTGCTGTGGTTAAAATGTGGTCGAACATTGTTACATATCAATGTAACGTTTTTGCACCCGTTAAATAATTGTGAATGGTGTAATCTCGCTGCACCTCCAGGCAGACACCTCAGTGCCCCTGGCTCTACAACAGTCTTGAAGGTTAGCAGTGACCTAGTGAAGCTGATGATACTCCTTTTTTTAAAAATTTTATTTTATGTACATTGGTGTTTCGCCTGCATGTATGTCTGTGTGAGGTTGCCAGATCGTAGAGTTAAAGACAGTTGTTATCTACCATGTGGGTGCTGGGAATTGAACCTGGGTCCTCTGGAAGAGCAGTCAGTGCTCTTAACCACTATACCATCTCTCCAGCCCCCATGGTGTTTTTTTTTTTTTTTTCCAAGATTAGTTTTTCTGTCATTTTAATATCTGGTGGGTTGGCAGAGTTTTTTTTTTTTTTTTTTTAATGAAAGACAAGTTCTCACTATGTAACTTAGGGCTGACTTCGAACTTGTGATTCTCGTGTCTCTCTCTCGAACGTCGGTATTTCAAGCATGCACAACCATGTCCGGTTTCAGAGGATTATTTTTAGATGTTTTTGTTCAAAGGGTATTAACCCTTGATGGTTACGACATTTAAGAATTATTTGTAAGAAATGAGAAAAAACATTGTCTAATTGGAAGTATTTAAAGGGCCAGTCATTTGTGTTAACTGGGCATATATAATAACTAAGTAGTTGACACTTGAAAACCAGAACCGTTATCCTCGGTCTCTCTTGAGGTCGTATAAATCTTCCACCTATTAAAGGAAAAAAAAAGCAAAAGTGCACACACAGCAGGAAACGTTTAATAAAAGAGCAACAAGCAAGGTACTGATGGTGCACTCCAGTTAATGTGCTCATTTGAGGTTTGTTAATCTGCATGTTCAGTGCGAAGTTAAGGGTGGAGACACTTTAAACGGGGAAGAGTTAATTTCTGGATAGTAATGACTGATGGGTAGAACTGATATTCATCCAGCCTTTGCGTATCGCTCAGGGCAGGTCACTGAAGGGTATGGAAAGGGTGAAGATTGGATTTCTGCTCGTCAGGTACTTAATCTCATTTAAGAAACCAAGTGATTTAGCTCTGTTATGACGAGTACTTTTATTGGTCACTTAGGGAAAATCGCCTAACTGCTTTAGGTCTCCTGTCTTGCTGTGTAAAATGAGGGCTTAGGGCTAGATTCTGATTGGCTTTCAGTTGAAGGATAACCAAGGGAAGCATACGGAGAATTTGCTTGGTTTAATGGTCCTCCCTTTTTGCAGTCTCACTTTTAATTTTTGGTGGTGCTGGTTCTCAGGTGCCTATTGAAGAGCACTCTCTGCTTCTGAGTTTACTTTATAGAGTGTTTCTAAGATTGACTTCTCCACTGACACTCCTAGCTTTGTTTTTTAGGAGTGTAGGTGAATTTGTTGCCCTGGTAAAGTAGGGGCAAGAGGTCAGTAGGGTAGCTAGCCACAGGGCCACAAGGGAAGCCATTATCAGTTTGCACTATAGCCCCCCCTTTTCTAGATGGGTGGAGCCTAAGATCTAGGAAGTGGCGATTTTAGATAGTGCTTAGGTGTTTGGAACTTTGGAATCTTATTTTTTGCATTGCTAAGTGTAGAACCAGGACTTTGAGCATGCTAGATAAGCAAAAGCATTCTACTGATGAACTACAATCTTACTTTATTTTTCTGTGACAGGATCTCATTATGTATCTAGTCTAGCCTCAAAACTGGAAACCTCCTGCCTCAGCCTTCTGAGTACAAGGATTGCTTCTTGGTGTGTGCCACCAAGTTGGGTGGACTTTTAAAGTAGCTTCATAGTAGTGGTGGTCTAATTAAAAATGGGCTTATTAATTTAAACATAAGCTTAAAAAACACATTAAATATAAAACTACATTAAAAGATTACTTTTACATGTATGGATGTTTTGTCTGAAGTATGTATATGCACCACCTGTATACTGTGTCTGGGGAGGCCAGAAGAGAGTGTCTCTCCTCTGGGTCAGAGTGTTGTGAATTGCCATGTAGGTGCTGGGAGTCAAACTTCAATCCTCTGGAAGAGCAGTCAGTGCTCTTAACTGCTAAGCCATCTCTCCAGACTCAAAGTTACATCTAAGAAAAGCCTAACTCTGTAGTCTGTTTATTTTAATACTCGCTCAGCCTTGGCAACACAGTCGAGATTTTATGACTGTGGGACTTTTGTGATTATCTCTTTGGTTCTTGCCTCCTTTACTTTTTTTTTTTTTTTTTCTTTTCTGGTTTTTCCGAGACAGGGTTTCTCTGTAGCTTTGGTGCCTGTAACTGGAAATAGTTCTTATAGACCAGGCTGGCCTCGAACTCACAGAGATCTGCCTGCCTCTGTCTCCCTAGTGCTGGGTTAAGAGGCATGAACCGGATTAAAAGGCATGCACCACCACCCAGTTTCTTCCCTTTTCATTTTGTGGAAAAGATTTGCGGGTTGCCTTTAATGACATTTCAGCAATAGGAACATAGGTCTAGGTTTTTTTCTCCCAACACCCACAAGCCCATGATTCTCTAGAGAAAGAAATGACCTGACTTCAACTCCAGCACTGTTCATCTTTGTACGAGGTACAATCCTGTACTTTTTTTCCCCTTAGCTCAATAGCATAAACTCATTAATAGTATGCATGACAGTTTTATTTCATGAAAATAATACATTTTGTAAAAGGTTTAATTCTGTTTTGGTGCTGTAAATAGGATGTTTAATTTCACCAGGTCCTCTGATGTCTGCTGTACTCCTTTCTGTATTTTGTGGTTAGCCTCTCCCCCCAAACTGTGTTTCTATTCCAGCCAAATAGATGTTTTTTACCTTTACAAACATGGGTTTTCATATTTTTCTTCTCTTCCCTTTCTTCTCCTTATGGGGCTTGAACCTAAGGATGTGTTGTTGACCTAGTGACTTGCTTCCTCAGCCTTCTTGAATACCTGGCACCACAGTCCTGCACCACCAGGACCTGGCTTTCCTAAAGTTCCTTTTGCCTTAAGATAATGCTCATTTTCTGTAATGGTCCCAGAGCTCATTAACTTCCTTTGGTGAATTTTCCCTTGCTCTCAGGCCAGCAAAAAGTTCTCTTGTCTTCTGAACTTCTGTAACCCTTTGTTCTAGTAGTTATGGTATTTTATCATTCCTTTCAATGCAGTTTTTATAATCGTCTTAGTTTTCTGGTGCTTGTAAGAAAGTTCTTAGGGAAAATACTGATTATTAAACATTTTTGTGTAGCTCCTTTCTCTCTTTCCTGCTCTATGAAATGTAACATCTCAGAGAAATGAAGTGAGGAGGGAAGGAAGGGAAGGTAAAAACCCTATGTATTTGGCGTGTTCTTTCCTTGACTTTTCTTCTTGTCTTAGTTAGGGTTTCATTTCATTTCTTCTTTTCTGTCTGTCTTTCTGTTTCTCTCTCTTTCTCTTTCTCCCTTTCGTTTTTTGAGACAGGGTTTCTCTGTAGCTATGGAGCCTGTCCTGGAACTAGTTCTGTAGACCAGGCTGGCCTCGAACTCACAGAGATCCGCCTGCCTCTGCCTCCTGAGTGCTAGGATTAAAGGTGTGCGCCACCACCACCCTACTTTTTTTTTGGATTTTCAAGACAGGGTTTCTCTGTGTATAGTACTGGCTGCCCTGGAACTTTGTAGGGCTTGAACTCAAGAGATCCGCCTGCCTGCCTCTGCCTTGGATAAAAGGCATGCCTGGCTGAGTTTCTATTGCTGTGAAGAGACTCTGACCACAGCAACTATGTTTTTCTGTTTTGGTTTTTTTTTTTTGTTTTTTTGAGACAGGGTTTTTCTGAATGAGATCCATCTGTGTCTGCCTTCTAGTGTTGGGATTAGAGATGTGTGCCGCCACCACACAGCCCCACCCCCCCAAAAAATGTGGGATATCAAGCACCTAGCAAGGACCAGCCCAAGACTTTCAGTAGATTTGTTCTTGTTCTTAAAACAGTTTCAAGACAGGGCTAAAGAGAGAGCTAAGTAGATAACAAGTACAGGGCAGCTCAGAACCATCTGTGACTTCAGTGGCAAGAGAGCCATCAACACATTCTGGGCTCCAGGAGTACATATTAGATCTACACACATCAACACAGGCAAAAACTAACACACATACAATAAAAATTCTTAAAAACTCAGCTAAGCACAGTGGCACATGCCTTTAATCCCAGCACTCTAGAGGCACAGAAAGACCGACTGTCCTCACCAGGCAGTGGTGGTGCACACCTTTAATCCCAGCACTTGAGAGGCAGAGGCAGGTGGATCTTTGTGAGGTCAGCCTGGTCTACACAGAAATTCCAGGCCAGCTAGGGCTACATAGTAAGATCCTCTCTCAAAAAAAAAAAAAAGAAAAGAAAAGAAGCAGAACATTCACCAGAGTTGGAGAGACAGCTCGCCAGTTAAAAGCACCACCTACCAAAAAAAGAAAAGGCACCTCCCAGCACACACTCTTACCACAGTTCCACAAGATCCAATGCCATCTTCTGATTTCCTAGGACACCTGCACACCCCTGGCGCACTCAAGCACAAGATAAAATTTAAAAAAAAAAAAAAAAAAAAAAAAAAGCCCACACATAACTCGAATTTAAGAAAAAAAGATAAAGAAAACTAAAGCAAATTTTAAAGCAACTTGTGTACCACAATTCAGTAGTGTGGTAGTTTGAATGGAAAATGGCCCCCACAGATTTGTAGGGAGTGGCATTATTTGAGAGGATAAGGACTTGCAGCCTTGGCCTGGCCTTTGAAGCTTCAAAAGCTCAAGCCAGGCTCAGTTTTTCTCTTTCTGTTGCCTGCCAATCCAGATGTAGAACACTCAGCTACTTCTCTTGTCTGTCTGTGAGGCCACCATGCTTCCTACCACGGCAATAATGTACTAAACCTCTGAACCTATAAGCCACCCCCAATTAACACCCTTTCTAAGACCTGCTGTGACTTTGAAGCCAGAAGGCAGAGGCAGGCGGATCTCTGTGAGTTTGAAGCCAGCCTGGTCTACAAGGGCTAGTTCCGGGACAGGCCCCAAAGCTACAGAGAAACCTTGTCTTGAAAAACCAAAACCAATACATACATAAAATAAAAAGAAATTTGGGGGATTTTTTTTGTGTATGGGTGTTTTGACAGTAGCATATATATCTGCACTGTGTGCTTTCAGTGTCTGCTGAGGCCAGGAGAGGGCGTTAGAGCCTCTGGAACAGAGCTGCCTTTTGGATGCTGGGAATCAAATCTAATTCCTCTGCAAGAGCAGTCAGTGCTCTTAAGTGAGCTAGCTTTCCAGGCCCAGGGTGCTTAATGGCCCATGATGAGGGAAGAGCCTAGGCACTCCGGTCTTATTAAATGAGAAATATTCACTGGGTTACAGATTTTATGTCATTGTTCTTTGAAGTGTTTATTAGCAATGTTACCGTTTCTTTTCAAGTTACTTTGTATATTTAAAGAGAATTACTATTCTTTCCAGATCACAGGAAGTACTGTTTTTAAGTGTCTGCTCTAAGGTCTTATATTAAGTGTAAGCTTGGCTTTACAGGTAGTTGTGTTCTTTTGTTCTGAGTATGTTGTGTGGATTTTAGGTTTTTGTAAAGTTGTCAGTCTTAAGTCGTACAAGTTTGATAATCAGAGTCAAATTAGACTGTTAGAACTTGAAATTATTGTGGGAGCTATTTGTAGTCCTATAAATATTAGGTCAGTTGTCCACTCTGGCACATAAATACTGTCCTGGTAATGTAGTGGTTTGGGCTTACCTTTTAGGTATCATAATTCTTACTTTACAGGAAGGGCCTAGAGTGGAGATTAATATTTTCCAGTGACGTATGACAGTGTGACATAGTGACCAGTGCTTTTTATTTTTCTGTGTTAAGGACTTAGTGTGAGTGCATGCTACATGTGCATGGGGGTCCGAGGGGAGCTCTGTGGAGATGGTGCTCTCTTCTTTATGGGGGTCTGGAGGATTGAATTTTAAGTTACCAAACTTCTGTGTGATTGTCAGTGTCTGTTGGGCCATCTTGCACCCCTGAACACTTGTCTTCTCTTAGTCCTAGTGCTGTGGAGTAGGTGGGAGTCTACTGATTTAGTCACCATCGTACCTCTGTATTTGACTGCTATCAAACATTATTTGTTGAACTGATGAGTACTTGTGTTATTGAAAAGAGACCTTTTCTGCATCATTAACATAGACGAATGTGCTCCGAGAATGAGAAATAGCTGTGAGGAGTGAACAGGTGTAGCTTTATGAAGGATTGCTTTTATTTTGCTTGTTTTTCCATTATTGGTAAAAGCCATGGTGGACTCACATTGGGTTTAGTGGAGGAGAGATGATGGAGATCTGTTTCCGGTCGAGAGTTCTGATTCTCTTTGGGCAGAAATACTTTGCTTTGTGCCAGAGCAAATTAATTTATAAATACCAGGTTTCTTTTGATGTGTATTTTTGAACATATAACCATGAGTGACTTATTTTATAATTTATTTTTTTAGAAAGAAGCTAAACTAAAGGCCATTTGTATATATATTATCATTTTGTTTTTATCTTTTTTCTTAAACAGTTCTTTTGATAATTAGTGTGCTATTTTCATTGAGTTTGGTGGCACATTGTAGCACCAATTCTAGCTGGCATTAATAATAAAAACGAAGAGTCAGATGCAGGAGAAGTAGAGCAGCCAGCCACTAGAGAGTTCCTATCTCTACCAATGCTCAGGCTAAAGGGGCGACCTTCTCCTCAAGACTACCTTCCAAGATTACATCCTCAGACTGACTGCATCTTCAGATGGTTGCCTCAGACTGTCTCCTCCTGCCTTGTATTCAGCCATATAGCTCCTGTCTCCACCTCTCTAGTGCTAGGATTAAAGGTGTGGGATCCCATGTGCTAGTAGGATTACCTTTGTGTGAACTCTGTGCCACCACTGCCCAGCCTCTAGTGGCTTAGATCTGCACTCTGATCTTCAGGCAAACTTTATTTGTTAAAACACAAACAAAATATCACCACAGCACATGACTGTAATTCCAGTACTTGGGAAGAGGAAACAGGAGGATTCAGAGTTGGAGAATAGCCAAGGCTACATAGACCCAATTTGGCATAATGTCTTTAGGTTCCTCCAACTCATGTCATGTGACATTATTTCCCTTTTAAGGCTGAGGAATAATTCTGTTGTATATATGTATTTTGTTTATCCATTTGGGTTGCTTCTGTCTCTTGGCTATTTCAAAGTGTTATTATTATGAACAAGGGTATATAAATACCTCAAGGATTAGTTCTCTCCTAGTTGTAGTTTCCACTATTTCAGTAACCTGTAGTCAACCACAGCCTAAAAATATCAAAGGAAAATTCTGAGAAAAACAAGAAACAAACAAACCCCCCCCCCCCTAAGCATTAAATTGGTCTTTGTGCTGTCTCACTCTTTTTTTGTTTGTTGAGTTTTCCTTTGTAAACCAGGCTGGCCTTGAACCCACAGAGATCTGCCAGTCTCTGCCTCCCCAGTGCTGGGTTTAAAGGCGTGCACCCCCACTGCCAGGCTACTCTGTCTTCACTCTTTTCCTACCCTGGGTAGACCTTTGTCCAGAGCATGCACTGCTGTGCTACCCACCCTGTACTACTTCATGGCCTTGATGATTAAACTCACTATGTGAGTGCTTATGCTCAGGTAACCCTTATTTTTCTTAACAAGGGCTCAAGAGGAGTGACACTAGCAATTTGGATTTTTTCAAGAAAACAGTAGAAAATACTTCCTTTCAGTGAAAAGATGAAAGCCTTTAATTTAAAGTGTAAAAGAGAAAAAAAAAGAGGGTTTTTTTAAATGGTGTTTTAAAACATGCTTATTCGTTTTTGAGACAAGAGTCTCACTGTGTAGCCCTAACTGGCTTGGAAGTTGCTATGTACAAACTGGACTGGCCTGGAATTGACAGAAATCTGCTCCTTTGCTTCCCAGATGCTGGGACAAGCGTATGCCACCTTGTTGCACTAATGCTGGAGTTAAATAACGGCCTTGTGGGTACTAAGCTTATATATTCCTTCACTGGTAGTAGAATGTTTAGAAACACACTTGGAGAGAGAGGGTGTGAGTGCACATTCATACACTTTTTATTATGGTATATTACAGTTATTGGTATGTATTTATAGAAAAAATCATTTAGTATACTGTACTGTTTTCTGACATTTACTAAGGATCTTGGAACATAGGCTCTAAGAAAAGGGACAACTAAATTATACCCTGATGTGAGATTTTGTTTTTGTCTCCTCTAGACAGGGTTTCTTTGTATAGCCTTGGCTATACTTTAAAGGTTGTACTGAGTTCTCTTGAAGAATTGTCAGAGCATCATGGGAAAAATGGAAGAGGTCAAAGTTAATTTAGTTGATAGTGGAAATGAAGTAAGGAAGGTCTTTGAGTTTGGGGAGACATTAGGTAGACTAGGTTTTAGATCCATGAAGACATCTCAACTAGAAGTATTGAGAGATGCAGGTGCAGTTATGCACATTTGTAGTCTCAGCTACTGGGGAGGCTGAAAGACAGGGGAGTCATCACATGAGGCCAGGAGCTTGGAACCAGCTTGGGCCACATAGTGGGATGTCTCATAAGACCGTTATGAAGTGGGGATATATGTATGTAGCTCAGTTGAAGGGTGCTTGCATAGTATGTGAGAAGACTGATTTGATCCTTGGATCACAGTTAATTGTACATGCACCCAGAGAATCAGAATGACATTCAAGGTCATCCTCAGCTTATAAAGAGTTCAAAGCCAACTTGGGCTATGTGGAACTCTCTTGCCTTGAAAGAAAAAACAAGTTGTATAGTGATTTGAGCATTATGTTACTGAAGGCTGAGAGAGAGCTCTGATGGCTTGGGGGAGATTGGAGCCAAGGTTAGGAATTACGACTGAAGTGTGAACCTTGCATGATGGCATACATCTGCAATCCCAGCACTCAGGAGGCAGAGGTAGCCAGGTCTACATAGTGAGACCACTTCCCTATTCCTGCATAGCCCTGGCTGTCCTAGAACTTGCTCTGTAGACCAGGCTGGCCTCGAGCTCAAGATTTGCCTGCCTCTGCCTCTTGAGTGCCCGCATCTAACTTATTTTTTTTTAAGATTTATTTTTATTTCCCTCCTTTCTGTCTCTGTCTCTCAGTCTCACTTTCTGTCTGTCTCTCTCTGCTTGTAGGTGTGTGTATGTGTATATATGTGCTGTCCATGGGTAGGTACCTGAAGAGGCCAGAAAAGGAAGTCAGATCCTCAAGAAGTCGTTGTGTGCCGTTTGAAGAGGGTGCTAGGAACAAAATGGTTATTTGCAAGAGGAGCAAGCAGTCTTAACTGCTAAGCCTTCTCTTTACATCCTCCTCCCCCAAAGATTTTGGATCTAGGAAACTTGCTGAACATGTCCTTTGAAGTAAAACATGCCTGGTATAGAAATTTGGGATTCTGGCCATATATAATACAGAAATCCAAGATTAGAAGAGACTAGATTGGTGAGGCCATCGAATGAATTTGAGTCTTCTTCATAGTTAATGTTGGCATGGGCCCTGTTGGGGGTTTCCTTCATGGCATCACTGAGTTCCAATTCCCATACAGCTATTTAGGTAAATATTATCAGATTGTTTTTCTTGGAGAGAAAGCCTTTGGTTAAATTTACCCTTTGACTTTTGGAAGGCAGGTTTCTGTCTTTTCTGAGAGAGGAAGCATCTTCGAGTTACTACTGCAGCAGCTAAGTAAGGACTTTTGTGTCCAAGGTCCTATGGTGTGGGACTGCATGAGATGATTCGCTCTAGTGGTCTGTATAAAGAATTTACATTTTCCTGGGTATTGTAAAATGAAGTTTATTGAAACTGAAATTTGAAGCCTGCTCTGGGTTTACATATGCGTAATTCCAGCTCTACAGAGACTGAGGCAGGGGATTTCAAATTTGAGACCATCTTGGTTGTGTAGTAAGACACTGTGAAAATAGACAAACCAACCAGAAATCTGTCGAGATATGCTAATACGTGTGTGCTTTTAGATCCAGCTGCTGCTGGGGAGGCTAAGACAGAAAGGTCACTTGAATCCAAGACTTCAGGACTAGTCTGGGCAACTGAGAACTCTGTCTTTAAAGACAGAACAGAAATTTGATTATGAATTTGACACTCTTATTAACCAAAAAAAGTAATGTTTATTGTCATTATTTCAAAATATGTAGTTCACATGTAAGTCAGCATTGTCGGGACCTTCTGGACCATGCAACAGTAGCATTTCTTCATGATAAAGCATCACTGGCTGGAGTCTGAAGGCCCCCTTCTCCTTGACAGTCTCTTGTTTGTACTTAGCCACACTCCGCCATTGTTACCACACCATACCTATATCCTGTAATTGGATGTTTTTCTCCTGCCTGCTTATTTCTAAATACTTGGAGACTGCTTCCCAAATAATTAACTCGGAGGCTTAATATTCCTTGTAAATGCTAGGCTGATAGCTCAGGCTTGTTACTAGCTAACACATTTGAAGTTAACCTATATTTCTTATTTATGCTCCACCACATCACAGTATATTTACTAGCATGGCATGTTCATCTCCTGCTCCCTCTGCCTCTGGCTGGGACTTCTCTCTGCTCTTCTCCTTCCCATCATCCTTAGTTTGGTTGCCCACCCATACTTCCTGTCTCCTCTTTGGTTAACTAGTGGCTAGCTCTGCCCTCTGACTCCAAGCAAGCTTTATTTGTCAGAACACAAACAAAATATCACAATTCCCCACCCCGCACCTTACCCCACAGACCTTGTAAATAGCTGGGTTTGTAATCCAGAACAGTGAAGAATGTAGAAAAGCTCTTCTTACACACTCAACACTAGATGCTAACCTTTCTGATGTTGGAACCTGAATTATTTTCTGAAACCTTGTTACTTGGATAAGAAAAAGAACTGCTTGTCAATCTCATCTGTTAGCCAGACAACACTGTATTGTTTTGGCTTCATAAAGTTGGTTAATAGCATTCAGATCCTTGTGCCTTTACTGATGGATGCCCTTTGGTTCGCATTGGACTGTGTGTCTGTTGTGCCAGCACTGTGCTGTTTTGTTACCGTTGCTCTGCAGTATAATTTGAAATTCAGTATTGTGGTTCCTCCAGTGTCCTCTGGTAGTTGGGTTTTTAAAAAATGGTTTAGTGAAAAATGTCATTGGAATTTTGATAAGAATTATAATTAATTTCTAGATGCTTTTGGTAATAAAACCTTAATGTCTTGAAGAGGGGAAAGTGCTGCTTAGTATACAGTCATACTTTGAAAAGAATAAATATCACCTGATTGCAGGTGATATTTAAATATTTGAAGTGTTTACAGTTCTGAAGCCTATAGTAATAAAATGGTAACTATTTTAGTAAAAGCAATTCCAAATATCATGATTTTTTAATAAAATGTATTTTAGTCTGTTTATAAAAGAGTTTGTAAATTTACAGACAAGATTTGTCACTTGGCAGTGTTGGTTTACACCTTAAATACCAGCACTCGGGAGGTGGAGGCTCTTTGTGAGTTTGAGGCCAGTCTGGTCTAAAGAGAGAGAGTTCCAGGACAGCCCGGACTACACCCCCCCCCCAAAAAAAAATTGTCTCAAACTCATTATTTAACTAAAACTGGTTCTAAATTACCTGATCCCTTGTGTTTTATGAGATTGTAAGTGCATGCTACTATGCTTGGCTCTTATTTTTTAGAAACCTATAGAGACAGACTGTGTAGCCCAAGTTGGAAGGCATTGTGTATTCTGTTTTATTGTCCTTAACTTGAATCTCGTGAGACAAGTTTCTATTTGGACTGGGAGTTTGCTCACTTTTGGTTAGGCTAGCTGGCCCAGCTCTAGTGAGCCTCTGTCCTTTAGTGCTGAAGTTAGAACTTTATTGTGGCACACTTTTCTCCTTCCCATTTTTTTTTATTCTTTGTGAATTTTATATTGTGCACCCTAACCCCAGTCATTTTATAGTCCTTCAATATTCATTTCTAACCTTGTAACATCCCATTTTTATTTTTTTTTTCTGCACGTGTTTGCTGGGGACCTGGACTCAAATCCTTATGATTGTGTGGCAAGCTCTCCTACTGAGCCATCTTCTCAGTCCCAAAATGTTAACAAAAAAGACGTATATATTTGCCTGCGTGTGTGTATGTACACTGCTTGTGTTCCTGGTGCCCATGAGGTCAGAAGAGTGTATCATTTGCCATGGAACTGGGTTATAGACTATTGTAAGCTGTTTTTTTGTTTGTTTTTTTGATTGTTGGGATCCAAATCCAGATCCTGCAGGAGCAACAAGAGCTTTAAACTGTTGAGCCTTTTCCATTAGCCCCTTTACCATGCATTTTTATTTTTTTATTTTATTTTATTTTTTTTTTTGGTTTTCGAGACAGGGTTTCTCTGTAGCTACGGAGCCTGTCCTGGAACTAGCTCTTGTAGACCAGGCTGGCCTCGAACTCACAAAGATCCGCCTGTCTCTGCCTCCCGAGTGCTGGGATTAAAGGCGTGCGCCACCACCGCCCGGCTTCCATGCATTTTTAAAGGCATAATTTAGATAAAACAATATTCTTGTTAGATAGAGGAAAGTCACAATTTGTGTGTTTTGACACTGAATTTTATATTATAGTCTTGCATACACTGACTAGTTTTTTTCTTTAAAAGCATTTAATCACATTTTCTATTTCTATGATGGCTTGATCAAAAAAATCTCCAGGAATTTTTGTTACTGTGAAAGATGACGTCTATGTTAACAAAAACAAAAGGTTATGTCATTAATGGTTTCTGAATTTGATGCTTATTAGGATTTGGGAACCTTTTGTAAAAATGCACGTACTGGGGCCTTGTCCTTTGATACTAAGTCAGATACTTAGCTGATGGATGACAGTGGTGCTGTGTTGGAGTACTGTTTGTTAAAAATCTAATAAAAATGGTATATGCTCAGTAAGTTGAAGCAGCATTCTATTAGCCAAATTTCTCCACAAGTATAATGTTTTACAGATGCTAATGTATTTATGGGAGGGCAGTAAAATCAGGATACACCCCTTTAACTTTAGAGTTCAAGGTCAGCCTGGCCCTCAGCTATGTCCAAGCCAGCCAGGGCTTCACAGTGAGACACTGTCGTAGACAGTCAAGAGAGAGGGCAGTAAAGCAAACCTCCTGCGAAATATGGTTCTAAATTTAATGAGTGATTGTTCAGTTGTGGATCAGATTAATTGTGCATAATGGACTAGTGTGCATTGTCTTATTGTCAATAATTAAATGGACAGTATTATTGCTTTGCTAAAATAGGAAAATGATGAAATATTACAAAAGTGCTCAGTATCTACAAACACTATAGAAGTCCTGTTTGTTATTAAGATAAACGATATCTGGCAGTCTCCTTTAATTTGTGCTAGAATTTGAAATGAAGCATGACTTGTTTATGAATCTGTTGAGGGCTTGAGTAGTTATAAATCATCCATTTAATCTGTGATGAGTGGTTTTTAAATATATACCATTAATTGCCTCTTGAGGTTTACCTTATAAATGATTGCCTTGAGTATTAGAAAATATTTTGTCATAGTTGACATTCTGGCTTCAGTAACAAGCACAATTGTAGTGTTGAACTGTTCTTTGTCTTAGTTCTTAATCCCGGTCAGATTGGCATATGTGTAGCCATCCCTAGTCTCTCATCTAATAGTACCTAGTGGTTTAAAGCAATAGTGAACTTAGAAGTAATAACTTGTATCTTAATGTGGTAGCGTACAGAAGGCAGGAACCTGAGGATCGCTTCAGATTGAAGAGCAACCATATCCCTTCTCAGAGAAAAGCAAAAAATAACAACATCAGCAACAACAAAAACAAACATAAGCAACATTACTTTGAATTTGGTTTTGTAGAATCCCTCCACCCATTGGAGGAGAATCACAGGTTCATCACTCTCCCCAACTTGGTGATCAAAATACTCAGTCACCAATTTTAGTGACTTTTGTATATTTGTCACCTTCTTTCCTTATTGTAAAACTCTGTTCTGTTAACACTGTGATTGTGTTAGATCTATAAAGAAAATCGGTTACAGGGTTGTGGTTAGGGATGTCTAAAGCTACTATTTTGAGCACCACTGCTTGATTATTTGATTAGAGATCTAATAATTTCTAAAAACCTTAGTTATAGCACTACTTTTTATTTAATGTTCTGAGGCATTTCTTTGCCTTGTGGTAAACCATTAAAGTAAACTGGATGGATGGATCTGAGTTTGACAGATTCCAAACGCTGCTTAATCAGAAATTTAAAACAGACCTGACCTTTGGAATGTCAAGAGTAAAATTTTAAGTGGATTCTCTGGTCTCATATTAATTTTTTCTTAGCTGAGCTTATTTTTTAAGATAAGGTTTCTTTGTGTAGCCTGAGTTGTTCTGGAACATTCTATGTAGACGAGGCTGGTAAGCATAGTGTTGGAGAAAGAGCTGAGAGCTACATCCTGATCCATAGGCAGAGGGAGACTGACACTCAGTCTGGCTTGGGATTTTGAAACCTCAGAGCTCAACCGTAGTGATATACTTCCCCCAATAAGGCCATACCTCCTCATCCTTCTCAAGTTGTGCTACTCCCTGATGACTAAGCATTCAAATATGTGGGGGGCTATTCTTATTCAGACCACCACATATGCTTATATGAAGCATTTCAGATTAGTTTCAGAAATTGGGGTCATAGATAATCTAGGCAGGACTCTGCAGCCCCGGTTTGTGAGCAGTAAGGCCAAACTACCTCTCTTCTATGTCTTGATGAGACGATCCTCTTTCTTCATTCTTCTTCCTTCTGCAGTTACTCTCCAGTTATGGGAAACACCTATATCTGCTTCTCCCTTCCTAGTAAAGGCCGTATCTAGTAGTTGATCGTTCATTCTGTCTGTGTTTCACTTTTAGTAATCAAATCATTGTTTATAATAAATGTGGAAATAAGTTAAGATTGTTTCAGTAAATGCCATAGAGATTGTTGGATGCCATAGAGATGGTGTTGGATAAGAAAAATAACACTAGGGCCTCTGGAAGAGCAGTCAGTGCTCCTAACCTCTGAGCCATCTCTCCGGCCCCTTAATTTAACTTTTAAAAGAAACGAATTGTTTTGTTTTCTAAAGTGATTTTGCCATTTTTACATCTCACCTGTATGTAAATATTTCTGAGTGTTTTTCTTCCTAAATATCTAAAATGCATTTTTATTAGTTTTAAGTAGAAGTTTTTGGGAAATATAAATTACTTAGAGTTGATCCGGAGAAACACAACTTGCAATTATCATATTGCATTTTGTTATGGCCTTCCTAGACTCACTGTTCCTAAGTTCTTGTGAGTGACTTTCTTGGAATTACATATTGATTTTAGGTATAGATGTGGGCGTAATCTAACCTTTAGTTTTCCATCTTTCAATCTGAGTGCCTTGATTCTCTCAGCTCTGCCAAATGCCTTCTCCTTCCCCTCAAATAACTTTCAGTGGAAAAAATGTGTCTGCTGTAGGTTAAAGAAGTTTAATCCCAGCACTTGGGAGGCAGAGGCAGGCAGATTTCTGTGAGTTCAACGTCAGCCTGCTCTGCAGAGTGAGTTCCAGGACAGTGAGGCCACAAAGAGATAACCCTGTCTTGAAAAACAAAACCTAACAAAAGGTTATTTTTAATTTTCTAGAAATACATATTAGACATGGAAAGGTTTTGGGTTGCATGTCAGATTCTTTTCTGTCTGTTAGTGATTGTGATCTCGTCTTTGTGATGACCTTAGTACCATGGGTCTTAATACTTTTTGTTGTCTGATTTTTGGTGTTACTTAAAAATTAAAAATGAAGCCGGGCAGTGGTGGCGTACGCCTTTAATCCCAGCACTCGGGAGGCAAAGGCAGGCGGATCTCTGGGAGTTCGAGGCCAGCCTGGGCTATAAAGGGAGTTCCAGGACAGGCTCCAAAGCTAGAGAAACCCTGTCTCAAAAAAAAAACCCAAAAAACAAAAAAATAAATAAAAATGAAGGGGTCAAGGGAGATGGCTGAGTGGATAAAGTGCCTTCTGAGTATACTTGGGCATGAGAGCCCAAGTGTGGATTCTCAGTACCCATGTAGGAAGCCAGGCAAGGAAGACCTGTCTAACCCAGCACTGGGAGGGTGGAGGGAGAGGGACAAAAGCGCCTCATGTGGACCTCACACAGATAGACACATAACACTGAAAACCATGAGCAGATTGCCTTAGCGTTTCTTAGGATTTTCAGTTTTTATTTTATAATGTTACTTGCGCTTTGTCTATTCAGGTTTTTAATTTTTGTGTCAGTTTATCATTATCTGGGGATTTGCCTGGTTGGCAAAAAGTTGTTGAAGGTATTTTCAGCTCTTTAAATTTCTGTAGGACACTGGTGAGATAATTTTATTTCTGGTTTTGTTATTTTTTTCCTCCTTGATAAAGTTAAATTTATTTTTGAAACAAGGTCTTGCTCTGTAATAGAAACTAATCTTGAGCTGTAGATTGAGCTCTTTGCCCCGTCCGTTTCTGGTCTTTATTTGTTTTGTCTTGCTTAAACTTTTGTTGTCCTAGTGCAGTGAAAGGAGAAAGGGCTTGGGGCTGACTCAGTTTTCTGGTGCAGACTTAGATTGAGAGACTGTGTTGCCCAGGTTTTAATTTATCCCTCTGCTTTGGTGTCCTAGGTAGCTAAGATACAAGTGTGTGCTGCCATGCCTGCCTCAGTTCAGACAGACCCTTGTAAAGAGAACAACTTCCCTCCAGTCAGTCTGGACTGTCTCTCCTAAGTGTTATGTTCCTATTTTCACTTAGTAAATGCTTTCTAATTTTGTTAATGGTGTTTTAGCTTACAGTTTACTTTAGGTATATGAAAAACATTTGGACATTTCATTTTCTTCTTGATTTTCAATTTTGTATGATTTAGAAGATGAATTGTTTTGGGTCAGCTGTGAACCATTTGAATTGGGAGCTAAAAAACAATTGCTTCTGTAGGGGTATAATGAACCGTAAGGACTGAGTCTACCTTTGTTCCCTTATTTGTTTTTTTTTTTTATTTTATTTTTATTTTTATTTATTTATTTATTTTTTGAGGGTAGCTTAGGTTTTTGAGACAGGGTTTCTCTATGTAGTCCTGGCTGTCCTGGAACTCACTCTGTAGATCAGGCTGGCCTCAAACTCACAGATCCTCCTGCTCTGCCTTCTGAGTGCTGGGATTAAAGGTGTGCACCACTACTAACTCACCCCTTGTTCTTATTTATAGGACATTTATAATTTGGTAGCTGTCTCAAGTTGGGAGACTACTTGTGTGTGTGGTGTATGCACATGTGCAGGTTGCGTGTGCAGAGCAGAGGCTAAAGGAGAGGACAGCAGGTGTCTTGCTCTATCACCATGCCTTTTATAGCATTGAAATGAGATCTCACTGAACCTGGGGCTAGGGCCAGTCAGCTCCAGTGATCCTCCCTACTATCCTACCCTCGCTGTGTACTGGTGTGTGCCACGACAACCAGTTTTTGTGTGTGGTTTCTGGGGATTTGAGTACATGTCCACATGCTTGCCTCACACGTGTTGTTAGTCAGGTTTTATTTATTTTGGAGACAGGGTTTCTCTGTGTAGCTCTGGCTGTCCTGGAACTCACTCTATAGACCAGGCTGAGCTCGAACTCACCGAGATCCACCTGCCTCTGCCTCCTGAATGCTGGGATTAAAAGCCACCACTGCCTGGCAGTTAGCCAGTGTTCTTACTAGTTGAGCCAACTACCCAGCCCCACTTCTCTTTCATATGTTGCTGCACTTGGGATGCCTGTGGTTTACTACATAAAGTTATTTTTGAATTCTGTCATTAGAGTGCAGCATTACTTCCGTTTTTTCTTTATTGTAATCCATTAAATGTAGCAGCCCACAGGAGTGTGTAGAGGTAAGTTGTTAACTTGGAAAAGAGTTTGTATTGAGCCAGGCATGGTGGCAACCCCTCCATCCCCCCCCCCCCCCCCCCCCCCCGTCTTTTGAGTCATGGTCTCTATGTAATCCTGGCTGCCCTGTAACTCACTGTTCCAGACTGGCCTAGGAGTCACAGAGATCTACCTGTCTCTGCCTCCCGAGTGCTGGGATTTAAGGAGTGTGCCACTGTGTCTGACTTCTGTTTCCCCTCATTTTGATTCCTTGTGAAGAATTTGAATTGAATAAAACTTCTTTGTCTTTTAATAAATGAAGCCCTCGCCCATTGTAGCTACATTTGGTTTTAAAAGTTTATGGTTGGGAGGGGAGTGGAGAAAAATATAGCTCAATAAAAACAATTTAAAAAATTATGGTTCACATATTATAATAACTGGTTGAAATTACATTTGTACTGATTATTCAATAAGTTGTCTTATGTTGCATTACTTTGAGGCTTCAGGGGTTTTAAGACTACACACCTCATGATTTGGCCACTAAACTTTATTTCTTGATAACCTTTGAGAGAATACCATAAGAAGGTTGGTGGTGACATTTTGTGGATAAGGCCAGAATCAAGGAAGACTGGTTTGAGATAACAGAGTGGAGAATGTATTACAGAAATGAAGAGAGCTGTTGATATTCTTCAGTTATCTCTGTATATGCACCCCTCTTGGTCTAGAGAGTTTAACCAATTTCAGTTTTAAGAGAATAATTGCTGAACTCCATTATATGAAGCGGTAAATTAGTTTCACTAAAATCTGTGTTTTCCTCCTCCTCCCTCTTAGGACATTTGCTACAAGACCCTATTGCACCTACCAACTCCACCTGCCAACACTATGTCTGCAAAACTTGTAAAGGCAAGAAAATGATGATGAAACCTTCATGTAGCTGGTGCAAAGACTATGAGCAGTTTGAGGAAAACAAGCAGTTAAGCATCCTCGTGAACTGCTACAAGAAACTATGTGAATATATAACCCAGACAACACTGGCGCGAGATATAATAGAAGCAGTTGACTGTTCTTCTGATATTTTAGCTTTGCTTAATGACGGATCATTGTTCTGTGAGGAGACAGAGAAACCTTCCGATTCATCCTTCACTCTGTGTTTGACACATTCCCCTTTACCTTCAACCTCAGAGCCCACAGCTGATCCTCAAGCTAGTTTATCTCCAATGTCTGAAAGCACCCTCAGCATTGCTATCGGCAGTTCTGTTATCAATGGTTTGCCCACTTACAATGGGCTTTCAATAGATAGATTTGGTATAAATATCCCTTCACCTGAACATCCAAATACAATTGACGTGTGTAATACTGTTGATATAAAAACTGAGGATCTGTCTGACAGCCTCCCCCCTGTCTGTGACACAGTAGCCACTGACTTATGCTCCACAGGTATTGATATCTGTAGTTTCAGTGAAGACATAAAACCTGGTGACTCGCTTTTGCTGAGTGTTGAGGAAGTACTCCGGAGTTTAGAAACTGTTTCAAATACAGAGGTTTGCTGTCCTAATTTGCAGCCAAACTTGGAAGCCACTGTATCATCTAATGGACCTTTTTTGCAGCTTTCTTCCCAGTCTCTTAGCCATAATGTTTTCATGTCTACCAGCCCTACACTTCATGGGTTATCATGTACAGCAGCAACTCCGAAGGTAGCAAAGTTGAATCGCAAAAGATCCAGATCTGAAAGTGACAGTGAGAAAGTTCAGCCACTTCCAATTTCTACCATTATCCGAGGCCCAACACTGGGAGCATCTGCTCCAGTGACAGTGAAACGGGAAAGCAAGATCTCTCTTCAGCCTATAGCAACTGTTCCCAATGGAGGCACGACACCCAAGATCAGCAAAACTGTACTTTTATCTACTAAAAGCATGAAAAAGAGTCATGAACATGGATCCAAGAAATCCCACTCTAAATCTAAGCCAGGTATTCTTAAAAAAGACAAAACAGTAAAGGAAAAGATTGCTAGTCATCATTTTATGCCAGGAAGTCCTACCAAGACTGTGTACAAAAAGCCCCAGGAAAAGAAAGGATGTAAATGTGGGCGTGCTACTCAAAATCCAAGTGTTCTTACATGCCGCGGCCAACGCTGCCCTTGCTACTCTAACCGGAAAGCCTGCTTAGATTGTATATGTCGTGGCTGCCAAAACTCCTATATGGCCAATGGGGAGAAGAAGCTGGAGGCATTTGCGGTGCCAGAAAAGGCCTTGGAGCAGACCAGGCTCACTTTGGGCATTAATGTGACTAGCATTGCTGTGCGTAATGCAAGTACCAGCACCAGTGTAATTAATGTCACAGGGTCCCCAGTAACGACATTTTTAGCTGCCAGTACACGTGATGATAAAAGTTTGGATGAAGCTATAGATATGAGATTCGACTGTTAAATCAGTGGGTCTTGAAACCTACCCCTGGTAGGAAATAGCTACAGTTTTACGGCAGCTATGGTTCTGTTGGTTTAACTTGCCGGAGCTCCTGCATATAGATCACTTGTATCAAGTGTTTTCATTGCTAAGTTATATGTGTTAGTGTCGGGGAAATAGTTTGCAGATAATGGAGGAGTAACCCTACAACTATATGTTCTTAGTTCTTACAGAACCTCATAGTTTGAGAACAAATGCTGATGCAACTGATTTATACAAAATGAACTTTGGCAAGGAAAATAACAATAACCTCATTGTTTATGGTCATGCTTTGTGCATAATCAAAGTTGATGATTAAATGTAAGGAAGTGGTATCCAGTCGGCCCATAAAGATTGTGCTAATTTTTTTTTGGAAAAGTAGCCATTAGTTTATCAGGAGACCTTGTGCTGCCTTCAGATGCTGCAGTGACGTTTCTCCTGGTGAAAAGCTGATGTGTCCAGCTCGACCTTTGTGCTGACATAATACCATTTCTGATCATGGAAATTGGCTACTGGCATGTATGTAGCAGTTCTTAAATCAGCAGTATTATGAAAGAAAATTTCCCCCTCATTAGAATGTTTTAAGAAATCTGTCTTTTAAAAAGTGAACAAATAAATTCTATCAGACCACAAATGTTAAGCTGTTTATGCTTTAAATATTTATAAGTTCAGCCCCCTTTGTAGTTATGACTCACTTCTATGAGAAAATCCTAAGTCCTTTCACTTTGAGCAATGTTCTATTTGATAAAGTGAAGAGCTGTTTTATTCTGAACATAATTGAATTTATATAGTTCATGACATAATTTTTAAAAATATAAAAAGAATTTAAAAATTGGGTTTTATTTAAAATAATTTTGGAATAATGCCCTAAATGTTCCCAGATTTATGCATTATACTTATTGCCATTGATGACTTCTTTGATTTTTATTTCCTGTTTATTTGCCACAGGCTTTACCTTGAATATACTCCTTTGTTTTTTTCTTTTAAAGGGTGCTGTTCATAATGAAGGCTTCTTTATCAAGGCCTTAATAAAAGATGCCTTTGATGAAGCCTGTGCATTAGGTAGGTGTAAAGCTCGGAGGATTTTCTTTAGAATGAATGCTCTTTTGCATGTAAAGCACAACTGTGTTTGAGTTTAATGTACTTCTTCCTGTTAACTTCATGGGGAAGACAGACATTCTGTTGAAGGGAAGTCTAGTCAGTCGCTTGAAAGAGCACAGCCCAGGTAAGCAAGGACTGACTAGGTATAGAGAGAGCCTTGTGATTTCAGAGTCGCTGCTTTGGCAGTGCTTATTTTAAGAGAAATACTGCTAGGGAAGTTCCAGTTCCTACTGCATTCACCGTCTGGTGAGATCTGAGTGTTGGAGTTGTTTTGATTTGGCACACAGCATGTTCAATGATGGTTCCTCGCCTCATAAAGACACGGAGAGAATCCTTTGGACACAGAGCAGATGACACCTCCTGTTTTGTAGTGTATTCTGGTGTCATTTTCTGTGAATGTGGTCAGGTAGTCGTTTTGTTGTTGTCATTGGGCTTTTTTTAAAAAACAAAAAAAAAACAAAAAAAATTTTTTTGGTCTCTTGGTGGGGCGGGGGTGGGCTAAAGCCATAGGAAGAAAAATGTGATGTATGTGTCCAGTATGTACGATTTTGTTTTTGTTTTGCAAGAAGAGTTGAACTATTTTTGATAACAAGAGTAAATGGTGGAAAATGCTTCTTAGTTGTCTTGTCTTTATTTGCTTACCAAATTTTGGAATTTATTTAAATCCTTTAAGTGGTAGCAGTGTCTTATGAACCATGTATTTACCTAAAGTTTGTAACAGTTTGTGTTGGACCAGAACCCCTGCTATATAATCATGTAAATATGTTTTTTTATTCACTAATGATCACTGCAAAAATGACTAGAAATGAGACTGTACACATGGATAATTAGGCTTTATTTTGCAGATCTCCCAAACTTTCCTAAAATGATCTTAAAATTCATGGAGTACCTCATTACTCCCCAAATTTGATAATCTAGCTTTGTATTTTGATGCATGGGAGGTTGGCAATAGAGACAAAAGTGGAAATCAGTATGTGAGGACCTTGGTTGTTATGTAATATTGCCAATGATGAATTCAGGTTGTTTTTAGCACAAGTTTCTCTTTTTTATGCTGGTATTCTCACTGCCACATTTTTGGAAACCTGTATCACACCTTGAGTCTATCAATAAATGATAGTTTTCTAATTCTATGTTGTAGAATACTGAGGAGTTTGGGATAGCATGTTTTGAATTGTCTGTATTAGCTTGGGGTAGCGTACTTACAGTGCCTTGGTTTTATGTTTTTCTTTATAACATGGTTTTTAAAAGTAATGCAGACAAATGCTGACTTAACTAAGGATTTATTGAAGGAACTGGCTATATATCAGGATATGATGTTACTAAACAAGACAAAACAAGACTTCATTTAAATTGGTATATCTTGAATACTCTATTCTTGTCATTACAGTTTTTCTTTTTGGTTAGATTCATTGAGTGTATTTTCATCATGAAGCACTAGGATGTAAAGGGTCTGTCCACAATAACCCTACTGAAAAGTAAAAATGTTAAATAAATGAGTAGAATTTCCTCATAGGTAACAATGCTTTTAGGATATAAAGCAAGACTGTAGGATCTGAACCTAATCTTGATTTTGTTTTAGATACCCAATAACTTGCTGTGATACAGCTTTTTAACATGTGGATGAGGCTTAAGTTCTTTTTGGTCCTGGAGAACCCTTTTATCTCAGAGGAGAATGCTTCTCAGTGAGATAGTACTCAAGACTTTTTTTTTTTAAATATTTATTTATTATGTATACAATATTCTGTCTGTATGCCTGCAGGCCAGAAGAGGGCACCAGATCCCATTACAGATGGTTGTGAGCCACCATATGGTTGCTGGGAATTGAACTCAGGACCTTTGGAAGAGCAGGCAATGCTCTTAACCTCTGAGCCATCTCTCCAGCCCTCAAGACCTTTTTTTTATAGTATTCCCAAAGCTTCAGAGAGTTGTTCTTGCAAAAATTCAACTTCGCTTACAGGCATAAAACTGAATTGTATCTAAAACCAAAAATGTGTAGTGAACACAGTTCATACATTTGACAGATTTATTTTGTTTGGTGAAAAGGGGAAAACAAGTCATGCACCATCTCTAGTCAAACACTTTCAAAGCTGAGCAAATAATAGCTAAATTAGAATTTGGGTATTTTTTTCTTTAACATTTTGAACAATATAGTAACATAAGATACAGGGAACTATACAGAATTTTATTAGTTTTATTTTCTTGGTAATTATGCTATGAAATCACCCTCCTTTTATTCTGTGGGTCACAACCCCTTTGGGGGGGTCACATATCAGGTATCCTGCACATCAGATATTTATATTATGATTCATAATAGAAAAATTACAGTTGTGAAGTAGCAACAAAAATAACTTTATGGTTGGGGGTCACCACAACATGAGGGATAGTCGCAGCAATAGGAAGGTTGAGAACCAGTGATTTAGATGATAATTCATCTTTTCCAAGGTCTCGGGTATTCTCACAACTTGAACTTCCAGTTTGGTAATAAGGTAATTCCTGAAAGTATAATTCATGTAAGTAACCCAGATTAAATAATGTATCTTGAATTATGTGGTATTGATGGGCTCTGGTGGAAGTAGAAAGAAGAGTTGCAGTAAGGGAGAAAGAAGGTAGCAAAATAAGTTAAAAAGGAGGCTGAAGGCAGAGTGTCTTCTTAGCATGTGGATAGTTCTAGGTTTTGATTCCCAGCACCACAGATAAGTACAAGTTACATACGATTTCAGTGCAGCTAGTGAGAGCTAGCTCAGCCCTATGCTCACAGCTGTTAAGGGATATTATAAAATTGAATTTTATATTGTGCTTTTTGGTGAGTCTCAAATAGTTTAGAACATATAGCTAATAAAATCCTTTACATTGCCTTAAAAAACCACAAGCATTATCATTTTTATCTGAAATTAAAAATAGTTGTTTTCCTTTTCTGCTAAAGATTGGATGGGACTGGTGATAAAATCACATAACTTTTTAAGACAGGGTTTCACTGTAGCCTAGGATGGCCTTAAACTTTGAACTGTCGATCCTCCCTGCCTCAGTCTCCTCTGAGTGTTAGCATTATAGTAAACAAAATTTATCAGTGTGTTTAGGCTATTGTATACAGTGCATTCTCTCTCCTGCCTTAACTACCAAAATATCATGAAGTTTTAGGCATGTGCCACCACACTTCAAAAAAAATTTTTTTTTTCCAAACTTAGTCACTGTTAGGCTTTAATTATCTGGGTGAGCTGTTAGTTGCAATAGTTACCAGTTTCTATAGTGGTCATCTGGGAGATTAGTTGTGGACGTGAAGGTAAAAATAACCGGAGATATGGAGGATCTGTGACAGGCAGGATTGCTGGGCTTGCTAACTTCTAGTTTAGTTGATGTACATTTCTTAATTTTTTCCTCCACGTTTAGCCTACCATCATCCAAGGTTTGATTATTTCAGTGCTGGGCTTTTGTACTAGCATAGAGAGAAAAGGGAGGTTATTCTGATCCTTTAAACGATTTTCAAAACAAAAAAAGGGGTAGGGCAAATTGTTGACTTTGACAGACATGGATAATAAAAAGTTGCAGTGATTTTAGAGCTGCCCACCCTATTTTTAGTATTTCCCCCCAGCATGTAGGGTAACAATAAGCACTGTAGGATTTGGCTGCACCGTGGCATATTTGATTTACCACTTTAGTAAAAACGGTGAGAATCATTGTTTTCTTCCAAGTTTGGTGACAGTGAGGAGGACGAAATATCTGGTGGTGTAGTAGTTTCTTTTCCACACTTCTGGCTTACTCTAGTGTTCAAGGGAAAGAAATACGTATAGTGAGAAGTTTCCATGGTATGTCACATTCCTTAAGTCTTCAAGTATGCCTGCTAGAAATGAAGATGGATCATCAACCAATCTGTAGATTAATAACCATACAATAGTTGGTTACAGATGTTATCTTAATTGCCAGATTCTGTACTTTAAGGAGTTTTCTTGAGATTTTGTACAAGACCCTCAGATGCAGAGGCTGCTGAGCTTGCCAGCAGAGCTGGAAGGGCCTAGTGGTTAAAATACCTGAGACTGTAAAGTGACTAGCAGTTTGGCAGGTCATGGTGAAATTATATTAAACCAGGTAAGTTAAAGGTCCCTGAACTCCAGTACACATAAGTAGTCTCTGAGATGTTTGGCAGTGCTTTTGTTACTAGGACAAAGTCAATTTTAGAGGCCCTTTTCCAACTTCCAGAACTTTAGACTCAAGTTTTCTGCAAGTGAAGTTTTCTAGGTTCGGTAGGAGCCTGAGGGACCCCAGGGAAGCTGGCCACCACCGAGGCAGCTTCTCTCTGTGCAGAGAACTTGGACTTGTTTCCAAGAGAGCCTCCATACACTGAGGGGTGTAGAGTGCGGACTGCAGACTTTGGAAAGTGATGACAGTATGGACTTCCAAGGAAGAGCTCTGCACAAGGTTTGCGACAAACTGGAGGGGTCTCCTGTGCTGAATTACTTAGAGCATTTTAGTTTCTAGTGCACTTGGAGCAATCAAAGCCTTTACAAAGCAGTGTGCAAACTAGAACATCTCTACACACAACACCATCCTCCTGTGTAGATGTTGGCAACTACTCTTCATCCACTGACTGAAGCTTTCCACATTTCTCTGAAAGGCTCGATGTTACTATTTTATTACCCTTGTTTCCAAATTCAGAGGAAGACACAGGTTCATCTGCTTCATAATCTTCAAAGGAACTGAAAGGATAAAGCAAATGTAGTTGATTTTTTTTTTCTTGAAATATAAACATCTGGATACACGTCAATATAGCAATACAAAGATTTGGAAGATCAGCCTGATTAAAAATCACCTTCACATAACTAACTGGCAGATTACCCACAGTGAGCTGCTCTGAGGAGGTTCTAGTCTAGAGAAGCCTCTACCTGCTCCCTAAAGCTCAAGTCTATGTTAGGATTTGTCAAAAGCAGAATTAGTAGTTTTAAGTGTTCTCACTGGTATTTCTACAGAGGGAACTTTATCACTGATTGCTGTATTACAGCCTCCCTCCTTGGGCCCTGTTGACACATTTAGATGTGCAAGTGTATCTGCTACAGACTTCAAGACTGCTTGTGGATTTTCCTCTAATTCTCATTGTTCCCTTTAAGCTTTGAAATGCCATGACTCCCAGATTCAATATCTGTCTCCTGTGAATGATGGTTGCCCCGAGGTACTGAAATATCCTGATACTAATTTGAGCCTAGAAAAATGTGATCATCGACTGAATTATGCCCCCCCCCCCTTTATTTTGAGACAGGGTTTCTTTGTTTAACAGTCCTGGCTATCCTGGAACTCACTTTGTAGACCAAGCTGGCCTCGAACTCACTGAGATCCACCTGCCTCCACCTCCCAAGTGCTGGGATGAAAGCTGTGCAGCACCACCACCACCACCGCCACCCAATCTGCATTATGTTTTATGTTAACAATACTTCACTTCATTGGTGTAGCCTTGTTATTTGGACCTTGCACATACTAGAGAACTGTTTTATCCTTGAGCCATGTATCCAGCCCCCTAAATTATTTTTTTTATATTTATGTGTATAAGTGTGACCTGCATGAATGTAATGTATGTGTGCCCATGGAGAAGAGGGTATTGGATCCCCTGGAACTGGATTACAAATGGTTGTGAGGTGTCATGTGGGTGCTGGGTACTAAACTTGGGTTCCCTGCAAGGGCAACAAGAATACATAACCACTGAACCACTTCTAGCACGTACCCCCCCCCCCCAAAAAAAAAATTGAGTAGAGAATAGAGGTTTTAAAAAAAAGCCTACCTAATGTTTGGAAAACTTCCCTGTGATTCTAGCTTGTGATGCTCAAGCTTGGTTACTGCAGTTTGTTCCTTTCTACTGTTCTCCATCCTTGGCATCCGTGGCGGTGGAATGTACTAGGTAAGGAGGCAATGAGAGTAGCAGTGCTTTATGGGGCATGGAGTGGTATCAGAGTTAATTTTAGCAATGGTAAGTGACAGGAAGACATTTTTCTTTCTTTGGTTCCTAACTTTCTGTGTGCAAGCTGCTAGTGTTTAAAATACTTCAGCATAGGTCTCAGAAAAAGATGTGTTTTCAGAGTTAAAGTCAGAAATGACACCAATTCAGTAAGTTAGTTGAACTATTGCTGAGCTTGAAGCAGATGCTAGGATACAATGTCATGGAACGAATGTAAGCAGCCTCCTTGAGCTATGGTGGCCTGATGGAGGGTTATGGAGCCAAGATTTTAAATTCAGATTTTAATTTGCATCTGATTACTGTGTGACTTTGGACATGTTACCAAACCTCATCTTTTCTTGACTTATGAGCTTCTGACTACCAGGCAGGGGTGCTCAGAATCTGATACATCAGAAACTACCAAATGTAGCTCTTGTTTTCATAGAGAAGTACTAGGGCTTAGAATATGATTGTGACACACAACCCTATTGGGGGCAAGAATATTTGTGAAAAAAAGCCAGCCTCTTCCCCCCAACACCATGTAAGCCAGGTATGGGGCATACTGAGTTCCAGGCCAGCCAGGTAAGGTTATGAAACAAACTAAACCAAAAGGGATGGTTCCATAACAATTGTTTTTGTTAGTGCTGTGGAAACCTCATTAGATAACACCTGGAGATACCTTTGACTCACCGCCGGGAGGATCCATCTAGTTAGTACAGTCCAAGGATAGAATCACCCAACTTAAAACTGGTGCAGCTGAAGCCTGAACTTTAGTCCACAGCCTGCTTCACAGTGCTGCTGAAGAGGTAAACTGTTTGAACTTCTGGGCAACTGTGTGCTGCTAAGCCTCCATAGATCCAGCTGCCTACTAGAGCGTAACCACATACTTAAGCCTGAACTTACTTTCCTGCTGATCTGTTTCTCCCTGTTAACAGTGAGCCATGTGCCACATGAAGCCAGAATCCCAATATCTCAATTATGTCCTTTTCCTTCCTCCCCTTTCTGAATCCAGCCAGTTGCTCAGCACACTGTACCTATGGACATAGCTGTTTTCCTGCTAGTGACTGGTTCAAGGCCCCGGCTTTCTTGTTTGAATAATGTTTTCTAGTGACTGACTTCCCTGGTCTCACTTCTGCATGGACCCTTTGCTGCTGCTATATCCAGATATGTTTGGGATGAGTTACAGCCCTGGGGTTTAACGCCATTGTGTCTTTCAGTTCCCAATGAACCCTTCCTTTTTGCAGATTGTGTTCATTTTGTTTATCTGAGATGTCACTGAAAAGATTCTCCAGGCTTCAGAGGCAACTCATTGGTTATAGGTGTTTACTACTCTTGCAGAGGACATGACTTTGGTTCCCAGCACCATTTTGGTGGCTCATGGCCACCTGTAACTTCACCTACAGAAGATCTGATACCTTTGGACTCCACAGGCACCTGTCTGTGATCAGACAGAGTCAGTGTCTGATCCAAAACTTAAAAAGAGCAGAGGCAGGTGGATTTAGAGGCCAGCCTGATCTATACAGTGAAGTCCAGGCCAGCCAGGGCTACATAGACCCTGTCTTGATTTAAAAACAAAACAAAACAAAACAAAACAAAACAAAACAAAAAAAACAACCCAATTACTTAGCCAGGTGTGGTGGTGGTTATCTTTAATCCCAGTACTCAGGAGGCAGAGGCAGGTGGTCAAGCCAGGACAGCCAGGGCTGTTTCACAGAGTAACCCTGTCTTGGACAAAACCAAAACCAACCTATTTACTTTATGAGGTGTTATCATTAAGCCATTTTTTTTAGTTCTTTTAATTGATTTTTATTGAGCTCTACATTTTTCTCTGCTCTCCTCCCTGCCTCTCCCCTCGTTAAGCCATTTTTTTTTTTTTTCGAGACAGGGTTTCTCTGTGGTTTTGGAGCCTGTCCTGGAACTAGCTCTTGTAGACCAGGCTGTCTCGAACTCACAGAGATCCGCCTGCCTCTGCCTCTCAAGTGCTGGGATTAAAGGCCTGCGCCACCACCGCCCAGCTCGTTAAGCCATTTTTGAATGAGCAGCGGAGTCAGGATAAAAGCTGGCCGGAATACTCAAGAGTCCAGTATTCACTAGAAACAAGTATAAAATAAACAGCTTTTTTAAGGGATATTGTTAGTACAAAAGTATGAAGACAGATAATGTTCAATTCTTCTAGCAACACCCCTGATTTTAGAAACTTCCCTTTCCCTCTCAAAAGCAAGTTTTGGAGCAAAAACGTATTATGCTGGTTTTGCAAATTCCTGGGATGGAATCACTACCTAGAGTGAGCAGAGATGGTGCTGGCACATACAAAGGAGTGGATGTAGTTTCAGGTGTTAACTAGGAGTTGTGGTTTGAGCCAAATTTCTGAAATTCTAATCATAGAAGCAAAGGGCTAGAATATTTCACTTAGGGCTTGCTGTGGGAAATCTTAAACATGGCGGGTATAAGCACGGACTAAAATGTCCACTAGTTCTTTACTGTGGAACCTTTTTTTTTTTTTTTTTCTGTTTTTTTTTTCTTGCTGATTTTTTTATTAATTAATTAATTATTAAAGATTTCTGCCTCTTCCCCGCCACCACCTCCCATTCCCTCCCCCTCCCCCAATCAAGTCTTCCTTCCTCCTCAGCCCAAAGAGCAAGCAGGTTTCTCTGCCCTGTGGGAGGTCCAAGGACCACCCACCTCCATCCAGGTCTATTAAGGTGAGCATCCAAACTACCTGGGCTCCCTACTGTGGAACCTTTTATAATCCAGAAGTAGAAGTATGAATTACAGGTTTACTTTCTTGAGACAGGGTCTCTCATGTAGCCCGTGTAGCTTTAAACTCACTCAGGATCCTATTTTTATCCTCTGTCTTCTAAGTACTGGGATGGCAGGCAGGCGCTACCACAACCAGTTTATGCAATAAAACTGTGTCTAGAACTTGGGGAGCTTTGTGCGTGAAGACAAGCACTCTACCAACTGACCTAGCTCCCCACCCTACCTCCCCTTTGTTGAGACAGGTTCCTGCCATGTAGCTCTGGCTAGCCTGAAAGCCATGTAGACCAGGCTGGCCTTGGACTCACAAGAGCTTCACCTGCATATTCCTCTAGAGTGATGGGATTAAAGAGGTGTGCCATCATGTTTAGCTTATTTATTTTTTGATATATTTTCCTTCTTTGAGAATCTCATATATGCATACAATGTATTTTGATCATACTTACCCCCAGTTCTCCCACAACTCCTTTCATATCATCCCACCTCCTAATTTCATGCCATTCATTCCATGTTGTTCACACACACACACACACACACACACTCTCTCTCTCTCTCTCTCTCTCTCTCTCTCTCTCTCTCTCTCTCTCTCTCTCTCTATGTTAGCCTATAATGGCTGAGCCATCGCTCCAGGTTTTTTTTTTTTTTTTAATCAATCTGTGTTACCCTTATACTCATGGGTGTGGAGCCACCTGGCGGAGCATGGTCAACCAGAAGGCATGCCCTTAATGCCTCTAACTTAAAAGCCACTAATCAAGCTGGGTGGTGGTGGCGCACGCCTTTAATCCCAGCACCCGGGAGGCAGAAGCAGGCAGATCTCTGTTAGTTCGAGGCCAGCCTGGTCTACAAGAGCTAGTTCCGGAACAGGCCCCAAAGCTACAGAGAAACCCTGTCTCAAAAAACAAAACAAAACAAAACAAAAAAACCAAAAACAACAAAAAAGCAAAAGAAAAAAAAAGCCATCAATCAAGCAGAGCTCCTCTCTCCATACTGAATGTTAATGGGTTTGATCTTGTATTTTAAATTAAAAACATACCTTGAGCCTTTATTGAAATTCAATTAAATGAAATATTTTGAAAATTGTACATTTAATTCATGGAGCTTTATCTAGTTTCTTTTGAAAATCTTTTGTTCCAACTTTAGCAAGTTTCCTGATGTAGGCCTGTGAGATGACTCAGCAGATACAGGTGCTTGCTGCCAACCTGAGTTCCATTCCTATGACATAGAGTAGGGGGCAACTAACTCATAGGCTGGCCTCTGACCTCCACGTGTGTGTCATGACATGCACATGCCCACCTACATACACACAAATGCAGTGAAAGTTCCTAATGTCTACTAACCTACTTTTCTTCTCAGAAAGCTGATCTCTCTTAATTATGAACTTTTAATAAAGCTGGGAGGTGGTGGCACACACTTTTAATCCCAGCACTTGGAAAGCGTAGGCAGTTAAGCCAGCTTGGTCTACATAGCAAGTTCCAGGACAGCCAGGGATACACAAAGACAATCTGTCTTGAAAAAGAAAACAACCCTCCTCCCTCAAACAATAACAAAAAGAACCCACAAAAAAACCCAACAACAACCAAAACAACAAAATAACAAAAAACTTACAACAGAAAACTTAATAAAGATTATCTTATGTGTGCTTTGCCTGCATGTTATTATGTGTGCCCAGTGCCCACAGAGGCCACAAGATTCCTGGAACTGGAGTTATAGATGGTTGTGAGCTGCCCAAGTGCTTGTATTAAAGGCATGTGCCACCACCTCCTGGCCCAAAGGTGCTTTTAAAATTATTTATTGTGTGTGCATGATGGGTATGTGTGTGTGAAGTCACGTGTGGAGGCCCGAGGACAGCTTAGTGATCTCTTCACCTTTATGTAGGTTTGGGGGATCAAACTCAGGTCTATAGATTTTAACAAGCACCTTTACCTGCTGATTCATCTTGCTGCCCTCCCCCAATATTTAATTTGGATGTGTAGCTCTCTGGGTGTATGTGCGTGTTTATGAGCGCCCATGCCTGTGTATGTGAAAACCAGAAAAGGCTGTTAGTGTCCTCTTCTGTTACTTTCTACTTCTTTCTGTGAGGCAGTCTCTCAGAAACTGGGGCTCAGTTTTCTCACCTTGGCTAAAAGCCAGCAACCCAGTTCAGAACTGGGGTTACAGGCATTTTTGGGAACATTTGTCTTATTGTGTGGTGCTGGGATCCTAATTTATTTTGTTGTAGAGGATGCAAGGATGCTAACTATAAACTCATCTACATTTGTGCAGGTGGACCATGGTCTTTGTGGGTCACTATTGGTTGGACTTTCATGCTGTTCTCAGTTCTGAGCATCGTCCTCAGGCCATGCTTATCTGCAGTGTATGCAGCCTTAGGACCGGAGTCCCTACTGGCTGCTGACTGACGCCGGAGGTAGAGCATGATACAAAGGCAACCTATGACTTAAATGGGGAAGAATCTGGAGTGCCTTTTGGAAGGCTGTGTGTTCTGGGCTGGGGTTACATGCAAGACTGAAACAAGGTTCTCTGCTTTTGAGAAGCCCACAGTCTAGTGCTAAGATAAGCAGGTAGGTCTGTCTGTTTTCATCATATGCCAAGTTCTGTTGGAGATATTACAAACACCATCGCACGTATTTAATGTCAGTGGTGCCACCCTGTGCTCTGGGATTGCTGATTCCGGCTGACAAAACTCTCCTTTGGTAGAGGTTGAGTAAGTGTGGCCATGGTCACAGAAGCTGTAGAATAGCCACTGCTTTTTATTACAAACAACAGGCCAAAAGACTTTAGTTATATACATATTGTTCTTTAAATCTTAAAATAGCTTGGTGTGGCAGAGGTTTCGTTGTGGAGGGGATACTGAGGCTTGGAGACCCAGGATCACACTAGTAAGCAGCGAAACAAAGATTTGAATTTAGTATTGCCTAACTCCAAATTTTCATGTGTGTAATGTTACAGACTCCAATTCTACCCAGAATAGTCATAGCTACCATTCCCTGTAGCTGGATGCCAACTGTTTGCCCGTGCCATCTCTGAGCCTCACAGTGACTACCAGGATCTTCTGACACTGAGCTGGAGGAGTCAGGTAACCCGCCCAGCTGGTGACTTGGCCAGCTCTCAGTGGCTCCTAAGCCTCAAACATTCTTCCTTTTTCTGATAAGAATCTGACAATTTCTGTGTGACATTTATTCATCCTGACATCTGTACTTCATGAGATGAAGCCCTGGGCTGTAGCTGGTAAGGTGTAGAACAGGCCTTCCCCGTCCTCACTGACATTCTAGCACTCCTGTACAGGCTGCGGCTGCTGTCTTCTCCTCCCCAGAGACTTCAGCACCCACATGTGTTCTCTGTAAGTCTTATCTCCCACCACATGAGAAGAGGGGTTTGTGATGAGAGCGTCTCATATGTACTGGTTGAATTTCACAGCAGCTGGTGACTGCATCTCCTCCCTTGACCCTTAGCCTGCATCCCCTGCCTCCTCTTTGTTCCATGCACACTGGCACTTTTCTTAGTGCTACCACAACTTGAAATTCTTTTTTGCTTGATCCAATTATATTTTATCTTTAACTGATAATAGGTTTCTCTTGTGCTTATTCAAACATACTATGTATTCAGACATGCTACCTATTTTTTTCTTTTCTTTAAAGGAGATTACAAAAATAGAGTTGGAGGAGTATTAAAAAGGGGCTAGAGAGATGGCTCAAAGGTTAAGAATACTTACTGCTTTATTTAGGGCTAGAGTTTGGATCCCAGCACCTGCACTGGGTGGCTCACATAGCCTGTTAACTTCAGCTCTAAGGAATCTAACACCACTACTTTCTGGTCTCTCTGGGTACTCACACAAACACAAACACACAGATGCACACATATAAATAAATCTTTTAAAAAATGTGTAGGCAATACTTGGTGGTGCACACCTTTTATACCAGCACTGGAAGAGCAGAAGCAAGTAGATCTCTGAGTTCAAGGTCAGCCTGGCCTACACAGCCAGTTTCAGGCAAGCCACAACTGCCTGACATGGTGCTTCAAACTGAATTCAGGTTTCTGCAGGAGCAGTATGCACTCTCAATCACTGAGCTCCTACAGTGATTGTTTTTTTTTTTTTTTTTTGAGAGATACCATCTGAGTTACAACTATTGTAGTTTCCTCCTTTTATTTTCTGGGAGTTAACAGACTATTTTATGTGTATAACCAAATAAAAACTGTCTCTCATAAGGTCATATGTTGAACTCTTGGACCTCATGCTTCCCTGCCATGATGGATCTTTGGAACCATAAGAAAAAATAAACTCCTTTCTCCTCTATAAGTTGGTTTTGGTCATGGTGTTCTATCCCAGCAACAGAAAGTAACTGAAATATTTCATTGCCTTTGTGGGGGGTGGGAAGGTTTCTGGGGACTAAGTTTAGGGCTGTGTCCATGTTAAGTGCTTGCTCTAGCACTGAGCTGCACCCTCAGCCTACAGTAGCTCAGAGCATCTCACTGGCTCCTATGTGAAGGTCCCCTGACTTTCATGATGAGTACCACCTGGCATTTCTTTTAGAAATGCTCTCTGAGGAGCAGCACTTTGCATCTGTGAAATTCTAGAAATGCGCTGTCAGAACCTCACATTCTTAATAGTGGAATTCTGTGTGAAGTTTTTTTTTTTTTTTTAAAGATTTATTTACTCATTATGTATACAGTGTTCTGCAGGCCAGAAGAGGACACCAGATCTTACTACAGATGGTTGTGAGCCACCATATGGTTGCTGGGAATTGAACTCACAGTAGGAAGTGCTCTTAACCGCTGAGCCATCTCTCCAGCCCTGAAGTTTTCTTTTTAAAAAAGATTTATATGAATGTCTTGCTTACATAAAAGTGCACTACTGTGTGCACCCTTGGAGGGCAGAAAAGCACATTGGATCCCCTGGAACTACACACAATTGTAAGCTGCTATGTGGGTGCTGGGAACTGAATTGGGGTTCTCTGAAAGAACAGCAAGTGTTCTTAACCACCGGGCCTTCTCTCTAGTCCCTAGAGTTGTTTTCATAGTTGTACTTGAATGATATTTATGATGTCAAGTTTGACTGCCAATTTGAAGTGACACATCTCTAGGCATGCCTGGCTAATTGAGGTGGGGAGAGCGGTCCTCAGTGTGGTGTCACCACTGCTGGGCTGAGTACAAGGAAGAAAGGAGTTGAGCAGCAGCATTTATCTCTGCTTCCCAACCAGGGATTCAGTAACAGCTGCCTCTAGTTTCTGCCCCCGTGATGGATGGAGCCGGAACAGACTTCTCCTTTCTGACGCTGGTCTGTCAGGTAGTAAAGTAGACAGTGTTGTTTAATTTCTTTCTGCATTCCTCTGTGGGTAATTATCGTTCTTACTGAAGATTTTTCAGTTTTTTATTTCTTTGTACAGTGAATTCACTCATGTAGGGATTGGCAAACTACATGATGAGCCAAATCTATCTTCACACCTGTTTTGGAACAACTGAGCTAAGAATAAGTTTACCTTTTTAAATTTCAAAGAAAAATCACAGGGATATTTTGTGATGTGAACCACTATGCAATAAGTACCTTCTAGTTTATTTTTAAAGATCTGTTGGAATACAGTGCAAACATTTGCTCATATTATTATCTGCACACTGTAACAGAACCCATAAGACCTGAAATATTTGTAACTGGGGTAGAAAAAAAATGCTAATTCCTGCTTCCATGCATCTTTTTGTTGCTTCAATAGCTAAAGTTCTAGAAAATATTCCTGTTGTTTTCTAGAGGTGTTTAAAATGCCCAGCATTTCAGTAAAATAACAAATAATATTTTCAATGTGTCCATTCCACTTGGCGTTATGCTGCAGCTTTCATTAAAACATTCTTCCTTGGGCTGTGAGGTGGCTCAGTGGTAAAAGAGCCTACTTGCAAGTCTGTCTACCTACGTTGGATCCCCGGATCCACAAGTGGCAAGAATCTATGTCTGAGAGTGGACCTTTGATCTCCAAATGTGTACCACAGTGTACAAACCCTTACAGTTACATCCCCATTTCTAAAACACTAGCTGTAGGCTTTAGGAGCACATTTGCCATTCCTCTGAGCACTCATTTTGATTTCTTATTCTTATTTCTGAATTGACTTCTTCCATTTGTATTGTATCGGTATTTCTCAACTGTCTGGCATTTGTTCACTTGTCTTTGTAGCTGGGAATAGACTGCTGCCTCTGTTTTACTGGTTGCTTAGGAAGGGGCAAGTGGGATCGCTGGTGTTTTCATCAAAAAGGGTTGGGAGGATGGTCTGCTCTGCTCTGTGCTGCTAAGTGTCTTTCAGTGGCTCTTCTTTCTCTAAGTTCCCATATTCTTTGCTCTTGTCTTTCTTTTAGGGACAGGATGGGGTATACAGAACTGGACCTATGTGAATGCGACCTCTTGTGTCTTCCTTGTTCTAGGTTTTAGTCAAATTCAGGTAGGGATCACTAAATGCTGCTCCAGCCATCTGTAACTATTGCCCCTGTGTATTCTGTTACAAAGCCTCAGTTGTTGGCTCCTTTGCTCTCATCCTTTTCTCTCTTCTTCCTAAAGCTTTCTTATTTTAGGGTGGCTTCTGATTTTTTTTTATCACCCTCCATTGCCAGAGTCTTGCTATGTATCCTAGGCTGTCCCCAACTCATGATCTAGCTCTGTTGGATGCTAGGGTCACAGGCATGAGCCACTACCATCCGTACCATCTGTAACTCTTATTTACATGGTGTGGAAGCTGAAAATTGCAGCATACAGCTAGACCCCCTTCTTTTAATCAGAAGGTAGTTTGTATTGCTATTTTTTGGGATGCTTTGTGTCCTAATATGTATTCTGTGAATACTTTATGGGCAAAACTCACAAAGATTTTTAGTTTAGGAATAGGAATTAGGAACTACTTTACTATGTCTATAAATAATAGGTTTCAATCCCCACCTTTGATTTTTATTTTTGCCTCTTAAGCTTAGTAATATCAAGACAGCTTTTAAAAAGGGTTTTTAAATTATTACTAAAATACTGTTGTTTTTGGTGGTGGTTATTATTCTATAACTGAATCATTTTAAGAAGAAACTTCACCCATTTTACATTCATTGATCTAAAAACATTTGCCTTATTTAGTTCATCATTAGTGTATGCTACATGGTCTGTGCTTTTGTGTGTATGCTTTGTGACTGAATAAAAATGTTTTGAATTTGGCTTCACTGTTCTAGGTATTTATTTTAATTAACATCTAACTCTCCCTCTAGCTTGACTTAGTAGCTTTTTAGGGTATCTGCTAAGACTTGCTAATTAAACACGTATTTCCTTCTGTGTCTCCTTTGAATTGTTACGGTTAATATTTACATAAAATTTATTCTTTTATAGTTCTCTAGTTCAGTGGTTCTCAACCTTTCTCATGCTGCAACTCTTTTTAGTAGAGCTCCTCATGTTGTGCTGACCCCAACCATAAAATCATTTTCGTTACTTAATAACTGTAATTTTGCTACTGTTATAAATCATAATGTAAATATCTGTTTTTTGATGTTTTAGGAGACCTCTATGAAAGGGGTGTTTGACCCCCTCAAAGGGGGTGGAGAACCACTATTCTATTTGGTTAGGTTTATTTTTTATATTTAAATTGATTGAATTCTTATTATTTGTTATTTTTTCCATTATTGTAACACAATTGGAGGCAAGGGTGTCATCCTCCATGTTATGATTTGTATTTTTTAATTAAATTTTTTATTTTATTATTTTGTGTGTATGGTGTTTTATGTTTGTATTTGTCTGTGTGCTATGTGTGTTTGGAGCATTTGGGAGGCCAGAAGAGGGCATTGGGTCCCTGAAACTGGAGCTACACACTGTGGTGAGCAACCATGTTGGTGGCTGGGATGTAACCCAGGTCTTCTGTAAGACCAGCAAGTGCTCTTAACTGTTCAGCCATGTCATTACATGACTTGTAATTTTAAAAGGTGGAGAAACAAGTAAACAAAACTACCCTACAGAAGAGGCAAATCAGACCTTTGACCATTGTTGCATCCCAGTAAATTCATAAGGCACAACTGCAATCAGTTATTATTAATATTCCCTGGATATATTTGGCTTCTGACCCTACCTCACTCAGGACATTTTTATTACAAAAGAACTTCAAATATGAAACCTTAGTTTTATGACTAAAGAAAGAAAAATAATCTATATATTTAAAAATGGGTGTTGGTTATGGTATACTTTATACCTTCAAAAAAGATACTGAAGACACCATGGGCTAGGTACAGGGTCTCCAGTATTGGAGAGGTTCAAGGAGGATCAACAAGTTCAAAGTCAACCTTTGCCTCCCTGTCTCCCCAAAGGGAATCATGGAAAAATAGGAAATGGTGCAACTCTGGAGGACTAGTTCACATCACCTCCTGGACTGGACATTTCCTGTGTACCCTTCCTTTCTCTCTGTGCTCAGGAGGCTAACCTGATGGGCCACATCAGGGCACTCCCTGGTCTTCTGGAGGTCAAGACGTGTCATCACCAGGCTGCTGAGGATATGAAGAGGGTTGGATTGTGCTTCTAGTAGCTTGCTTTCAGGTGAGTTGCCTAGGATTGCAAAATCCTAAATCTTCCCAGGTTCCCTTTTCACATAGCTACTTTTTTTGGCTCTGGTGTTTCATGTCCTTGTCCCTTTAGGCCACGACATGGAAATGCTGCCCCACTGCTGCTCAGCATGAGGCTCTGCACCCATCATTGCTTGGTTCCTATAAAACCCTTTTATGTCTTTGTAGACTCTCTACAACCTAGTTTGGATATGTTTATCTGCTTGGTATGTTCTAGGAATTCATCTTATATATTAAACAACATATATATTGGATGATTTGTCAAACACTATAATCTGTAACAGTGGAATGTTAAAAATAAAATATCAATAGAAGACTGTAAAGTAATGGTCCAACTATACAGTAGAATATTAGAAAACTGTAAAAACTGAGAAGATGGTATTTTCCCTGCAACTATGCAGACCTGAGTTCTTTAGATATAGTATAGCATGTCTGTATTCCAAACAAAGACAAGGAAAAATTAGAATTTTGAAGTCATAGAAAATAATGGAAAAACCAGAAAATGTTACAACTGATGAAATGTTCCAAACTTTTGGACAGCTTTCTCTCTTAGTATGATCCATGTGTGGAATTTTCCTTTGACTATTTCTGATAAAGGTTCATTTAACACATGGTTCATTTATTATTTAGGGGAGATTCAGTTCTATAGCCCCCTTTTAACCAAACTGACTGTTAACAGAGTTGTGCTCAGTGATCTTGGATTCCAGGAAAGGTGTGACTTATTAAAGGAAAAGGGACGCCAGGGTATCAGGAAATCAGTGAGGAGTGCAAGAGAAAACTGCAGGAGTGTGCTCATCCAAGTTAACATAGCTAGCTAAACCAGACATATTTCTTTTATGTTAGTCAAAAGTGGAAAAACTACAGAAGGATTTTTGAGGCAGTTTTAGAATTCTGCATGGGCAGTTAAAGTCCTTAACCATCAGGAGATGCACTCACCCTTCCTGGAGCTGCACCTGGGCGGACTCCTCTGTGACAAGAGCCTCATACTCCTCAGCTGCAAATCTGTCCCAGTCGGAGGGCTCAGGGCCATCATTTTCAACATCCTAATTAAAAGGAGGAAATTAGAATAAAGACAAAAATTGGACGTAGGGCATCTTAAATGTGTATTGCTGAAAAACCCATCTGAAAGTGTTCCAGCATATTAAAGGGGGGGCTAAGGTAACACTCCCACAGTGATCTGCACCTGAAATTACAGAATTATGTGTACTAAGAAGCTTACATTATTTTGGTCATGATTCTCTCTCTTAAAAAAATAACTGTTTTGCCTGCATGTACATATGTGCACCATGTGTATGCAGTGTCTGTAAAGGTCAGAAGAGGGTACTGGATCCTCTGAAGCTGAAGTTAAGACAGTTGTGAGTTGCCACGGGGTCTCTGAGCCATCTCTTCAACTTCATGATTCTTAAAAAAAAAATTCCCTTTGTGGTTACTGTGTGTGTGTGTGTGTGTGTGTGTGTGTGTGTCTATTACCTGAGTAGGTGTGTGTGTCATGGTGCATGTGTGGAGGTCAGAGGACCTTTATTGAGTCTATTGTCTCCTTCCTCTCGGTTTACTGACGGTCTAACAGATGTTTGCTCATGGCAAAGGAACTTGTCTCTATTCTTATGCAGAACAAGATTTAAAACGGATAGCTTCACACAGGAATCATTAGTACTTAAAAAGGTATTAAATTATCTGAAGTTATCTATTACGGAGAAGTTCTGGTGTCACTGAGAAGGGTAAAGCTATTTACCACACTATCTTCAAAGTGTACAGCACAATTAAATCAAGGTCAGTGTAGCTTGTTAAGATGTGTTACTGATGTAATTTTTCAAAACTACTGTTTGGGACACATCTTTCTAATGTGAATGCAATTACATGCAGCAATATAATCTAATAGATAGCAAGGACTTAGAGTTAGAAGTTACCTGACGTGCCTATTGGTTGTGGGTGAGATGTGCTCTTAGTACTCATTTGTGAATTTACTTTGAGACAAGGTCTCTCTGTGTAGCTCTGGCCATCCTGGAACTTGTTAGGTAGATCATGCTGGGCTTGAACTCACAGATGCTCATCTGTCTTCCAGCTCTTAGGTCTTTATATTAATTCTCATTCTTTTGTTTATATTCTTTCTCTCTCTCCATCCCTTTTCCCCTCCCCCTCCTTCTGTTTCACAGAATTTATTATCTCTTTGAGGAAACATTTTAGGTGTTATCTTTTTAAATACAGAGATCCCTATATGCACAGAGCATTTAATACACAGCATACAGCCTTTGGTATTCAAGCTCTGAAAGTTCAATTTCAGTGTATACCATTACCTTCTGGACTGCAAAAGGATCTCTTTGTTCATGGTCCAAGTATTTCTCCAGGTTAAAGAAAGTGTCATAGAAGATATGAGCCATTCTGCACCTCTTCAGGTCTCGTAGAGTTATTTTGCCTTTGGAAAAACAATATGCCCTGTAAATTTTACTGACAGCTCTTTTGACAAACAAACAAAAAAACCATAAAACCTCACTGATGTTGAAAAGTACATGGGTATGTTCATTTTATTATAAAACACATTAAAAAATCAAGGTGAGTCATTTTTAACTTGTACACACCAGTGACTTTTAAGCACACTCATGGTGGTGTGCAACCGTCAGCACTGTGACACGATGCCTCTTCTCCCCACGGTCTCCTCACATCCATACTCCAAGTCACAGCGCTTTCCCTCTGTATGGAAAATACTATTTTTCTTTTCTTTTCTTTCCTTCCTTCTCTTCCCCACCCACTCCAATTTTTTTTTTTTTTTTTTTTTTTTTTTTTTTTTGGACAGGGTTTCACTATCTAGCCCTGGCTGTCCTGAACCTCAACTCTGTAGATCAGGCTGTCCTCGAATTCAGTGATCCGCCTGCCTCTGCCTCCTGAGTACTGAGATTAAAGGCATGTGCCACCACTGCCTGTATTAGAAAGTTCTAATTCTTAAATAGTGGATTTGATACTTAAAGTCAAGGAGAGAGAAACTTTAAATTCTTTAGTTGGGAAGCCTGTAAGGGCAACTCTGGAAAGCTAAATACATCAGGATAATACAGAACTCTGTGATTTTGTTAAAGGATGAACAGAGCAAAGTGTTGTTCATTCAGTGTTACCATCACTAGCTGGCTTCACCAAGTCAAGCATCTGGCACAGCAGATCATGGAATGGCAAAGGCTCAATGCCCATGGCTTCCATTCGTTCACACTGCTCTTCGTAGAAGTACTCCAGCTCATACATGGAAAGTATACCGTCTCCATCCACATCCATGCAGCGGAACCAGTACTCAATGCTAGAAGGTAAAAGAAGAAAATTAACATGGACTGATAGAGGTTCTTTATTTATTCAAGTACTATTGCATGTTTGTTACAAATATACCTTGATGTGGGATTCCCCTCTGTATGCTATGAATATGTTTTATTACCATTGATTATCAAAGAAGCTGTTTCGGCCAATGTGGCAAATCTAAATAGAGATATAGAAAGTAGGTGGAGTCAGGGAGATGCCATGTAGCTGTCAAAGGAGAAAAATGCCAGCCACCAGCCAGAAGCAAGCCCCAGCCTTGTGGTGATTTATAGATTAATAGAAATGGGCTAATTTAAGATGTAAGAGTTAGCTAGAAATATGCATAAACTATTGGCCAAACAGTGTTGTTATTAATATAGTTTCTGTGTGATTATTCGTGTCCACACGGCTGGGAAATGAATGCGCAGTCTCTGTCTACAATACCTAGTTATAAAGGTTTGTTAGAAGAAACAATGGAGGGGTGTAGAGATGGCTCAGCTACTAAAGGGTAGGGCTCACAATCAGAAATATAAGGAAAAAAAAGGAAGGTCTCTTCTTCCTTCTATTTTTATATTTTTGGTTGTGAGCCTAGCTTTTAACAGCTGAGCCATCTCTCCAGCCCCTTCCTTCTATTTTTAAATTCCAGAGTTGGTCATTTCCAAAGGCCAATCATTTTGCTTTTTATCTTGTATTTTCAGAGCACTAGCCCACATTCCTCTCCATTTTTCTGTTTCAGAACTGTGTACTAATTTTATACAAGAAATGAGATTTTGGCCTTTATCACTTCCATTCACTTAATGCAGTGAACTTGTTTATTATTCAGAGTTAAAAACAGTACATTCCTTCTAACTTGTTATTGTATCAAATCTCTACTAGTTGTTTAGATCCACATTCAGTCACATCAGCTATTCTAACAACTGAATTTTCTTTACGTAGTTTCTTCTGACTGATTCTCCTATGGTCTGTTTGGTCTCTATGCCTGGTTCACAATTTCATCTTGAAGTTCCTTTCACTGTGTGTCTCTTGGACCTCACATTTCCCCATCCTTTGACATGGCACCTTATCTAGAAATATCCTACAAAGGAGACATGCAGGCAAGTTTTTCTGTGTATCTGTGTGTGTGCATGTGGAGGCTAAGGTCAGCACTGGGATCTTCCTCACCTGCTTCTCAACAGGGCCTCTCACTAGCCAAATGGGCTATGGTAGCTGTCTAGTGAGCCCCAGGGGTCTGTCTACCTGTCTCCATCTCCTCAGCACTGGGACCACAAATGTGTGCCATACCTGCCTTTTATTTTAAAACAAACAAACAAAACATGAATTCTGAAGATCAAATGAAGATCTAACCTTAACCCTAACCCTCTAACTCTAATCCTAACCTTAGTCTAACCCCTAAAAGTTAGTTCATTCTGGCATGGCAAGCAATTTACCAAGTGAACCATCTCTCCAGCCCATAATGTTTTTTGATCTTGCATTTATTTTTTCCTTTAAAATTACTTATTTTAATTAAGTTATTAATATGTAATCTAAGGTGGCCTTTAACTCCTAGGCTCACATGATTCTGCTATTGCTTGAATAACTGGACAGCAAGGACATGGCTCTCCTGACTCAGATCTTGGATATGGAAAAGGTTCCTTTTCCTAACCTCTACTTTGGTATTTTGGCTAATTCTAGAATTAAAGATTATTAGTGCTTTTCCTTCAGATTTTTTTACCCTTGTTTTTACCTTATTTTGAGGGTGTCTCACATTGTATAGTCCTGGTTAATATGGAATCATGTAGATCAGACAGACCTGGAAATCAGAGAGATCAGCCTGCCTCCCAAGAGCTGGGACTAAAGGTGTGCTCACCACATCCTGCCTTCTTGCAGTTTTTTTTTTTTTTTTTTAAAACAGGGTTTTTCTGTGTAACAGCTCCTCGTGGTTCTAGAATTCGCTTTGTAGACCAGGCTGGCCTTCAACTCACAAGATCCACCTGCCTTTGCCACCCAAATGCTGGCACCACCACTGCCCGGCATTCTTCAGATTTGTAAAGACACAATTTATAGTCTTGGCTGGGCATGGTGATTTCACAAAAAGAGCTAGGAAGTGTATTTTCTTTTTCCACTTTATGCAATAATTTGAGGATGAGTATTAGTTCTTTAAAGGTCTGGTAGAATTCTGCAGCAAATCCATCTATACCTGAGCTATTTGATTTTTAGATAATTATTTTTAGGTGTATATTTTCAAAAACTAAGTGCTCAGTTTTATGTGTGTCTGTGTAGGCATATGTGCATGCAAGTGCAGGAGTCCACGGAGATGAGAAGCATTGTTCCCTGGAGCTGGAGGAACAGGCAGTGTGAACCACATGACATGGTGCTGGGAACTGAACTCTGGTCCTCTGCAGTATGTGTTCTTAACCTCTGAGCCATCTCTCCTGCCCCAGGACTAGACTACTTTTTGTTGAGGGTTTTATTATCATTTTTAATTGATCTGATTGTTTATCATAGATGTTTTTATATTATAGTATCTTGGCTTTACATAGGTAGTTTATATATATATATATATACATATATATAAAATCTATACACTTAAATTTTAGACTTTTCTATTTAATGGAGTAAAAAACTGTTAAGTTTTTTTAAGTTATGCCATTATAATTTTCTAAATTTCAGTGGTATCTATTGTAATGTGTTTCTTTTAATTTCTAATTTTGCTTTGGTTTTCTCAATATTAATTTTATTTTCAAAGAGATAATTCTTTCATCCATCTTTTGTATTTTTCATCTGTCATTAATTTTGTCCTGCTCTTGATGGTTTATTTCCATCTACTGCTTTTACCTCTCCAAGGTCTTAAGATCTATTATTATTTTTTTAAGGCCCGTGGAACCATAAATGTCCCTTTAGGGATGACCTTTTACATCCAATAGGTTTTTGTATGTTGTATTTTCATTTTTATCCAATTCTAGGAAGTTTTTTGGCTTCTTTGTTTCTTTAGTGACTCACTCATCATCCAATATTGTTTAATCTCCACAAATTTAAGAGTTTTTTTTTAAAAGTTTCTCTTGCTATTAATTACTAGCTATATTTTATGTGGTCAGATAGAATACAAAAAGTTAATTGAATTTTCCAATATTTATGCAGACTTGCTTTATGTAGTAATATATAATCTATTTTAGACAAAGTACTATAAGCTGTTGAGAAGAATGTATATTCTATAATGCATGGATGAAATGTTTTGTAAATGTTTAATAACAATTATTTATGATGTTATTTAACTCCATCTAGTAGTATTTGTTATATCTATGTATGAATTTAAAATAGTTATTATTTACATGCATGTGTGTATAGATAATGGCAGAGGCTAGAAGCAGAAGTGGGTCTTCTCTGGAGTTACAGGCAGTTGTGAACCACCTGACTTAAGTGTTGAATTGAACTCAGGCCTCTAGAAGAGAAAGAGGTGCTCTTAAACCACAAAGTCATCTCTGTAGCCCCTGTTATCTTAAAGAAGATTTTATTTTTACTTTATGTGTATGAGCGTTTTGCCTGCACACATGTATGTGCAGCAGTGTGTGTCTGGTGCCCTCTGGAGCTGTAATTAAGAATGCTTGTGAGCCACCACAAGGATGCTGGGGCTGAATGTAAGATTCTCTACATTTTTATATGCTGAGCTATGGCTAGGCCTGGTCACTTTACTAGGTAGACACCATGCTCTTTCTAAGCTTTGTGCATGTGTTTACACAACAAAAACTTACCTGGTAGGGTTCCGTTTGTCTTCCTCAGAAATCAAAAACCAAACAAAATCTGCATAGCTCATTCTTCCCTCTTTTTGTACTGTCTTTCCTCTGAAAAAAAACATGGTTATGAAATTTCCTGAGCAATTAAGAAATAAAATAACATCACTGTTTAGAAATTTACTAAATTAAAAAAAAAACTCATAAAGCTGGATAGTTCAGAAAGTGCAACCCCTTTGAGGCCTGTCTTATTTTCTAAGGCCTACAAGGTGCAACTAGAAGGTATTTGCCTAAATGGAAAAAAATTATGCTGCTTTTGTGGTGTTAGAGTTTGAACTTAAAGCCTAATACAAGGCAAGCAAGTACTCTACCTCCGAGTTACATCCTTATCCTTCCTTTTACTTTTAATTTGTTATTTAATTAACTAATTAAATAATTTTTATGAGACAGGGTCTCAGTATGTAGCCTTTAGTGGCTGGACCTCAATATACAGGCCAGAATGGTTGTGAACCGACGGGGTCCATTTGCTTATGTCTCCAAAGTGTTGAGATTAAAGGCATCTGCCACCATGTCCAGCTTACTTTTATTGAAAGGTCTTATTAAATTGCCTAGGCAGACTTTGAACTGGCTGTGTGGTCCAAGAAGGCTTCAGTTTGTGAACCTCCTGCCTCAGCCTACTAAGTATATGGGGATTATAGGCCCATGCCAGTAGGTCTAGCCCAGGTTTCTAATTTGATAATCAATGGAATTAGATATTGTTACTTATATTTTGCCATTGCAATAATATTAAGGAATTAATATTTTTTATTAGGCCATGATTTTATGCTTTTTAGATATAATTTGATTAATAGCCCCGCTAAATTATGCAGAAAGCTTTGCTAAAGTGAGAGACTGCCGCAATGGTATATTTCATTTTGAAACTCAAATTGTTTTATTTCACTTTCTATTACTTATTGTTAGCCCACTAAATAAAATTCAAATTTAAAAATTTTTCATACCTTGTTACTGCTCCTGAAAATATTCTTTCAATAATTCTACTTGATGAAGCTAAATGTAAATAAAAATTAGTTAGTTAGAAATATTCCTGACAAATTTTTTTTATTTGCTAAAGCTAACCCTGAGTCATTTAACAATCTTCCACAGTGAGAATATCAACAGTTAAATTCTTTTCTTTTTTGAGACAGGATTTTATATATCCCAGGGTGAACACTATTTTGCTATATAACTGAGGATGACCCTGAACTTTTGATCTTCCTGCTTCTACCACTGAGAGCTGGGATTATAGGTGTGCACCACTGTACACAGTTTACATGGTACTGGAAATCAAACCCAGGCCTGTATATGCTAGCCAAGCACTCTGTCAACTCAGTGACATCCTCAACCCCTAAATTCTATAAAAAAAAACTTATTCATTGAAAATTTCATATAATTATACAGTGTATTTTGAGCCTATCCATTCACCATAAGTTACCTCTCTATAATGCCAATGTCTCTTAGTCTGTCTCTCTCCCTATTCCATGGCCTCCATTTTTAGGTCATTAAACCCATGAGTCCATATCTTCTCATATGCACGTGTGTGTATGGGCAAAATACCCAAAGGAGAGTAAGTCTTCCTCAGTACTGATCAACAGTCAAAATCTCCTCTGTCAAGGGTGGAACCTTGAAGACCCCACCCTCATTTGTGCAGGAATAAATTCTTACTTATGCATAATTTATACTTTTTAGAAAAATAAGGTAGGTTTAAATTATCAGTCACTAATTTAAAAAAAGATCAGGCAAATGAATGACCTGACATATATTTAGTTATTTATCTAGTTGAGTTCTAAGTTAATTCTGAACATCCTGACAGCTAAGACAAAAATACATAGAATTTGTATTGATCTTGGTATCCAATAAAACAAAACTAATTTTCTAAAGCAAGACAAATTTTATCCTAGCATTCAATTCAAGGGAAACGGATTGTGCAGCTCCTGAACCAATGTAAGATGATGGCGAGTACTCCAGAGCAGCTTTATAAAAGTTACCAAGACACACCATAAACATGCTTTTCCTACATTCCCATTCTACAGAGGCTCAGATACAATATTTAAAAGAAATACTGTCAATAGGCTTTATTTACAGCCTGTTGCTGTTGTTATTGGTTCTACTGGGGCACTGAACCCAGGGCTTTGCACATGCTAGTCAAGCAACCTTCCACTGAGCTACATCCTCAGTAACAATTGTATCTTCAGACAGTATGTTTTGTCTTTGATGACAGACCTTAGAAAATTAGCACTATCCCTTTCTATATTCAAAATAGCCAAAAAAGGGGGGGGGGAGAGAAGTGGCGAAGAAGGGAGGGGAGAGAGAGAAGAGGCAAGGTAAGGCTAGAGATCTCTAGACCTGTTCTTTTAACAAGTACCCCAGGCAATGGAATGCACTCTAAAATTTAAGGACTACCAGGGATTTCAATAGAGGGTTAGCACCTCCCAGCATCTATTCTTTTTAGAGTAAGGTATAGTCAACATAAAGATGAGTCAATTTGGCTAGGAAAATTAGAAATATGTGTGTCAGGATAAGCCATGCCTGGCAATATACAGAAGCCTCTACAGTTGAACTTTGACTAATGAATATTTTATACTAGAGACAAATAAGAAGGCTATATAGAAATTGCAAAAAATATTAAATTCTAACACTAACATCTTTAAAGCCAATTTATTTTTACTTTCTATGTATGAGTGTTTTGTCTGCATGTATTATATATATGTATATATGTATGTACATGCATCACATGAGTGCCTGGTGCCCATGGAGACCAAATCCCCTGGCACTGGAGTTACAGACATTTGTGAGCTGAGATGTAGGTGGTGGGGATGGAGCTCAAGGTTCTCTGCAAGAGTAGTAAAGTGCTCTTAATTGCTGAGCCAACACTCCTGCTCCCTACTGCCTTTTAAAAAAGATTGTTTGCTGGGCAGTGGTGGCACACGCCTTTAATCCCAGAACTCAGAGGCAGGCGGATCTCTGTGAGTTCGAGGCCAGCCTGGTCTACAAGAGCTAGTTCCAAGACAGGAACCAAAAGCTATGGAGAAACCCTGTCTCGAAAAATCCAAAAAAAAAAAAAAAAAAAAAAAAAAAAAAAAAAAAAAAAGATTGTTTTAGCTTTGGAAGGTTTATTATTCTAAAACTAAAGACCATGTTCTAGAGCAGAATTTGGTGAGTGGACAAAAATGTGGTGTTTTAATGTCCCCCTCACCATATCATTAACATCAATCCAGTGAGTTCATACAGTATCTGGAAACAATGGCATTAAGTCCAGGAGAGGGCTTCAGAGCCCATGGGTTGTGTGACCTCTGCAGGCTGGCTCACAAACATGGTTAACAGGAAGGTGCATAGCTAAGGCTGACCTGAGACTCGTCATCATAATGATACAAATTAGTACAAAGACTTCCCACCTTTAAAACTGTAGTCTTAAAACTCTGGCTTCTTAAGGTTGAAAACTGACCTTTGACTAGGGTTGGTGGTGCACACCTTTAACCCCAGCACAGGAGGGGCACAGGTAGGCTGCTCTCTGTTAGTTCAAGGACAGCCTGGTCTACAGAGTGAACAAATAAAAAATTTTATCTTTGTCCATTCTCATTTAAAAATTATGGGCCCTATACAGAGACTTTTACTAATAGAATTTAAGAAAGGGAATTTCTCATAATGAGGGGAGACAATGTATACAACTTTGACAAAAGGGTTAGTTTTAGCATCTTTAGAATCAGTTACTCACCCTGGTCATTGTATCGAGATAGATCAGCCTGGCTGATGTACAGGTCATGATCACCATCTAGTTCCCAGAATTTACAATAAATGACATAGAAATGTTCATAAGAGAAGTAATCTGTGATTTGGTTTATATCTTCTTCTTCCTCCAAAAGGGCCAGGGTCTGAAATGGTATGAATGAAACAAATTTTAAATGATGCACAACTACCTGTGGCTATTTTAGAGTCTAGAAAACATCTGTTCATTAATTAGAATTTTGCTTTTGGTACCAAACCAGGAACATTTTGTATGTGTTTTCTTTCTTCTTTCTTTCCTTCTTCCTCCCTCCCTCCTTCCTTCCCTCTTTCCTTATTAAAATCCTTTTCATTTTAATTGTTTGGACAGGAATGTGCTATATATTTTCCCCCATTCCCCTTCACCCTCCTCCCTCGTCTTCTACCCTCCATGCTCCAAATTTACTCATGAGCTCTTGTCTTTCTTCCCCTTTCTAGGTGGATCCATATATGTCTCTTAGGGTCCTCTTTGTTACCTAGGTTCTCTGGGGTTGTGGCCTGCAGGCTGGTTGTCCTTTGCTTAATGTCTATTATCCACTTATGAGTGAGTACATATATTTGTCTTTCTGGGTCTGGGTTACCTCACTCAGGACGTTTTTTTTTCTACTTCCATCCATTTGCATGCAAATTTCAAGATGCCATTGTTTTTTTTATCACTGTGTAGTACTCCATTGTGTAAATGTATCACATTTTCCATTCTTCGGTTGTGGGGCATCTAGGTTGTTTTCAGGTTTGACTACTATGACCAATGCTGCTATGAACATAGTTGAGCAAATGTCCTTGTGGTGTGAGTGGATATCCTTTTGTTATATGCCCAAGAGTGGTATTGCTGGTCTTGAGATAGACTGAATCCTGATTTTCTGGGAAACTGTTATACTGATTTCCGAAGCAGCTGTACAAGATTGCACTCCCACCAGCAATGGAGGAGTGTTCCTTTTGTTCCACATCTTCTCCAGCATAAGCTGTCATCAGAATTTTTGATCTTGGCCATTCTGACAGGTGTAAAGATGGTATCTCAGAGTTTTGATTTGCATTTCTCTGATGAGTAAGTATGTTAAGCATTTCCTAAAGTGTCTTTCAGCCATTTGATTTTCTTCTATTGAGAGTTTTCTGTTTAGATATACCCCATTTTTAAATTGGATTATTTGGTCTTTTGATGTCTAATTTCTTGAGTTCTTTGAATAATCTTTCATTATTTGCTGCTGAGAAGATAGCATTCATAAGTGATCCTAAAAATTCTACCAGGGAACTACTACAATTGATAAACACCTTCAACAACGTAGCAGGATACAAGATTAACTCAAAAAAATTAGTAGCCTTCCTATATACAAATGATAAATGGGCTGAGAAAGAAATCAGAGAAATATCACCCTTTACAATAGTCACAAGTAACATAAGGTATCTTGGGGTAACACTAACCAAACAAGTGAAAAACCTGTTAGACAAGAACTTTAAGTCTTTGAAGAAAGAAATTGAAGAAGACATCAGAATCTAAAGATCTCCTATGCTCTTGAATAGGTAGGATTAACATAGTAAAAATGGCGATCTTACCAAAAGCAATCTACAGATTCAGTGCAATCCCCATCAAAATCCAAGCACAAGTCTTCAAAGACCCCAAAAGGACAATACTCAACTTCATATGGAAAAACAAAAAAACCCAGGATAGCCAAAACAATCCTGTACAATAAAAGAACTTCTGGAGGCATCACCATTCCTGATTTCAAGCTCTAATATAGAGCTATAGTAATGAAAACAACTTGGAATTGGCACAAAAACAGACAGGTGAAACAATGGAATCAAATTGAAGGCCCTGATATAAATCCACACACCAATGAACACCTGATTTTTGACAAAGAAGCTAAAACTATAAAGTGGAAAAAAAGTATCTTTAACAAATGGTACTGGCATAACTAGATGTCAACATGTAGAAAAATGCAAATAGATCCATATCTATGCACAAAACTTAAGTCCAAATGGATCAAAGACCTCAACATAAAACAAACTACATTGAAGCTCATAGAAGAGAAAGTGAGAAGCAGCCTTCAATGCATGGGCACAGGAAACCACTTCCTAAATATACTTCCAGTATCACAGACACTGAGAGCAACAATTGATAAATGGGACCTCCTGAAACTGAGAAGCTTCTGTAAGGCAAAAGACATGGTCAACAAACAAAATGGCAGCCTACAGAATGGGAAAAAGATCTTCACCAATTCCACATCTGACAGAGGACTGATTTCATTTTTTTTTTTTTTTGACACTAGGTTTCTCTGTGTAGCCCTGGCTGTTCTGGGACTCTCTTTATAGACCAGGCTGGCCTCAAACTCGCAGAGATCCTACCTGCCTCTACCTCCCGAGTGCTGTGACTAAAGGCATGTATTATCACTACCCGGATTTTTTTTTTTGGTAAAAAATAAATATAAATGGACCAAATTTCCTTATTAAAATATTATAAAAACATCTCTCAAACTAATATATATATATTGCCCAATAAGAGACATGTCTAATAGGGCTGATGAGATGGCTCAGCAGGGGTACTTGCTACTAATACTAAGCCTGATGAATTGACTTTGATACCAGAGCCTACACTGTGCAAAGAGATAACAGATTCCTGACTTCTGACCTCCACCTGCCCTCACACACCACAAACAAATGTAATAAAAAGTTAAAAAAATGTCCATAAAAGAGGCTTATAAAAAACAGACAAACATAGTAGCTAACTGTTAATAAAAAGAAAAATAGCCAACAATACTAACTGGAAATAAAGTAGAATTCAAGGCAGAAAACATAAAGGACAAAGAGGATTATCACCAAAGCAAGCTGGACTGGGACTAGTGGAGCATGTGATCAAACTGGACTCTCTGAACGTGTCGGACAAGGAGGGCTGACAATGGCACTGGGTTTTGATCCTACTGCATGTACTGGCTTTGTGGGAGCCTAGTCTTTGTGGGATGCTCGCCTTCCTAGACCTGGATGGAGAGGGGAGGACCTTGGACTTCCCACAGGGCAGGGAACCCTGACTGGTCTTTGGACTGGAGAGGGAGGGGGAGGAGGGAGGGGGAGTGAAATGGGAGGAGGTGGAAATTTTTAAGCAAAAAAAAAAAAAAAGAATACTACTCTGATAAATTATTTTTTAAATGTATACAATAGGAAACAATTTTATAAATTGAAAAAACCATTAAGTTATATAAATCTGTTTATTGAAAAATTATGAAGTAAGCAAAAATTAAATTTATAGCCTTCATAAATACAAAAGAAAACCACGATCTGGTATTAAGTGTAAATTAACTCCTGTTGTTGGTTGCCATCCTGCTCTGCATGGGTTCCCTAACAAGGAAATGAAGACTGGCAGAGAAACAAAACAGGCACACACAAGTAAAGCTGGGATCAGGTGGGGTTCTCTAGCACTAGCCTGGAACCTTACATGTTTAGTAGGTACAACATAGGTTGGCGGTTGAGGTTTAGCTATTCTTAGCGGGAAGTCTCTGTAGGTGAGCAGTATCAGGCTGTAAATATCCAGGAGGTGGAAGTCACAGTTGCTAGTCTTGGCACACACTGATTAATCATCCATAAACACACATACTTGGCCTCAAGAAAAGCTTTGCCATTTTTCTTGAGCCTAGTTCACATGGTTAAAGCTTTTGCCAATTTCCCATGGGCTAACTGGCCTTGGAGTCCTCCACAGGCTGTCATCCACTCAGGAGCTCACTCGCTCAGGTCTTCTTCTGCTTCCTAGTTAGTAAACATGTAATGAAAACAATGAGTAGCATTTTTAAGGGTTAATAAGATTTAGCAAAGATCCAGAATTTTTTCCTTTAGTAGTCTATTCTAGAGAAATTCTTATTCATATGCACAGAAGAGTAAGATATAAGGATGTTCACTACATCCTTGTAATAGAGAAAATATAAAAGTGCCCTAAGCCTCAATAGAGGAATATATAATCAATTATAATATATAATCATGCAGTATATCGATGGACAGAAAAGGAAGGAATCTCAAGATATTTTTAATGAACCAAAGAGCTGGTCCTTTGAAAAAAAAAATCAACAAGATAGACAAACCCTTATCTAAATTAACCAAAAAGCAGAGAGAGAACATCCAAATTAACAAAATCAGAAATGAAAAGGGGGACATAGCAACAGACACTGAGGAAATCCAGAGAATCACTAGGTCATACTACAAAAACCAGTACTCCACAAAATTGGAAAATGCAAAAGAAATGGACAATTTTCTGGATAGGTACCACATACCAAAATTAAATCAAGACCAGGTGAACAATTTATATAGACCTATAACCCACAAAGAAGCATCATCAAAAGCCTTCTAACCAAAAAAGCCCAGTGCCCCATGGTTTTAGCACAAAATTCTACCAGAACTGCAAAGAAGAGCTAATATTTATACTCCTCAAATTGTCCCACATAATAGAAACCAAAGGAAAATTGCCACTCTTTATGAGGCTACAGTTACCCTGATACCGAAACCACATAAAGTCTCAACCAGGAAAGAGAATTACAAACCAATCTCCCTCATGAACACTGATACAAATATACTCAATAAAATACTGGCAAATCGAATCCAAGAACACATAAAAAACCATCCACCATGATATAGTCGGCGTCATTCCAGACAAGCAGGGATGGTTCAACATATGAAAATCTATTATCTAATCCACTATAAATAAACTGAAAGAAAAAAAACATGATTATTTCATTAGATGCTGAAAAAGCATTTGACAAAATTCAACACCCCTTCATGATAAAAAGGAACATATCTAAATATAATAAAAGCTATATACAGCAAGCCAACATCAAATTAAATGGAGAGAAACTCAAAGTGATTCTACTAAAATCAGGAACAAGACAAGGCTGTTCACTTTCTCCATATCTATTCAACATAGTTCTTGAAGTTCTAGCTAGAGCAGTAAGACAACACAACAAAAGGAGATCAAGGAGATACAATTGCAAAGGAAGAAGTCAAACTTTCACTGTTTTCAGATGATATGATTGTATATATAAGTTACCCCCAAAATTCCACCAGGGAACTTCTATAGTTGATAAATACCTTCAGTGATGTGGCAAGATACAAGATCAACTCAAAAAAATCAGCAGCCCTCCTATATACAAATGATAAAGAAGCTGAGAAAGAAATCAGAGAAACATCACCATTCACAATAGCTACAAATAACGTAAAATATCTTGGAGTAACACTAACCAAACAAGTGAAAGACCTGTTTGACAAGAACTTTAAGTCTTTGAAGAAAGAAACTGAAGACATCAGAAAATCGAAAGATCTCCTATGCTCTTGGATAGATAGGACCAACATAATAAAAATGGTAATTCTACCAAAAGCAATCTACAGATTCAGTGCAATCCCCATCAAAATCCAAACACAATACTTCACAGACCTCAAAAGAATAATACTCAATTTCATATGGAAAAACAAAAAACTCAGAATAGTCAAAACAATCCTGTACAATAAAGGAACTTCTGGAGGCATCACCATCCCTGACATCAAGCTCTACTATAGAGCTACAGTAATGAAAACAGCTTGATATTGTCATAAAAACAGGTTGACCAGCCGGGCGGTGGTGGCGCACGCCTTTAATCCCAGCACTCGGGAGGCAGAGGCAGGCGGATCTCTGTGAGTTCGAGACCAGCCTGGTCTACAAGAGCTAGTTCCAGGACAGGCTCCAAAACCACAGAGAAACCCTGTGTTGAAAAACCAAAAAAACAAAAAACAAAAAAAAACACCCAGGTTGACCAATAGTCAAATCAAAGACTCAAATATTAATCCACACACCTATGAACACCTGATTTTTGACATAGAAGCAAAAATTATACAGTTAAAAAAAGAAAGTGTCTTCAACAAATGGTGCTGGCATAACTGGATATCAGCATGTAGAAGAATGCAAATAGATTCATACCTATTCCTATGCACAAAACTCAAGTCCAAATGGCTCAAAGACCTCAATATAAATCCAACCACTCAGAACCTGATATAAGTGAAAGTGGGAAGCAGCTTCCAATGCATGGGCACAGGAGACCACTTCCTAAATATAATCCCAGTAGTACAGACACTGAGAGTAACAATAAATAAATGGGACCTCTTGAAACCGAAAAGCTGTAAAGCAAAGGACACAGTCAGTAAGACAAAAGCACAGCCTACTGAAGTGGGAAAAGATCTTCACCAACCCCACATCAGACAGAGGACTGGTCTTCAAAATATATAAAGAACTCAAGAAATTAGACATCAAAATATCAAATAATCCAGTCAAAAAATGGGGTATAGAACTAAACAGAGAATTCTCAACAGAAGAATTTCATATGACCAAAAGACACTTAAGAAAATGTTTTTTTTTTTGTTTTTTTTTTTTTTTTTGGTTTTTCGAGACAGGGTTTCTCTGTGGCTATGGAGCCTGTCCTGGAACTAGCTCTTGTAGACCAGGCTGGTCTCGAACTCACAGAGATCCGCCTACCTCTGCCTCCCAAGTGCTGGGATTAAAGGCGTGCGCCACCACCGCCCGGCGAAGAAAATGTTTAACATTCTTAGCCATCAGGGAAATGCAAATCAAAACAACTCTGAGATACCATTTTATACCTGTCAGAATGGCTAAGATACAAAACACCAATAATAGCTTATGCTGGCGAGGATGTGGAGTAAGGGGAACGGGAACACGCATCCATTGCTGGTAGGAATGCAAACTTGTACAACCATTCTGGAAATCAGTATGGTGGTTTTTCAGAAGTTGGGAATCAATTGCAGGACCCAGCAATACTACTCTTGGGCATATACCCAAAGGATGCTCAACCATACTACAAGGACATTTGTTCAGCTATGTTCATAGCAGCATTATTCTTAATAGCCAGAACCTGGAAACGACCTAGATGCCCCTAAACTGAAGAATGGATAAAGAAAATTTATTTACACAATGGAGTACTACTCAGCAGTAAAAAACAATGATATCTTGAAATTTGCATGCAAATGGTTGGAATTAGAAAAAACCACACTGAGTGAGGTAACCCAGACCAAGAAAGATGCACCCACTCATAGGTGATTACTAGCTGTAAAGCAAAGGATAAAGAGCCTAGTCCACAACCCCAGAGAAGCTAAGTAACAATGAGAATCCTAAGAGAAACATACATAGATCCCCCTGGGAAGGGGAAATAGACAAGATCTTCTGAGAAAACTGGGAGCGTGGGGATGGGGAGAGAAGGGAAGGCAGAAGGGGAAAGGGGAAAGAGAACTAGAGGGAGTGGGGTGGTCAAGATGTGGGGAGGACAAACAGAGAACAAGGAAAGAGATCTTTACTGAGGGAGCCATTGTGGGACTAGCAAGAAGCCTAGCACTAGAGAAATTCCCAGGAATCCACAAGGATGATCCCAGCTAGGACCTTAAGCAATAGTAGAGAGGGTGCCTGAACTGGCCTTACCCTGTAGTCAGATTGATGACTATCTTAAATGTCACCATAGAATCTTCATCCAGCAACTGACGGAAACAGATGCAGAGAACCACAGTGGAGCATTGGGCTGAGCTCCCAAAGTCCAGTTGAAGAGAGAGAGAGGAGTGAGAATATAAGCAAAAAGGTCAAGGCCATGATGGGGAGGGATACCGCTGAAACAGCTCACCTGAGCTAATGGAAGTTTTCCAACTCCCACCTGACAGCGAGGGAACCAGCATAGGATCAAACTAGGCCCTCTGAATGTGGGTGACAGTTGTATGGCTGGGGCAGACTGTGGAGTCACTGGCAGTAAGACCACTGCTTGTTCTGGCTTTTTGGAACCCAGTATCTCTGGATGGATACCTTGCTCAGCCTAGATATAGTGGGGAGAGCCTTGGTTTTGCCTCAAAGCAATGTGCTGGATTTTGTTGACTCTCCATGGGAAGCCTTATCCTCTCTGAGGAGTAGATGGGGCGGGGGCGGGTGGGGGTGGGGATGGGAGGGTGGGGGGATGAGGGGAGTGGGGGGTGGGGTGAGGTAAGAGGGTGAGAAGGGGGAAGGATGGAGGGAGTAGGAGGAGGGGAGAGAGAAATGAATTTGGCATGTAAAATAAGAAAAGATAGTTTTTTTTTTAAAAAATAAAATATAAAAAAATCGATCATGTAAAAACAATGAGAAAAAAAAAAAAAAGAAAACCCAACCAAATTTATAGGGTAGTAAGTATCTTCCCCACTAAGGGCCAGAAGAATGGCTTAGAGGGTAAAGGCACTGTTGCCAAGAATGATGACCTGAATTTGACCTGAGACCACATGGTGGGAGGAGAGAATCAACTCTGGCAAACTTGCTAACAGCAACATTTCTATGTGACCCGCACTCCCAATAAAAAAATTAACTAATTTAAACATCTCTATATAGGAGTCTCAGAAAACTAAACTATATACTACATACATAAAATAAGATTACAGGGGCTGGAGAGATGACTCAGTGGTTAAGTGCACTGGCTGTTCTTCCAGAGGACCTGGGTTCAATTTCCAGTACTCACATGATGGCTCACAACCCTCTATAATTCCAGCCCTAGGGGACCTGACACCCTTTTCTGGCTTCTGAGAGCACACATTGCATACAGACAAAACATTTATACACATAAAAAGATAAATGAATAAAATTTAAGAATACACATGTATGAGTTCTTTCTATGGGAAAGTCCATGAAATGTTGTGTGAAGAGATAAACCAATTTTTGCTTATTTTTTACTCTAAATATATTCATAAGTTAGAATATTTTGAGCATTTGTTCATGGACTCAGTGGAAGAATAAGGAAATGGACAAGGAAATAAAGGAAGAGGGGAAAATAAGTTACTCTGCAGAAACAGAACATCTGAATTCTACTCTCAGTTCTGCAACCTACTAGCTAGCTGTGTGCTTCTATGCAAGTTACTCAACTATGCTTGTCTCCAGTTATATTATTACAAAAAGAATTTATTAAAATCACAACGATATGAAGGCTGCAAAGTTGGCTCGGGTTAAGAGCACTTAACTGCTCTTGCAGAGAGGATCTGGTTCAGTTCTCAGTCCCACATGGTAGCTCACAATGATTCATGACCCAGTTCCATGGGATCCAACACCTTCTTCTGATCTCCTTGGTAACAGGTATGCATGCACTGTATATCCATATATGCATTAAGAATGTGAGAAATTGGGGCTGGAGAGATGGCTCAGCTGTTAAGAGCACTAGCTGCTCTTTGAGAGGATCCAGGTTCAATTCCCAGCACCAACGTGGCAGCTAACAACTGTCTGTAACTCCAGTTTCAGGGCTTCTGACACCCTCAAAGAGATATATGTAGGCAAAACGCTAATGATCATAAAATAAAAATAAAAAATATTCTGACTCAAAAACAAAGATGAATAAATAGAATGCTAACAATAAACATAATTTATAAAAAAGAAAAAGAAAAAAAAGAATGTGAGAAATTGCTGGGTGGTGGTGATGCATACCTTCACTTTGGTACTTGGGAAGCAGAGGCAGGTGGATCTCTATGAGTTGGAGGCCAGCCTGGTCTACAGAGTGAGTTCCAGGACAGCAAGTGTTACACAGAGAAATCCTGTCTTAAAAAACCAAAGAGGGATAGGCTTGAGAGATGGCTCAGTGATTAAGAGTCATGGCTGCTCTTCGAGAGAACCTGGTTCAATTAATTCCCAGCACCCACATAGCAGCTCACAACTGTCTGTAACTCTAGTTCCCAGGGGATCCAGCATCTTCACACAGACATACATGTAGACAAAATACCAATACCCATAAAATAAAAAAGGAAAAAAACATTTTGAGTTGTTTTTTTTTTTTTTTTTTTTTTTTCGAGACAGGGTTTCTCTATGGTTTTGGAGCCTGTCCTGGAACTAGCTCTTGTAGACCACGCTGGTCTCGAACTCCCAGAGAACCGCCTGCCTCTGCCTCCTGAGTGCTGGGATTAAAGGCATGCGCCACCAACGCCCAGCTAACATTTTGAGTTTTAAAGAAAATTTCTACCTTCTTAATCCATTTTATAATACCTACTAATAGCCCAGGCAGGTACCAGATTTTCAATAAATATCAACAATGATTGTGATGATGACTGTTCATTTTAAACAGTAATTCACAACCTTCCTAATGCTGTGACTCTTTAATGTAGTTCTTATGTTGTGATTACTCCCAACCATGAAACTATTTTTGTTGTTGCTTCATAACTAATTTTGCAATTGTTATGAATCATAATATCTGATATGCAACTCTCATGAAAGGGTTGTTCAGCTTCTAAGGTTGAGAACTACTATTTTAGAATAATAAAATTATTTGTCTATCCATTATGGATTGCTATTTTTCTAGGTCTCCAGTCTTTTCATATGGAGATGAAGATAGGGCGAATATAGAGTAATAAGGGACTGTTATCAGTATAAGCTTCATTTGGTATGATCCATTTAAAATATATATTTTTTCTTTCAAATGTGTGAACCATTCCAATTTCTTTACATTTATAGAAGCATAAACAATGAGGTATCAAGATTACCTCAGTAAAAGGCTCCCACTAGTGGTCAATCATTTTTTTGATAAAATAACTGAATAAGATGTAGTATTTCCAGCAGCAACAAGGTAGAGTCATTACCGAGGAATCAAGTCCACATACTTTCATTTCTTTGGTAAGCCCAGTTTTCCCACCTTGTTGACACCTTCACTGGTCAGAAGTTCTTGAACACAAGGACACTTTCTGTCTCTGGCTTTGGCTTGAGTTACTGCTGCTACTGGAAGCCCCTTTCCATTGCTATTTTATCCTGGTAAACTTCTGATATTCACCAAGATGAAGACCACATGCTGATCCTTCTGAGGCTTCCTCTGCACCTTCTAGGCATATCTATCAGTTCAGGTGTGGAAGCACATTTGTGTTTTTGTTTCATATTGTATGCCTTCAGGCAGAAATCCCATATTATTTTACCTTAGCAGCCCCTCCCCACCACACGGGTAATTGATAAGTGCTTACATCCTGGAAGCAGTGATAGTCGGTGTTTTGCAATAGAATAAGAAAAAATAAATTTAAGTAAAGTAAAATTATAAAATTGTTCTTTATGTATCTTTATGACAAACATACTTGTAAAAAGTTGCTTTTCCTTATCTCTGTTGAAGTAATTTTTCCACTCCAAGATCTGTTGACTGTGTAGAATATCCTCTGAACAACCTGGTTCCAAAAGGAAAACAAAAACAGAAAGGAAATTAAAAACAGTTCAGATGTCTATTAATCTGTGTTTGGCTGGAAGCTCCAGCTCGCCCCTGCATGATATAGAAAGCCCCATTCCTTTCTTTTATTTTCCAAACTGCACCTTCTCAGAGAAATCTACAGCATTAAAAAAAGGTGCCAAAAAGTCCAGTTCCTCATTCCTGGGGACTATAACAACTTCCTCCACTATTGCTGCCAGCAGCCCAAGCTTTTGAGCAGACTTGGGCACAAACCCAGCTTGTGTTAGGCACATCATCACCCTTTGTCTACAGTCTGTATAATCTCCCTGCTTTAGTTTGGGCATGTGACTTCTCTGGCCTCAATCTCTGGGACTGGAGAAGCCACCTGGGAGTTGCTTTGTTCAAATAAACCTGCTATACTTTTTTAGTTCTCCTTGATCTGGCTTACTGCACTGGCGGAGAAACCTATTATTGGGGGACAGAAAACCTATTACCCTATCTAAGGCAAGATTATGAATATATCAAATTAATTTATAGTGGCATATCATTTGTGTTTTAATAAATAAAGTTTGCTTGGAGGTCAGTGCAAAGCAACCATACTAGTCAGCCATACATGCCAGGCAGTAGTGGCACACACCTTTAATCCCAGCAGCCATACTAGTTAGCCATAGAGGCTGGGCGGTGGTAGTGCATGCCTTTAATCCCAGCACTGGAGAGGAATATAAGGTAGGATGAGACAGGAACTTGCTCTCTTTCAGTCTGAAGATTTCATAGAGGTAAGAGCTCGCTCGCTAGTAGTTGGCTGCTCTGCTTCTCTGATCTTCAGGTTGAACCCTAATATTTGTCTCTGGGTTCTTATTATTTGTATTACACTAATTTAAGTAACAACTTTTGATACCAATTGCAATTCTGAGTAAAAAATAGAACTGTGTATTCTAACTCTACATATGTAGTTTGAAATTGCCCAGACTAGTTTTTTCACCCAAACCCTCTCAGCCTTTCCTCCTAGCTCATCTCTATACCTTCTGTCACCTGGTGTTCTCAGAAATTCTCTACCAGGGACCCACAGCCACCACACTTGCCTTGGATCCAGAGAGGGCAACAACAACCAAAGTATATAACACTTATCCAACAAAGACAAGACCACATATCGACATCAAGAAACTCTTCAGACATCATACTCCAGATGACTAGCTCCCAGCACAAGAAGCAAACAGGTATGACCATTTTAATATCTAACAAAATAGACTTCTAGCCAAAACTAATCAAAAGAGATAGGAAAGGACACTACATACTCATTAAAGGGGAGATATCAAGATGACATTGCAATTCTAAACATTTCTACACCAAACACAAGGGTACTCAAGTTCATAAAAGAAGCACTACTACAGCTAGAAATCACATATAGACCTTTACATAGTGATAGTGGGTAACTTTAATACCCAGCTCTTTCCATTAAAAATGTCATGCAAATTATCCAGACACAAATGAAACAGAGAAATGCTGGGGCTAAATAATGTCATAAATCAATGGGACACAGTAGACATTTATAGACTATTTCACCCAAATACAGAAGAATATACTTTATTCTCAGCAGCTGATGGAGTGTTCTCCAAAACTGACATACTTGGACATGAAACAAGTCTCAACAGATATAAGAAAATTGAAGTAACATCCAGCCTTCTTCCTGACTACCATGGGTTAAAGCTGGATATCAATAACAGAAACAACACAGAGTGTACAAATGTATGAAAACTGAACAACTCATTACTGAATGAAAAAATGGGTCAAGACAGAACTCAAGAAGGAAATTAAAAACTTTTAAGGATTGAATGAAAATGCAAGCACGATGTACTCAAGCCTATCAGACACAATGAAGGCAGTTTTAAGAGGCATGTTCACAGCATTAAGTGTCTATGTGAACTGGAGAAATCTCAGTAACTCAGTGACACACATGAAAGCCCTGAAACAACAAGAAGAAATAATACCCTAAAAGAGCAGAATGCAAGAAATAATCAAATTCCATATGGGAACTTATTACTGTAGAAATGTTCTAAAATATATACATATATGAAATAAATCTAAATGGAGTCACCAAATAATAGTGGAGACAATGCCTGCCCCAACTGGATATCTTATGTTACCAAGTTAAATAAACCTTCAGTGCCAGAATTGAGTTACATCTTGTTGAGACCTTGGTCCCATGGAAACCCCAAATATTATAGATTATTGTCAAAGGTATTGGCTACTCTCTGCAACCTAATAGTAAGTAAGCCCCATTGCTGAAGACATATTTATGTATGTCATTGAATACAGAGAGGTAAAGCTGATGCTAACTAGAAGCTTCACTCCTACTGGAATTCATGGTATGGGAATATACTCTGCATGCTACCAGAGGGAAAAGGTAATCATCAATATTTTCTAGCTACAAACCCTGGTTACCTGTAACAGTGACTTGCCTGGAAGATATAGCAATAGTGGCACAAATGTTACCAAAGTAACCAACCACTGTTCTTTTATTCTTTTTTTTTTTTTTTTTTTTTTTTATTTGAAACGGTTTCTCTTATAACAACTCTGGCTGTCTTGGAAATCACTCTGTAGATATGGCTTGCCTCCAACTCATAGAGATCCACCCACTTCTGCCTCCCAAGTGCTGGGATTAAAGGCATGCACCACCACTGCCTGGCAACCAACCACCTTTTAATTGGGCTTTGAAAGCCCACACTGTGAGATGGAACCCAGACCTGACACTGCTAAAGCAGCCACGACCTGAGCCTAGATCGTCCGTGGGCATGGGGAAACCTACTACTATTATTCTGCTAAAGGAATATAGCAATAAAATGACTTTTAATATTCCTGCAAATCAGTATTTTTGTCTGTGATACATAAATATGTAGAAAATATAAAAGTGAACAATAGAGACATTACTTATGTAGCAAAAGCTGAATCTAAGGAAAACAAGACTGGAGTGAAGTTGTCATCACAATCTGAACGGCTAACTACTGGGTAGAAGCAGCAGTTGGAGCAGAGGACAGAATTAGAACCACTAAGAGCCCTTATACTCATCAAATACTACAATATAAGAGAGACTTTCCAAAATTAACTCCATATAAAGCAATGGGTTTGTATGAAGTCATGAAATTACTTTTTGTCAAGTTCTTAGGCTGAAGTGGACAGGACTGATGCATTAGGTAGAAGCCAGAAGTAGCTGGTGCTTAATTTCTCCATTGTTCCTAAGCATTCAGATTCAGAGGTTCTTGATGAATGAGGATACATGTTATTTATTTGTTGTTATGAGTTTATATGCACTGCATGCATACAAGTGCTCTTAGAGGCCAGAAGAGGGCTTCAGATCCCCTGGAACTGGAGTTACAGGTTCTTGTCAGTCATTACAAAGTTACTGGGAACCAAACTTAGCTCTTTTGCAAGAGTAGTAAGTTCTTTTAACCACTGTACAATCTCTCTAGTCCTAAAAGATGTGTCTTATTCTGTGTAGTATCCTCTCCATAAGCTTGACATTAAAAGTCAAGTCATTTAAAAAGAAAAAAAAAAAGGACTCTCAGTACAGAACAGAAATTTGATGTGGAAATGAACCCTAAGAATCTCATTTTACTTGGCATGGTGATACATGCCTGTAATCCCAGCAGAGGCAGAAGGATCACAAATTAGAGGCCTCTGACCTACATAGTAAGTTCTAGGCTAGCCTGGGTTATACAGTAAGACCCTGTCTCCAATAAAACAAAGAAAAAAACATTTATAAAACACCACACTCTCTTTCAGAGTCAATTTCTTAAAAAAGAAAGAAAGAAAGAAAGAAAGAAAGAAGAAAAGAAACAACTACCATCCCCCTCACCAGGTTCTCACTATGTATCCCTAGCTAGCGAACTCAATATGTAGACCAGGCTAGCCTCAAACTCAGAGATCCACTTGCTTTTGCCTCCTGAGTGCTGAGATTAAAGGTGTGTATTACTACTTCTGGCAATTCCTAAAAAAATTTAAATCTATCTATCCATCTATCCATCCATCCATCCACCCAGCCACCCACCCAGCCACGTATCCATCCATCCATCGTGTGTATGATATGTGTGTGCTTGTGCATGTATGTGTGCCATGGCATAAGTATGGAGGCCAGAGGACAACTTTTGGAATTTGGTCCTTTCCACTTTGTCATTTTAGGAACTGAATTCAGGTCATGAGGCTTGGTGGCAGTTGCCTTTACCTGCTGAACCATCTTGCTGTCCCTCAAAGTCAATTTCAATATACACATCAAAATTTTCTTGTTCAGTAGCATTAGAGTTTTGTGTAAATTTCCATTCCATCCCTCCTTTCCTTCCCTTCTTTTTTTTTTTTTTTTCCGAGACAGGGTTCCTCTGTAGCTTTGGAGCCTGTCCTGGAACTAGCTCTTGTAGACTACTAGGCTAGTCGCAAATTTACAGAGATCCACCTGCCTCTGCCTTCCGAGTGCTGGGATTAAAGGCGTGCACTACCACTACCCAATGTAAATTTATTTCTTGGTTTAGATTATTTTTATTATTATTAATTTAAAGTATGTATTCTACTCAAATATATCATTTATGAAAGCAAAATATAATATTATAAAACTTTGCATTATTTTTTCTCCTACTTTTTAAAATTTTTGTAAAATATGTATGTTTATGTTAAATGTGATCAGAAGCACCTATATGTAAGTGGGTGTCCATGGAGTCCAGAAGAGGGCATCACATTCCCCTGGAGCTGGAGTTACATGTAGTTTTTTTTTTTCTTTGGTTTTTCGATGCAGGGTTTCTCTGTAGCTTTGGAGCCTCTCCTGGAACTAGCTCTTGTAGACCAGGTTGGGAGTTACATGTAGTTTTGAGTTGTCCATGTGGGTGCTAGGGCCAAACTCTGGTTCTCTAGAAGAGTTTTTAATCTGTGGAACCATTTTTTCCAGCCTCTTTTCTACCTTTTGGCAGAATTTAAAACTTTCATGTTTTATGCGATGGAGAGATAGATCAGTGATTAAGAGCACTTGTTGCTCTTGTAGAAGACCTAAGTTTGGTTTCCAGCACCCACATGGTGGCTCCCAACCATCTGATCCAGGGGATCTGATGCCCTCTTCTGACCTCTGTGGCACCAGGCAGGCATGTGATAAACATACACACATGCAAGCAAAATACTCATACATGTAAAATAAAATAAACCATACATTTGTTAGGTGTGCTCTGTTGTGAGCCTTTGCTAAGTGGCTTCTTTAGCAAAGTAAAATATTGCATTTGTATCTTCCATTTCCCAGTCTCCATATTCTGAGGCTCAACTTCATAACACATTTATTTGTTTCCCCATTATGGAGTCTGCATTTTTCATCATTGAAGTAGGGCTACCATCTAGTGGTGAAAGCATATAGCAGCTCTCCATCATGCTTGCTATTTAACATTTTAAAATATAAGAAAATAACAAGAATCATTATTTACTGCCAGTGAGAGGAATGAAACAATCTCCCACCAGATCTAGTCAACCTGACATACAAGTTGAATCATATGTCAGTTTCCCTTCTTTATATATGTAAAAATGAAAACTAATTCACAATATAGGCCAAAAGGAAATGTTTGACTCTATTACATGCTAGTTTTGAAAGCAGATTAAATACAGACATAAATTAACAAAGAATTCTAACTATAGGTGATGAGTGCAGATAGACACACTCAAACAATAGGAGCCTGGCTCTTCTACCTGGAAAGGCATAGTGAATGGATCACCAATTTATTCTTTCATTGTTATGGCTATGAAATTTCTTCAATGTCTTTCTAAATAACTTGGAAAACTAAAAATTTTCTAAAAATGTGATTTCTTTCTCTGTCAAGAGAAAAGGGGAACGGGTTTAAAAGTTCTTGGTGGTGAGAAGTAGCAACGGCACAGCTTAGCCACTCCAGCCTAAGTGATAGATGCAGGGCAGGCGAGACACCATCTGCGTGAGCCTCAGAATAACTCAGATGATGCCAGTGCCATGAGGAAGTCTTAGAAGGCTTATTGCTCACTTCAAAAACTTAAACGGGCCGCCTGCTTTTTCAAAAGCTGGCATATGTTGGCATGCATAAGTAGAGCATTTATTCACCAACACACAAAACTGCAATCCAAAGGCTGTAATTTACTAGTATTTCATATTTTCACTTTCACTCACTATCAAAAGGCTTTTTTCCATTGGTAATGTTCAGGAAATAAAGAATATAGGCTTATTTATAGAGTAATTTCTTACTTAGTTGATGTTCTTTCTGGTCTAAAAACAACTGACAAAACAGTTACCAAAATAAAATATATATTCCTGTATCACAGACTTTCATGATTTATGTAATTATGATCTTCACTGTTTTTGCTATGAGCAGGCTCTCTTTAGCTTGGTCACTTTCATGCCCAAGAATACAATTAAACAATTTATACTAGACCTTATGTTGCATTTGTTCTAGAAAAAACTTACTGTACTTTAAAAAAATATCAAAGTTCCAGCTACTTCATGACATTATTTGACTAGAATTCATAATGGAAAGAGCACTCGAAAGAACAGATAAGCAATGAAAAGTTCTTCTTTTAGATACTCACTGTTATATTTTTGTTTTGACCTATTTGTGGCACTGGGACACTGCATGCCAGACAAGTGCTTTACTGCTGCGCCACACACATTCCCAGCCCTTTATTATTGTACTTCTCTGCACTTCTTTTGGGGGGCTGGTATAAGCTTACTACAGTAGCAGTCATTCAGTATCTCTGTATGGTAGAGTCACATTCTGTATTTCCAATTGAGCCTTGATATTCCAGTTCATGCTGCTGTCTCAAACTGCTCTATTATTGTTATAAGTACTTTGCAGTCTAATGCCTACTTCTGAGCAATAGATTCATTCTTGTAAATTGGAGACAAAGTAGCATAATATTAACAGCAAAATATAAATAAATTATAAACATGTAAGCAATCATATGCAAACACCATGAAAATGGTAACAGCAGAGATAACTAACTGTATCATGAGTGACTAGTGTTTTTTTTTTTTTGTCCAACAATTATTGAGCTGATTTCTTAAAAAAAAAATGGGATTTTGTAGCTTTTTTCTTTAAAATCACAAACTTCTTGGGTCCTAGTTGCTGGAATACCATTGACTACAATAGGTTCAGGCATGTCAAAAAATAGCAAACTAGCAAGAATGAAGAATATTTATCTCTTCACTTTTCTGTTCATTAAGTTCTTTTCTGATAATAAATTCAAAATAAAACACTTTTCAAGATTTTTCTTTCTTTTTTTTTTTTTTTGGAGACGACCTTACTTCATGGCCCAGGCTGGTCTCCCAAACTTGAGATCCTTCTGCCTCAGCCTCTGAAATAGCTGAAATTATATTCACACACTGAAAAACTTCAGTTATGCTGTTAATGTGCCCTGAGTTTACAGACTAGCAAATAATCAAGACTGAATAATTCCCTTTGGATCTGTAGAATTATTTAAAAAACTTGGTGTGTATGTATGCTTGTGTGCCCACACATGTACGTAGGATGAGAACAACCTGTAGGAGTTCTGTCCTTTTACCATGTGGTTTCTGGGGGACTGAACTCAAGTCCACTTACCACTTAGTGGTAAGTACCTTTACCTGTTGAGCCATCTCATGAATGTAGACTCCTTAAGCAAGAATAATTTCACAGTATTAGGTATGTAGCTCAGTTGTAGAATACCTGTCTAGTCTCAAAAAAGAAAAATTTTAAAAAAGAGAATTATTTTACTTACTTAATAAAATATTAAATGTGTGGCTGTTAAGTGGCATCATATTTGAGTACTGAGACAGATAAATAAAATAGGTAAATAAAGTTCATTTTCTCATGTAGTTTATAATATAGAGTAGATAGACAATAACCAAAAAAATTAAATGTCAGAAAAGAGTTAAGAAAAATGAAGCAGAAAGTGATCTGGGGCTATCTAAGCAAGAATCTGGAAGTGAGGGTGAATCAGTGTGATATGAATGAAAACCTGTAGGAGAGCATTCTATGTCGGGGAGGAGGAAGAGCAAAGCACCCGAAGCAGAAATGGGCCTCCTAGTCACAGTGAGGAGAGGCAGAGGGCAGAGAGTTAATATTAGCAAGCAAGGTTAGGAATGAAAGGTTGGTTCAACATATGTAAATCAATAAATGTAATTGCACCATTTAACTATACTAAAGGACAGAAATCACATGATCATCTTGATAGATACAGAAAAGGAGTTTGACAGAGTTGAAAATACCTTAATGATAAAACTACTGGAGAGCCAAGTGGTGGTGGCTCACACCTTTAATCCCAGCACTAGGGAGGCAGAAGCAGGTGGATCTCTGTGTTTTCGAGGCCACCCTGGTCTACAAGAGCTAGTTCCAGGACAGCTAGGACTGTTACACAGAGAAACCCTGTCTTGAAAAACAAACACACAAACAACTCCCCCCTCCCAAACAAAAATAAAACAAAAAACCAAACCAAAAAAACTCCTGGAGAAATTAGAAATAGATGGAAAATACCTCAAAATAATAAAAACTATATATTAAAAGGAAAAAATGCTAGCATTTTCTCTAAAATTTGGAACAAGACAAGGATGCTCACTCCCTCCACTTTTCTGAGTCTTAGCTAGAGCAGTAAGAAAAGAGAAAGATATAAAAGAGATACAACCAGGAAAAGAAATAAAACTCTCTATTTGCAGATGACAAAATCCCATACTTAAAGACCCTGCCACAGTTGGGTGGGTGGGGCGCATGTCTTTAATCCCAGCACCTGAGAGGCAGAGGCAGGCAGATTTCTCTGAGTTCAAGATCAGCCTGGTCTACACAGTGAGTTCCAGAAAAAAACCCTTACATTTTATTTTAAAATTTAATCTTCCCTCTTTCCTTCCTTCCCTCCCTCCCCCCCCGTTTCTGTCTCTCTGCCTCTGTCTCTGTCTGTCTCTCTGTTTCTCTCTCTCTCTGTCTCTGTCTCTCTCTGTCTCTGTCTCTCTGTCTCTCTGTCTCTCTGTCTCTCTGTCTCTCTCTCTCTCTCTCTCTCTTTCGTGTACACACATGCCATGGTGTGTGAGTACGGAGGTCAGAGAACAACTTATGGGAGTTGGTTCTCTTTTTCCACCATGTTGTTCCAGGTACCAAACTCAGGTCATTAGGCTTGCTGGCTAGGGTGCTGAGCCTTTTTTGTTTGTTTGTTTGTTTTGGAAACAGTGTCTTTCTATGTAGTCCTGGAACTTGCTTTGTAGACTTGAATGGCTTTCAAATTCATAGAGATCCACCAGCCTTTGCCTCCTTAGTGCTTGGATTTAAAAGCAGGCATCACTGTCTAGCTGCTGAGTTTTCTTACTGGCCAACATCTTTCAAAGTTTTCTAGCATCAAAAGAAAACCAATGGAAAAGCAAAGAAAGATATTTCGACAAGAGGAAACTACTCAAATAATGTAGTAGCCAATTGTTATATTAGAACTATACTCTCAAAATGACAGAATTCTCCCTAGAGGAGACTACCCTGTTGAGCTGTTATCTAAGTAAGCCATTGGCAAAGGTTGTCTCACTTGAATCTGTCTGTGAGTATGAAGTGTGCCTTGAGCTTGTGTTTTGAATACCCATTTGGGCTGAGGCACCACTGCTGGCCTGTACCCTCTTACTCATGATGACATTTACCTGTGACTCACTAGATCAGACTGTACTTCAGAAACAAGGAGTGCGAGCATCTCACAAACTGGAGTTGTGTGCATGCTATTCTAGATTCCTACATGGTTTGTTCTCTATTTACATATAGATATATCTCCTTATCTCTAGACACAATGTTAGGGGTCTAGAAACACATTTTTGAGGAGATAAACTGTTAATAATTATTTTCAGTATTACTTGGAAATGCTAAAGCTCAACCAAATATGAACATTTCTAAGAGCAAAGACACTGGATAGAAAGGTGGATTAGAGGTTAAGAGCACTGGCTGCTCTTCCAGAGGATCCAGGTTCAATTCCTAGCATCTACATGGCAGCTCACAGCATTCTTGAAGCTCCAGTGGGAATCTGATCCCCTTTTGGCTTCCTCAGGAACCACATGCACATGAGCACAGACCCTCATGGAAGTGAAACACCCACACAAATAAAAATAAGTCTCAGAAAAGAGTAATTATATGTTTCATAATACCAGACAGAATATCAGTGCAATTTTATACCACAGACCTCTGTTAAGTATTGACCCACATATGAAAGGATATGAATATAAATAAAACATTACCCATTTATTTTTACTTTTTACCTTCTTTCCATTTAAAATAATCATTATAGCCCAAATTACCTTCTGTACGACAATGTGAAAGTCTGGATGGTAAATAACAATAAAGAGATGACTTAAGCAGTTTTATTATGACAAATGAGTACTCATCTTACCGTGGTGATATAGCGGGAATGGAATTCCGGAGCATCTTTCAGGAAGGTGAGGCCAGGGTGTGTATCTACCACATCCTTAAAAAGATTGAAATCAAAACAATGTTAATAAACATTAAAAAAATTCTTCAGAAACCTTTCCTTCTTGTGGAAAAAGCAGATAGTTGAGCAAATATTCTATTCTGGAATACTGTACAGTACACTGAAAATTTAAACATGTTTATAATACATGATTTTCTTTTCTTTCCTTCTTTTTTTTTTTTTTTTAACAGAACTTGCCTCAAGTTTATTTGTAAAAACAGCATAAGGTCCTGAACATCTGCAAATACTGTGTAGGTGTTCACACCAGTCCATCAGTCTTCACATTGGCAGACTGAGACCTTTTTTATGGGGCCTTCATAGGGGCCTGGGCACCTTTGGGAGCCTGAGCTGCAGCTGAGGCCTCTGCCTTGGCTTGAACCTTGAGCTTTGTTTTTTGGAGCCTACGACCCCTGGCCATGTAGCTTCTAATCCGCTTCCCAAGCTTGGGATGAGCAATTAAAGCCAGGCGGGTGAGTTTGCGGCTGGGGCCCTTTGGCACCTTGGGCTTCACCACCTGGGGCTTCACCAGGGCCTTGATGGCCTCCGCACGTGCGCTCATGGCCTTTGCATTATTTGCCTGCATCTTCTTCAGGCCTTTCTTGTTGTGCTTCTTGGCAAAGCGCATGTTCCTCAGGAACTTGGGGTCAACCCCCTTGAGAGATTCGTATCTTTGTGACCGGGGTTTCTTGATGCCATTTCTGTGCCATTTCCGGGACTGATTGTGTGTGGTGTGGTTCTTGGACTTGGCCATGGCTGGACTGTAATCGGCGGCAATACATGATTTTCTACACACACAAAATGCTTAAATACAAAATTTTAAATTAGCTCTTTGGCCTCGGCGGCAGAAGCAAGATGACGAAAGGAACGTCATCCTTCGGAAAGCGTCGCAACAAGATGCACACATTGTGCCGCCGCTGTGGCTCTAAGGCCTACCACCTTCAGAAATCTACCTGTGGCAAATGCGGCTACCCGGCCAAGCGCAAGAGAAAGTATAACTGGAGTGCCAAGGCTAAGAGACGAAACACTACCGGGACTGGGCGGATGCGGCACCTAAAAATTGTCTACCGAAGATTCAGACATGGATTCCGTGAAGGGACAACCCCTAAACCCAAGAGGGCAGCTGTTGCAGCATCCAGTTCATCGTGAGGATTTCAATCTGTCATAAAATAAATGTTCTGGTTTCCAAAAAAAAAAAAAAAAAAAATTTTAAATTAGCTATATTTGGTGATGTGTGAATCAAATGTTTTAGAGGTATGTACTGTAATTCTAACACATTAAGGGCTGTTAGGAAAAGTTATCCTACAGATCTTGGTAGAGTATACTAAGAATAATGACAGAGACAAGCCAATGAAAATTATTTTCTTTCTTAATATATAGGCATCAAATTTTTGGGAAAAATAGCACAAAGTCAAGTTAATGCCCATCAATTTTTATTAAAATAGTTGTAGCCAGGTGTGCTAGCATACTTGCATTTCTACAAGTGAGAAGAGATAAGACTGATCTACAGAGTGAGACCATATTTCAAAAGGAAAAAAGATTATTCAGAAAAAATTGTTTTCAATTTAAGATTTTGTTTACCTAAAATCCATTATCTTGTTCTCATGGCAGATTATGAGATAAAACTTTTTTTATTGTCTAGCTGGAATTTTAAAGAACCCTTGACCTTAGAGACTGTAAAGAGAGTTTCTAGGTTCCTCCTAAATTAATAGCCAGAGGCAACTACAATACCTACCAAAACAGGCATATGATGTGTGATGTCCTGCTGTATATATGTTGCTTTTATTGGTTGAGGAATAAAGATTTTGGGGCCAATGGCTTAGCAGCATAAAGCCAGGGAGGAAATCAGAACAGAGATAGAGTAGGCAGAGTCCAAGAGACACCATGTAGCTACGAAAGGAGAAGGACTGGATGGACCCTTACTGGTAAGCCACAGCCTCATGGTGATACACAGATTAATAGAAATGGGCTAACTTAAAAAGTAAGAGCTATCTAGAAATACTCTTGAGCCATTGGCCAAACTGTGTTGTAATTAATATAGTTTTTGTGTGATTATTTGTGTATGGGCAGCCGGGAAACATTAAGAGCAGTCTCTGGTTACAGACATATCTATATTTTACTGCTTATGGTTTGTATATTTGGAAATAATTTTAAATTTTCAGATGAATTGTGAAAAATATTGCAGGGAAATTCTCTATGCCTTTCTTCCAGACTCCAGAGACAGTAACAAATCACAGAACAATTATCAAAACTAGGAAATAAACATCTATATAGCACTGAACTACAGACCTTATTCAAAGTTCAACATTTCCCAATTCTGTTCCTCTAGTCTACTGCATGTAGTCTTTATGGTTTCTCTGGTCTCTGTTCTGTTTGGTCCTTCTGTATTTCATGAGTGCAGTGTTTTTAATGAAGTCTGGTAAATTACGCCTCTTGGTTTGGTTTTGTCTTAAGTTTTCTTCAAGTAGAAGCTTCTTCAAGTTTTCTTCAGACATTTTCATCAGAAATACTATAGAAGCGATGCTGTGTCCCTTTCCAGTGCACCACACAGGCAATATATGATTAGTTTTATGGCTCAAATTGATCTAGCTTTGGCTATCTGGAACTTTTTCATTTAGGAGCCCGTGTCTGTCTGACTGCCCTGTCCTTTTGCACTTTAAGTTCATCTTGTATTTTCCTTTTCCATGTATCTACCTTCTCCCCAAGAATCTGTAGTCCATTTTACTGGAGAAGAATTTTAGAAATGAAGCCTAGGTACTATGTGTGTCCACTATTACTCAGCATCGTGGTTCTCAGACTCTATTAGCAGGCATAACTAGGAAATACATGTATGTGCCTTTGTGAAACTTTATGAATATATATCAAATACTGTGTATTAACAAGTAACTCTGATTCCAATCCAATACCACAAAGTTTACTTAAACCTTCCTTCTTTCCTTTGTAACTATAAAAGTGAGAAACCTGGCTCTCATCTAAAATGTAGCTACTTATTTGTTCAATTCTACTATACCAAGAGAACCACTAACACCAGTGAGAAATAAACATACTCAATATGTTATTTGTATATAGTTCCTTTGGTCTTTTAAAATAATTTTTTTGTTTGTGAATTTTACACACATCTACAATGGGCTTTGATCAAATGGATCCTCCCATTCCCTTCCTTCCAATTCTTTCCTTATTACCCATCATTCTTCATTTCATGTCTTCATTTTTAAAACTCACCAGGTCCACTTAGTGCTGCATGCATGTGCATGAGTGTAGGACCATTTATTGGAGCATGGGTAGTTTCTCAAGGGCCACATCCCTGAAGAAAACTGACTTCCCCTCCTTTAGCAGCCATCAATTGCCAATAGCTCCTCAGTAAGGACTTCATGAGCTCCTCCCTGACCCATACTGAGATTTTTGTCCACTTGATTTTGTGCAGGTCTTGTGCATTCAGACACACACATGCAATGTCCCTGTCGTATCTGAAAAACTCTGTTTTCTTTGGCTCTTACAATCATTGTGCCCCTCTTCTGTAATGATCCTTGTCCCACTTAGAGCTGAGAATTCCACAGTCTTTTATGCTCTGCACACTGACCAGTTGTGGATCTTTGTATAATTGCCATCTACTGCAGAAAAAAGCAGAATCTAGGTCCTCAGCAAGTGCTTTTCATCACTGAGCCATCTCTCTAACCCCGAATCTTCTGGGATAAATGTCACTGGGTCATAGCATATTCTATTTGGTAGCATTTTTATCACTAATCATGAAATTGCATTTATTTGTAGTTTTCTTTGTACTGTGGTTACCTGACTTAGGTATCAGTGATGTTCATTTCAGAAATAACCTATAGAGTATCCATTTTAATACTGCAATGATTTAGAAAACATTAGACTACCTAGTCTGAAGATTTGATCAATTTCCCCTATGAAGCACTTAGCATTGGTTCCTTTTAGAGAAGTAGTTTATTATCAAGAGAAGGGCCTATCACTGACATCATCTGAAGGCTTCTCGTGTGGAGTGCTGGCATCACACCAATGTGAAGATAAAATGAGGAGACTGGAGAGAGGTGGGATCATGTCCCTGCAGGGAGAGAGGTGGGATCATGTCCCTGCAGGGAGAGAGGTGGGATCATGTCCCTGCAGGGAGAGAGGTGGGATCATGTCCCTGCAGGGAGGAGGAGGAGAATGCGTGGCAGGTATCTTTCCTCGTTGGATTGTAGTCACTGGTGTCAGTCCGACTCTGAGTTTAGTCTTACATGTCAGACAGTTGCACCTTACATTCTATTTGTGTTCTACCTACCACCCAGTGTGCCTTTCTCACAGATGAAGTCATGGGTGAGGCATGCATTCCAGTAATTAGGACAGAACTTGGGCATGTTGCTCTGCAGAGCATCAGCTACTCTGTTCCAAGCCCACTACCACAATGACACACACGACTATAAAATAGTCTTTTGTGACTTTAAGTTTTCTTCTGCTTCAATGTAGGCATTTGCTATTTGATAATATTAGCATTTTATTCATTTTGTCTTTTGAAAATGTATTTGGGGACAGAGAGATGATCCAATGGTTAAGAGCATTGGCTGATCTTCTAGATGACCTGAGTTCAATTCCCAAAACCCACATGGTGGCTCACAACCATTTGTAACGACAGTCCCAGGGGACCTAACACCCTCCTCTAGCCTCCATGGGCACCAGGCACACATGTGGTGGACAGACATACAGACAAAGCACTCATACACATAAAATAAGTAAACAAAAAAAATTTTAAACTTTTTCTTTTTTTAAATATTTATTTATTTATTTATTATGTATACAATGTTCTGTCTGTGTGTATGTCTGCAGACCAGAAAAGGGCACCAGACCTCATTATAGATGGTTGTGAGCCACCATGTGGTTGCTGGGAATTGAACTCAGGACCTTTGGAAGAGCAGGCAATGCTCTTAACCATTGAGCCATCTCTCCAGCCCCAAGTAAACAAATTTTAAAGTGTACTTACTTCTTTTAAAATTAATTTTTAAAGTTAGTGTATGTTGGGAGTATATGTTGGTCAGATGTTACAGTCTGCTATAGTCTGGCAGCTTTCTTTAAGCTTGGCAACATGGAAGACTCCCCTCTTCCCTCAGTGAGGCTTCCTGCTCTTTACCTAGCATTTACTGAAGGCTGTCTCTAGGCCTGGATGCCTGACTTATCTCAGGGATGACCCTTTACACAGTTCCCTGCAAACGCTCTTCCCCTACTGACCACATGGTAATCAGGCAAATGCTCTAGCCATTTTGATAGTGCTGTGCTTCTACTAATCCAGCTATTACATGATAGTAGTCTGCCACTTAATGCAAATTCAGGTTTGTCCTGTGGCTTCCCATTGTTATATATTTCCTATACTCTGGAATCAAGTTGAGCTGATTCACTGAGGTCACATCCCAGATGGCTATCTCTATCTGAACCCTGATCCCTGCGTCTGCTCCTTCCACCCTCATGGACTGATGGCTGACCACCCCAAGGAAGAAGCAGAACTACAAGTATACCACTGTTGCTGGTTCCTTTCTCTCAATAAAATCCTTCCTTCTATCACATATATTTTGTTATCCTTTCTTTCTCTGAATCCTGTAAGTTCCCTCCTAGCCTCCTTTCTACTTTCATGACACTCTTTTATGTCATGTGATGCATGTATTTGTGTGTGTGCACGCACGCACGCACACACACACACAAATTTAAACCTAGAACCCACATGAGAAAAAACATACAAGATTTGTCTGAGTCTGGCTTATTTCACTTAATGATCTCAAGTCCTTTTATGTTTTTTCAAATGTCATGATATAATTTCTTTTACAGGTAAAAAATATTCTGTTGTGTATATGTACAACCCCATTTTCCTTTGATTAAATTAGTTGTTGGCCTGTTTTGTTAATATTGTCAAGCACTAAGATTTCAATGTAAGCCTTTAATCCTATCACTCCAGAGTCAGATGAAGGCAGATCTCTGTGAATTTGAAGGCATTCTAGTCTACATGGGGAGTTCCAGGCCAGCCAGGGCTACATAGTCAAACACTGTCTCAAAATAAAGACAAAAACAAAACAAAACAAAAAAAGATTTTGATTTAGCAAAAATGCTACTGATTTTCTATTCTCTGTCTCTTTAGCTCTTGATCAATATTGGTGCTAGGTTGACAAGTAGATTTTTTTTCCCTCAATTTGTGTATGTGCAAAATCTCCATAACAAGACTAGGCAGCGTGACACATACCTCTAATACTAGCACTCAGGAGTTTCAGCAGAAGGACTGTGAGTTCAAAACAGTTTAAGTTCCATGGTGAGTTTGAAGTCAGTCTTAGCTATAAGACTGTAAAATCATTTCTCAAAAAACACATTGCAGCTGGGCATGATGACACATCATGGATTAAAGAATAGCACTCAGGATGCAGAGACTAGCAGATCTCTTTGAGTTTGAGGCCTATATAGTAAGTTTCAGGCCAGCCAGATATACTTAAGGAGACCCTGCCTCAAAAACAAAACCAAACAAGCAAAACAATAAAACATTTTTCATAGTTAAAAACTTTGAAGAATTGGGTGGGTTATATAGCTTAGTTTGTAGAGTGCCTAGGATGTATGAAATCCTTGGTTCAATGTCTAGCATCTCATAGCCCATCTGTGGTGGTGCATGTCTATAATCCTTGGGAAGAAGGCAGAAGAATCAAGAGTTCAAGGTCATTTTACCCGTCATCTTTGCTCCTCCCTCCAAGTCCCTTTCTCACTTTCATATCTTTTTGTTTTGTTATCCACTTATTTCAACCATGGTTCTGTGAGTGATCACAGGTTTGGAACTATCGGCAAGTCTGGTAGGCTCATCAAAGCCTACCAACTACCAAATGAAATGACTGTCCCTTCTTTAGAGTCTATCAGCAGCCAGTAATTCAGCAGGTAAAGTATGCAGGTTAGTTTCTGTCAATACAAATCTAGACATTTGTGGGAAGAGGGATTTCAACTGAGAAACTGCCTCCATCAGATTGGCCTGTAGGCACGATTATGGAGCATTTTCTTGGTTAATGATTAATGTGGGAGGGCCCAACTCACTGTGAGAGGTAGCACCGCTGGTCAGGTGATCTTGAGTGGTTTAAGATAGCAAGATGAAGCTGGGCGGTGGTGGCGCACACCTTTAATCCCAGCACTCGGGAGGCAGAGACAGGCGGATCTCTGTGAGTTCGAGGCCAGCCTGGTCTACAAGAGCTAGTTCCAGGACAGGAACCAAAAAGCTACGGAGAAACCCTGTCTCGGAAAATCCAAAAAAAAAAAAAAAGAAGCCATGGAGAGCAAGCCAATAAGCAGCTTTCCTCCATAATTCCTTCCTGACTTTCCTCAGTGATGGACTGCAATTGGGACATATAAGTCCCAATAAACCCTTTCCTTTTCAAGTTGCTTTTGGTTAGAGTTTTATCAATGAGAAGTAAACTAGGGCAGAGGTTATAGTCCCATGAGCCCCCTCCCTGAACCATTGCTGATGACAGGCCCAGTCTTGTGTGTGCCCAGTGCAAACAATGCTAGCTGCAGTTAGACCATATTTGCAAGGGCTGTGTCATGAAATGACAGCCCTTCACAGTCCTTCTCCCAGTCTTCCAGCTCTTAATTTTTTCTGCTCCCTTGCCCGTGATGTTTTCTGGGCTTCACATAGTGTGGTATAAGTGTCCTATTTAGAGCTGAGCACCCGGTGATCACTTTTTCTCAGAATCCTGAGCAGTCATAATACTCATTTTCTCATGTGTGGTGAGAGCATTGAAAACCTATTCTCGGGAATTTTCAAGAATATACATTGTAGTCAGGTATGGTGGCACACACCAAATCCAAGCACTTGGGAGGCATAGGCAGGAGGATTTCTGAGTTCAAGGTCAGTCTTGTCTACAGAGTGAATTTCAGAACAATTAGAACTATATAGTGAGATCTTATCTCAAAACAAAACAAAAAGAATACACATTGTTATTGATTATATTCAGTGAATTGCACAATAATCTCTTGAACATACTCCTATCTAAAAATTTGGATCCTTGCTGAATATCTTCCCCAACACTATGGGTGACAAAGACAGGAGGGTCACTGATACTGAGTTCCAGGTTCAGTGAGAGATCCGTCTCAGAGGAATCAGGTGGAGAGTGAAGAGCAGGGTGTCACCCTCTGGCTTCCATGAGTACAGAGTGTACCCTTAGAATGCGCGCGCAACACACACACACACACACACACACACACACACACACACACACACTTTCTCTCTCTCTTTTAGATTCTGGGAGTGATTTATTGTAAAACAGAAGCAGAGAATTTCTGGATTTGAAGGATATGGCCATGGATCACTGCTACTTCAATAATAGCCCTCAAATTCAACCTGTGGTACAGCTCCATGCCGAAGGAACCTCAGTTAACATTTTCTTCCAGACTAGTATATAAGGGCTGATGTTAAAAAACTTCAAAAAGTGAAAGAAAAGAAAAACTTCTTAAAAAATTGTTTTTAGATTTCTTTATTATTTTATGTGTTATGAGTGTTGTGTCTGTGCACCACATGCCCGGTGCTCACAGAGGCCAGAAGAGGATGTTGAAGCTATCATGTGGGTGCTGAGAATCAAACCCAGGTCCTCTTCAAGAGCAACAGTGCTCTTAACCATTGGGCCAATGCTCCATCCCAAAGATATTTATAGTTCTGAGATTTATTCTTAAAGATCTGAACTATATCCTTTCTACATGTAGAAAACACATTTGTAAACAACAGATTTTAACATCTTAGAAACAGAAAAGAAAAAATGAGAAGTGTACTATTGTTTCATTTATTTGGCTCCATTAGTGAAAATTGTTTCACATGAGTGAGTACTTTGGAAGAGTAATACAGAGCCTATGCAAATAATATAAATTACTAATCTCCCTGTAATCTGATGATAGTAGTAGGGCCCACTGCCCTTAACCTAAATCATTCCTAGGCTGCTGTGCTCTCACAGGCAGGCTTTGTTTCTTTTTTTCTCCCCTACGAGTACATTCCCCCCACTCTCTGTTCCTGTCTACCTTTATGGGCTGGTGGAAACTGTCTTTCAGACCTCAGCATGCTTGATTCAAGTTTCCATTCTTTTATTCCATTATTCACTCATTCAATGGTTTCTTGAGACAGATCTGGGTATGTTATGTAGCATAGGTGACATTCTCTCGCTCAGGCTCCTAGAGCCAGGATTACAGGAAGGCATTGGCATTCGCCACCATGCACAGCTTCTTCCTATTCTAATCTTATGTACAAATAGATCTAGTGGAAAAACTAGAGGACCATTTTGGATGAGCTCTAATCAAAGAGTCAAGACACCCTGAGTGAAGACTCCAGAGTTCATTATAGTTGTTTTGATTTCTTGCTTCTCACTAGATTCTTTATTTTTAATTTTATGATCATAACCTTTCCCTCCTTTAGCTCCTCCTGGATGCCCAACTTTATGTTTTTCTCACTTAAAACAACAACAACAAAACCAAGTCAGGTGGTGGTGGCGCACACTTTTTTTTTATTCTTTTTTAATTAATATTTCCACCTGCTCCCCGTTTCCCATTTCCCTCCCCTCCTCCCAAATATTGCCCCCTCCCCCCACTCCCCTCCCCCTATCCCCACTCCTCTTCTCCACCCCCCACACCATTCCCCCTCCCTCTCGATACTGAAGAGCAGTCCAAATTCTCTGCCCTGCGGGGAGACGAAGGTCTTCTATCTACGTCCAGGAAGGTGAGCGTCTAAACAGGCTAAGCTCCCACAAAGCCAGTTCATGTATTAGGATCGAAACCTAGTGCCATTGTCCTTGGCTTCTCATCAGCCTTCATTGTCCGCCATGCTCAGAGAGGTGGCACACACTTTTAATCCCATGTGACAGCACTTGGGAGGCAGAGGCAGGTGGATCTCTGTGAGTTTGAAGCCAGCATGGTCTACACGAGCTAGTTTCAGGATAGCTAGGGCCATTACACAGAGAAATCCTGTCTCTAAAAACTAAAAAACAACCAACCAAACAAAAAACCAGAACACACACATAGACACACAGACACACCCTACCACTGCCACCACTACCACTATGGAGTTCATTTTATGTTGGCCAACTATTTCTGAGCATGAGGCTTGCCCTGGAGTATGGTTGATAAACTCAGTGCCATGCTGTTAAGAAAACTGATTCTCTCTCTTCCAGCAGCTATCAGTTCCTCATAGGTTCTTAACTATGGTTGATATTAGTATTTTCAAAGCTATCTTTCTTTTTTAAAGATTTATTTATTTATTATGTATAGTGTTCTACCTGTATGCCAGAAGAGGGCATCAGATCTCATTATAAATAGCTCTGAACCACCATGTGGGTGTTGGGAATTGAACTTAGGACCTCTGGAAGAGCAGCCAGTAGTGCTCTTAACCTCTGAGCCATCAGTGCAGTCCCTATCTTTTCCATTTCTAAGGTTTCATAAGATGTTTCACTGGTTTCTGTGAATGACTAAGGAGAAGGCCAAATGCAGTGTAAGCAGCCCTGTTTTGTCTATTTTATACTATGGGTTCTGTTTTAGATTTCGTCTAACAAAAGATTTCATTACTAAAACAACTATAAAAACCATTCTTAGTAATCTGGCCTCTAGATATATGTAGCTCTGTTTACATAGTATTATAGTTGTATCTTAAAATAAAAAAGAAAAAATGTCTTACCAGTCATGGTGATGTGTACCTTAATCCTAGCTTTTGAGATTAAAAGTTTGATGTTAGCCTGGGACTATACAGTAAGATCCTGTCACTAACAAACGGACAAACAACTCCAGAACCATCTAGCCAACCAGCCAAACAAACAACCCCCCACTTTCAAACTCCAAAAGTAAACTCCAATCTATATATCTATATATCTATATATATCACCTGAAGTAAAGGAATAAAATCCTCCTGTTCCAGATAGCTGCAGCTGGGTTTTGCTAGGAGCCAGATGAACTTAGAGGCATCATCATGATGGTTATTTAGCAACCTACAAAAGAAGCACTAGTTAGGAAGGTGTGTTATTCAGAACATACAATGCCTACACATTGACAGGCTGGTAATTTTAGTTTGACTTGAGTGTACTTAGATTAAGAGTCAAATGCTTGGCTGAGTGTGTACACACCTTCAATCCCAGCGTTCAGGCGGCAGAGGCAGGTGAATCTTTGAATTCAAGGTTAGCCTGGTCTACAGAGGAAGTTCTAGAACAGCCAGGCCTCCAAGAGAAATCTTGTCTTGAAAACAAACAAACAAACAAACAAACAGAATCAACTACTCTCTGTCTTTTTTGTTTTCAGTGCTGGAATTAAAGGGTAAGCTTTGTGCATGTACTCTTCTATAAATTATCCTCTATCCAAATGTTCCCTTTTCAATGGCTTTCATGCTTCTAATTTTTGTCAAAGTAGTATCTTAATAAAATCTCAGTTACAGGATGGTAAACTAACTTTCTACAATGTTTTTGAGTTGAGACCACAGCGTAAAATGAACTAATATAGACAAAATATGTTACTAAGTATACTTAGTGGGGAAAGCCCATTCGGTTTAGCACAGGATATCTAGAACAAGAATTTCTGAGAAATACTGCAGAAAGAAAGAAATATTGCAGGCAGACTACTATGCATTATAGAAACAGGAAATTCTTGTTAGGCTGACATATCCATGGCCAGCCCCATGGGGGGCTTTTAAACTTTGACTTAAAAGAACAGCTTTAGAAAATCAGTCCTCTGTTAAGTCTTCTAAGTTTCTAGAATTCTTCCCCTCCAACTATTTGCTGGGTATGTCCATATACTCTGACAGAAAAGTCAAAACACTGAAAAAGCAAAGTCTAAAAGCTTTCTAAACTATTAGTCCTTTTCCTGAGTGTGTGTGTGTGTGTGTGTGTGTATGTGTATTATGGTACCAGTCTTAGTTATCTGGGTTTTAAAACTTAAAGTAATTTAATTTTTTCTATTTCTAATTCTCTATATCCAATAATTAACTCCAAATTTTTTAATTTTCCTTCATTAGTCATTTATTGAATGGCGAGTATATGTCAGGTATTGCATCTGGCCTTGAATGAGCTTGGGTAAAAGGAAATAAGACAGAATTTTATTCCCTATGAGAAGTGTACAGTCCAGTTTTTGGTAACCAGTGGAATCATACTACTGTGGAACAGTCATGATATTAAGTAACAAGAACAAGGTATCATGAAAGGACAGAGGAGGTCTATGAGATTTCCTGCAGAGTGAAGTAGAAAAGAAGGGGGTTACAATAAGGAGGGCAGCACACACAGATGCCTGGTGTGAGATTCATACAGCATTGGGCAACACAAAGTTCAGAGTTAGTAAGAGGAGGGGATAAGTGCAAATAAAATCTAAGAAGGCCTCTTTGGTATTAGGTCAAGAATTTGCTCAATAGAAGAATTTTAGCTCGGACAGTGAGATAGTCAGATGTGTTTTTCAAAAACAGCAAGTGTGAGGCTGTAGGGGTCTGAGCATGGACAGTGGAAATGGGAGACAGAAAGGGGCACATCTGGTAGAAATGAGAAGTTATGGTGCTCTGTAGCACATGGGTGAGAAGAAAGGTGAAGTTCATCATGCTCGCCAAGGTTCTAGCTGAGACTGCTAGGTGTCTGGAATAGAGAAACCCAGGAAGACTGGAGTCCTGAAGAAATTTTCCTGGAAATGTTCTGGACAACTGCTTCTTCCTGTTTCCCCTGTGCTCTATAAGCTCCGGCATTACAGACCCAGGGTGAGACTGCTAGGGAGGGTTCCAACGGGCTTCAGTGTTCATCTAACCTTTCAGTGCAACAATTCTAAACCAATCTGATTACACAAGCACCTTACTAAAAAAATGTACAGTACTCTACCATTTAAATGCGCGAGCTTAAATGTCTACACAGGGCATTTAAGGCCCTCACTATTCTAGAGGATGCCTAATCACCGACCTTACTACTGTGCTAAATCCAACTTCCACTCCAGGCAGCTGGCCTGAGTCATATGCAGTCTGGTCTTTACGTCACTCTCATGCTGTTCTGTTCTTCTTTAAGACCTAGCTAAATAACTACCTCTTATAAAAATCTCTTTACAACTGAACTCCTTTCTGATCTCTCTATTCACTATACTTAAATATGCTGCTGTGTTGTTGGCTTTAAAATTTTTCTTTGACAACTAAAGTGAGGGTAGTTATAGTCTTTTTATATATAGAAAGAGCATGGTTCAGTGACTTATACCCAGAAGACTCTCAAAATGTTAGTGAGCTAACAAATACCATACTGATTTTGTTTGTTTTGAGCTAAGTCAGACATTTGTATTTATTTATTTACTGTCCTTATCATTACTGACTATATTTAAGGCTCCAGAAGTTAAACACACATAACAAGGGATGATTAGTACACTGGGTGCTAATAAAAATCACCTCATAGGATTAGAAAATTGATGGAATAATAGAAAGTGGTGAGGTTTTTAAAGAGGAACATTTTTATGTATTTTAAGAAAAGGACTGTGTGACTAAACAAACATGGAAGCAATGCACCAGATTTTTAGAAAAGTCTAAAAAGACCAAAGTCACATCAGGATTCTTTCATTTTTTAAATCAAAAGCATGAAACAGAAAAGGTGATTTACAATTTTTTTGTTAATGTTCTAGGCCGATAAACTCCATAAGGCACATAAAAAAGGATGTGAGCTATGGCTTCCTCCTAAAAATTGTCCTGACTCTAAGGGCAAGAGATATCCGAGTGTAGATATAAAATGGCTAGGGATAAGAGGGGAAGAGAAGGAGGGGAAAATTTTAAGGTGCTCATTCTAAAACCAGCCACAGGCATTCTGACAGGAGGGAAATGATTTCCTTATGTTCATGACTTCTGTATTTAATTTTAATTCTAAAAATTCTATACATAGAGCTTATTATTGGAGCAAGTCAGGAAGCATATGTATATGCCAAAATGTTTGAATTTTATATTATCACCTGCCAATTATTCTTTGTGCTTAAATATTTATGGACTTTAAAGAAATAGTATCTTACACTGTAGCCCAGGCTAGACAGGAGCTTATAGCAATCTTTCTCCAAAGTGCTGTGATTATAGGCATGAGCCATTATGGCTTAAACATTTTAATATACTGTATTTGCAACTCAAATTGCTTTATATGAAGGATGAAGTTTGCAAAAAAGTTAAAAACTAAAGCTCCTTTCCTAGGGATGAGACTCAAACCATCAATCACTTAGTCTCCTTACATTCTCTCACAGAATCTGCCTTTTCAGTGGCATTTTAAGAGGAACTCCCACTAGAGGGCACCCAAACCATCTGGTAACCACAGCAGAGATGGAACTCTGAGCAGTTTCCTGCAGACTCGCCCACATGACTTCTTGTTCATTGACTTTTTTCAGAAGTTGTTTTTCCCCAGAGTCGGCGATTCACTTCGATAAAGAGATATGGCTGCGGTGGCCATGCCGCAGTGCTGCTCTACCCGATGGAACAACTGTCCGCTCTCTCTGAGACAGTCTTAACTAAAAACTGGCTGTGATTCTCACAGTAAGCATGCAAATCCAACTGGACACTAGCTGTCCTTTGCTACAGTCAGTCTAAGCTTCTCATACTGTCCTAGAATATTAAAAATATCAGCAGATCTATTTCCTGTGTTTAGGTCTAATGTCTCTTTTACTAGACTATCTCCTATTTATTTTCATCCCCCAGCTTGTCCACAGCTTTCTCTTAGTAACGCTCACACCTTGCTGTTTTCCTAGCTGCTAGGTGATCTTTTTGCCAACAATAATAAGTTCAGTGACTAAAGATGCCTCTGGCAAGGGCTGTGTCAATTATTTACTCTTTTAACTCCCAGTTCATGTTCCAGATGAGAACTTTTCAGGGCCAGGCAGCTACCTGGATAAAGGAAGATCATTGAAGAGAAGCCAGACCATCTAGAAATTTTAAGTTCTTAAATTCTACTACTGTTATTATATACCGATTAAAAACAAAATCATCCCTCTCAGTTCAAATTTTGATTTTGCTATTGGGAAATGGAAATATCAAGATGAATTCCCCACTATGTTTCTTTGTTTGCTCTTGTGACAGGGTCTCACTATATTGCCCTGGATGGGCCTGGAACTTGCTATGTAGACCATGGTGTAAGGTTCCTACTATTCAGGCCTTAGGATCTTTTCTTGCTCCTTGTTCTAGAATGCAAAAATACCACAGAGAGGGACACAGTAGTTGGGAGGAGAGGTAGAAATGATATAAATATAGTACTCATGTATTGCTGTGGAACAATCTTTTTATACACTATGAGTATGTACTACTTTCATTCAGCTAATAAAAAGCCAAATGGCCAATAACTGGGAAGGACGAGATTAAGCTCCAGAACTAGACTAGAAGAATTTTGGGAAGGGCAGAGTAGAAAGTTGCTGGCAAACCCAGAGAAGGAAGATGAAAATGCTGTACTGAAAAAGGTACCAAGTCATATGGTAAGAGATATTATATTACCAAGTATAGATAAGAATTATGGATTAAAGTGTAAGAGTTAGCTAGTAATAAGCCCGAGCTATTGGCTGAGCATTTATAATTCATATTCAGCCTCTGAGTTGGTTATTTGGGAACTGGCAGGCGGGAAAGAAGTGTCAGCCTACAATGTTTAATATTCTCAAAATATTTTTCTTAACGACAATAATAATAATAATAATAATGAAACACCCAAGGACAAATGATTTTTCTCTGTTAGTTTATGTTTGCTCATTAGTACTTTTTTTTCCTTCTTTCTTTCTAGCTTACAAGGAAGTCTCTTACTTTTACCTCTACTTAAACCCATTTAAAAAGGGATATTCCTTACATTTTATCAGGCTATTTTTTTCTGCTATAGGAGAGGTGGGGTGACTTTGTAGTGTCATCCAGATGGTATAGATTGTCTTAGGGCTCTTATATTCCTTGGTATTTGGACAACTCAATCCAAGAAAACAATGCTAATCCCCACTGGGACAACATGAAGCAACTGTATCCTTTGGCTTGGGTGTACTTTTTTGAAGAAATTTACTAACTGGAAGTGTCTTACCCTTATCACTTCAGTCCTAATATAATGAAGAAAGATGTGATTTACTGTTAGATTTTTTAGACTAGGAATGCATAATGCCTTTACTAATCACTCATTTTGTTTTCAAACATCGTACAACTAAGAGTCTTTGTGTAGTGAGTTAGTAAGGGTTTCTATTGTTGTGAACAGACACCAAGACCATGGCAACTCTTATAAAGGAAAAAACATTTAATTGGGTAGCTTACAATTTTAAAGATTTAGTCCATTATCCTCATGGTGGATGACATGCAGGCAGACATGGTGTTGGAGAAGGAACTGAGAGTAGAGAAGGAACTACATTTTGATCCCGCAGAAAACAGGAAGTAAACTGAGATACTGGACGTGGCTTTAGCATATATGAGACCTCAAAGCCTGACTCCACAATAACACACTTCCCTCAACAAGACTACACCTATTCCAATAAGGCCACACCTCTTAATAGTGCTACTCCCTTTGGGGGCCACTTTCTTTCAAACCACCACAGATAGTATGAAGAGATTAGAAGGAACCTCTATGTTTAATTCTGCTCATATTATGCATGAATTTTAAATAGTAAGAGGACAGCAGCTCCATTTTACTAGGATGAAGGGTATTTAGGCCAGAAAGGGTGAGGACTTGTATAAAGAAGGGTTATCAGTAGAAAGGAAAGACTGGCTGTGCTGGCTAGTCTTATGTTATAGTGATATTTTATTTATGTTTAATAAATAAAGCTTGCCTGAAGACCAGAAAGTCAAACTAAGCCACTATAGGCCAGCCAGTTGTGTCACACATCTTTAATCTCAGGATTTGAGAGACAGAGGCAGATGGATCTCTGTGAGTTCAAGGCCACCCTAACCTACACAAGATCAATGCAGAAACAGATCCAGGTGGTGGTGACTCACACCCTTAATCCCAGGACTAGAGAGGAATATAAGGCAGGATGAGACAGGAACTCGCTTGATTTCAGTCTGAAGATTGCTGAGAGGTAAGAGCTCTGACTGGCTTGGCTGCTTTGCTTCTCTGATCTTCATGTTGAATTCCAGTATCTGTCTCTGGATTTTTATTATTTGTGCTACATTATGTCAACTTCACACACAAACTAGAGTTATCTAATAGGAGGGAACCTCAATGGAGAAGATGCCTCTATAAGATATAGCTGTAAAGTATTTTCTCAATTAGTGATCAGTAGGTAAACACCCAGTCCATGGCGGTGGTGTCACCCCTGGGGCTGGTGGTCTTGGGTTCTATAAGAAATCAAGCTGAGCAAGCTATGGGAAGCAAGCCAGTAAGCAGCACTCCTCCGTGGTATCTGTATCAGCTCCTGCCTCCAGGTTCCTGCTCTGTTTGACTTCTTGTCCTGATTTCCTTTAATGATGAACAGGAATGTGGAAGTGTAGCCAAATAAACCCTGTCCTCCCCTACTTGCTTTCTGGTCACGGTGTCTCATTGCAACAGCCCTAACTTAGACATTGGCCCTGATCTCCTAAATCAGCGACTCTCAACCTGTGATTTAACGGTCGCAAATTTAACAGTATTAAAATTATAGTTATGAAGTAGTAATGAAATAATTCCATGGTTGGGGTCACTACAACACGAGGAACCATATTAAAGGGTTACAGCATTAGGAAGGCTGGAGAAGCATTAGGAGAAGCACTGTCCTAAATGTTAGTGATTTAAGGAATGACACCTGGGGTTTAAACATAGATTACAGTGTTTGCCTATCAAGCACAAAGCCTTGGGTTCAGTCCCCAGCACTGCATACACCCAGTGCATAATCCCAGAACTTGGGAAATGGAAGCAGGGAAAGTCAGAAGGTCTAAGTCATCACTGGTTACCTAGTGAGCCCAATCTGGGCTACATGAGATGTTGCCACAAAACAAAACAATATCTAATAGCTGGCACCCAAACGTAGGGCAAGAATTTCCACATACAGCCTGAGAAAGCTTTATAAAAAAGGATTCTAGACAGATGAGAACAGAGTCAAGTGCAACTTCTTGGTAACCATCTTTACTCCAGTAGGCTCTGTTTGCTGGTGGTGAGTAGAGAGGCACGGCTCCTTTAAGAGAGGCTTCCTGACTCAGCCTCAGCAGCAAACACCACATGGCTCTTTTAAGAGGCCAGGCCACCAAACAAATGGTGTTTATGAGCAGCCAGCAGCATGCTTCTTGGTGGTGGTATTGACCTAGAAACTCCGCAGAGTTGTGACAATAAACACGGTTCCTGCCAATATTTACACCATGAAGCTAGACTCTCAGGAGGTCAAAGAATGGGGTGGAGCTAGTCACCAAAGCTGCAACTTTAATCCTAACCAGGCTGCTGAGCAGATTAAAGACTCTATGCTCAGAAAAATATAGAGATAAACAGTAAAGACAGATTCAGATGGAAAAAACCTTCTAAAATGGTTTACGGTCTCTTTAAAAATATATGTAGGCTTGGGAGAGAAAGAAAAATGATAGAGAAAGTCCTTAAAAAAAAGAAATAGAGTATCTGGGGATGGGGGTGCATGCCTTTAATCCCAGCACTTGGGAGGCAGAAGCAGGTGAATCTCTGTGAGTTTGAGGCCAGCCTGGTCTGCAGAGCGAGATCCAGGACAGTCAAAGATACACAGAGAAATCCTGTCTCAAAGAACCAAAAATTAAAACTAAAAGAAAGAGTAAAAAAAAAAGCCACATAAAGATGGAAAATACACAGAGAATATGGATCCTGTATGTTACTGTATTGTCTTTGAATTGTTTGACTGCTGAGGATGGAGCAACAGCTACTAAAAGCTACTATAATCAAATCAAAAGTTTATTTGATTATAGAAGTTGCTGGATTATTCCAAGCTATATATTTTGAAAATGCCTTGACTTCAAAATTTATGTCAAAAGAGGTTTTGCTTTTGTTTCCATAGGAAGTGAGAGGCTGTGGATTTATTCTGGATTAAGAAAAATAAGGTATGATCAAGGAAACCCCCTGAAAAGTCTTCAACGGGAATGGATGGCCCAGATGATCCAACGTTTCAGAGCACCTCTGTTGTAGTTTCCTCTGAGTTCTACATCCAGAACAGCCTCAAGACTGCTGACTGAAATGATCCAGCCCACAGAATACTTCAGTCAGGACTTCATCATAATCCTAAATTTTCTTTTGATCCCCATAAGATTATCAGTGCCCCAACCAGTAGGAAGTAGCTTAGAAAACTATGCCCACACTCCCCAAAAGTAGATTATGGATATTTGTCTTTGTGTTGGTTACAAGTTTTTGTAGATAATAGTCAGAAAAAAGCTTAACAAAGGAGATTAAATTCAGAGTTCTTGTTTTGAAAAGAAAAAAGGGGAAATGATGTGGGATAATGCTCATGTACATTTTAAAGATTTGTCACTTGTATTAACTAATAAAATGCTGATTGACCAGTAGCTAGGCAGAAAGTATAGGTGGGGTGAACAGACTAAGAGAATTCTGGGAAGAAGAAATGCAGAGAGTCTCTAGTCAGATGCAGAGGAAGAAAGATGAGATCTCAGATGCCTCACTGAGAAAAGGTACCAACCCATGTGGCTAAACATAGATAAGAATTATGGGTTAATTTAAGTTGTAAGAGCTAGTTAATAATAAGCCTGAGATAAGAGGCCAAATTGTTTATAATTAATATAAGCCTCTGTGTGTGTCCTTGGGACTGAATGGCTGTAAAACCTGACAAGATAGAAGCTTCCATCTACAAATAGCATCCAAGGAGGGGATTTAAAGAAAAAGTTGGGTTTGAATTTGAGATTATTTATCAGAATATTAAAAGTCAAGAATATTTTATAAGTAATCTAGTCTTTTGTTCTTTGACTGCAGTTCTCAAAAAAAGTGATGGTTAATATTTGTAAGAATTTAGTGATTTTGATAAATCAATCAGATATAATTTTCCACTCTATTATTTAAGACTGTAACTATATTTTTCTTTTTTACCTTTATTCTGGTGTGTGCGTATGTGTGTGAATGGTGCATTCACAGGGATGTGCAGGTACACGTGCATGTGTGCTGTGGTGTTTAAAGGACATTCATTTTCTACCTCTTTACCTCTTCACTTTATTTATTTATTTTTTTAAAATAGGGCCTGTCATTGAACCTCAAGCTTTAAGTTTCTGCAAGGCTGAATGGCCAATGAGTCCTCGGATCTTCCTGTTTCTATATCTCATAATGTTTGGGTTACAGGTTCACACAGCCATGCCTGTCCTTTTATGTGGGTCCTAGGATTTGAACTCAAGTCCTTCTAATTGCACTCTTATCCACAGAACCACCTCTCCAGCCTGCAGATGTACTTTTCTTGTGACACACATAGTTCTGCCCATAAAGGAGAGTCTTTATTTACTTATTGTTATTGGATTTAAATCCCAAGTCTCTACTTTTATAGGTAAAACTAAGAAAGAAACTGTCAAATTAGTAGCTACTTAAAAAGTATCTCTGCAGATTTGATTTACTGTTTAAAGATGCATTTTTTTAAAATTATGTGTATGGGGTTTTTGTCTGTATGTACCACATGCATGCTTGCCGCCTGAGGAGGCCAGAAAAGGGCTCTGGATACCCAGGAACTAGAATACAGACTGCTGTGACTGTAAGTCACCAAGTGCTGGAAATCAAACCACGGTCATCTAAAGAAGCAGTCTCTAGCCCTCTTACCCCCTACTCTTGAGATAGGTTCTTACTAGGTAGCCCTGGCTAGCTTAGAACTAGCTATGCAGACTAGGCTGGCTTCAAACTCACAGATCTGTTTGCCTCTGCCTCCACAGTGCTGCTATTAAAGGAATTTGTCACCACCCATGTCATTACTTAAAGGCAAAAAAGACAAAGGTTTGTGGGTATAATTAGTAATGAATCATAGAATTTTCCTTTTTGAACTATATGACACAAGGAAAATGAATAAGATATTAAGATAAATACCTTTTATAAGGACCACACAATTCTTTGCTAGTCTCAGAATGACTGCTCACATACTTACTTTTTCCACATGGCAATGAATGACTGTGCTGTCACAAATCCAGTCTTCTCTCCTCCTGCAGCCCTGAACATGGGGGCTTTCCAATAGAGTGGACAGCCACAGACCTGCAAACAAAAACATACAGAGTAAGCTAAGAGAAGGGATGACATGCCAAGAGAAGAGACATGAACTTTTACCTGTCATGCAACAGTGGATAGAAGGGCTATTGGGGTCAATGAGAGAGAGGGAAGGGAACTGGAGGGAGAGCAGAACAATAGAGGGTTGCATGTTCAGTGCAGAAACTGGAAAGCTGTTTATCTTTTTCCTAATCAATTACCCCTCCCAACAGTAGCTGAAGAAAATCAGCATCTCTCCCTGCCACTTTTACATAATATATTTTTCTACCTTTTAGAAAGAAATGACTAAACTTCTGGTTATATATACCCTTCATTTCTTGAACAGAAAATGTAGTCACTTTTATTACCAGGTCATTTGCTATTAAAACACTCTAGTACCAACTTCCTTATTTCTCCTTGCATATTGTTATGAAACGCCAGGTTTACAAAACAACAAACAAAAAACTAAACTAGAAAAGGAACTGTAGAGATGGCTAACTGGCTAAGGAAGTACAATGCTCTAGCATGGGGCTAGAGAGCAACTCCCAGCACCTTTAAAGGTGGCCCACAACTGTCTATAACTCAAGCTCTAAGGTTATCTAATACCTCTGACTTCTAAGGGCACTTGTACCTAAATGCCTAAATGTGTCACACACACACACACACACACACACACACACACACGATTTGATAGTTTCCTCTTCTGAAAATTCTAGGTTGTGCAAGAAACAGCTATCAAATCTATTTAAGTGATTGTAATTCAAGTAAAAGATGAAAGGTAAGAAACAGAATGCTATCGTTCATTTATGTTTGAAGGTAACTATAATGCAAGTAACTATGCACTATGAAAATCTTAGTAAGAACTTAGAATAAAACTTCAAGACCCTAAAAAGCACCAGCTTATTTCTCCTAATAAAATGTTCTGCTTTTTAATTAAAAAGTATCCTTCAGAGTCCAGAGTGCTAACCATTACACTAGGTTTCGATCCTAATACATGAACTAGCTTTGTGGGAGCTTAGCCTGTTTGGATGATCACCTTCCTGGACCTAGATAGAAGTGGGAGGACCTTGGTCTTCCCGCAGGGCAGGGAATTTGTACTGCTCTTCAGTATCGAGAGGGAGGGGGAATGGAGTGGGGGGAGGAGAAGAGGAGTGGGGATAGGGGGAGGGAAGTGGAGGGAGGGGGCAATATTTGGGAGGAGGGGGAGGGGAATGGGAAATGGGGACAGGTGGAAATTTTAATTAAAAAAGAATAAAAATAATAATAAAAAAAGAAAAAAAACTATCCTTCAATACTATCCATTTACTCTTTTAAGAAAGAGTTCTTACTAAATTGCCAATTTTTTCTTAGAGGGAAAATTTATTTCCAATAATCAAGAACACATAAATATTAGTAGAGAAAGACTTCAAATCTTCCTATTTTTGTACACACAGAGAAAGGTTGTTTCCAGTCTAGGCTTTTGTGAAGGATGGGGGGGGGGTCACACCTTGTTAAAAGATAAAGATACTTTCCCTGCACAGCACTGTTCTGCAAAAGGAAGATTTTCCTTTGGAGGTTGACTAGATGTCTATCTACCTTGGGCTTAGGGGAAGTGTTTCTGGTATGAAATTCTGCACAGGAGCCTTAAGAATACCTAGCTGGACACTGTCTGTCCTGGGAGATCCCAAGACTGCTGCTAGTTCATGTTAGAGATGAAGATGTGGAAAGCAGGGTTCAAGCCAAGGGTGGTAAAAACAGAACAGACAGAAACAAGAGACTGTTGCCTGTAGGAACAATGAAGTTTATTCTACAAGTGAATAGAACTTAGGGTTTTTTGAGAACTAGTGTGGTGGTTCTAATAAAGCAATGGCTACTTGAATAGTCCTTCTATATTGGGAAGGTCATCCCCTTTGACTGAGAATGAAACCAGGAGAGACAAACACTGAGCAGCAAGTAAGGGCAGTGATACATAACTAGCCAGCCTGATCAGCAGAATCAACCCTGCCAGGAAATTCAGTGATATGTTGCAGGCTAGAGCGTCTTACAACCAGAATTTAAGACTGCTTAAGTCCAGAGGATGAAAACTTCTACAGAGGTCAAGAATGAAAAATAGTATAGCTTAGCAGCCACGAGATTCTTGTCTATTACAGAAATTATGATTATTATGGTACATAGCTTAAAAATTAAGATACTTTGGGTAGGCAAACTGACAAATCCACCTCACCCAGTCCAAGTCCCTCTTTTCCTGTACAATGGGTTCTAAGGAAATGCTCCTAGGTAGCCTCAGTGACAGGTTATTGGCTGTGGGGGAGCCACAGATACAAAGTTAGGTTTAATTGTTAACCTGACAGTCTGGAGTCATGTGAGAAATAAGCCTTGATTAAAGAATTGCTTAAATCATATTGGTCAGTGGGCATGTCTGTGGGAGATTATCTTGATTATTAATTGATGAAGGAGGGTCCAGCCTACTGAGGATGGCACTATCCTTAGGCAAGTGATCTTGGATAGTTTAAGGAAGCTAGATGAACACTGACCACACAAGGAGACAGCAAGTAGTATTCTTCATGGTTCTTGCCTCTAAGTGCTTGCTTATTCCTGCCCCGAATAGTTCAATGATGAACTGTGACTTGGAAGTTTAAGCCAAATAAACCCTTCCTTACCCAAGTTGTTTCTGGGCAGAGCATTTTGTTACAGCAACAGGATATAAAGAAAAGTCAAACACAAGGGGCTTGCCAAAGAGTTTGAAACTCTAACCATGGGAATCAATCATGAATTTTTCAGAATTAGAAGAGCTCAAGAATCAGGAGAGTCGCCAACTTCAGCTGAAGCCCTCCCAGGAGATGCATGCTTATCACCTTTTCTAGGGCAACTTTTTTTTCCTTACGTGAACAGTGTGCATTTGGTGTCATATATATACAATAAAGATTTATATATTGTATACATATATAAGTGTGTGTATATAACATGCAGTTATTTGGTGCATCATCAACTTCAAACCAAGTTAGAAGAGATAAAGATGTCCAGTACATATTACTAAAAAGAAAAAAATAGTGAGAAGATACAACAGTTCTAAATATATATGCACCAAAGGTTGGTGCTCACCATTTTGTAAACAAATATTAATGGATATAAAATGTCTCATAAGCCTTGGCATAATAATAGTGAATTATTTGACATATATGTAAGACATACAAACTAAAAATAAACAGAAACTTTACTTAAACTACACTTTTAGATGAAAGGTATATCCCATGCAGTATATAAGAGAAATGCGTCCCCTGCCTCTAGCATCTGTCAAAAGCCTAGAGTTCTCTAGGGTTACACAGGCACCATGAACCCTTCCCATCTCCAGTGCAAGGGCCATGTCATGCCTAGAAGATAGTGTTTATTGTCCTCCCCCATCACCCGACTCTTACACTCTTTCTGCCCTTTTCCCTTAATGTTCCTTGAGCCTTGGAAGAACTAATACAGTTATAGATACTACATAGTTGTGTAATCAACAGTATTGTAGGGCAACTTCTATTACTAAACAACTTTCATTCCCTTGGGTTAAGATCTTTTCTCCCAAACCAACTACTGCTATTCTTCTAAAGGAATATATCAATAAAATGATTCATAATGACATATTGCTGTACCCACAGATCAGTGTATCACTCAACCCTCATCAAGGAAGTTTCTTGCAGTAGATGGGAATTAATACTAGCAGACAATGTGCAGAGAGTGAGAGACTTTGGAACACTCAGTTCTAAAGGGGATGTCTTCATCAAAGCACTCCTCAAGGCTCAGGGATCTATATAGGGGAGAGAATAGAAAGATTTTAAGAGACAGAGGTGATGGATGACTTCAAGGGAACAGGGTCTCTAGACACAACAGAACTGATGCACATCTGAACTCACAGAAGCTGTGTCAACACACACAAGACCTGTACACGATCAAGCCAGATGGGGTCCCAGTAATGAGAGGGGAAGTAGACACAGGATCCCACCCCTAACTAAGAAACTATTTGCAACTAATACCTGCTGGCAATGGAAAACCAGTTTTCTTCAATGTCACTGGGTATATCAACCACACTTCACGGCAAGCCCTATTCCCAGGAGTAGTTGGTCAACACAAAATGAACGCCATTGTTTTTGTGGTGGGAATTTTGTTTCTTTTTATCATTTTTTTGTCTTATTGGTCTTTTGGTTGTTTGTTTTGGTTTTTGTTGTGTATGTATATATGCATGTATTTATTTCAAAGAGAGAGAGTGCACACATATAATGTTGGGGGTGGTATTTGGGAGGAGTTGGAGGAGGGAAAACATTATTAAAATATATTGCATGAAAAATAATTTTAAGTAAAAAATACAGAGTAGAAAAAAAACCTGATTTACTAGCTGAAAATAATGAGACAGAAAGGCATCAAACAGTCCTGTCTGTAAATAATGGGAGAAAGAAAAATATCTTCTCCAGATGACTGCTGTTAAAGCACAGGTCTGCAAATTGAGGAGGGAAAGGAGTTTTCCTCCCTATAACTGCTGTTAAAGTGCAGATATGTCAGTTCAAAAGGAATAGTATAAGTTACCAAGACATTAAGACATGAACTCATTATGATTCAAAGGCAAAACCCCAAAGATAAAATTTAACAATGAAAATGCTTTGAAATAGATTAGAAAAGGTCATCCTTTTCTCATAGTACCTGAGTACCCGAGTGTTAGTGGCAGGAAGGTATCAGGTCCTAGCAGACAACTGTCAAAGGGAAAAAATGGATAATGTAATGATGGCCAGGCTCTGGACCTATACTATGGTATTTTAAGGAAACACATGGTTGGCTGCATTTGTTGAAAGTAAATGAATTAGGGTAAAGGGAGCCAGTCGATCAGTAAGAATCTGGAAAGTAAGTGACATAAATCTGAGAGCACCTAGTGGGGTTTTTAGTAACACAGGAGAGAATTAACCAGTATGAAGACTCATTTTTTTTAAGGAAGAAAATGGGTGACAAGTGATATAGAAAATATATTTGGGAAACAGCTTTAGAAGAAGCAAGAATAATAATGTGGTAATTAAAGAAAACTCGACTAACACCTATAGTTTAATCTAAGAATGGCCCCCAAACAAAAAGCAAGGTGGTTCTGATATACACAGGGATTATTTGATATTTTTCATGTTCTTTCAGTATTTTAAAGTGGTTTCAAGGCTATTATTTCATTGGGCATTCACATGATTTCCCATGTATAAGAGAGTAGGTGTCTTTATTTTTATGCTACTTTGTAGAAGAGAGATGTAAGTACAAAGGTGCTCCCCTATAAGTCACGGACATAATTAGTCCAGATGGTGCTATACTCTCCAGAAGAGAGAAGCTGGAGGGCTCTGCATGTCAGATAAGAGTTTTATTCTTTTCTTCAATGTTAATGGTGGCTTGTCTCTGACAAACGCTTCTTCCTATTGCTCAGTTTCCATGCCTACACTACCCTGTTAGCTTTATTTTCTATTCACTTTTTCCCCATCGTCACTTGAAGGCATGTGAAAAAATTATAAAGTACACACTAAAAATTTAACCAGACATTAGTGGACATTAACTTCTCTGTGGCTGTGTGAGGTCTAAGATGAGCAGGCTAAACTATACCAACAGAGGCTGATTTTATAAAAATGGTTTTTTATGCACTTAAAAAACTGACTCCTGTCTTTATAGCTACACTTAAGCGTACCAAGAGGGGCTTACAAGCACAAGCTGGTCTTCCAAATGTTTTTTATAAACTTCAAGAATTCATAAACATTCGTTTACTGCTCAACACTCTTCTCCCTCCCTGTTCCTTAATGGCAGCCTCTCTTCTCCCTTTTCTACATTACCCTGCTGCAAGACAATGGGCAGTAAGTGCTAGAGACAGAGTTGACTACCTCATGGCAAAAAGAAGACACTTAGTAAAGAATGTTGAAATAAAGATAATTTAGTTAAGTGTTGAGAAACTAGAGCCAAGTAAAAGCTAAGTTAAGTAAAATTAGGTAGCTGGAAGATACAAACAAATTTTTAAAATTAAGTGGTTTGAGAATAAAGAGGCAGGTCTGGAGAGCTGGCTCTGTGGCAAAGCAACAAACTGCTCTTTCAGAGGACCTGTTTGGTTGCCAGCACCCACATCAGCTGCTTAAAACCCCCTGTAACTCCAGCTTTGGTAGACTGCTGCCCCACTTCTTTCAGTTTTTGTGGGTGCACGTGCATGCGTGCACGCGCGCACACACACACACACACACACCAAACAAATAAAATAAATACTAAAGAATGAAGAGGCAAAATTAAATAAAATTAGCTGATAAAGCATAAAAAATAAAACAAGTTCAAATCCAGCTTGGCCTATAGCTATCTCAATGAACAAAAAATATATAAGCAAAACAAATGAAAATAATCATAACCTTCATTTTTGAGACAAGATTTTGCTTTGTAGCTTACATTGGATTTGAAGTCAAGATTGTCTCATTCAAACTTCCTGAATGGTGGGATCACAGGCATGTGCTATCATGTCTTGCTCAAAATAAATTTTTTTGTTTCGTTTTGTTTTTTGGATTTTTGAGACAGGGTTTCTCCGTAGCTTTTTGGTTCCTGTCCTGGAACTAGCTCTTGTGGACTAGGCTGGCCTCGAACTCACAGAGATCCGCCTGCCTCTGCCTCCCGAGTGCTGGGATTAAAGGCGTGCGCCACCACCGCCCGGCTTCAAAATAATTTTTAAGTAAAAATATACATATACCCTCATTTTATATGCAATTGTAGTTTTAACTCTTTAACAGAATGGACAGGATATCTTGCTATCTAAGCTGACAGTTAATGTCTAGGAACAATTAACACAAAGATTTGGCTTCTCAGAACAAAATTTTGGGTTATCATCAAATTAATCTCTCTCTACACACATACATATATAAAATGGCTACTATGTCACATAAACAATAAATAGTTAACTAAATGCTTAGGAAAAGAATAGTCTTGTTTTTATAATTCCTCCAGTGTTGGCTTCAACACAGGCAACTCTCCATGATACCACGTATGGATTGATCTTCACTTTGTATAGCTGGTAAAGTCCTTCCTTAGGTTTCTACCACCAAAGGATCCTTCCCTGCCTTCACTATAATCTGTCTTTATGTCCTTTGACTAATATGGGCTCAATAGGCATTCTACTTTCCTCTCATTGCATCTGTGGAGGGATAGCAGGACAGTTAGTTATGGAGCAGGACAGTGCTACTGAAGTACCAGGGTGCGAGGGCCATATCAGTAGGCTGTGAGGAACAGGGTAACAGGCTTAAGGGGTTGGGAATATTCAGAAGAACAGGGAAATCCCAGGAATCTTTGTTTATAACAGGATAGGCTGCAGGCCTGTGGCTGTGAGGTACTCATCGCTGGGATAGGTTTTTGTATTAGTTACTTTTTTATTGCTGTGATATAAAACACCATGGCCATGACAACTCACAGGAAAAATTTATTTAGGCTTATGGTTCCAGAGGAATAAGGGTCCATGATGGTAGAGTGGATGCATGATGGCTAGGGTAGGAAGTGGAGAATATATATCTTGAACCTCAAGCAAGAAGTAGAGAGAGTCAACTAGGAATGATGCAAGGGTTTATACTCTTGAGACTCACCTCCAATGACATACTTCCTCCAACAAGATCACATCTCTAAACCTTCTAAACAGCTTCATCAATTGGAGACTAAGTATATTCAAATGCCCAAGACTATGGGGGACATCTTATTCAAACCACCATAGTCGCTAGACATGGGTCCCCTAGCCCCATAAGAGATAATTTCTCCTTATCTGCCCATTTGAAGCATTCCAGGAAAATTAACTCTCTTATAAATTGCGCATGCCTTTAATCCCAGCACTCAGGAGGCAGAGGCAGGTGAATCTCTGTGAGTTCGAGACCAGCCTGGTCTACAAGAGCTAGTTCCAGGACAGGCTCCAAAGCCACAGAGAAACCCTGTCTCGAAAAACCAAAACCAAAACCAAACAAACAAACAAACAAAAAAAAACAAAAAACAACCATTTGGCACTTATGCGGTGAACATCTGATAAAAAAATTCTGAGAGATTCTAATAAATTTAATTATGAAGACCAGTGTGTGTTTATGTTTTACAAATAAGCTCTGTTTATTTAAAAACTTTTTGACTGTTAACTGAGCTAATCCAGATGACCCTCCTGCCCCAAACCTATCCCTGCTTTGCACTCTCCTGTCCTCCTTATCTATAGCCAGTGTATGATGTGGGATTCACCTCTGTATGCTGTGAATAAAGAAGCGGCTTTTGGCCAATAGCTTAACAGAATACAGCCAGGCTGGAAAAGATATATAGAGAGAATAGGTGGAGTCAGTGAGACATCATGTAGCCACTAAAGGAGACAGACACCAGAACTTTGCTGGGTAAGCCACAGCCACATGGCGACACACAGATTAATAGAAATGGGATAATTTAAGATATAAGGGCTAGCTAGAAATATGTATAAGATAATAGGTCAAGCAATGTTTTAATTAATACAGTTTCTGTGTGCTTAGTTTGGGTCTGGGCAGCCAGGAAACAAACAAACAGCCTCTATGAACAGAATGGCATGCCAACATGGTTTGAAATGTTTGGGGCTGATGCCTGCCACCTACTTTGGGTCTGGATGCTTTTGTGCCCACTCAGAGTCGGGAGGTAAATAGCTGAGACCATGCCCGCAGCTCACTGTTCCCTGTCTGGGCAGGCAGCAGAATCAGGTCAGCCAGGAGTGCACAGGCAGGAGAGCATGGCGGATTCCCATCGCCATACACAGAGATACTTCCAGGCAGGCCACGCAGTACACTGCATAGCAGATTTAGCATTTACTCAGATAAAAAGGGCTTATGTGTTGCACACTTCTCAGAGTTAAAGTGGTGAGTGTGGTTCCTACCTGGCGGTCTCAGAGCTGGCGGTAATTGTACCTCTGCCTTATTGAAAGACAGAAAGAGGTGGAGCCAGCACCCAGGGTTGCCGCAACCACACTGCTTACCATTTTAAAGCACTCCTGGTCAGAAATAATTACAGATATGCAATAAAGACAGATTCAGACAGAAACAAACCTCTGAATGGGTCACATTGTGTTTAAAAAATGTACGTAGGCTTATGAGAGAGAGGGAAAAAGAGTACAGAAAAAAATAAAACAAAGTTTTTAAAGAGACAGAGTACAGACAGTCATAGATTAAAGGAGATAATAATAATAATAATAAGCCACATCAAGATGAAAAATACACAGAGAATCTGGATTATATATATTATGTTTTCTTTGAATTTTTTGACAGTGAATGAACTAAGTACAGAGAGACATTTCATTGTACAGGCTGCTAAGCTAAACCAATATATATATTTTAAAGGTATCATGACTTCAAAATTTGAGTCTAAGGATATGTTGTTTTGGAAAAGAGGTTCTGCTTTGTTTTCCACAGAAGATGGAAACCTGTGGATTCCTTCCAGGTTAATGTGAAGTAGTTTGGAGAGAAATATGCCCAAATTCCCAAATATTGTTTATAAATGTTTTTTTTTTTTTTTACATTTAAAGGGTATGCTATAGAGATGGATACTTTGCATTGGCATGAATCTTGGTTTATTTATTTATTTATTTATTTTGGTTTTTCGAGACAGGGTTTCTCTGTGGCTTTGGAGCCTGTCCTGGAACTAGCTCTGTAGACCAGGTTGGTCTCGAACTCACAGAGATCCGCCTGCCTCTGCCTCCCGAGTGCTGGGATTAAAGGCGTGCGCCACCAGAATCTTGGTTTATTGATACAAATTTAAGATCAATTATGTTATATATTTCTGCTCTTGATTAACATATTGTGTTTGTGCAACTCTAGAAAACCTAACATAACTACAAGCTTGACTATTATAGATGTATAATTAAGAAATATAGGTTAATAGAGAGTCATCTATAATAGTCAAGCTTAGTCATCTATAATAGTCAAGCTTGTAGTTATGTTAGGTTTTCTAGATGTACAGGGATGTATTTCAGATAGATATTCTTCAGATCTTTCAGAGATCTTCAGAATATGGCATTTAAAATGTTTTAAGAACTTAGGACTTTTCATGACAATGAGACACATCTGCTCCTGCCAGCACCAATCTACTTCAAGAGGATGATGGGCATCAAAGAGGCTCCTTATGGCGTTTGCTAGCCATCTGGGCAAGAAACTGTTCTTGCCTGGACTGCTTGATGTTATGCTGCATGAACTGGACATGATGGACCCACAGAAAAGTGACTGATGAACTTGCCTAAAGGTAAGATGGTCCTTCTGGGTTCCTGCTTCATGAAAGAGTCTGCCAGACATTCTGAAGGACACAGAAGAAAGTGACTGACAAACTTCTAATATAGGTAGAACTGTCTTTGAAATTTCCTGCTTCATGGAAAAGCCTGCCAGATACTATGGGCCTATGTGCTGAGAATTGAAAGCCACATTACAGAAGAACTTTGGGTGACTGTCCAGGTAGCAAGATGTCTCTGTCAACTCTAAGAGTTTTGGAAGTTGCTTACAATGCGCTTCCTGTTTACTTAGGTAATATTATATCCTTCTGGAGTCTTTGATGGAGTTGAAGAATAGACAGCTATAGTTATAGTTTTCCTTAGTTATGATATAAGATAAAGTAGATATAAATATTGTAACTGTAATTCTTGCTTGATAACTGTTTTGTTATATGTAATTTTACTATGTTAAAGTAAAAACCTTCCTTTTTATTTAGACAGAAAAGTGGAGGTGATGTGAGATTCCTCTCTGTATGCTGTGAATACCATTGGTTAATAAAGAAGCTGCTTTCGGTCAATGGCTTAACAATATAGTCAGGTTGGAAAAGATATATAGAGAGAGTAGGCAGAGTCAGTGAGATGCCATGTAGCTGCCAGAGGAGACAGATGCTGGAACTTTACCCGGGAAGCCATAGCCACATGGTGATACACAGACTAATAGAAATGGGTTAATTTACAATGTAAGAGTTAGCTAGAAATATGCATAAGCTAATAGGCCAAGCAGTGTTATAGTTAATTTAGTTTCAGTGTGATTATTTTGAGTGTGGGTGATCAGGAAACGAACAAGTGGCCTCTGCCAACAAGTGTACATCATTTCCCGGAATGTCTATAAAAATGCGTTTAGTTTTAATCTGGTAGACACTTTCTAACTGCTTCTAACTCGTCTTATGGTAGTTGCTGAACCTTGTCTCAGGACCTGGTCATATTTTTTTATTTTTCTGGTTAGCATCTGTAATGCTTCAAGACCCTTTCTTTACAGATACCCTGGTCTCTAGAGTTTTGGTTTAACAAATTGCTTCCAAATGAATATTTCACTCATTCTTGCTAAATTTTATGTTTCATGTTTAGATCTGTAGCTTTAGCCTACTCAGGGAATTTAGCATCTTCAGTCTATCATCTAATACACAACAGCTATCTCTCAGGATAGAAGGAAACCCAATGCCCTAGAAAGAGAACTTCTAATTTAGATGACCATTTATCTGATGTTGCCTTATTTGGTGCATGCTCATCTAGATAATGTAAATAGAAACAGCACCATGCTAGAAATGAGAGGAACTGTTTCCTCACATGAACTTGTTCTATGACTTCTGCTAAGTTCTTGTTGGACTACGTTCCTCATAGATAAAACAGTGCAAATAGGTAAGTTCTTATTTCTGTAATAGAAATTTTTATTAGAAACATCAAGTAATTTCTGACATGGGGAGAGGGTGAAGAAATAAGAAAAAATATTTTTCAGTTTTTTTTTAAAAAAAATCTCTCTAGTTGTGATCCATTTAACAGCAACACAGCTCAATAAGGTCAGTTAGGGAAGTGGGTGGAACATGATTAGAACGTACACTTTTGCAAACAGGATGAGAAGAAGGTCTTTAAAGTAGATGCTGGATAAACTGGTAGGAAAAGAAATCCATCATGAAGGAGAGAGAGGACAGTATAATCTACCTACACTCATGAGCAGGCAAGAGAGCCTGGCTCATGCACCAAACAGGCATTAGACAATTTTAGAAAGTATCCCTGGTATCTGACTCTGGAGGCAATGAAATTCAAAGAGGAGAAGGCAGGGCTTTATCTCAAAGAATAAAAGTTTACAAATTAAAAAAAATTATTCCTTCTACATGAAAGTATAAATGGATTCTCAGGCATTCCTTGATCTCCTTCTTACTTCCATGTGCCTCTCAGGCCACTATAACCTTTAGCCTCTTAAAGTACAGCCTGGTAAAAGTGCTAAATTAAATTCTCAGGTTAGTCTAGTCTACAAAATGGGTTCAAGGTCAGTCAAGGTTAAAAAAAATTCTATGAAGTAGGACCACAGATGTATTAGGATTAAATAATTTTTCCTCATAAGAAGACCAAAACCAAAATCTGTCTTTAAAGTCAGAGCAAAGAGGCAGGGAAGAGGGACACTGTTGGCACTGCTAGCAAAAGGGAATCATTCACTCAACAATTATATTACCTTTGCAATTTTTCCCATTTCATAAATATCTGCTTTCTGATCTTCAATATCCATGAAAGCAGTTTCAACTCTGCTTAGGATCTGTTCATAGTTACTGCAGGTGTCTGGGAGTCCTTCAGGGAAGTAGAATTGTGGAATGTTTATGGACAACGGTGCAGTCACAGCATCATTCACACGAGGAGTAGGGGAGGCAGGCTGGGGACTACTTGGAAGGGCAGCTGCAGATGGAAGTGGTGATGCAGACTTCTTTTCTGGTTTATTTTGAATCTGGAAGAAAAATGTGATTATAAGATACAAAATTCTAAGCAGTATATATTTTTCAAGAGTCCTCATTAGCAATAAAAAGTTGTATGTAAATACAAGAATGTGCAAATAGACATGCTTTAGAGTATTCTAGAGGACAGTAATCATGCTTCTAGGGAATGTTTTACATATTAAAAATTAACATTTTTACCATTCTAGATTTATGGTTTAAAAATCCTACAGTAAATTTTTCCATCTATCAGTTACCAAGTATTTCAAGATAATCAAAGAACAATATCAGCTAGAACAGTATCAGTGTATTCTTCTTGCTGTTGTTAGAACAACTAAGTAAAATAAACCCTTTTATCTTTGGGTTTTTAAAACCATTTCATAAAAACCAACTACTTATAGTACAGCTAAGTAAATACACACAAAAAAGTTACTGGAGGCTGGGCGATGGTGGCGCACGCCTTTAATCCCAGCACTCGGGAGGCAGAGGCAGGCGGATCTCTGTGAGTTTGAGACCAGCCTGGTCTACAGAGCTAGTTCCAGGACAGGCTTCAAAGCCACAGAGAAACCCTGTCTTGAAAAACCAAAAGAAAAAAAAAGTTACTGGAATGCTTGGTAAAAAATTTTGCTTTTGTTTTTTGAGACAGGGTTTCACTGTGTAGCCCTTACTGTCCTGAGACTTATTCTGTAGACCAGGCTGTCCTGGAGCTCAGAGATCTACCTGCCTTTGCCTCTCAAGTGCTGAGATTAAAGGTGTGTGTCACCCTGCCACCAACCCTTAACTCTGGCTACAAACTTTTTTTTCCTTTCAGAAAAAAATATATAGTGAAATTGTCACAGCACAAATAAAGTCATAATAGGACAGAGAACACTCTGAAGGCTGGTTTGGCCACCCATAATCATTAAAAGTGGCTGACCCCTAACAATATGTACAAAAAATAGAGAGCATACATCAAAAATATAAATTTTCCCTTTGAAATATCTTTAAGAAAAAAAAACAAGGCCTTGGAAGTTTTGGTTCTTTTTTGTTGCTCCTCTGTTGTAAATTCATGCTGTGGTTTTGGTGGGAAGGTAAAAAGTACATGTCATCTGTAGGTGGCACTGCCCAAAAGGCAGGAGAGCCTGTTCTACTCAAAGGTGACCACATTTAAACTCTGGTAGCCTTAAGCTTAGCTTTCCCTTTCTGCTGTCTAGTCATCCTCAATGACCTTCTGCTTTTTGGTGTCAACATCATTATCCCCTTTATCTTCAGCTACATGCTTGCTCACAGGACTCTCAGTTTCCTCATCTTTATTTCCATCCTCTGCCTTGCCATCATCTTCTTCCTCTTCTTCATCTATACTTTCTTTACTAGTATTCCCATTGGCAGGTGCACCTCTTCCATTCACTGCTTCCTCCACAACTTCCTTCATTTTCTTCAAGTCTTTGTCTGTGGACTCAGAGCTGGTGTCCACGGACACATATGACATGGTGGGGCATGCCGGTGATACAACATAGTAGGTGAGGCTTTGGTGGGAAGCTGTGGCAGCAGCCAGCTAAGTCCAGCAGGCAGAGAAGGTGGCTTCAGTGAGCACAGAGCAGACCCAGGGACAGTGCAAAGATGGCTTTTTGGAACAGTCAGTGCAGTTAAGGTGTATTCTTAATCTGCTGGAACTTTGCTAGTTAGGCTCTTTTAGAAAACTGTTCTTGGGCCAGCTGGTGGTGGCCTTTAATCCTAGCACCCAGGAGGCAGAGGCAGGCAGATCTCTGTGAGTTCGAGGCCAGCCTGGTCTACAAGAGCTAGTTTTAGGAGAGGCTCCAAAGCTACAGAGAAAAAAAAAAACTGTTCTTGGTCTTTTTGTGAATTTCCAGCCCTCCACCAAATGGAAGAAATGATAATTTCTTTAAAAATATACATCTAATATCTGTACTGGTGGTATGGTGGTGACCATACTGCCTTCTAAAATGTATAGAATTGGGGCTGGGTATGTAGAGTTCTTGACTATCTCCCATACACGAGGCACTGGATTCAATACCCAGTACTTTATAAAACCAGGTGTGGTGTACAAGCTTGTCGTTCTGGCACTTAGAAGCAGCTAAAGGCCATCGTCTGCTCTGGAGGCCAGCCTGGGCTTCAAGAGACTCTTTCTTAAAAAAGAAGATATACATATTGAAATGTATCTGGGATATGGGATATTTTAAATGTCTTTTCTAGTTTGACTTTACCAAAGTAGAATTACTGACAGTATTTGACAAGCACTTCAGAAAACTTCTGGCTGATTTGTTTGCCACTGACCCTGATATAGCGGGTTATTTTCCCTAAGATAAAAATTTAACTCATTTGGTATCCTCTAATAGGCAAGAACCATGGTTGATAGCTTCATCATTACCAGTCTTGATAGTTAATTAAATGTTAATTTATAGTTTATATCTTTCCTTTTCCCAAAAAGTACCTGTTGTAGTGTGCTCCATGGGATATTAGAAGGGAAAGGGAAAAGAGGCGTGGTAAGGCATCAGAGAACTTGGTACTCAGGATCGAGGAAAAGGTCAAGGGAGGTGTACCATCATTCAGATAGGAGGGCTTTTTTTGGCTTTTGGGTTTTTTGTTTTTTCCTTCTCTCAATTTTTTTTTTTTTGAGATAGGGTTTCAATGTAGACTAAGCTGGGCTTGAACTCTTAACTATATAAACTACAAAGTCAAGGTTGACCTTGTACTCAGTATTCTCCTGCCCCCATCACTCAAGTGTTGGGATTACAGCAGTATGCTATCATGTGCAGTTTTTTTAAAAGATTTATTTTTAATGTGTATGAGTGTTTGCCTGAATGTATTTCTGTGCACCACGTACATGCTTGGTGCTGTGGAGGTTGGAAGAGGGCTTTAGATCCACAGGGACTGGAGTTATAGATGGTTGTGAGCTGCCATGTGTATATTAGGAATCTAACCTATGTCCTCTGTAAGAGCAGCAAGTGCTCCTACTGCTGAGCCATCTCGCCAAACCCACATGTACCGCTTTTTAGGAGTTTATTTTTAGCAATGAAGACTAAATTCAATTCTAAGATTCCTAGCAGAAAAAAATAAAAAAGGTGCCTGGCATTGTTTGCGCGTGCCTTTAATTCTAGCACTTGAGAGGCAGAGGTAGGCAGATATCTGAGTTCTAGGCCAACCTGGTCTACAGATAAAGTTCCAGGACAGCCAGGGCTACACTGAGAAAGCCTGTCTCGAAAAACCAAAATAAATTAAAAAAAAAAAAGATTTCATGAAGGCTTATAGGGTTCTAAATTAACAAGAGTTCGAGCATGGCAATGTAGTAGATGCTACATAAAGTATGAAAGATAGACATAGTTATTGAGTAGTAGTTTTGAGGTAGTACTGGTAGGCAGGTTCTCTGCCACTGAGCTACCTCCCCAGACCTAACTAAGTTGTTTTTTTTTTGTTTTGTTTTTCGAGACAGAGTTTCTCTGTAGCTACGGAGCCTGTCCTGGAACTAGCTCTTGTAGACCAGGCTGGTCTCGAACTCACAAAGATCCGCCTGTCTCTGCCTCCCGAGTGCTGGGATTAAAGGCGTGTGCCACTACCGCCCGGCTTTTTTTTTTTTTTTTTTTTTTTTTAAATTTACTGTGAACACAAGGTAGTATTCAATGACCTTGCTATTCCTAATGTTTGGACAGTGATCCCATATATAATCCACAGTCAAAGAAGGAGCAGCACAGAAAGAAATGAGGCCAATGAACATAAAAAACACAACAGTAAACAGTGATGGCTTAAAAGTCTGTGACCGCAGGAGTGTTACCTAATCTTTTAGAATTATAGTAATAAACAGAAATCACATTTCCCATTTTTTGCAAGATTGTGGGGACTTAAAGAAATAATAGAATGCAACATATATAAACGGTTCCAAACAGTGCTGAGCACATATTTGTCCTCGTGAAAGGCAATGAGTGACAAAGCTAAACAGTGGGGTTCTCAAAAGATTATAAATGAAGCATAATTTGGCACAGTCCTTTAGATTTAATAATAAACAATCATGTCCACTTGTAAAGCAATCCAAAGTTTATAAACTTCTCTTGATTTAGCAAAGTGACAATCTAGTCTGAACAAACATTTCTTTGCTTTTAATGCTAAATCTGCAAATATGAATCAGCAGCACTAGAAAGCTTTCTTGAAATTCTGAAATAGGGCAGATCTTCAGAGGCTCTACCTAGACCCGTGTATCAGTGCCACGTCCATTCTGTTATTTTGCGCAGAAAATTCAATCATCAAAATTTTGTTTCTTGAAAGTGTTTTCAACAGTATGATATCCAGTGACGTGAGGCTTAATTTCAGGGCAGTTATGGCATTAGAATTAAGACCACTGCTGCCAGTAAGTATGGACACATGCTGAGGTCTAGAGCACGACCTTCAGTGTTAACTGTGCATTTGTACCGACAGATGAGCACAACATTCAGAACAAACACTGACTGCTAAAATTAACTGAATGGGAAAACATTTGATGACCTACTATTATCTTTTATGTGTGTGTGTACTTCTTAATACAAAGCAAATTACTAATAAACAAGTATTTATTAATTAATTGATTAATAAAGAAAAATAATATAAAATATGCATTTATTCTGAACTTTCAGCTCTATCAATTTACCTGCAATTGCGTAATTGGGAGACACATACTTTAAACCTTAAAGTAGTATAATAAAACTGACTTTGCAAACATACGTAAAAAACTTGCAATTGTTTCCTGACTTGCTGGCAAGTTTGATATAGCCTCACTTTAAATAAAGCTGTTTTGATCCAATATAGGACTGGTAATAAAAAAGAGTACATTGGAAAAGTGTCTCAATTCTCTATTTCAGGTTTTCAGCACCATTACATTACTTAGTGATTCTTTTTTTTTTTTTAAGAGACATAAAATTTTGTTTTATTTATTTTTTACTTAGTGATTCTGAACAGTCGCTGATATTGTCACTATAACAGTTCCAATTTTTGACACATTTGACATTTTGACACATGAAAAACAAATCACAAGCCTCACCCCTAAATCTGAAGTTTTTCTGGGTCAGAATCACTACGAAATTATGGTTCCTTGCTGGAATTTGGATTGTTAGCACTTGTACAGTCCTTGACTTGTATTGTATTCCATTTTAGGCAACTTGTGTGATGACACAGACACTGGCCCTAAGATTATAAGCAATGAAGCACAGACTCTGTAGTCGCTTCAGCCAACAATCAGTCTCAGCTTGCTAAGGGAAGGCATTTGTTTAAAATTTAGAAGAAATTGTTATGCTTCATTATCTACATGTCCACAGTTACTGTAGACATATACTGTTGTCTTTATCTAAAAATACCTCTGGGAGCTGGCAAGATGGTTCAGTGGATAAAGGCACTTGCCTCACAAGCCTGGTAACCAGAGTTGAATCTCCAGGGCCTACATAAAGGTGGGAGCAAGAACTGACTTTAAAAAGTTGTTCTCTGATCTCTACATATGTGCTGTGGTCTGTGTGTTTACATACATCATTCACACACACTAATAAATAAAGTAAAAGATACTCTGCTTTTATAAATATTATCAGGATCCATATTCTTTTAGATAAACATTCATTATAACTATATTGTAATACAATCTACTTACTTAAACTTACAAATTGTGTTTCTACAGGAATTACAATTTTCTAGTATGCTTCGTAAATAATTGTTAAGTTGTATTTATTGTCTGCAAACAGGTTTCCCTCCCTACCGGGTGAAAATGTGAGTACTGTACTCCAGCCCCAGAAGCTCTATTTTTAAACCTGCTGGAATCCTCTACAAATAGCTTTCTGCAAATAGCTGAACAGAGAACACAGATTAATTCCTTGACCTAATACCAACTACAAGTAAGTAATAAAATTATTTGTGTGTTAGTTTACTGGGTGATTTTATTAGTAATTAAAATATTTAAAAGAAACACCCAAATTTCAAACCTGTGACTGCTGAAATGACTTCAGTCGCTTCTTAAACCGTGATGGGAGAACAAAGTCACAGCCCCTTGCTAGGAAAGCTAATTCTCCCCTTAAATCCGGGTCCCTTCGCAAAGATGTTTCCTTGATCATCATCTTTGAAAAGTGAATGTTTACTTTCCAAGCAGTCAGCTCACTTCCGAAGACAATGTCAATCTTGTCAGTAGATACTTTTTCTTCTTATCTTCCAAATAAATTAAATTTAATCATTGTGTTCTCTCAGCCTCCTGGGACCACAATCCATGCTTGTCCTGACATGCAGCTGGTTCCCAAATACAGCCTGTGACTCCCAGTGCCTTCTCATAATATTCCGGTTAGAAACACAGCCTGCAAAGGGCCTACTGCTTCTTGTTGGTAGCGTTATGTGAAACTGACCTGAACATGTTTAGAATGCAGAGCCTTCTGGGAGAGAAAGTGCCCACTCCTCCCAGCACCACAATTAGAAACATTACAACTGGACATAAAAATAGCAACTTCTCAGATAATGCCAACTTCTGAAACTCAGAACAGGGGCGCTGATATACAAACTTTACCCTCAAACCAGGGTGAAAAAGATTATGTGGAGCATTTTTGTCTTTCGCTGCTTGATACTGTTTTAAAAAACAAAACAAATTGAACTTCAAATTTAAAAGTATTATTTCAACAATAGTTTTTTTATTTATTATCTAAAGAGGAAGCAAATATTTCATACCCCTAAATCTTTCCAAGCAAAATATGACAGAAATGGTCATTCTCAAATGATAAATTACAGAAATATTTGTTTGTTTTTAAAAGCAGACTATTTTAGATATTAAACATAATTTTTGAAGTGATTATGGATATAGTTTGAACATTTATCATCAAAAGTGTTTTTAAGAAAGTGGAACAACTTAACGTACTAACAAAGAAATATCAGATATATATGAATGAATGAAATTTAACCAAACAGGCCACAGAAGATGATCAGAGAGCAGTAACAGTACACCCTTAGGAGACTTTTTCCTCAGAGTAGCTTTAAAGAAATAGAAACACCTCAGCATTTCACTATATATTAAATATTATCCTCATTTTAATATTTATAATTATCAAAACATTTTATTTTGCTCGTTTATATTTCACTATTTATTTTTAATTAATCTCACCAGTTTTTTACTTTCAGAAAATATAAAGCACTATAAAGAACAAAACTAAAAATGTGAGTTCATATATATATGATAAATAAATATAAAAAATTAAAATATTTAAGGTATACATTTATATATGCAAAGGTGGTTTATGCTTCTCTACTGATTATCATACTTAATCACATTCAGGTGAAAGAGTTAATATTTGTAAAATTTTATGAACTAATAATAATTCAGTGGTGTGTAAATTCTCCAGGGCAAGTTCAATTTTAAGTTTTTCATTCATTCAAATATTTTTATGACATATGTACCAGATGCTGACTTGGACATAAATACAGAGATAATGTGAAGGCACTTCTTAGGCCTCTTACTTTATTTCCTAGGACAATGGTGAATTAGTATAAATGACAAGAAATATTTACACATTTCATTTACTTCTTGTATGTTTCTGAAGTTTCTGAAGGTTAGAGCAATGTTTAAAGTCCAATTGCTGGTGGAGTGTGGTGCCAAGTGCCTTTAAACTCAGCACTTGGTGAGGCATATGCATGCTTCTGTGAGTTCTGGGTTAGCCAGGGCTACATGATGAGGCCCTATCTAATACCCCCACTGAAAATGAAGGCAAATGTTCTTAAAACTCCCAAGGAAAAGTTACTCTTTGTTCTTAAGGAAACATTTCTGTATGTTCTCTGATGATGAAATAAGCTCCAAGTTTTCATTTATAAAACTGTTTTATAACAAAAAAATCAGAGAGCACAGGTCACAGTCCCTTAAGAGTACAGAAAAAACCTGGTCAATAAGTTACTGACAGAGACAGACTAGCATGAAGTTATTTGCTTTTTACTTATTTGTGTTTGCATGGAATTTGGCTGCTTGGTCTTAGTAAGGATTTGAGAATCTGTCTTACAAGGAGTGCACCTGGACAGCACCTAAGAACACTGTTGTTAGAGAGGCCTCTTCTTTACTGGGAACGATTAAGTATAAGCAGTCTTCACTCCAGATCTTCTCTCATCATGAGGATCCTGTCTGAAGATACAGGCAGTCCTAGCTGTCCTATGTGCTTACTGTGAGTCTCCAGGACAACAATCGTAAGTGATCTTGACTACAGGATACAAGAGACTAGTGCTGTCTGTTGTGAGCATGACTGGGATTTTTCAGCTGTTATTTTGAGATCTGGCTGCCAAGGCTGGAGTTCCTTTCCTGTGAACCATCCCCCCCGAATAAGCATTCTTGGGTAAGGGAGATAATTCTGTGACGGTTTCTTTCACTTTACATCTTTCTAAGGCCTTCCAGGTAGTAGCATGTAACAGAACTTTGTTGCTTTTTATGGTTAAACAACAGCCAATTGTTTCGACATTTAGGTCATTCTACTTTTGGGCTACTATAAATAATGTGGTAGTGAACATTCATGTAGCAAGACAGATGATCTCAAGTTCAGAAAGATTATTTCTCTGGTCCCAAAATGCTTGTTCTAGATGCAGTGGTTTTTAAATTGTGGGTCACGACCCCTTTGGGGATTGTATGACCCTTTCACAGGGGTCCCCTAAGACCATCAGAAACACAGAGATTTACATTACAATCCGTAACAGTAGTAAAATTACAGTTATGAGGTATCAATGAACATAACTTTATGGTTGGAGCCACCACAACATGAGCAACTGTATTAAAGGGATGTGGCATTAGGAAGGTTGAGAACCACTAGAGGAAGATACACGGAAGGACAAGCTCCTGAGTGGGAACTTTGTGGGTTCCCTGGAAGACGCATATAAGAGAGAGGATGGCTTTATTGCCAAGATCCTAAAAATATAGCATTTCTTCTGAAATAGCTTCCACTATCTAAACTAAGAAAAAACGCTCCCTTCCTATGTCATCAAAGGGTCTATGGAACCCAGGAGAGCAGTTCTAAGTTTGGAGGAAGGAAATGTGCATCAAAGGAAGGTATGACTTGTAAGGAAAAATAGAATAAAATTGTATGTGAAGCCCAGCACATTCCCTCTTACAGTCTGAAACGCGGAATTGTTTTAAAAACAATTTCTAAATCTTAGGATTCTCTGACCTTCTCCCTTTGAAAAGGAAGACAGTGATACATAACCTTAATTGTTTCTGGAACGAGTCAGCTCTGGGCAATGTTTTAAGAATGGGTTGCTTAAAAAAATTTGAAGATTGACTGAAAAACTAAATCACTTATTTTGATTTATGTAATAATGCCAAGCAGTATTGTATATAAATGTGCTATGCTAGGAGCTGCAGTTGTGGTTTAGAGGTAAAATATTTACTTAGAAGGCACAAGGCCCGGGTCTGGAAAAAGAAAACACACACATACACACACCAAAAGAATCCCCCCCCACACACACCAAAATGGTGTTTGTTGCTTATCAACAATGTGTTATGCCAAAATATGTCAAGTCCTTATTCTGTTCACATGAAAATTACAATCACTCACTAGCCACAGCTGACTGTAGTTATGGAGGCCAAGATAACACCAGCCAAGGCCTTCTAGTCAGGAAGGCCATTTGGGATAATCCTTTCTAAAAGGATTCTAAGAAAAAAATTAAAATACTACAAGAATATAATATATATATATATATATACACACCACACACACTTTTTAAGAGAAAGTCTCTAAAAAAAAGTTGAACACTGTCAATAAATACCTCAAATATCTACTGAGCTGTGCAGGTTAGATTTTGCCAACTTCACACAAACTAGAGTCACTTGGTATGAGGGACCCTCAGCTGAGAACTGCTTTCATCAAGCTTGTAGGGCATTTTCTTGATTAACGGTCCTCTGTGGGTAGTGCCATCCTTGGACAGTGTTCCTGGGTTGTATACTGAAAGTGGGTTGAGCAAGCCCTGGAAAGTATGTCAGTAGGCAGCATTCCCCTGTGGCCTCTGCTTCAGTTCCCGCTCCAGGTTCCTGCTTGAGCTCCTTCCCTGGATTCCCTGGATGATGTATTCTAACATGCGAGATGTAAAAATATCTTTCCTTCCCAGTTGGTTTCACACACAAGTTTACTATAGCAGCAGAAACCAAACAAGCACACGAGTGCCCCCTAAGAGTCTGCTACTGATCTAGGTGGGCATACAGTGGGTGACGGAACAACACTAATGTGATAGCTAGAAATCATCTTTACCACATTACTGAAATCTGTGCTTGGCAACATGTTGACAATAGTTTCAAATTTTAAAACTCATTATTAAAAAATGTTAAGATTTTAGCTTGTACTTTCCCTCTCCATTTTTCCTTTTGGTGCTAGGAATGGGCACACTAGACAACCACTGAGAAACCTTCCTAGCCCAATTCACTTTTCTAATCTAGGCATGTTAAGTTGTCAGACTTACAGTTTTGACACTTTTACTAAAATTAAATTAAAACAAATGTTTATAAAAAGAGGGTAGGCTTTATTTCTTAACTTTTGAGTTATGATTAATATGCTATTACCCCATTTAAACTAAAGGGGCCCAAAATGACTATAATGTCATGTGCTGGTAGGAATCAGATAGTATTAAAATATGATTTACTGACATTGGGAAGATAGTTCTACCAGTGAAGTACCTTAGTGAAAGCATGAGGACCTGAGCTCAGATCTCCGGCACTCACATAAAAGCTGGACATTGGACAAGGTGCTGTGTCTGCTATACTAGCACTAGGTGTGGGGAGAGGTAGGGATGGAGACAGGTGGATCCTAAAACTCATTAGCCAGCTAGTCTAGTTAATCAGAGAGTTTCTGGTTCAGTGAAATCTCATCTCAAAAATAAGGAGGAAAGAGATTAAAAAGAAAATACCAGATGCTGGCCTCTGACCTCCACACACACATGTACACCCCTACCTCCCTCCCCCCACACACATAGAGAAAGAGAAAGAGAGAGAGAATTACCTAAGTGATATAGTTTTCTAGTGTTCATTTTTATAAAAGTATTCCAATATTCCTCATATTAAAATATGGCCTCAGCACAGTAATCCATTCATTCATAATTATGGAATTTTGGGGGACCTTAGCTGGATCACTCTTTCCCTACTCTACAGGCTGTTCTTAGTTGTATTTGACTTATTTGAATCTGCATGTATCAGTTATTCTTGATCTTACAGTAACTTCCTGTCATATACAGGCTTTATAGAAAAGCATATCCTCAAGTGTCATGTGTTAGTCAATGACTACGTGAGAAAGTTTCCCTAAAACACAAGAAAAGGTAAAGTTGATGGATGGAACAACAACAAAACAAAGAAAAAAAAGCTAGTTTTCAGAGATAAGTCATGATAAAGATGACTAGGGAAAACAGCTATCTGTTATTATTCTGGTCAAAACTTCCTTTTTAAAAGTGGTTCTCCTGTCTCAGCCTCTAAGGTTGCTGGGATGCGGTAGAACATCACCGCACCAGTGTTACTCGCTTTGCAACTGTCCAATGCTACGCTGGCTGGATATCATAATCCATAGGTAGTTTTTGTTATTGATCTTTAATAATGTTTCCAGAACTTCCAGTGAATTCAACAAAACAAAAAGGACACTGAGCCTTATCAAACTCTGCTTTGTTGAGTTAGTATGAAATTCTACCTAGATAGGAGTCAGAAAACTATTTCTGCAAATGCCCATGTAGTAAAAAAAAAAATTTAGGCTTTAGGATCTCTATCACAACTACTCAAATTAGCAGGTGGAACACAAAAGCAGCCATAGATCATTTAATGAGCAGGTGTGGGTACGGTCCTGGCAGCAGCAGGGTAGATTTGGCCCAAGGGCTTTAGATTTTTGACCTTGGTCTAGGTCAATATTCAGTTTCTGAATACCCTCTTAGTATTTTCTTTTTGGCTTCCTCTCACCACAACAGCTTGGATTTTATTTTTATCTAGTCAACACATACTCTTGGGAAAGTATTTTGAATCCATATTAAAATATTAATGATATGCAATACTGTCAAGTCTCTTTTCATGTATCATCATTAGTGTCATTTAAAAATACTGCCTACATGCCCATTAATTAAAATGTTTCCAGTAACTGGTAGTTTTTCAGCTGTCTAAAACAACAAAAAGAACAACAAAAAGAACATAATTTAAAAATAGTTCTTAAAAGAAATCAAAGGCCAGTTGTGGCAGCACATATCTATAATCTTAATACTTACGAGACTAAGCCATGAGCATGGCAAGTTCCAAACCAGACAGAGATACAAAGCAAGACTGTCTTGAAACAAAACAAGGGAGCAGAACATAGCTTATCAGAAGAGTCTGCCTAGCTTGTGCAAGAAAATAAATAAACAGACCAACAAAACAAAACAAAGCAGAAAAAAGCTTACACAGTAGATAAACAATCTCAGAATAGTAGAAACTTCTGGAAAAAGGAGAAAATAGTGAGGAGGGGTATCCTATGGGTTTTGGTTGCAGGAGGGGCCACCAGTTAGTTCCTGGCTGCTTAGCCCTGAAATAATCACATAGAAACTGTATTAATTAAATCACTGCTTGGCCCATTAGCTCTAACTTCTTATTGGCTAACTCTTACATCTTAGTTTATCCCATTTCTAGTAATCTGTATGTCACCATGAGGTTATGGCTTACCAGCAAAGTTTCAGCACATTTATCTCTGGCCATGGATCCATGACGTCCCTCTAACTCCACCTTCCTCCTCCCAAGCTATAGGCCAAGCCAATTCTTTATTCATTAACCAATAAAAGCAACACATAGACAGAAGGACCTCCCACACCAGGTTTCACTGTCTCTAAGACAATTTCTGAAAGATCAAGATGCTAATGAAAGCACTAAAGCAGCCAAGCCTCACAACAGACCTATAGCTGCCACTATCTGGGAAGCAGTGAAAGGGGACTGCAAGTTCAAGGCCTGTGTGGGCAACAGCAGGCATTTAAGACAGATCATGTCTTAAAGTGAACAAATAATAACAAAAATGAATAACCAAAGCAAACCAAACTGTTCAGTTGGAACCTCCAGACTGCCCCATTCCTGCCTCTCTCCAAATACTGCTCATGCAGAGTCTCCAAAGAAAAGGTGCCAAAAAAGCCATTCTTGGTGCCTACTATGACTTCCTCTCCTGAAGTTGTCTATGCCTAAGTCCCTGCCTAAAGCACTCAGTTTTTGACCATACCTGGGCACAAACCCAGCTTGTGGCAATCATCATCCCTCGCCTATAACCTATAAAGTTTCCTTGCTTTCATTTGTGGGCACAGCTTCTCCAGCCTTGAGCTCTCAGACTGGAGAACTTGCCTGCAAGTTGTTTTGCTCAAATAAACCTTTTGTTATATTTTTCCAGTTTGGCTTGATTTGGCTTACTGTGGTGGTTGAGAAACTTATTCTTGGGGAAAAGTGGGCAGAAAAACCTATTACAAACCAAAACCACTAATGTAAAAATCTGAAACACATACTGTAAAAACTGATAATGGACAAACCTAAGTCACTTTTCTATTTGCTGAAAACAAGAGCTGGCAAACTGTGGTCCATGGGCTAACTCTGGTTTAGTGCCTGCTTTTTTAAGCGTCTAAGACTTGTCTAACATTTTCTGTGTGTGATATGTATGTATGTGTATGTATGTATGTATATATATATGTATATATATGTATATATGTATATATATATATGCTGTTTGCTTGGGTGTACACATGGATGCAGGGGCATGTTTCCATGTGAGCATATGTAGAGGCCACAGGAGGATGACAAGTGTCTTACTCTATTACTCTCCCTCTTTATTCTCATGAGACAGGGTCCCTCAGAGACCTTAAGTCCACCATTTTGACGAGGCTAGCAGGTTAATGCTAGTCTCTGCTCCACAACACTGTGATTATAGACATATACTGTCATGCCAGACTTTTTAGGCAGCTGCTAGAGATTTGAACTGAGGTCCTCATGCTTGCACAGAAAACACTCTTACCAACTGAACCATCTCCCTAGGCCCTATTTTAACATTTTTAAAGGTTTAAACATACATACACACACACACACACACACAAAGAAAAAGATAACACTAATTTTATGACAAAGCCTAAATCATTTACTATCTGACATTTCATAGAAAAAAGAAGTCAATTTTTGTCTTAAAACAATTCATGGGAAGAAAAGATTAAATAAGAAAGGACAAATCACTAAAGCAAGGGGATATGGCCTCTTGCACAGAGCAATCTTCCTATATAAAACATCTCATATTATTTGTTTCTTTAAATTAACTTTCTTTCTTTCTTTTCTTTTCTTTTCTTTTTTTTTTTTTGGTTTCTCCAGACAAGTTTTCTCTGTGGTTTTGGAGCCTGTCCTAGAACTAGCTCTTGTAGACCAGGCTGGTCTCGAACTCACAGAGATCCGCCTGCCTCTGCCTCTGCCTCCCGAGTGCTGGGATTAAAGGCGTGAGCCACCACCGCCCGGCCTTTAAATTAACTTTCATTAATATTTTTCAACTTTTAACAAGTAGAAATATCATCAAATTTTATTCTATTTTTGATATAGGAACTTATTTAAAAGAATGTTGGGAGATTATATTTTAAATCACATTCTGATTTCAGTTCACATTTGTAAACAAAACCCTAGGAAACTCATTCAATGCCTGGTGTGGAACTGTTAGCTGCTGAGTGAGATTGAGAATGTCATCAGGGAGCTACTGACAAGATTGAGAGTATTATCAGGGACCCATTCCCTAACTGTTATAATGGTTGTGAGAAATTATAATAGGTCATCAGAAAAGGTGGGCATTTTCCACTCCGTAGGTAGATTATTGAGAAAATATATCCAAATGTCTTAGCAGGCTTAGCTTACAATAACTGTAGCTCTTAGTATATCATTAGCATTCTGAGATTACTACATACATATTTTATCCTTTATAACATGTTAAGCATATCAGTACTGTCTTGAATATGAAGACGTATTTTTTAATTTTTATAATTAATTTATCCAGTTTTCCCTCCAGTGATGACCAAATTTAACTAAAGAGATTATTATAGGGGCTTAGAGGCTGTGCTTGCTAAAGTCACTGACTCTTCATTTGGGAGTGAATGGCACAAAGAAAGATAAAAAAAAAAAAACCAATTTGGTGTTATTTTGCACCTATTTCTTTTGCTACCCTAATATTTGGGTCAATTTTTTAAAATTTATTATATTTAAAAAAAATACTAATCCATGTTTCACTCCCTCCCCTCCTCCCATCCCTTCCACACCCCTCCCACCCCACCCCCATCCAATCCTCAGAGAGGGTAAGGCACATTGCCTTGTCCAAGGCCCTCCCAAGTAAGGTATACATCCAAAGAGAATAGGACCCCAAAAAGCCAGTACATGCAGTAGGGTTAAATAAATCCTGGTGCCACTGCCAGTGGCCCCTCAGTCTGCCCCAGCCATGCAACTGTCAACCACATTCAGAGGGACTAGTTTGGTCCTATGCTTGTTCCTTCCCAGTCCGTTGGGTCAAATCCTTGCTCATCTCTGCACATAGATGTGAAAGCCATTTAAAGAATGTCTGTCTGAATCTGCTAATACTCTCCTATCCTCAATACACCCAATAAGAATAACTAAGACTGGATGTAGTATCTGGACATCTCCAGTCTTTGCTCTAAATACAAAAGAACTAATTCTACCTTGCTTTTCTTCCCTGCAATCACCCTGTATGCCAGGAGGAAATGATCTGATAGATAAATATCCTATGAGAAGAACTAGAACTACCCCCACAAACAACAGCAACTTTCTCTGTGACTAAAAAGCAAAGGTTACCACCTAGAGATAATGATCAATCTGACCAGGGATTTCCCAAGACTGCTTTATTTGCTCAGCTATACAAAGCCTTTAACCTTTGCCTCTGTTCCCTTTTCTAGAAATGTAAAAGCTCTGTCAACTCGCTGAAGACAGGTCTTAGGTCACTGCCCTCTTTTTCCTGCTATGGCCACAGGACTTTTATAAAACTTCTTGTCTACCTTCACCACTGTTATTTCTTGGACTGTATTCTGTAAACAGGAGACAGACCAGGTCCCTTGGGACTTTGAGTTGGACTTTTTCTCTAAAATTAACATTACCAACATTTGTGAATCAATAAATGAGATCCAGAGTTTCCATACTCAGTGAACACCTGAGAAAAACCATCATCTAATAACTGAGTATGTACTATTAAACTTTAAAATTTAATGTTTCTGGCAACTAAAAATGTGCACAGAATAATGGCCATAAATGTGTACCAGGTAGAAATTATTCACCTGATCACAATTCACCATTTTTGTTCTGTCAAATAATCTCCCCCATGCCCCACTGCTGTTGGGAATTCCATGATAGGCAAGTGTTCTCTATTCCTGAGCTGTATCCGTAACCCTTGCCTTCTTGAGACAGGGTCTTTTAGGTAGTTCAGGTTAGTCTTCAACTTACTATGTTTCACATTGGCCTTGAACTCAAGGTTCTCCTGCTTCTACCTCCTTAGTTCTGAGACTATGGAATTGAACTACAATGCCCAGAACAAATGAAGTTTTAAAAATTATATATTGGGATGGATAGATGGCTCAGTAATTAAGAATGCATACACTGTCCCAAAGGACTCGTTTGGTGCCCAGCATTGACACTGGGCAGCTTACAACTGCCTGTAACTCTACTCCAAGGGAGCCAACAGTCTCTTCTGGCTTCTGCAGGCACTGTACTCACGTGTACATACATTTACATTTAAAATTAAAATCTTGCTGGGTGTGGTCTGTAATCCCAACACTCAGGAGGCTTAGGCTTGTAGAATCTATGAGTTCAAGGCCAGCACGGTTTACATAGTGAGTTCCACATCAGCCAAGGCTAAATAATGAGACCTTGTCTCAGAAACAAAAGAAAAATTAATACTTTAAAAATATATATTATTATTGTGTACATGTGTGCATGATGTGTCCATGTGGGCACGTGTGTGCAGGTGTCAGAGGACAACTTGAAGAGTTAGTTCTCTTCTTCCCCTGGGTCTCAAGGATTGAACTAAGCCTTGAATGGAAAGTACCTTGACTCCCTGACCCATCTTGCCCTCAAATAAAAATTTTAATGAGGCCAATCTTAAACTATTTATTTATTTACTTATTTATTCATTTCAGGACAGGGTCTCACTATGTATCTCTGGAACTCATTATGTAGATCAGGCTGGTCCTGAACTCACAGATTTCACCAGACTCTGCCTCCCAAGTACTGGGATTAAAGGGATGAGCCACTATGCCTTTATTTTTTGATTTAGCCATATAAGTGCTACCTCTAAAATTTAACTTTTAAAAATTGCCTTATGTTTAGGAATATACAAATGGCATAAATAACTTGAGAAACTACTTACTAGATGTTTATCACCCAGAGCAGAAAGATGACATTATGGAAACTACTGAGGCCTTCTGCCCATTTTCCCTGGCTGGACATTTCCCCCTTCTCCAAAGCTATTTTTCTGAACATTGTATTTGTTGTATCCCTGCACTTCCTATTTTTAGTATGATTCTGTGCATTTCAAAATAACTCATGCATTTTATAACTTATTTTTATTGATTTAGCTTTATATCTGTGAACGAATACACACTGATATTTATAAACTGTATGGTAGATATCAGTTTAGCAAACAATTGATGTGCTTTTTACTGTCATGAACTTTTGGTCAGTAGCAGTAGTTTATGAGTCAAATTGAAGTCTGTCATATTTGGGACACCATATAAGAACACCATTCTTTTTTTCTTCTTAATGAACTCAGAGGCTACATATTCTGCATATTCTAGGTTGTGCAATAGGACAGGACATCAAGAACATGGAGGCTTCATCAAACAGAATCCTTAAATGGGTGACAAAGTGTCCCTTACTAACCCCTGGACATTCTGAGAAAGAGTAATCCTGCTTCACTGACAAATGCATCTACATAAATGGTTAGGTTACTGTTTTCCTCCTAGTATTCACAATCAGTATAGTAAGTAGGGGAAGAGTGAAAAACCTTTGGACAACACCTCTTTGATTCTAGATTCTTAATTTTTCTTACTTGCACAGCAAAACAAGTCTCTCACACACATGCTTTTTTCAAAGGCCTGCTGCATGGACAGTATTTTGTTTGCATGTTTAAATACTGTTCAGAAACATTAGTTTTGTCTCATCAGCTAGATATTCAGCTCTTTAAGAATCAGACTCTAGCGGGACAGTGAAGGCACACATCTTTATCCTAGCACTTGGGAGGCAGAGGCAGGCGAATCTCTGTAAATTTGAGGCCAGCCTGGTTTAGAGAGAGTTCCAGGACAGTCAGGGCTACACAGAGAAACCCTGTCTAGAAAAACAAAACAAAACAAACCAAAGAAAAACAAAATCATGGTCTCTTGCCTTTTGTACCCTATTTTGCTCCTTACAGAAAAATGCACATATGTGAAGAACTGGTTTCTTGGTTACCTGGGAAAGATGAGGATTAATATTAAATTATCTACTCTGTATAAGTGTCATATTTCACTGCTCATGTTTTACATGAGCGTATTAATTCTTTATATATATGGATAGTTACTAAGGCTAAGTGACTTTCTTTTAGTCACAGAACCTAGAAGGAAGGTGAAGTGCATGGACAGGACAGATGAAAACAATCTGCCTAATTCAAATCCTTTGCTTCTTTTTGACTGAACTGAGACCATCCTAGCACAAAACTTGAAATGGCTAACAAAATTAGTTTCTGTTTATACATTTTACAAACAAAATGTGCATTTGGAGAATTCTAAGGACTCATGACTTTTGGATCTTACCTTGATCACCTCTGGCGTCTGCTGAATCAAAACAACGGAAGCATTATCTTTGGTTTTCTCACCAACAGAGCTCCTACAGACTGATGGACTGGCCTGGGAGGAAGTTGTCAAGGTTTCCTGTAGAATCTGCATCATTTCCTTTTCTTGTGATAGGCTCCCTCTGCCAGACTTGCAATCAACTAGTTCTTGAGCAAAGTCTTCGATGCTTTCCAGAATTCGAAGTAAGAGGGCTCGGTCTTCTTCCTCAATTTTGTGTCCATTGTTTTCAATAATCCTTGTTAGACAGGAAGGTGAGACTTTTTCTGCAGGTGAAGAGTCTATAGGTTTAGACTCAAGATCTTCATGGATCTGACCAGTCAAATGACTATGACTATTTAATGAACTGACGCTTTCACCCTTGGCAAGTGGTTCTCCAAGAGAGGTTTCCATCTTCTGTGAAAATGATTCCAAATCCATTAACAGTTTGTCTATCTCTTCTTGACTATTAGGGTTCATAAAGTGTCTCTTGTCTTTTAGTTCTATGGTAGGAACTTCTAATTTAGATTCTTCCTTAGGTGGATGAACCATCGTTGGCTTTTCAAATACCTTACCAATTTCATTTTGCACTGAAGTAGGACGTTTCTTAAGATGAGTATCATGGTCTAAAAATTCTTTATGTTCATTTACCTTTAGCGGATTCTGACCTTGTCTATTCTCTGTTTTCTGTTCTTTATCTAATAATGACTTCTTTCCATCTGATTCTTCTTCAATATAAAGAGTTTCCATTAAGTTACTAGAAGAGACATTCTCTAAAGGATTCATGGTTAATGATGGTGATTGAACTTGCACAGGTTTTAGAGTTCCAGAAGTGTTTACCTCCAAGCTACACAAGGAATTTGTGTTGTCTGGAGTGGCTTTTTCAATGTCTGTTTGTTTAAAACTATGCTTGTTATCTTGCAATTCAACAGTATGAAACTGTCTGGAGTCAACGGCTGAGAGGTGGACAACATCCTCATATTTAGGGGGCTGTTCAGTCCCATATATTGGGGAGAATGGAGTCAATTGTAAGTTAGGTATACTGCTGACAAGTTCCGTTAAATCTACAGCTTCATTATTCCCAGACTGCATAAATTCGAATGGTAACTTTCTTAGGTAGCATGCTAGCCTTGTCATTACATTCATATAGACAGTTTCAGAGTTAGAAATTGCATCATTGCCACTTCCTTCATTGATATTATTTCCCGACTTTTTCTTTATGCATTGTTTTATGATGTCTGTACATTTTTTCAAATCTTCAGAGCATTTCAGTAAGATGTCCAAGCACATTTTTATGTCTGTCCCAGAAGAAAAATGATCTATTTTATGTTTTTCCAAAATCTGAGTAACTAAGTCTTCTTCAGAAAAGTTCTGAAGAAGCATGGAAGTCAGGTTTGTATCAAACGAATTTCTTTGAGATAAAGATTTTTCCTCAACTGAGGAACTCCGGAGTAAGCCAAAGGATGGAGAGGTACCATCATTATTATAATGGCCACAGAGTAAGTCAAAATCAACTGACCTCCTATTAAATGAGTCAGATTTAACTTTCCTTCCTTTTTTATAAGCTGCATGGTTTGAGTTTCTGAGTCTTTCAAGGGAAAATTCTTTTATTTTCCCACTGGCAAAGCTGATTGCTTCTCCAGCGATGTCCTTTAAGTTACAGGTATTCTGAAACGTAGATGCTCTCTTGGCCCTGGGTATGCCTGTGAGGGCCTGATGGTGATAGTCTTCAGCTGAGGAAAGCCCATTGTCATGGGGCAAAAACACAGAGTTCAGATCCACATCTTTGAACTGAGACACAGGGATATGCAAGAGGTCTGCACAAACACTATGATGCACCACAATGCAGTCTACGCCATGTGTGAAGGTGTGGCAGGTTCCAGTGCAATAATGTATGGCTTGCTCAAAACGCCGGTCTATCAGCACACTGCTGTAATGGTTCACAGTGCTAACTACAAGTCTGTAAGTTGCTGCCATAATATCAAATTCACTTAGTGGTAGGATACACTCTGTTTTAAGAAATTATTCTTGAAATAATACTTTGCTGAAAAAAATTTAATGATAATGTTCAGTGGCGTCTTGCAAAATATACCAACTTTTCCATGAAGGGAAATCTTTAAATTTGAGGTTTGGTAACTATCAGTATACAGTAGCTGCTGCACATGTATGCTTATATTAGCAAGTCTAATAATTTAAATATTATACATTTTAGTTTTATTTAGTAACTTGATACTATAGTATTATTTTATGAAGGAGTATCTTCTTTTAATTCTTCAGTGGTTCTATATTATGAAAATTTATTGCCATAAACTGTCACATAAATCTTAGTTGGTGGTACAGGAGTATTGTGATAACTGAGTATCCCAAAGTCTTAAGTGATCCATTTTTCTGTGAATGACAGAGAAACCTAGAATAAAAGAAGAAAATAATTAAACACATGCAATAAATCAGTGATCTCTACACTCCATCACAGAACTTGCTACTGATATTAATATAGGACTTTGCTTTCTCACATTTTATACTCAGTACTAGAAGTAGTACCTCAAGTCTGCCTTCTTGCATATGCCTAGCTGATAATTCCTATATTACTCTTCTTGCTTTTTTATATGGCAGTAACAAGCTCATATATAGACAGTTGTCTCAACCTCATGGCTCAAGAATGAAAACTATTGTTCTCTTCATAGATCAAGACTAGTCTTTTGATCCACTTTCAAGCCCCTTGACATGTTCAAGCCCCTTGAAATGTTTCTAAGCCACCTATCCCCATATTTTCTACTGCTCTCCTGCACCAACTCTCTGCTTGTATCAACCTAGTTTCTTCTCAAAGACTGTCAACACTTGGGACCTACTCCTAATTTTATAAGTTCCTCTACAGTTGGTAATTATTCTCCTATAATCTTCTCTGTTCTAACATACAGAAAAGCAATCTTTATTATTGCTCTTGGTTCGGTATTCTCAGACCCGGCTTCATGTTCATTTCCTTTTCTCTTTTTTTACCATGTGCATAAGATTTCCTTAATTATTCTTACTTAAAAAACAGCTTGGAAAAAATCTATAGAAGTAGCTTTCCAAAAATGTTCTGCCAATGCCATTTAATCACAAAATATAAAACGCCTATTATGTCCTTGGCTGTTTCTAATCTAAGTGCTGGGGGTTACAGTAGTGAATGACATAATGGCCTTGCCCTTACTGAGGTGAAAAATCTAGTTGGAAAAAGAGTAACATGTAAATAAACATATAATTCATTAGATATGTATTATGGGGAAAATCAAGCAGGATAAGGATTCAGAAGAAATATAAAGGTGTTTAAAAAAAGAAACCAGAGGCAACCTTATTGACATCTGAACAAAGACCTATAAAAGGAGAGGGAGCAGGCCAAAAAGGTATTACCAGGTAAATCATGTGGCAGTTAAATCTTAAGTGCAAAGGTCCTGAGGTGGGATCATATTTGATTTACTACAAGAATAAGGAGATTAATGTGGCTGAAGAAGAGAAAGTAAGAATAGTATGAGGTAAGGTCTGAAAGGACAGGTGGAGCCTAATCATGCATGATCTATAGCTCTCTCTAATGGAATTGTTTAACTCTGAGAGCACAGGGCACAACTGATAAATAGTGAATGGAGAAATGACGCAATGAGAGTTACATTTTAAACTGATGATTTTAGATGTTGTTTTCAGGCACACAGAAGACAAGGAAAGAAACAAAAATAAACAGGATCACAAGTGGCCAGGCAGGAATGCTGGGAATCTAGGACCAAGATAGTAACAGTGCAACAGATGTTTAGATGTATCTATTTCAAAGGTATAGCCAACACAATTTGCTGAACCACAAAATGTGTAATATGGATGAATCAAGAACAGTGCATTAAGGCAATGATAGGAAAGATAAATATAGCAGTGAAGGAGAATATAAATTTCACTGGATCATTGTTGATTGTTTTAAGACAGGGTGTCACTATGTAGCCATGGCTAACATGGAACATGATATGTAGACCAGGCTGGTACTGAACTCACAGAAATATACCTGCTCTGCCTTCTTAGTGTTGACATTAAAGGCATGTTCCATTATGTCTAGTACTATCAGAATTTCAATAATAAAAATCTTTACCCATTTAAAAACAAAAATGTGTTCATATTTTATTTCTTTAATCCTATACAATTATTGTACTTATTCATTTATTTCATTTATTTTGGGCAAGCTATCTATTATTACCCTTTACTTACTTAGGTATTAGAAACTTAGTGACTACAGAAATGATGTAAAAGAATAATTGTTCTGAGACAGGGTCTTACTATGTAGTATATGTTGGCCTCAAACTCCCCAGTCTTTGCCTCCTGGGTGCTGGGCTTACAGACATTTATTACCATGTCCTCAAAGAAATTTTTCCTGCTTTGAAATTTCATAGTGGTTACAGTATTAACTGCTGGTTCTTTGCATATAAGGTCACTGTTTTTGTACTAGTATTATAACATTATAATTAATATTAAAGTGGAGATACAACTCATATCCCTAATTTCTTATTCTTTATCTTCTAAATATTCTTTTAATTTTATTCTAGATAAACTGCTGAACTGTCAACTTCAAGATAAATTTTCCTATGATTTGAATACAAATATAGCAAATTTATGATTTGGAAGAAACACTGCTTTCATCATAACTCTTGGATTTCCACCTGGAAGATATAAACGTTAATTTTAAAAGTCTATCACCTTTCTCTTCAAGGTTTTCTTCCGATGGATCTGAATGAGTCTCACTACGTCTGGCTACTTTCCAACTTGCAACAGTTCTCTGACCTCCATTCTCAAGTGCTGGGATTATAGGAGTTTGCCACCATACCCTGACCCCTATGTTTTAATTTAGTTGCTACGTGAATGGAGTTTGAACAACCATTGCTTCATCCTCAGCTTGTTTGTCTTCACCATTCCCAGTGGTGTATATAAAACTAGATGTATTCAGATGGGATGGAGTTGGTATGGAAAGAAGCTTCACACTAACAGAGGTAACAGGTGTCCCGTAACTAAGGAAAACTACAAACTACAAGTAGCCCAAACCATAAAAGTATCATGGAACAAAAGTTAAACACAGCAATGGAAGGGATAACGTTTTCAAAAGACACACAACCCAAACAACCCAAACAACGAGCATAGAAATAGTATCAAGTTGGGCCAAGATAGATGACTCAATTGTTAAGAGCACTTGCTGTCCTTCCAGAGAACCTGAATTCAGTTCCCTGCAACTACATCAGACAGCTGTGAGCTGTCTCCAGTTCCAGGGAATATGATGCCATCTATTGGCCTTTGAGGGCACCTGTACACACATGGCGTATACTTACACAGACACACAATGCACATAAATAAAAACAAAATTAAAAAAGAAATAATATCAAGCATTAAGAATGGATATACCTTTTTAGAAACCTAAAATTTTTTTGAGGGGCACTGAGACAGGGTCTTGCTATATAGCCCTGACGGGCCTGGTACTATGTAGCCCAAGTTAGCCTCAAACTTATACAACTGTCCTACTCAAAGTAAATAACCCAGCTATAAATCTATTACTTTTAAAAAATGTTGAATAAGGATACAAAGGGAAGTAAATTAATAATGCTGAGAAGCCATAGCATAACTATATGGGATACATCAGGACTATTTTCTAATAAAATTAATGAATCTGTATTAATAAAAATGAGTACTAGAAAGTTTAAATGCCTAATATTTATTAAAACACATGTCAGATTAGTTTTTAAACTAACAACAACAAAAACACCCAGGTATTTTTTTTTTTTGAGAAATTTCAGGAAAAAAGACAAAATATTTTCCTTAGGCCTGAATTGTAACCAAACAACTGGTTAATAAAGCAGCATGGAGGAATTTATGTTATACTAGAATTTGAAATAAATAAAAAACATATGCTATCCAATAAAACTTAAGTTGATAGAAATAGTTAACACTATCTGATATGCCTGTAGTTTGCCACATGGAGATACAAATGTGGTTAGGGTAAACTGTAGAGGCTCAAAAATGTGAGCCTATTTCCACATTGACCTAGAGAGTTGGAACTTACCTCTAGTCCTTCAAGATTATTGTATTTCTACCTCAAACAAAGTTCCCACCAAGATTTAGAACAGAGAGTTCTGCTCTCTCAAGGTTATTGTCAACAGGTGTGGCTAATAGCCAGACCTTGTATTTCAGGAATAGAGAAGTATATATGTTTCTACCTCAAACAAAAGTCTACAGATCCAACTAAGTTCCAGTTCCCTTAAAGAGATAACACTGGATTCCACTCAGGGAGTGGTTTGCTTACAGAATGTTTTGGCCTAAGGTGAGAGCCTAACTTGCTTTGTTCTAGCAATATAATGTTTAACTATGGATGTAGCCAGTGACCTTCAACAGGTCTGTTCATTTCCTTGTATCATGTTAATGCAGTTTTTTTTTGTCTTACTCCTACCTCTTGAGGCCAGGGGTATTTTAAAAAATTGGAAATTAAACATGGGTGAATTCCTCACTGAAACTCCATCCCAATACTATTCTATATGTTTCTCTGTTTTATTATTTTCATTCGTGTCTTCATATTCTTTACTAATATTTCCTAAATCCCCATGCCTCTACCCTGGCAAGAGGTATTTTTGTTGAGACTGGTCCCCAAAAGATAACAAAAGAACTGAATTGTATTTAAATTAATTTTTTTTAATTGTAAAATATTTTGGACATATAGGAGTTGAAAAATATAGTACATGGAGTGCCTGTGAATTCCTCTGCCCAGGTCTCTCCAGTAACAATTGCTGTGTGATAACATTCTGCACACTGTGAATATGTATTCTTCTTTTTGACTAATAAAGAAGCTGCCTTGGCCTATAGCAAGGCAGAATAAAGTCAGGCAGGAAAGCCAAATTCAAAATACAGAGAGGAAAAGGACAGAGTCTAGAGGAGAGGCCAGCCAGCTGCTGAGGAAGTAGAATGTATAAAAAAAATGAGGTAATAAGCCATGAGCCACACGGTGAAGCATAGATAAGATATATGGGTTAATATAAGTGTTAAGAGTCAGCTAGTAATAAGACTGAGCTATAGGCCAAGAGTTTATAAGTAATATTAAGCCTCTATGTTGTTATTTGGGAACAGGTAGGAGGGAGAGAAATGTCCAGCTACGTAAGGCATTCCAACATGGGGCCAGAATTTCCATGTAAAACCTGACAAAAGCTTAAAATGGGATTCTAGACACACAAGAATAGAGTCAAGTATGGCTTCTTGGTAGCTAAATATTTTCGGGTGGGCTTTATTTGCTGGTAGTGAGCAAAGGTGCAGCTCCTTTAAGAGTTGTGTCCTGTCTCAGTGCTAGAAGCAAAAACAGGCAGTTCTTTTGAGAGGCCTTACTATCAAACACTCATATGGTATTTATGAGCAGCAGGTGACATGCTACTTAGTGGCAGATTGACGCAGAAACTTCCCAGAGTTGGGGCAGTAAACATGGCTTCCAGAGTTGGCAGTACATGTAGCTCTAACATGAGATTAGCCTCTTAGGGAACCAAGGGGGAGGATCCAGCCACCAACACATCATGATTAAAGTTACACAGTAGTATTTTTTTTGCTAATGCAGACAGAAAAGGTTACGGGTACACAATAAGAATAGATTCAGACAAAAAGAGCCTCTAAAGGGGCATAATGTATTTAAAAAGATGCATAGGCTTGAGACAGAAGAGAAAAAGTATATACAGTAAAGAATATACCTTCTTCTCTGCAGCTCATGGAACCTTCTCGAAAATAGACCACATACTCGGTAACAAAGCAAACTTACACAGTTACAAAAAAATATCGGTAACCACCTGTGTCTTATCAGATCACCATGGATTAAAGTTAGAATTCAACAACAATGCTATCCCCAGAAAGCCTATGAACTCATGGAAACTGGACAGTCAACTACTGAACCTCACCTGGATCAAGGAAGAAATAAAGAAAGAAATTAAAGTCTTTCTTGAATTCAATGAAAACGAAGACTCAACATACTCAAACCTATGGGACACTATGAAAGCAGTGCTAAGAGGAAAATTCATAGCATTAAGTGCCCACTTAAAGAAAACAGAGAAAGCACACATTGGAGACTTAATAGCCCACCTGAAAGCTTTAGAAAAAAAAGAAGCAGACTCACCTAGGAGAAGTAGAAGACTGGAAATAATCAAATTGAGGGCTGAAATCAACAAAATAGAAACACAGAAAACAATCCAAAGAATCAATGAAACAAAAAGCTGGTTCATGGAGAAAATCAATAAGATTGATAAACCCCTATCCAAACTAATCAAACGGCGGAGAGAGAATACGCAAATTAACAAAATCAGAAACGAAAAGGGAGACATAACCACAGACTCAGAGGAAATTCAGAGAATCATTAGATCTTACTACAAAAATCTGTATGCCACAAAATTGGAAAATGTTATAGAAAAATACAGTTTTAAAATAATAAAAAAAAGTCCTTAAAAGGGGAGTAAAGTAATATAAAAGAAAGAAGCCATGTAAGGATAGAAAATACACAGAGAGTCTGGAGACTGTAAGGTATTGTGTTGTCTTTAAAGTTTTTGACTGTTGAGAAAGGAACAATAACTGCTAGGAAACATTTGGTTATAGATGCTGCTGAATTAAAGCAACCTGTATATTTTGAAAATGTCTTGACTTCAAAGTGGAAGTCAAAAGATATGTTACTTTGGAAAAGAGGTTCTGCTTTTATTTCCATAGAAAATAAAAGGCTGTGGATTCATTCAAGGGAATGGTGGCCCACGTGTTCTGACATCTGGTGTAGGAGTTCCTTTTTTTTTTTGTATGGTGCTTTCACTGGTTAATGAGTAAAGAAACTGTCTTGGCCGAGTTGATAGGGCAGAACTTAGGTAGGCTGAGAAGACAGAACTGAATGCTGGGAGGAAGAAAGGTGGAGTAGGAGAAAGATGCCATGGATCTGCTGGAGACAGATGCTGGGAATTTTACCTGGTAAGCTACTGCCATGTGGCGATACACAGATTAATAGAAATGGGTTAAACTGAGATGTAAGAGCCAATAAGAAGTTAGAGCTAATGGGCCAAGCAGTGTTTTAATTAATATAGTTTCTAGATGATTAATTTGGGTGTAAGCTAGCTGGGCGGCTGGGACAAATAAGTAGGCCCTCTCTCCTTGCAATAGACATTCACAATAGCTTCGAAGCTGCTGGTAGAGATGGACCAGCCGCACAAAATACCCCAGTTAGGACTTGACCATAATTCTAAATTTTCTCAGGGTCCCATAAGATTACTAGCAGCCCTAACCAACAGGAAGTAGTCTAGAGAATTATGCCCAGATTTCACTTAAGGGGGTTTTAGTTATAAATTGTTATCAGTCATAGTCAGTCTCTTTCTAAAGAAGAAATGGGGATATCAATAGAAATGATAAAAAGGTAGATTATTACAATGGAAAAAAGGTTATTGAATCTACTTTAATCCAAAAAAAAAGCAACTGTTAATCTCAAAATCTTTTACATTGGTATGGATTTTAGTTTACTGATATAAATTTAAGGTTAACTTTGTCAACAGATTGGTGCCAACGTGGCTAGCTAAAATCCACATAGAACCTAGGAGGGCTTGAAGGGGAATCCTGGACACAAAAGAACAGAGTCAAGCATGGTTTAATACCAGCATTTTCTTGGCTGGGCTCTGTTTGCTAGAAGTAGGCAGAGGCATGGCTCCTTTCCTGATTCAGCTGCAGCAGGAAAAAAAGCCATGCAGCTTCCTGGGCCATGCTGCCAGCACGAACTCTGGCTAGGGAGCATATGAATGGCACTTGTGGGCCCGGGTGTTTGTGTGCCCACTTGGGGTTGGGAGGAAAGTAGCTAAGACCATGCCTGTGGCTTGGTGCTCCCTGTCTGGGCAGGCAGTAGAATCAGATCTACTAGGTTTGCACAGGCAGGAGAGCATAGCAGATTCCCGCCACCATACACAGAGGCTGCATAGTGTACTGCAGGGTAGATTTAGCTATTATTCAGATAAAAAGGGTTTATGTGCTACACGCTCACTCTCAGAGTTAAAGTGCTGAGTGCGGCTCCTACAAGAGCTGGCAGTAATGGTATTTCCACCATTTCAAAAGTGGAGAGAGGTGGAGCCAGCATCCAGAGCAGCTGCAACCAAGATGCTTATCATTTTAGAAGGTCTTCAGGACAGTAAAGAATTACAGATAACACAATAAGAACATATTCAGACATAAAAGAACTCTAAATGGATCACAGTGTTGGATAAATGTATGTAGGCCTGGGAGAGAGAAGAAAAAGAGTATAGAGAGTTGCAAAAGAAGTAAATCATTTTTTAAAAAAGCTTTAAAGAGACAGAGTACAGACAGTCATAGATTAAAAAGAGTAAAGAAAAATAAGCCATGTAAAAATGGAAAATTCACAAAGAGTCTGAATTATGTATATTATTGTGTTATCTTTGAATTTTTGACTGTGAATGAGCTAAGTACAGAGAGACATTTCATTGTATGGGCTGCTAAGCTAAACCAGTGTGTATATTATAAAGGTATCATGACTTTCAAATTTGGGTCTAAGAGGTTCTTCTTTTGTTTCCACAGAGGATGAGAACCTGTGGACTGTTTCCAGGCTGGTGTGGTTTCACGGAACAAGAGCTACTGAAAGGTCGCCATGAACACCTGCAAAATGCCCTCAAAAAATTACTTCGCCCAATATATCAGGAAGCAGTTGAGAGGAAATAACTATGCCCATATTCCCAAATATTGTCTATAAATATATGTTTACATTTGAAGGGGGATATGATATAGATATGAATAATTGGCATTGGTATGGGTCTTGGTTTATTGATACAAATTTAAGGTGAATTTTGTTATATGTGTATGTTTTTCTGATCTTGATTAAGGTATTGTGATTGTGTAACTTATTTTAAAATGTAATGTATAATTTAAAAATATAGGTAAATAGAGAGTCATCTATAATAGCCAAGCTTGTAGTCATGTTAGTCATGTTTTCTAGATATATAGAGACATATTTCAGTTAGGTCTTCTTCAAATCTTTCAGAGACCTTGAGAATATGGCATTTAAATGTTTTAAGTTAGGACTTTTCATGACAATGAGACATGTCTGCTCCTGTCAGCACCAATTACTTCAAGAGGAAGATGGGCATCGAAGAGGCTCCTAATGGAGTTGATTAGCCATTTGGGCAAGAAACTGCTATTGCCTGGACTGCTTAACTGGACATGTAGGACCCACAGAGAAATGACTGCTGAACTTGCCTAAAGGTGAAATAGTCCTTCAGGGTTCCTGCTACATGAAAGAGTCTGGCACACATTCTGCAGAACACAGAAATATGTGACAAACTGCCAGCATAGGTGAAACTATCTTTGAAATTTCCTGCTTCATGGAAAAGTCTGCTGGATACTATGGGCCTGTAGGCTGAAGATGGATGCCCCAATGGTACAGAAGAACTTTGGGTGACTGTCCAGGCAGTGAGATGTCTCTGCTAATTCTAGAATTTTGGAAGTTGCTTACAATACACTTCCTGTTAACTTAAGTAATATATTTTTCTGGAGTCTTTTATGGAGTTGAAGGATTTACAGTTATGGTTTTTCTTAGTTATGATAAAAGATAAAGTAGATATAAATATTGTAACTGTAATTCTTGCTTGATATCTGTTTGTTATATGTAATTTTACTATGTTAAAGTTAAAACCTTTTATTATTTAAACAGAAAAGGGGAGGTGATGTGGGAGTCCCCTCTGTGTGCTATGATTACCATTAATGAATAAAGAAACTGCCTTGGCCTGCTGATAGGGCAGAGCTTAGATAGGCGGGGAGGACTGGACTGAATGCTGGGAGAAAGAAGAGTGTAGTGAGAGAGACGCCAGAGAACAGCCAGAGATAGACATGGTGAATCTTTGCTGGTAGGCCATGACCTCGTGGTGATATACAGATTATTAGAAATGGGTTAAATTAAGATGTAAGAGTTATCCAATAAGAAGCTAGAGCTAATGGGCCAAGCAGTATTTTAATTAATACAGTTTCTGTGTGATTATTTCAGGGCTAAGCAGCTGGCTGGTTGGGAAGAACAAGTGACCCTTCCTCCAACAATATTGTGTGTGTGTGTGTATATAGAAAATGTAAGAAAGAGTAAATATATATACTCTTTCTTAAGGTATTGGGTTTTAAAGCCCAATTAAAAATATAAGGTATAATTAAAAATACAAATTTACAAAAATACAGTTAGTCATCTGTAATAGTCAAACTTACAGTCATGTTACTTATGTTTTCTAGATACAGAGATATATTTCCAATAGATAGATATTCTTCAAACACTTCAAAGACCTACAGAATATGCCATTTAATATGCTCCCATAACTTATATTTTTCATGACAATGAGACATGTCTGCTCCTGGCAGTGACAATATACTCTGGAGAAGATGAAGGGCATCAAAGAAACTCCGTATGGAGTTTGTTCTCTTTATAGCAAAAGCTAGCTATGTGGGCAAAGAAACTGTCCTTGCCTCAACTGCTGGCAGTTAACTGTCCAAACAGGACCATCAGGACACAAGAAAGGCGATTGCCCAGTGTGGTGATAATTTGTTTCTGTTCTAACAAATAAAACTTGCCTGAAGATCAGAGGGCAGAGCTAGCCACTAGTTACCAAAGCAGTCTGAATATCTGTTCAGACAGACAGGAAGTGGTATGGCTGGGTGGAGAAAGGAATACAAGGCAGGAAGAGACACGAGTGCTCTTTTCAGCTGAGGAGTTAGCAAGGTAAGAGCTGGCTGTGGCTGGCACCTTGTCTCTCTGATCTTTAAGTTTCTACCCTTCTATCTGGCTTCAAATTTTTATTAAATAGACCAATTAGAATTCATGCTACAACAGAGCTTTGCCAAGACAAGGTAGAACAGTTCTTCAAAATTCCCTGCTTCACAGGAAAGTCTGTCAGATATGCTAGGCCTGTAGGCCAAAGATGGTTGTCCCAATGTTATAGAGGAACTTTGGGTGACTGTCCAGGCAGCCAGCTGTTTCTGTCATTTCTTGCATTTTGGGAAGGCACTTGCTTCACTTCCTGCTTATTCAGGTAATATTATTTCCTTCTTGGTTCTTTGATGGAGTTGAAGACTAGTTAAAATTATAGTTTTTTTAGTTATGATAAGAAGGTAAATTAGATATAAAACTTTAAACTTACCAAGATAGGCTAGATAATTAAATATTTTCTTTAATTTTGTCAAATACAAATAGACTAGATATTGTATCTGTAATTCTTACTTGATAAATGTTTTACTATCTGTAATTTTACTATATTAAAGTTGAAAACTTCCTTTTTGATTAGATAGAAAGAGAAAAATGCTATAGGATAACCCTTCTGTATACTATGAATATATATGCCCCTCATTGGTTAATCAAGAAGCTGCTTTGGCCTATAGCAAGGCAGAATTAGGTCAAGCAGGAAAGCCAAACTTAAATACAGAGAGGAGAAGGGCAGAGTCTAGAGGAGAGACTAGCCAGCTGCCGAGGAAGCAGGACATAGGAAAAAGAAGGTAATAAACCATGAGCCATGTGGTAAAACATAGATAAGAAATATGGGTTAATTTAATGTAAGAGTTAGCTAGTAACAAGCCTGAGCTATTGCCCCAGCATTTATACTAGTAGGCCTCTGAATGAGTTACTTGGGAACAGACAGGTGGGAGAGAAATGTTCAACTACAAATAACAGTGCACTTCACTATATCACTACAGTTCAATGATCAAAACCAGGAAAGTGATACTAGTACTGTGAACTATGAAACTATTTAGATTTTATCAGTTTTCTATACAGCCACTCCATTTGGGGTTTCTTGTGTATCTACCAATACATTCAAGATACATAATTGTGCTATCCCACCTGCCCAGAAGCATCTCATACTACTTTCTAAAGCCACACACCTCAACCAGAAATCCTAATGTTATTGGAATACTTTCCTAAACTATCATTCAACTGTTTCTAGGAAAAACAGGATTCTTTACTAATGAACAATAACAAAATTTCTCAGAAGTAAATGAAGGAATGTTGTGGCTCACCAGTCATCAAGGAAGTGCAGGTTAACATGTCTATATTTTTATCTATCAAAAAATCAACATACGAAATGTATCTTTCCAGGAAAGCAAGGTATCTATCTTACTCTAATAGCAGAAGTATAATTTGGTCATTTTTCTGAAAAAGATCTTGGCCCTATGAATCTTAAAACCTTTAAAAAAGCCGGGCGGTGGTGGCGCACGCCTTTAATCCCAGCACTCGGGAGTTCGAGGCCAGCCTGGTCTACAAGAGCTAGTTCTGGGACGGGCACCAAAGCTACAGAGAAACCCTGTCTCGAAAAACCAAAAAAAAAAAACAAAAAAAACAAAAACAAAAAACAAAAAACCTTTAAAAAAGTGCATGTGTACACTAACACATATTTTAACTCAGCAATTTACTATTTGGATCATAGTGTAAGAAACAACTGGACAGGGCTGGAGAGATGACTCAGAGGTTAAGAGCACTGACTGTTCTTCTGGAGGTCCTGAGTTCAATTCCCAGCAACCACATGGTGGCTCACAACCATCTCTAATGAGATCTGGTATCCTCTTCTGGCATACATGGAGGCTAAACACTGTGTACATAATAAATAAATAAATCTTTAAAAAAAAAGAAACAACTGGACAACTATGTAGATCAATTTCTCTCAATATCTCATATTACCAAATATGACAGATATCCCTTATTACTGCTGAGTTAGTATCATACTACTTTTTATTTACCTAGTAATTTATTATAATAAATTCATGTGATTTCCCATCTTTTCAATGCTAGGGATTATAATTAGGGTATCTCACATATGTTAGGCTATAACATCTAGGACAAAGGAAATGCTTAATAAATGTTATTGCTCTAATTTATTCATAAAACATTCTTTTTGATACCAGGCATTAGGAGAACGGTGCTGAACGGTGCTGAATAAGTTATGATAATGACTCTTAGGGAATTCACTGTTAAAGAGGCAAGGGGAGAGAAGCACAGCAGATAACAGGAAGAGCATGAGCTCTAACACAAGGGCGGGAGTAGAAAAGATAAAAATTGGTTTCACTGTTACTGTGGTATATGGGGAGGTACCTACTGAATACCTAAAGGTGATGACTGAATAAAATGTGAACACAGTCAACAGAAGGATTGTGGGTGGAGATACAGCTCTGAGAAGTTACTGGGGGTAAGTATGTAACTGAGGACAGCTCTGGTCTGAGGACACAGGGACCATTCACAATTTTGGGTTAAACAGAGGAACCCAGAGTTTTGAGGACAGAAAGAAAAAGATAGAAAAGTAATGGAACAAGGAGAAGTTGGGCATAGTGGTTCATGTCTGCAATTTTAATACTTGGGAAGTAGAAGCAGGAGTTCAGGAGTTCAAGACTAGCCTTTACTACACAGTAAAGTTGAGACTAGCCTGGATTACATGATACTGCTCTAAAAACAAACCTAAGGCTTGCAAGGTGGCTTATCAGGTAAAGGTGTTTGCCACTAAGTTCAAGGGCCTGAATTCAATCCTTGGGACTTATACCGTGGAAAGACAGACAACTAACTCCTACAAGTTGTCCTCTGTGTATGTGATGTGTGGGTGTGCTGTCTGGGCAGCCAGATCAATTTATAGAGTCGATTCTCTCCTTTCATCTTTACAGAAGTTCTGGGGAGTGAACTCAGATTGTCAGGTTTATGGTGTATGTAACCTTAGCCACTGAGCTATCTTGCTGGATCTCACAGATTTCTTTTAAAATCTAACAAAAATAAAACTGCTCCCCAACTTTAAGCAAAATAAGCAAAGATAAGAAAACCTCAAAGCAGAAAGAAGATTGTATACATTTTCACAAAAAAGATAAGGTTTAAAAAGTAAGGTGCTGCCGGGTGGTGGTGGCGCATGCCTTTAATCCCAGCACTTGGGAGGCAGAGGCAGGCGGATCTCTGTGAGTTCGAGACCAGCCTGGTCTACAAGAGCTAGTTCCAGGACAGGCTTCAAAACCACAGAGAAACCCTGTCTCGAAAAAGAAAAACAAAAACAAACAAACAAACAAAAAAAAGTAAGGTGCTGTTGGAACAATAAAATAGTGTGGGACTATTTCATTGTAATCTGCAACAGTGAGGCTTGGATATAAATATATTTTAATAAAGTAGCGATGAGAAAGATTTTGCTGTTAGGATCATATTAATTACTGGTAGGGATCCTCAGACTACACTGAGAAGTTTAGCAGTGATCCTACAGGTGAGAATATGGTATATCATTAATTTTTATCAATCCAGTTATTCTATTTTTCTTTAACAGTTTATCAGTCTGTATCTTAAGGTTATTTACCACTCCTATGTTCATAAAAGTCTTTCTTGTAGCTTAAAAAAACCATTTTATTCTATGTGTGCAAGTAGTTTGCTTGCATGTATATGTATGCAGTACTAGCAGTGGCTAGAAAAGGGCATAAGATCCTCTAGACCTGGAATTACAGCTGGTTATGAGCTGCCATGTGTGTGTTGGGAACTGAACCCAGGTTTTCTGCAAGAGAAGCAAGTGCTCTAACTGCTGAACCATCTCTATAGCCCCTTCTTTGAGCTTTTTGTTGTAGTTTTATAGTTTTAGCTTTTGTGTTTAGATATGTGACACATTTTGAATGAACTTTTATATAATTAATTTTTAATAAGGTTGAGTTTAAACATCAGCCAATATCATTTGTTCAAAAGACTGACCCCTGGGTCTAGGTGTGTAGCTGCATACAATGCTCAGTGAGTACACAAGTCTAGCAAATCATATCCCAGTACCATAAAAAGAAAAGAGTATTTTGTACTCATTGAGTTATGTTGGTAACTTTGATGAAAATAAAAACAAATAACCATATATACTGCTTAAATTTTTTTATGTATAACTAAACTTGTCAAATATATTTTTTGTATTCACTGTGAACATATAACCTTGTTCTTATTTTGTTAATGTGGCAAAATGGTGAGAGCCGAAGTTCAGACTAAATACTTAAATGAATTAGAAGAAGGGATGTACTTAGAAACATGAAGATAAATTACAATAGTAAAGAAAAAGTTAATAGTGATTGACTCTAAAGAGTAGGTACAGACAGAAAAATTATCATAGAAAAGCATTTAGAATTGATACTTTAAATAAGAAATATCCAAATAGCATTTGTAACAAATTCTAGCAATTAAAATGGGATTTTAGAATAGTGTGAAGATGAGATTGGGCCTGCTTATGTGTTATGGCTAGTTGAGGTCAATGATGCAAGAAGAATGGATTCAGCTTCAGGTGTGGGTTGTTTCAATAATACATTCAGGAGATATTCATGATGCAACAAAGAGATAGGAGTTGAAAATAAAGATTTTGGAGAAATTACTGGATAAAAGTTTTTTTTTTTTATTGAAAAAAAAATTTTCCCGCTTCCTCCCCACCTCCCATTTCCCTCCCCCTCCTCCCATCCCTCTTCCCCTCCCCCCACTCCTCTTCTCCTCCCTCTCCAATCCCAAGAGCAGTCAGGGTTCCCTGCCCTGTGGAAAGTCCAAGGTCCTCCCCCCTCCATCCAGGTCTAGGAAGGTGAACATCCAAACTGTCTAGGCTCCCACAAAGTCAGAACATGAAGTAGGATCAAAACCCCGTGCCATTCTCCTTGGCCCCTCGTCAGCTCTCATTGTCCGCCATGATCAGAGAGTCCGGTTTTATCCCATGCTTTTTCAGTCACAGTCCAGCTGGCCTTGGTGAGCTCCCAATAGATCGGCCCCACTATCTCAGTGGGTGGGTGCATCCCTCATGGTCCTGACTTCCTTGTTCATGTTCTCCCTCCTTCTGCTCCTCATTAGGACCTTGGGAGCTCAGTCCGGTGCTCCAGTGTGGGTCTCTGTCTCTATCTCCACCCATCGCTAGATGAAGGTTCTATGGTGATATGCAAGATATTCATCAGTATGGTTATAGGATAGGTTCATTTCAGGTTCCCTATCCTCAGGTGCCCCAAGGAACTAACTGGGGACATTGCCCTGGGCACCTGGTAGCCATTCCCAGTTCAAGTCTCTTGCCAACCCTTAGGTGGCTCCCTTAACTAAGATATGAGTTTCCCTGCTCCCCTATCCAACCTCATTTTCGATAAAGGAGCTAAAAGTATACAATGGAAGAAAGAAAGCATCTTCAACAAATGGTGCTGGCACAATTGGATGTCAACCTGTAGAAGAATGAAAATAAACCCATATCTAACACCATGCACAAAACTCAAGTCCAAATGGATCAAAGACCTCAATATCAATCTGAACACACTGAACCTGATAGAAGAGAAAATGGGGAGTACCCTACAACATATGGGCACAGGAGATTGCTTCTTATGTATAACCCCAGCAGCACAGTCATTAAGGGCAACATTGAATAAATGGGACCTCCTGAAACTGAGAAGCTCTGTAAAGCAAAGGACACTGTCATTAAGACAAAAAGGCAGTCTACTGACTGGGAGAAGATCTTCACCAACCCCGCAACAGACAAAGGTCTGATCTCCAAAATATATAAAGAACTCAAGAAACTGGACTTTAAAATGATAATTAACCCAATTAAAAAATGGGGCACTGAGATGAACAGAGAATTCTCAACAGAAGAAGTTCAAATGGCCAAAAGATACTTAAGGTCATGCTCAACCTCCTTAGCGATCAGAGAAATGCAAATCAAAACAACTTTGAGATATCATCTTACACCTGTCAGAATGGCTAAAATCAAAAACACCAAGGATAGTCTTTGCTGGAGAGGTTGTGGAGAAAGGGGTACCCTCATCCATTGCTGGTGGGAATGCAAACTTGTGCAACCACTTTGGAAATCAGTGTGGCGGTTTCTCAGAAAAATTGGGATCAACCTACCCCTGGACCCAGCAATACCACTCTTGGGAATATACCCAAGAGATGCCCTATCATATGACAAAAGCATTTGTTCAACTATGTTCATAGCAGCATTATTTGTAATAGCCAGAACCTGGAAGCAACCTAGATGCCCTTCAATGGAAGAATGGATGAAGAAAGTGTGGAATATATACACATGAGAGTACTACTCTGCGGTAAAAAACAATGACTTCTCGAATTTTGCATGCAAATGGATGGAAATAGAAAATACTATCCTGAGTGAGGTAACCCAGACCCAAAAAGAAGATCATGGGATGTACTCACTCATAATTGGTTTCTAGCCATGGATAGGGGCCACTGAGTCTATAATTTGTGATCCTAAAGAAGCTAAACAAGAGGGTAAACCCAAGGAAAAACATATAGTTATCCTCCCGGCTATGGGAAATAGACAAGATTGCCGGGCAAAAAATTGGAATCTTGGGGGTGGGGTGGGATGGGGGTGAGGGGAGATGGGAAGAGAAAAGTGTGAAGGAGAGGATGAGGGGAACTGGGGGAATCGGGGTGATTGGGGATAAAGGATGGATAAAAGTTTTAAAGCCTCAAAAGTAGATGAAATTGCGTATACACAGGACAAGAAAAACTCTAAGGAATGCTGGAACACTGAATGCAGGGAGAGGGACTAAAGAAAGGAGAAAGAGCTAGCAGTGGTGGTTCATGCCTTAATCCTAGCACTCAGGAGGCAGAGGCATGCAGATCTCTGGGTTTGTGGCCTACAGTCGATGGAGTGAGTTCCAGGACAGCCAGGGCTTTTTCCACAGAGAAATTTTGTCATTAAAGATGAAACAAAAAACAGGATGGATGAAAGAATGAATTATCAAAGGGCAGGTAAGGAACTAGCCAACTATGTTACAAAATTAAAGAATAGAGACTATTTATTCTTGCAATATGTTTAATCACAAAGATTGTGTGTACCAACGAACACAGAGCTAAACTTAACTTTTATGGATGTTTCTGCTTTATTTCATAGAGAAAGATGGGATATTAATAAAACCTTAAGGGCCATAAACATTATGATGGAAAAATGGAGAAAGGCATTACACATATTGTTCCACTTCAGGAAACATCTGGAATATGAGGTAAAGAAATTCCATTGTTTATCTCGGTCAGTGAAAGGGTTCAAGAAAAAATGAACAACATAATTGTAAATATTGGAATTGGTTGAATTTACAAGTCACTCAAATAGGTCATCTGAAGGATCTGAAGAGAATTGTAGAAATTTTCCTTTAAAACCCTTTAAAATCCAGAAGGTATGATGACTCAGAAGTAATGAGTCATTTCAAAATAATAAAACTATTGCTTTGCCTGGAAAATAAAGGGAATTTTGGTTGATGACTCAGTATGGAAACTGCTTCCAAGAGGACAGTTTGGAAGAATACAAAATAGGTATCATAGACCTACTTGGTGAAACAGGAGAAGGAACCTGGTGTTCATTGTACTCAGTTCTAAATAGTTGAGAAAATAAATAGAAAAAGAAAAATATTTTCATGAAATTTTCTTATGTTCTAAGGAAATGTATATAGAAGTATAAAAGAATATTTTGACTTTAGAAATGTTTCAATGAAAGAAATATAAAGAATATTATAAGAATATTTTAACAGATGACCTAACTTGAGCATACATGAGGTAGGAAGTACTTAAAAACTTTCTCCTGTTCTATTTATTATCTTTTTGTTGTTGTTTTGAGACAGGGTCTCTTCATGTAGCCCTGGCTGTCCTGAAACATGTTTTGTAGACCAGGCTGGCCTCAAACTCAGAAAGATCAGTCTGCCTCTGCCTCCCTGGTGCTGGGATTAAAGGTATATGCCACCAAAAACTTACACTTATCACCAGTAGGCATGCTAACCTGGAAGGGGGAGTTCTTGCAGGGCCACACCTCTAGACAAAGAATCACAGGCAATTGACGATTGCTGAGAGAATTAGTCTTCCCCAAGGATGAGCCCTGAATTGGTTATCCAATACCAAGTGGTTAGTCCTGAAAGCATATATGTATACATTTAAGAAACACTAAACAAACTTAGAAGGCTGTTACGCATTTTCTCTCTCTCTTCTTCCCTCCCTTTCTCTCTCTCTTCCTCCCTCCCTTTTCCCCTTCCTCTCTCAAGAGAAAGAGGCCATGAACTTGAGAGGGAGTAAGGACAGGATATGGGAGTACTTGATGGAATAGAAGGAGGGGAAATAACATAATTAGGTTTTAATTTTAAAAACTGCAAATAACCCCTCTTATCTGCATTAAACTGGAAAAAGAGTGTGGCTGAATAAAAATCACCAAGTGAGTAGCACTAGGGCTCCTTGCCCAGTTTCTGCTTCTATACAAACTCAATCTGATAACCTGGTCAAGCCATTTCCTTCATTGAGATTTCACCTCTTTCGGGAAAACAATGTATAAGATGGCTCTGGGGTCCAGAGAATAAGAGAAAAGCAGAATTTTATTTTTTTAGTTTGAATTTGGAAAAACTGTTTATCAGATATTTTTTGATGTGTAAGCATAATAAACTGGTGATTCATTTTTATTGCATGCCATTTGTAAAGCTAATTGTTCCAAAAAGAAAATTTGAGGGGTTAGAAAGATATAATTCTGTGGTTAAGAGTACTGGTTGCTCTTCCACTGGACCTGGGTTCAATTTCCAGCATCTATATAGTGGCTCACAATTGTTGATCTTTGACTACAATTCCAGGTGATCTGATGCCCTCTTCTGGTCCTTGTGGGCAATATATAGGCATGCACACAGACTGACTGACATCTATCTGACTGACATCTATCTATCTATCTATCTATCTATCTATCTATCTATCTATCTATCTATCTATCTATCTATCTATCCTATCCACCCACCCACCCACCCACCCACCCACCCACCCACCCATCCATCCATCCATCCATCCATCCATCTATCTATCTATCTATCTATCTATCTATCTATCTATCTATCTATCTGAAGGAGTAGAAGGAGGGAAAATAATGTAATTGTACTTTAATTTATATATATATATGTAGCTTGTGTGTATGCCTAGCGCATATCCATACACATATTTTTAAAGAAAAATTGGAGTTAAACTGTTACAGTTTTAAACACAGAAACATTAAAGTTAGGGATACAGCTAACTCAGTGGTAGAGGATTTGCTTGACATGTGTGAGACCCTGGATTGAACTCCAATCACACCATAGAGAATCACTATTATTTTTTAAAAAAATTATTATTCCATATTGTAAAATAGTAAAAGCAGTTGCCTTGAACATTCGGTATTTGAATAGTTCAGAGGAATGACTATGCTCTAAAGTGACAAGCACAGCTACAGATCAAATACTTATCAAGATACACAACTACAGACTCCATGGAACTGTCTCACACCTCTCACAGTGGAATCTGGAAGAAAAGGAGAATGCCTAACCTGTAGTTCAAGGAAGTCATCCCCAAATGGGGACTGCCATGCCTATTCCTGGAGCAGAATAGACGCACCTGGCTGCAGGACAGGGAACAAAGCAGAAGGTGCCTCTGAACACCGTCTGGACACAGAGTAAAGCTAGATTAGGCAGGCATCACAAAAGTCTTGTTGCAAGTTTTAGATTGAGGAAAGGGAATTCAGTTTATAGAGAAGGTCTATCACTTTATGTAAACTACTGTGGAGAGTAAAATTTGGGAAGCAGAGCTAAGCAAGCAGGGTTAGGATCTCTGTAAGCTCCAGAGGCAAACAAATGAGGTTATAAATGATGGTAGCTCAGAGTGCTGTTATTTCTTCCAAACCGAAACATCCCCTCCCAGAGGACGGCTTCTTGAGATTGGGACTTGAATGAAACTTAAAAGGCTCAAAAATAAAGCTTTCAGATCTCAGGAAACTCTTTAAACTTAGAGGATTCACAAGCTCCCTCCCCAAAGTGATAATTGCTCCAGAGAAGAGACTGCAACATGTTAGGCAGACTCACAACCTATCAAGATGTCTAGGAGTTCCACAATGAATTCCAACAATGCAACTTTTGAGTCAGTGTCCACGCTGAGCTTGGCCATACTCCAGTACTCCTCTAAGTACTCCATCACTATGCTCTTTTAAGGAATCCCAATACATTCATTGGTTCACTAAAGTTGTGTGAAATTGTGTCTTTGGTTTGCAGTTGGTGTCCTACCTGAGATGAACAGACATTGTTCACATCTTCCTAGGAAAGACCATGTAACAGGGAGTAAGCGACAAACTCATTGGCAAGATTGGAACACAATTATTTTATCTTTAAATCCTGCCTTTCAATATCCCTCTACAACCACAAATTCTGGTCATAAGGTAAAAAGGGATTTATTTTTCCTGAATTATACCCTCAGCCACTAAGAACTTATTAAGTAGATTTAAAAATATTAATTTACATTAGTATATATAATGCTCAGAGTACTGTAGAAAAAAACCAGCTTTTCTCCATTTGTAGGAATTTATGTGATGAAGGAAATGAGACAAAAAAGACTAGATGTCAAATCACTTAATATATATAATAAATATTAAATGGACCTTGATGATAGTTCCTTTTGGGGAATATTTCTCTTTAAATGTTGTTGTTGTTATTATTATTATTATTATAGTGTGTGTGTGTGTGTGTGTGTGTGTGTGTGAGAGAGAGAGAGAGAGAGAGAGAGAACTAGGGAGTGTCAAGGAAAGCATATGGAATGAGAGGACACCTCCCAGGAGTCGATTCTCTCCTTCCACCATAGTATCTATAGACCAAACTCATGTCATCAGGCTTGCTCAGCAAGCACTTTTTATAGAGGGAGTCACCTTGCCAGCACTATTCTTTTGTTTGTGAAATGGAGTTTTGTATGTTCCAGACTGCCTCAACCTTATCCTCCTGCTCAGCACTCAGCTTCTAGACTGTTGGATTACAGGCCACCAAGTAGGGAATAATTTTTATAGCTTCCTTTTCTTTCCTGACAAGTTCATTTTGGTACAAATGAAGAGTGAAGGTATTCAAAGCCAAGTGGGCAAGTCTAGAGGAAATGAAATAGGCAGGCAAAAATCAGGAAATTTTGTTCGAGTGGAATGATAAAGTAATTCGGAAGTATGGTATGGGAGGAGCCTCAGACTACCTTGAATATGGGTTGGAGATGAAACACCAAAGTTCTGCTCTGTTTCTGGTTCTGTTTTAAACAATGGGTATTGAGACCCTGTCTCACAAACAAGTTTGTGTGTGTGTGTGTGTGTGTGACAAGGGCTTATTATGTAGCCCATGCTGTCCTCAAAACTCAAAAGTTTTCTTTTGCTCCCAAATATTGGGAGTGTTGAGATTACAGGCATGTGCCACCACACCTGTCTTGCAAATATCCTGGTTATGCATACATATAAACAGACACAAAGAGTTTTGTACATATTTTTAAATAAAAGTGATGTTACAACTTATTACCTTTTTCTCAATTTAATAAAAATACTACTTCACATGAAAACTAAGATCAAAGGTCATATGTGCTTTTTTATTTGTTGGTTTGACACAAACCTAGACTTATCTGGGAGGAGGGAATTTAACTGAGAAAATACATTCATAAAATTGGCCTGCAGACAAGTCTGAGGGGTACTGTCTAGGTGACTCATGTGGTAGGGCCCAGCTTACTGTGGGCAGACCTACCCTAGACAGGTGGTTCTGAGTTGTGTAAGAAAGGAGGCTTAACAAGTCATGGGAGCAAGCCAGTAAGTAAAGTAATACTCCTCTATGGCTTCTGCTCCAGCTCCTGCCTCGAGCTCCTCCCTCCCTTAGAAATGTAAAGCGACCTGAGAGTTAAAAGCTGAAATAAACCCTTTCCTTCCAAGTTGCTTTTGTTTATGGAGTTTTATCACAATAGAAACTCCAGTATATTATACATATAGTTAATACACATTATACGGATATGCCATGCTAAATTTATTAAATTCTCTGCTAAGGAATGCTATAAGCTGTAAGATAAGATGAAGAAAGAACTGGCAGAAGCAAAGGTGCTTGCATGTAGACCTGATATCTTGAGTTTGAGCTCTAAGTCACCAAGATGGCAGAAGAACTCTTCAGGGAGTTGTCCTGATCACACATGCCTGCATGTACCCACCCATATGAGTGTGCATACACACAATAAATAAATAGGTAGATAGAAAGATAATTTTAATAAAGGAAGAAAGCAGCAAGGAAACAATCAAACTAACTTCTGCTGTGGCGGCTTTCAAAATATTCTGAAGGAGAAAAGAATTAAAATATGGAAGCTCAGGAGATTTTAATCTTTTAGATATACATGAATAATGTCCAAATCTTGTATTATAGATGAGGAAGAATTTACAAAAAGAAACAAAAAATAAAAAACACTTTCATCTACAGAATACACAGAATGTCAGAGAAAGAACTTAGACAACGAAAATCAGGGATAGACTTTCAGGAAAAACAAGTTTCAATGATCACTCACAATCACTACTTACCAAGGAAGTATTGGACAGACTCACCTAACACAAGCTCAATGAGTCCTTCTTAAGTGACTAGGAAACTAAAAACCATATGTGTCCTTATTGGGGCTCCGCTTCCTCAAGAATTTGGGGGGCTCTGTGGTTATGAACTGTGCTCATCAGAGTTCCTGCTTTGACCTTTGTAAATAGGAGAGCTTCAGAAAAATGTTTCACTTGAAAAAACTAATTCTGTGGCTAAAGTGCTAACACATTTACCCTTTGGTTCATTTGTTAATCAAAATTGGAAAACGTATTCATAACAGAAAGATCTGAAAGTTACCACTTAACATCATTAACTTTGGCATTTACTAACAGAATGATAATCAGGCAACAAGTACTGGCCCATACAGTGTAATACGTTGATTATAGTATCTTCTACGGAATTTTCTTATAAAAATACTTCGTCTTTTAGATCTAATATCCAGTGATGGTAAATATAGAACCTAAGGAAAGAAACTAGTACTATAAGGACACAGATACAATAAAGACTGAACAAAACACAGCCTAGTTCTCTTCAGTGAACCCAGAATCACAAAACTGTTATGTGTGTGTCAGGGGCAGGCTAAAGAGGAAGGAAGCAGAAAGAACATCAGATGAAAAGGATTTACAAGTCAAGTGCATGTTGTGACTATTTTAACAAGAGTAATAGACCAGTGTGTTCAGAGTATGACTCCTCCCTGAGATGGAAGCTTCTGAAGAGCTCTGTGCTGGGAAAGAACACGATTTCACTCACTTTTTAAACAGGACAATCTGGGTATCATGATGACAATAAATGATAAAGAACAACAGTAAAAGAAAAAAAAAAAAAGGAGACCAGAAAGGGGTTTCTTGAACAATCTAGGCAAGAATGAAGTTGGTCTGGACCAGGTAGCGGAAGACAAAGGTGAAAGAAAGGCCAAGACTCTAGATGTATTTTGAAAGTAGAGGCAATGAGACAGATGTGCAGGTTTTGTGGGAAAGGAGGTCAAGAATAAATCTTTAGGTTTTTTCTTTCTTTCTTTCTTTTTTCTTTTTTTTTCTTTTTTTTTTAAATGTGCTTTGAGGGCTGGAGAGGCGACTCAGCAGTTAAGAGCACACTGGCTGATTTTTTCTGAGGACCTGTGTTCAAATTTCCAGCACCCACATGGAAGCTCATAATTGTTTATAATTCCAGTTCTAGAGGATCCAACATCCTATGGCCTCTATATATCAGGCATGCATGTGGTACACAGATATACATGCAGGCAAAATACTAATACAGACAAAATAAAAAATTCAAATGCTATGTTTTGTTTTGCTTGAACAACTAGAAGATGTGAACAGATGTTAATTAAGCTAGGAAAACATCAGAAAGGACAGATTTGTTGGTGGGAGGAGGTATGGTGGTGGCATATAGGGTAAGGGTTCCATGCTGGATGTCAGTTTTAGGATGCCTATTAGATATTTAAGTAAGTGTGTCCAACTCCAAACAGAACTGAGACTATAGATTAAGGAAGTACTATGGGCTGGAGATCTGGCAGGTGGATCTCTGTGAGCTCAAGGCCAATTTGATCTACGTATAGTGAATTCCAGACCAACCAGCACTGTACAGTGAGACCCCATCTCTTTAAAAAAAACAACAACAACAACAAAGTTTGGGAAAGAGGAATCAGCAGAAGAGACTGAACAGTGGCTAGGCAGAGAGAAATTGTAATAAACCTAGTTCCTATCTGATTCAGATGACTCATATCTTCTAATATTCATGAATCCATGGTAGGTTAACTTAAATGTTTAGCGAGAATGAAAGCACCAGCACACAAATCAGGCAAACTCTTACATCCTTCTAAACTACTGATGAGTATCCTAAAAGGCAAACGGAGATGGTCTTTCAAAGAGAAACCAGTGAACTCGTGAAAACATTAGATAAGTTCTGAGAAATGGCAGAGGCAGATAGACATCAGTGCTGTTAAGTGGTAAGTGAGACTCTGTCCCTACTCCTGGAATTATGGGGACAGAAATATGGTGGTATAAGTTTAAAAAAGAGAGAGAGAGAGAAAGAAAAGAAAAAAATTACCATTAAAATATAGAAAATTGCTTCAAATGTTTTCTGTGAAGTTTATATAAAATAAAGCAAAACTTAGAAGGGAAAGTGAATGTAAAGTATTGATTTTTAAGCTGGGAGAAAAAAATGGATATTTTCATGCAGAAGGGAATGACTCAGGAGAAGAGGAAGCTGCTGACCAACTACTAGTTCTTTCACGGTAACAGGAGAAAAGGCAGACTACATGGATGGCACTACAAGTGGGTAATGGTGGCTATGATCTGAAAAGGCCTTTTCTGACTCAGTGGAATAAAAACAAGGACTTCTATTCAAAGTAAAAAGTGGGAAGGAGACAGTGACCATAAGTGAGTGAAGATATAAACAGTCACCCTGGAGGAAGTAAAACCAATAGCAAGTGACGAAGGAAATGTATGATTGCCAAGCAATATTAAAGGTCAACTTAAGGTCATAATCATAGATTTAAAGTATGATATAAATATGTGTATGCACCATATATATGGACCAGGCAAAGAATTGGATTTAATTGGCCCTATGATTTAAGCCATGCAGGGCAGCTGAACTCAAAGATACCTAAAATGAGAAAGTACAGAATACAAATGAGAATGCATACCATACAAAAGAGAGATGGTAATGAGTGAACATAGATTCTAAATGTACTTTTCATATCTCCTGAAACTCTAATCCTTCTTCTGAGCCTATGGAACTCATAGGCAGCTAGCACCAAAATCTTCATATCCTTGACCACATCTCAGAAACTTTCAATGCCCTCCACCTTCCTGGACACCCCCGTAAGGATACAGCTTTTTTAGCCCTTTTAGAGGAGGACTCTTTTCTTTCCACACTCCTCAAATGTAAGGGAGGACTGGCAAGTGCCATTCTTATTCCATACTGCTAATTACAGAATACTCTCCCTTTGTCCTGTACAAAAATCCCCTGCTCTGAATCACATATCATCAGGCTCCATTACCCTACTACCTTTCCTACTGTAGATATTTATGGCTCTACAAGGTCACCCTTTTAATTCCTTGGTAATTTTAGCTTCTGGCTCACTGTCACTCCAATACTATTTCTGTCATAATTCTTATTGATTTCAACATCCAAAAAGAAAATTCACCCGATATCCTGGCCTCTTCATTTCTTGACTATTTCTACATAGTAACACTGATCCTGTTCTCTTTCCTATCTGAGCCTCCTTTCCTCATGGTCACATCCTAATCAGCCATCTAAGAATAAAGTTTAATATTTACATCTGAAGTTACATCTTTATTGTTCTTATTGCTTTGACTTTTATTTATTTATTTTTAAAATAAGATTTATGTATTTATTATGTATACAGTTCTGCCTGCATGCAAGTCTGCATGTCAGAAGACGGCACCAGATCTCATCACAGATGGCTATGAGCCACCATGTAATTGCTGGGAATTGAACCCAGGACTTCTGAAAGAGCAGCCAGTTCTCTTAATCTGAGTTATCTCTCCAGCCTGTTGCTTTGGTTTTTAAGACAGGATCGCACTACATAGACTGGCCAGCTCAGTCTGCCTGTCTCTGCCTTCTGAGTACTGGGATTAATGATATGCACCACCATACCTGGCTTTTTTTATTTTTTAACTTTCCAGTGAGGCTAGAAAGATGTCTTAGTATAAATTTATATGGTAGATTTACCTACATATTCAGGTTACATGATATAGTCTGGCTCCAAGGCTATAAGCCTATAGACTTTGTTACTGTATTGAATATTGCTGGGAGTTATAATATGTGATAGCTAATCTTTGCTGTCAACTTGATCGAACTTAGAATCACATGGAAACATATCTGGTGTAGGAGTTTCTTCTGTTTGTGTGTTGCTTTCATTGGGTAATGAAAAAAGAAACTGCCTTGGCCTAGTTGACAGGACAGAACTTAGGTAGGCGGAGTAGACAGAACTGAATTCTGGAAAGAAGGGCAGAGTGGCAGACACCATGGATCTCCTGCCAGAGATGGATGCTGTTAGAATCTTGTCGGTAAGCCACAGTCATGTGGTGATACACAGATGAATAGAAATGGGTTAAATTAAGATGTGAGAATAGGCTAATAAGAAGTTAGAGCTAATGGGTCAGGCAGTGTTTAAATGAACACAGTTTCTGTGTGATTATTTCAGGTTTAAGGTAGCCGGGTGACCAGGACAATAAGCAGCCTGCTCCTCCTGATACACATACCTCTAGGGATGCCTATCAGGGTGTTTCCAGAAAGGTTAAGACCCACCCTGAATGTAGGTGGCACTATTCCAGAGGCTGGAGTTACGAACTAAATAAAGAGGAGAAAGCCAGCTGAGTACTAGCATTCATGTCTCCCTGCTTCCCAATGGTAAAAACTTCCTCATGTTCCTGCCATCATGCCTTCCTTTTATAGTAATCCATCCTACTATGATGGACTACATCATCACAAACTGTAATCCCAAATAAATTCTTCTTTTAAGTTGCTTCTTGTCAAGTATTTGGTCACAGCAGTAAGAAAAGTAACATAGAACATAGTGGTAAGTACATGTACATCCAAACAAAAAAGATATATTCTCTGAGGCACTTATCACATATGGAATTTCAGGACTAGAGTTTCTCTCAATGGTCATGAGAGAACTGTCAGTGAATGTGAAGCCTCAGGGCATGACTGTAGGCTTTATAAGGACTATACTTAGACTACAGTAAATTTATATTTAAAAAAACGATTAAAAAAATTAACCTTAGCTTCTATAGCATATTTACCTTTTGAACTTTTAATTTTCATGAGACTCAACTTACAGACACACTGCACAGTTGTATAAAAATATTTTCTTAGCTTAAGTCTAGATAGATTCACTGTTTATTTTTACCAGATCTTCAAAGACCACTAATGAGCTTCAAAACACAGGGGTGACCATCCAAAACTCATCCTATGAATCCTCTACACTAATAAAAAGGGAAGCTTTAGTTAATTTTCCTTGATGAACATAGACACAATATTCAAAAATCAAATTCAATAACTCATTAAAAAGATCATCATGATCAAACTGGTTTTATTCCAGAGACACAAAGAGGTTCAACAAATACAGATTAATGAATATAATACCACATAAACAGAATAATATATAAAAACACATGACCATCTCAATTGATACAACGAGGCATTCATTTATACAGCTAGAAAGATGAGCAAAATCATATCTTTTTAAGGAAAATGAATGGAAATGAAATGGCAAATAAAATAAGCTAGACTTGGAAAGGTAAGTTCTTCCTGTCTATTATAAAGGGAATCTAGACAAAAACAAAGATAGTATGAAAGTAAAAGAGAACTATTACAAAACAGGAGAGAGAAAGTGAGGGAGAGAAAATATGGAGGAGCTCACATCTCTATCCAGAAGCAGGAGGTAGAAAGCACACTGAAAATGGTATGAGTCTTTTGCAACATTAAAGCCAGTCCCAAGTGCCACACTTGCTCCAACAAGGCCATACCTTCTAATCCTTCCCAAACAGTTCCTCCAGTGGGGACTAAGCATTCAAACATGAGTGGCAGTTTCCCTTTCCACAGCAGATTTGCTTGCAAGTAGACTGTGCCTCAGGAATTCTCCTAGTAACAAAAATCTATCAGTGTTGGGGGGGGGGGATCCATGTTTTCAAACTTTATCTTATTTTATTTATTATTATTTTGGTTTTTTGAGACATGGTTTCTCTGTGTTTCCCTGGCTGTCCTGGAACTTGCTCTGTAGACCAAGCTGGCCTTGAACTCAGAGATCTGCCTGCCTCTGCCTCCTGAGTGTTTGGATCAAAGGTGTTTGTCACTAATGTCTGGCTGTTTTCAAACTCAAAAAAAAAAAAAAAAGAGCGAGAGATTCTACTATTTTTATTTTAAAATGTGTGTCCATGTGTTTTCTGGTAGATTATGTGTCCACAGAAGGCAGATGTGTCAAATGCCCTGGAGCTGGGGTTATGAGCCACCTAATGTGGGTTCTGGGAACTAAACTTGGGTTTTCTGTTGCAACTCATTTCTCCAGTTCCATTTTCAAACTTTAAAAGGATTATGTTGAGGTCTAAATAAACCCCTCACTGTGAATTTCCTTTGCAGTTCTTTTTTTCTTCACATATAGTTTCCTTTCCTTCTTTTTCTTCCAAAGCTATAGTGTATGAGGCAATAGGATTTTTTTTTAGCTCCAGTATAATCTTTTAGGACCACATTGGGTATGTGGTGGTCTACTGTTGGCCAAAATATCATTATGTGGTACATGAATGTTCTCAAATATATTAGGACTAGGTTGAGAATCGAAATGTAACATCTAATTAAATTCTTATGCCAACAATAAAGCCATATTACCTAATAGACAAGGATATTGAGGCCAAGATAAAAATAACAAAACAACCAAAACCTCAAATTCAACACTTGGTCATATTATCGAGAAAATTTAAGAATTTTGACTTGAACCTAAAGCTTTCTAATGTCTACAACCCTTTCCTCCTTCACCACCACTGTGTTAAGTCTAAATGAATATGAAGAATCAGTCTCTGCTATAGTTCCAGGTTTCTTGATGTCTCTTAATAGGAAGAAGGAAGGAGGAGAGAAATGCACAGGAACGGAGCACTTCAATGGGTAGAACTTAGATCAAACTTTTTAAACTCTAATTTTTCACAATGTCTGAAATGAAGTCTTTAAGAAGTAAAGTTATGACACAAAACAGCTATATAAAATAAAATCATAACAAATCAATGGGGTAAAACTTATGACTTTTAAGAGGATGAATAATGTTAAATGCTCTTTGAATGTCACACTACATTATCAAACTTTGTAATTATAATTAAAACAAAGAGCTTGTACAACAATAAAGCTGACTAGGACATAATTAAAGGCACATGAAAAAGCAGAGTCATATCCAGAAATAGAACACCATGTAAAACATGCCATAAGGCCAAGCATAAAGCTTAATTTAAAAAAATAAAAACAAGTGACCTGTGAGATTAAGTCGACAGGAGGGAAATGGAAAAGGCACAAGGCTTTAAATGTGAAAAAATGCAAATGTCAGGGTAAGAAAATACAATTTAAAGAAACTTAATGGAAGAGTAAAATATGAAATTCAATTTGGAGAAAACAAATTCAAGGATGAAGATTCAGTGTCAAAAGTTACTGAACAGAAAAAAAAACTTAGAAATATTTTCCATTTATTCATAAAGTATTTATTAAGTATTTGCAGCAGTACTGTAGTTTCTCTGTGAGGGGGTGATGGGATTCAGGAGGCAATGTGATGGGTTAGGGAAGCAGAAGCAGATGAAGCAAGAAACCACTACGTAGCATGCATGAGGCCCCTGTGGTCCAGTCCAATGAAAGAGTTGAAAACCTGGTGTGGTGGCACACATCTGTAATACCAGAAGTTAGGAGGTTGGAGGCAGGAGGACCAGAAGTTCAAGGTCATTTTCCACTACACAAGTTAAAGGCTAGTCTAGACGACATGAGGCTCTGTCTCTAATAAAATAAAATGAAAAATGAGTAGTCAGCACCAAATTAAACAAAATCATTCAAAGAAAACATTTGAATTACCATCTCTAGCAGTAATTCCAACAAGAAATATTCAATTTACTTTGAAATTCAATGGAATCCAATTTGGAGAAAACATGATAGTAAGTAAGATCATATTGGAAGGCAGAAAGGAGAACAAAGTTCAACTTCAGGAAAAGTCAAAGAGGAGACAATGATGTAGCCCATCCCAAAATGCTGGAAGAGGCATGAAGACAGAGAATATAGTCAATAATTAGAGAGCAAGAAAGTTGAGAATAAACAAGAGTTGTATTATATATATATAAGCAAGCATGCACAATAATTTAAACCATTAATTATATAATATATGTGCATATAAGCTAGCATGGAATTAAAACCAAGTAAATATCAATGGCAAAGAAACAATAATAAATGGGACTAATCAGAGTCCGTTATTATCAGAGTCAATGCATATATTTGAGGAATTAGTAACTGGTAATTGATACACTATCTACTATGAAGTTATTCAAAATACACAGCCAAATAAATATTTGGGGAATTCACAGAATTCACACTATCCATAAAAATAAATTCCAAATGAGTTAAAGACTTCAGTCTGGAAAATATCTAAAAGTATATAAAAAAGAGTCTAGTTTATCCCCAACATGCAGCCAGTACACAGCATGAAAATGAAATTTAATAGTATCTTTTTAATGTTAATAGCATAAAACCAACTAATTAAAAAGTCACTTTAAAAAGTTCTGCACCTAAAACAATACAGGCTATTGCTACTAGTTTTCATTGCTACTGGAGCAAGATGGAAAGATTCCACTACTAGTATGGTAAGACTGCACTTTGGTCACAGAACATAGAAAAGTGAAGCTGAAACTGAGCTAGAAACTTCTTCTCTCCTGGCTAGCTTTTATGGTGATAGAAAGTGTCATGCAGATTGTTATGGGAGGAAAGTCATCAACTGTCTTACTAAATAAACCCTTTGTGCTGCATTATCAATCTAGCTGACAAGATAAGTCCATTAGTGTACTAGTGGCATGGCTGTTATTGGGATCACTAATCACCTTCTGATTAGATTAGAGGCCTGCTCTACTGGAAGTAATCAACAATAGCTGGTACAATAAACCTGGTCAAAAACTCTTGGTCAGGGGTGTCACAGAACCCAGTGGGAAGATACTATTGCTACTTTACTAAATGGGCATGCATTTATCAAATTACCTGGTTTTTAAACAGGTTTATGCCTAGTGATTAATGCTGTTTTCAATTTTGGTCAGAAAAGCCCCCCCTTTTTTTTTGCAATGGGTGGCAGTTATTATATAGATTGATTAACTAGTCAATGTGTTGAACATTAGTGATTGCTGAATGAGAAATCTCTGTATCAGTCCTTCCAAGGCTCAAGGAACACTATAAGAATGAGGAAAAAGAATGTAAGACCTGGAGTAAGGAGTAGAGTATTGTAGGATATTATTTTTTGGCATGACATGAACTCACCGCAACTGCAATTTCCTGCAAGAGACCAACCAGTACAAGATGGGGCCCACCAAGAGGGAGAAATGGGGAGGGGAATCACAAGGTTCCCAAGCCTCCCTAATGAGTTATTGGCAATTACTATCTGCTAGGGTAAGAGGATACACTTTCTTCAGTGTTGTAGACACAGCTAAGATGTCCATGTTCCTGTAAATAACTGTCTTATATTCATGTATGTAACCCTCATTAACTAATTAGGACACACACAAATAAAGACATAAAAGTAGGTGACACATTGTAAGTTGGGGAGAGGAAGGGGGCCAGGGAGTGTGGGAGGATAATGAGAAGGTAATGGGAGAATGAATATGGAAATATAGTTTATATGTATAGATGTAAATATAAAAAAATCCAAGCCAGGTGGTGGTGGTACACATCTTTAATCCCAGCACTCAGGAGGCAGAGACAGGCGAATCTCTGTGAGTTCAAGGCCACCCTGGTCTAAAGAGCTAGTTTCAGGACAGCGAGGGCTGTTACAGAGAGAAACCCTGTCTTGAAAAAGCAAAATAAAACCCAAAACTCAAAAAACAAAAAACTCCAAACCATTATCATGTATAATTAATAAACTAATGAAAAAGAATTATATGATCAATAAAAATGTTTCATAAAAGCAAAATAAGCAAATGTAGATATTCTGTTTGTAGTCTAACAAATAAAGCTTGCCTGAAGATCAGAGTGCAGAGCTAAGCCACTCACTATTTGACATAGAGGACAGGCAGTGGTGGCACTTGCCTTTAATCCCAGCACTCAGGAGACAGAGGTAGACAAATCTCTGTGAGTTCAAGACCACCTGGGCTACACGAGATTGAATCTGTCTAAAAGAGAAACAGAGCTCACACAAAGGTGATCCCAATACTTGGGATCTCACTCCTTTAATATCAGCTCCAGGGAGGTGGAGATAGGAGTGAGCTCAGAAGCAGTCTGAGGATTCATAGAGACAGGATTGTCCCTTTAGTCTGAGCATTGTTAGAGGTAAGAACTAGTGGCTGATTGCTCTGTTTTTCTGATCCTTCAGTTTTCACCCCCTAATATCTGACTCCAGGTTTTTATTACTACGACCAATTAGAATTCGTGCTACAAGCAAATCTGATATCAAAACTAACAACTTAAAAATACCACAAAGGGGTAGAAGTCCAACAGAATAGAAAAAAAAAGTCTGCCATTTTTATAATAAAGAATGAGTATATAAAATACAAATAAATAAATATTTTTATGCTGCACATAAATAGGATGTTTTGAAAGCATATCCAACCAGTCTTTTATCACATGGGAGGGTAACTACAGAATTAACAATAATATACTGGATGCTGTATGTGCACATACCACAACCCCTAACAGGCACACAGTCAAATCTATCTACCCACTCTCACACACAAAAAGGAAATGTATTAAAAATTGAAAAATTAAATAAATAATGAATTATTTTTAAATATAATAAATCAAGAGAAAATACTGCAACCTCTTTATAACACACCAGAAGGCACATATAGAAGCCTGCAGGTTTGGAGAAATGCTGGCTCAGATGATGTTTCTGAACTTGCTCAACACATTATTTTCCTATTACGTCGGACCCTCTCCTGCCTTTAATACTCACATCACGGTGGTGTGGGCCTCTATTTACTTTAGGAGTACTCACCATGGGGTTCCAACCAGATCTGCCAGAAAAGCACTAAGGTTGTTAAGATGCACCAAGTTCAGAGGAGACAAAATGCTAACTCCCGAGCCATAGAGCTTATAGGAGGACATAGTATGGCAATAATACATCAGTACTACTCTCAATGGCATTCAGGGCCTCAGTCCTCACAACTGCAAAATAGGGAATACACCTGTGAACTACAAATAAAAAGAACTGTGCCCTGCTATGCTATCTACAGTTTTAATGGCATATTCCACTCATAGCCACTAATCTTGGTTTTTAGGTTTTGATCTCATAGATAGGAAGTTTTTAATTTTTTAAATCCAGTTAAATGACAGTTAAAGATTGGTAAATAAATAAGGAAAATTCACACACCTATAATCCTAGCACTTAGGTGACTGAGTTTCAGGCCAGTCTGGGCTACATAGTGAGACCCTGTCATTGGAGGAAAAACAAAACCCCAAACCAAAATAGAATAAACAAACAACAAGAAGAGTGATAACCTCAGGCACTCATCTCAGATGTGGGGCAGAGTGAATAACCATCAGAGTCCTTAGAGTGCTGAGAAGCAACCTGAAGAAGAGAGGAACTTCTAGGAGAAGAGGACTTGGACAAAGATCCCAGGGAAATGAGAGAGAAAGCCTATTAGGGAGAATGCAAAGGCATGTTGGGAAAAGGGTGTTATTTGTGACTCAGTCAAAAACAACCACAAAGGAGAATAGAAGATGAAGTCAGAATAATACAGGCGTGTGTGATCGGGGTGGAGGGGATGGGGCTTAGTGGTCCTTAAAGGTTAGCCTAAAGCCTAGGAGGAGAGGATTTAACTTTCCACAGAGCACTGAAAATTCTTGTTCCTGTGTTAGTAACAGTTTGTAGAAGAGGAGGGACACATCAAGAAAAAGAGGGTATTGGAGCAATGTTCTCAAGCTTCTTGATGCTACCACTCTTTAATAAAAACACTTCGTCATGTGGTGATCCCCAACCATAAAATTATTTTCATTGCTACTTCATAACTGTAATTTTGCTACTGTCATGAATCATAATATGGTGTAGGAGGTCCTTCTGTCTTTGTGTTGCTTTTATTGGTTAATAAAGAAACTGCCTTGGCCTAGTTGATAGGGCAGAACTTAGGCAGGTGGGGGAGACAGAACTGAATGCTGGGAGGAAGAAAGGCGGAGTAGGAGAGACACCATGGAGCCGCCAGAATCTGACATGCTGAATCTTTCCCCGTAAGCTACTGCTATGTGGCGATATAAAGATTAATAGAAATGGATTAAATCAAGATGTGAGAGTTAGCCAATGAGAGGCTAGAACTAAAAGGTCAAGCAGTGATTTAATTAATACAATTTCTGTGTGGTTATTTTGGGGCTAATCTAGCCGCGCGGCCAGGAAGAACAAGTGGGCCTGCTCCTTGCACTAATGATACAATATCTATGTTTTCTGATGGTCTTAGGTGACCCCAAAGTGTCACAACCCACAGGTTGAGAATCACTGGTCTGAGCAAGGCAGAAACAATGAAGATAGTAGAAAGTGACTTAATCTAATGACTCAAAACTTTGAACGTAGACTCAACAAGACAGATGACAGATTGAACATAAAATGTAAGAGAATCAAAGGTGACTTAGGGTTCTTGCCCTGGGCTTCTAGAATAATGAAGCTACTTTTTACTGAGATGGGATAGGTTATTGGAAATGTAGTTTTGAAATAAAGCTCTGTAGCCTTCAACTTTTCAGAGGTTAGAAAGATAATGAGAAACTATGCGGGAAAGCTGAGGTGAAAAAAAGCCTCAGTAAGGTAAGAGGAAGTAAAGATGAAATGTGTTATACGTTTAGTGAAGAAAGCATTAACAAAAAAACTAACAGTGTAAGATGCTATTGAAGGAAGACAGAGAACTGATTCATTCACTGGTTAGCAATGTGAACGTTAGTGTTGAACTAGTCTGGCAAGAGGACATCAGTGGAGAAGAGTCCTAATTAGTATAGATTCAAGGCCTAATTAGTAAGAAAAGAAAAAAAAATGAGTCACTGATTGGATAACTGTGGAAGGGATAAGAGTTAGAAAGATTTCGACAGAGTCATGAGACTCTGGCGAATACAGTACCTTGTATCACAAGGTACTGCATTTCCAATACCAAAAAACAAAACAAAAACAAAAACACAGTACCTGGCATATACAAGTTACTAAGTGAATATTTGTTGATTGACTGAAGTCATCAGATATTTTATCAAGAAGCAGCTTCTAGAAAATACAGTAAAATATTAGGGTTCTTGGTTCAATACAGAAATCTGGCCTTTTACTTTACTGCTATGACTGAAAACTTCTTAGACCCTTACACCTAAAATAGATGTCCCAATGTTGTGGAACAATCTTTTTGTACTGTGAAGATGTGTCTTTGCCAAGATGCCTTCTGACTGGTTTAATAAAGAGTTGAATGATCAATAGCTAGGCAGGAAGAGGTTAGATGGGACTTCTGGGAAGAGAGAGAGGGAGGCGATGAATCTAGGTGTGAGAGAGACACCAGAGGACATGGAGAGGAAACAGGAGGTGAAAGATGAAAGAGAGCTAAAAAGCCACAAGGCAAAATGTAGACGAATATAAATGGGTACACCTTATTTAAGTTATGAGCTAGTGGGACAAGCCTAAGCTATAGGCCGAGCTTCCATAATTAATAATAAGTCTTGGTGTCATTTTTTGTGAGCTGCCAATCCAAAGGAAAGTCCAACTACATCCCATAATTTGAGAACAAGGACAGGATTTGACAAATCCCTTTTAAGTATATATGTTCAGTTCTAGATATATAATATCATCTCTCCAACGACTTCCTATATCTGAGGCCCCTGTTTAATGACTATGAAGCCAGCATGAGACGTGCATAACACCACACAACTCTTCCCACAAACAGTACCAGACACCAGGATATCCATTTGCAAAAGAATGAAGAGGGGTCTCACTTCCTATACAAAAGTAAGCCAAAATGGTTAGACTGAAATGTAAAGACTAAAATTACATACTCGTAGAAAAAAAACTATAGGGGTAAATTAATGTGATCTCGATGGTGACAAGAGCATAAAGACAATGACAACAGAAATGAACTAAGTTCTTTTCCGCAAAGGCAACCATCAAGACAGTGAAAGGGCAGCTCACAAAATTGGAGATTTTCAAATCACATATGTGATAAGGTCTAATATCTAGAATATATAATCAACTCTTTTGTCCTTTTTCTTCATTTTACTTGTGTGTGTGAGCACATTTACACAGGTGTCCGTGTGCATACAAAGGCCTCAAGCTATTTCTGGGAATCTTCCTTAATTTATCTTTCATTTATTCTCTTTAAATTATTCATTTATGTATAAATAAATTTATTTATGTATATGTGTGCTTGTCTGAATGAGTTTATATGCAGCGCATGCACGCAAAGAGGGCAAGAATTACAGTTGATTGTGAGCTATGATGTAGATGCTGGGAACTGAACCTGGGTCCTCTGCAAGAGCAGTAAGTACTCTTAACCACTGAGCCATCTCTCCAGCTCCCCACCTCATTGTTTTTAGGTAGGATCTCTTACTCAAACTCAGAGCTCATCAACGTAGTCAGTCTTCATAACCAGCTTGTCCTGGGGATCCTGTCTCCACTCTAAGGTTGTAATTATAACTTATATGAGTACTAGGGTACTTGCACCCCAAGTGTTTTAACCACTGAGCTATCTCTCCAGGCCCCTATAATCAATTCTTATTTTTTCAACAACAAAAAGGCAACACAATTTAAAAATGGGCAAAAGAAATTTTTCTTCAATAGAAATTTTTAAAAAGAAAATACCAAATAGCCAAGAAATATATGAAACTGTTCTATACCATCAAGTCATTATGTAACTGCAAATCAAAGCCATACTGAGAGACTACTTGAATCCAGTAGGGCAGATGTCTACAATTTAAAACAATGGCAACAACAGGACTACCACTGCCAACAACAAAGAAACTAACACAGAATAACGAGTGTTAGAGAGGATTCAGGGAATTTTCAGATACTGGTGTGGCAGTTTGGTGGTTCCTTAAAAAACTCAAAGGCTGACAATTTAACTCAGAGTTATTACCTAGCATGCACCAGCTCCTCAAAATAATCCTTAATACCACAAATCAAACACCTTAAACAAAAGAATTACTATATAGTCCAGCAATTCTATTCTACCTTTAAATACCAATGAACTGAAAACAGGTATTAAACAAAACCTGTAAACAAATCCTCTTAACAGCATAGTTTAGAAGATCCAGAAAGTACAAATGACCCAAATGCCACCAACTGATGCAAACAAAGGGTGGCAAATTCATAATTCAACCAGAAAAAGAAATGAAGTATTGACACACACACACTATGACATGTAATGAGTCTTGTAAACATTACACTAAATGAAAGAACATGCACACACACACACGCACACACACACACAAAAGGTTTCTATGAAATGTTTAGGATAGAAAGCAAAAATGGTTGTTGCCAGGAATTTGGAAAGAAAGGAATGGAGAATGACTGCCTAGTGGGATACAGAGTTTCTTTTGTGGGTGATGAAAATATCTAAGAATTAGATGTGGTATTTGCAAATTCTGTGAATTTAGCGAAAACCACCAGTTAAAATAATTAATTTCACCTCAATTTAAAAAAAAAATTACAACTCAGGCCTTGCATCTGAGAACTTAGTCTAAGGACTCAGCTCATCCAGTCACCCATGCTCCTCCACACACCACAGGAGAACTGCATCAGCAATGGCTATTCACCCTTCAGGTATGGTACCTAACCACTGTTTTTATGTGAGAATTCTCACTGCTGCAAAAGTACATACAAATTTCTAAATAAAATTATTTTCTAATAATAGATTCTTGGTACAAATCATACTGAAGCTATGTTTGCTTCATATATATGTTGCCATCCTATATATATGTGTGTGTGTAGTATTTATATATACTATATGGTATACACCCCCCCCCACATATATATACTATCCATCTAACTGAGCTGTGGGACTCATCCCTACAAGATACTATTTCTATGTGCAAAAGAGTACAGTAATAAAGTTTATGCTTTCAATGAATAAACACCATTTTTCACTAATAATCTTTGGCATTTTCCACTTTCTATGCTTTCTGTGCCTTTTGTTTGCTTGTTTTGTTATGTTTTTGTGAAGACTGGAACTCTTAGACACACTGAATTAAAACTGACCTTTAAAACCTCCCGTGCCAGACTAAGGTCGCCAATGAAGAAGAAATAGAATGGGTATATCCATTTGCATGAAAACCAGTCTTTTTTTCTTATTGATTTTTATTGAGCTCTACATTTTTTCTCTGTTCCCTTCCCTGCCTCTCTCCTCCCCTTCAACCCTCCTCCAAGGTCCCCATGCTCCCAATTTACTCAGGAGATCTTGTCTTTTTCTACTTCCCATGTAGATTAGATCTATGTAAGTCTCTCTTAGTATCCTCATTATTGTCTAAGTTCACTGGAATTGTGATTTGTAGGCTAGTTTTCTTTGCTTTATGTTTAAAAACAACTTATGAATGAGTACATGTGATAATTGCCTTTCTGTGTCTGGGTTACCTCACTCAAAATGATGGTTTCTAGCTCCATCCATTTTCCAGCAAAATTCAAGCTGTTGTTTTTTTCTGCTGTGTAGTACTCCATTGTGTAAATGTACCACATTTTCCTTATCCATTCTTCAGTCGAGGGGCATTTAGGTTATTTCCAGGTTCTGGCTATGACAACCAATGCTGCTATGAGTATAGTTGAGCACATGTCCTTATGGCGAGGCACGATTGAGCATCCTTTGGATATATACCCAAAGTGGCATTACTGGGTCTTAAACAGTGACTCTGAATACTCACAGTACAACATTTATACATTCTCTCCCACCTCCCATTCTTTCTTTCTGGACAGAGTCTCACTCTTCCACCCTGACTGGCTTGGAACTGGTGTAGACCAAGGCAGACCTTGAAATCACAAAGATCTACCTGCTTCCCTCTTCCAAGTGCTGGGATCAAAAGCCTACACCATCATGCTCAGTTTTCACAAGTCTTTTTGATACCAAACTGTGTTCAGTTCTCTTTCTCTCTGATCTCAACGAGGGCATGCACCTCCAATTTATTTATTTATTTATTTTTTGATTTTTCGAGACAGGGTTTCTCTGTAGCTTTGGCACCTGTCCTGGAACTAGCTCTTGTAGACCAGGCTGGCCTCGAACTCCCAGAGATCCGCCTGCCTCTGCCTCCCGAGTGCTGGGATTAAAGGCGTGCGCCACCACCGCCCGGCCTGCACCTCCAATTTATAGCCACCCCATCAATGATAATGATTTCAAAGAATGAAAATATTTATATGTATGTAACTGGAAAAATCAAGTTCTAATATCAAGTTAACTGGAAAAAAAATACTGCAAAACTGCTCCTGGGAATCTGACAAACACACATTTCCTAGCACAGCCAAATACTCCATTTTTAATATGCAAACAATCTGGTTTTTGTTCATCGCTTGAATGGAAGGATGATGTCAGGGTTACTGGAGCCCAGATCACTACTGGCCTTTAGAAACTCTTGCCTTTCTAGATAAGCAAGAGACTTACAGCCAAATCACTAACATCTAAAACAAGTCCTTCAGGAGTCTTCAGCCTAGAAAAATACCTCATCAGTGAAAAGCAGTCTTCAAAACAAAATGCAAAGAAAACCCCCTCTACAACAGGGAGACAAGTGATCAGGGACTGTCTAGCTACTTCTCTGAGAAGTCAGAAGTGTTTGGGTACTCAACATACTGAGTATCTGCTATATAGCCATAGATACCAGCCCCTCCCTTTCCACATCTTCTCAGATAAACTTTTTGAAATCTTTGTCGATCTAGGCTGGAAATAAAGCACAGAGGTAGAACACTGAGCATGTGCAAAGCCCTGGGTTCAATCCACACTGCACGGAGACACAGATGATTTTGAACATTCATTATTTTTTTAGGGTGTACTTATTTCAATCTGGTTTCTACATTTTCCATTCCAGAATGGCTCTTGCTGAGGACAAAGATGTCCATCTTCCAAAGTTCAACAGATTATTTTCAGTGCACTTAACTACTTTTTCTTTGGGGAAGTACTATCTTTTTTTTCCTTTATGGCATACCCTAAACTACAATTAGATTTTTTTTTTTTTTTTGAGACAAGGTTACTCTGTGTAACAACTCTGGTTGTCCTGGATTTGTTTCATAGACCAGGCAGTCCTCCCAAGTGCTGGAATTACAGATGTGTACTACCGCTGCTTGGGTACTACAATTAAACTTTTAAAGAAAACATATAAAACAAAGATCAAATATGGGTTATTATTTTAAAATATTTTATTCATTTATTGTTATATGTGTATGGGTATTTTGCCTGAATCATGTGTGTGCTGGTGCCTGTGGAGGCCAGAAGAGGGCATTGGACCCCTTGGAACTAGAGTCATAATGAACTGGCATCTGGGTGTTGAGTCATCTCTCCAGCTGCAAGTATAGTTTACTTTTAAAAATCTCATTTAAGTACAGTGCACTTGCCTACATGCAAACCAACTTTTTTTGCCTAATTTAATCAGAAACTCCATAGTATGTATTCAGTTGTCACATATCTAACATCAAGCAAGGTGCCACCTCATGGTATCTTCCTATTTACTTTTCATTATCTTATTCTAAAACAACAACAACATCAGCAACGAAACACCAAAATTCTGAGCCCTCTTCTGTTGCTAATCTTGGGTCAGTGGCTCTCTTTCCACTAGTCAGTGGAATCATCTGAGGAGCATTTAGACAAGGCTGCCAGCACTAAAGAGACTGCTACTTAGAAGCCATCTAGTACTTCAACAGCAAGTACCTGGCCATCCAGAGCCACCTGGCTAGACACCGACTACAAAACCAAAATACCACCACTACCACCACACAACACAAACACACAAAACAAAAAACCCAGCACTGCAATTAAGACCAAATAAATACAAACAAATTGCTCAGATGAACCTCAGCATTAAGTTTTTTTTTTTTAAAGTGTGTATGTGTGTGTGTAAAAATGTGTTCAGGGGAGTATATTGGTACATGTGCACATATGCATGCTGGTGTGTGTGTCCGTGTTTATACAGAGAAGCCAGAAAAGGTCAACAGGGTCTCTCACTAAACCTGGAGCCAGGCTAGTGGCCAGCAAACTCCAGTGATCCTCCTGTCTCTGTCACAGCACTGGAGTTACTGATGACTGTACTGTCATGCATAGATTTTGACACGGACACTGGAGATTCCAATTCAGGTCCTCATACTTGTGCAGTTATCTCCTCAACCCCAGCATTAGTATTTTTTAAAAAAATTATTCAGTGTTTCCAATGTAAATCCAAGAAGAAAATCACACTCTCCCTTGACCAGGAATTATACATACATTCAAAATCATACAGCATTAGGTCAGCAAGTTGGTTCAGCTGGTAAAGCACTTGTACTCAAGCCTGAGTTTGATCCTCAGAACTGTGTGGAACATCTACATGCATGTTCAGTGCCAGCACTCCTACTGTCAGATGGGAGATGGAGACAGAGAAAACCACCAGAAAGTTCATGGGCCACCAAGCCTAGAGGTGGCAGCACAGGAAAAACAACAAAGACCCTACATCAACAAGGATATCCAACTCCTGAAGGTTATCTTTTGACTTCCACATGTGCACACAAACTCACTTGCAAAATACAGAAGCAGAGGCAAAGCAGGGCAGGCATAAGTTTTAGGGTGTGGCTGACTGGGGCCAGTTGGGACTTAACCTCTGATCACTGTTGCTTTACAAGAAAGAGCTTAACGTGTCATTCATTTTCTCTCTCTTCAAAAATCTTGACTTAAACATATTGGCAACTAAAGCAAAATTAATGATGAAACCACCTCATGTACAAAGTAAAACATCTGCGGGCAAGATTCAACGCTGGCCTGTTGGTTTGAAACCTCTACAATGACCAATTTCACCCATACACTTCAACTTAAACCTAAAAATGCATGTCTCCAGTTCTATGCTTTCCCCCATGTGTTCTGAACTGTCAAGTTCTTACATGGCATGTTTAAATGAAAGGTTAGCATCCCAATGAGAATGATTACTTATGTCCACCTCAAAACCTGTCCTTTTGATGACCTCTATTTCAGGTAACAACTCCACTATTCACAGTTTTGGGCAAACTAGTGCTCTGGAATTCATCCTAGGATGGTTCCTTTTTAACCCTTAACATTTGTGCCATTATCTTCTAAACGAGTGGTTCTCAATGTCCTAATGCTGTGACCCTTTAAATACAGTTCCTCATGTTGTGGTGACTCCCAATCACAAAATTATTCCATTGCTATTTCATACTGTAATTTTGCTACTACTATTAATAGTAATCTAAATATCTGCTATGTAAGATATCTGATATGAAGACCCAGAGGGTCTTGACCTACAGGTTGAGAACTGTTGTTCTAAATTTTATCAACCATGACTCCTAAATACATTTCATACATACATGTATTTCTTTCTAGCTCTATTGCTATCATCCCAGTCCCAGTTATCATCTTTTAATGTTTTAGCTACCTTGTTCAAATCATTTTTTCCATATGATGCTCTTTCACAAACATATTTGGTCCAGTAATCTTATTTCTATCAATTTACTCCACAAGTATACTCATACACATATGAACTGGCATATTTACAATGCTCTTTATAATAAATTGAAAACATTTATATGCTCATCAATAGGAGAACATATATATCAAAATGGATAAATTCCCAAGGGACTATTAAAATAACAGAGCACAGTGGGTTACCATTTGTGTAAACAGGATACCTATCCAAAAAAAGAAAAAGTTCAGAATGGTAAACAAAACTATTACCACTGTCTATCTATTCAGAGGCATAGAGGAAATAGTGGCTGAACAGAAGATACTGTGATATAATGGACCTGGAGAAGGGCCCAACACTGTTGGTTTAAGTCCCTGCATGAGTCTAGAGGTCGGCTGGACTGAGAAATCAATCAGTAACAGAGAGCTTCCACCTACTTCCCTACTCGTTTTATATCATTCTGCCCCTAACTCTTCAAGTTCCAGCCATACTAGCTTCTGGGTTCCCAAGAAAAAAATATTCTTTTAGGATTCACAGTTCTTCCTTCTGTGTAGAATACTGTCCCCCAAGCTTTACTTAGCAAGTCCGTACTTATCCTCTGAGTCCATCGCAAATGTTACGTCCCCCAAAGAAACTCTCCTCAGTTTCCAGACTAGGTCAAGATGAACATTTTAGGTACTCAGGGAAACCTGTACTTCGCCCTTCAGAATTTAACACAGCTGTAATGAGATAACTGTATAATTACACGTTTACACCAGTTACCTCTTTAGACTACACAGACTAGAAATGCAGATATCATACCAGTTGCTTTTATCTTTGCCTTCCTAGACCTAACCTGCCATCCAGTTGGCAAAGTAGGCTGCCACATATAAAATGAGCGACTTCTCTTGCCCTAAGGTTAGGAAAGCAGACAAAGTCAGCAAACAAGGACAAAGCAGTCCTGGGATTAAGGTAGCATTCAGTTTACAATAGTAGTTTCCAACTATGGAAAACGTGGCCCTTTCTGGGGGATATCTAGCAATGTCTAGAACAGTGGTTCTCAACTTGGGGGCCGAATGACCCTTTCAGAGGGGTTACCTAAGAACACCAGAAAACACAGATATTACGATTCACAACAGTTGCAAAATTACAGTTATGAAGTAGCAACGAAATAATTTTATGGGGTCACCACAGCATGCGGAACCGTATTAAACTGACGCAGCATTGGGAAGGTTGAGAACCACTGGTCTAGAAGCGCTTCTGATTGTCATTAAGTATGTGTGTAGTACTATATCAGTAGCTAGGATTCTAAGTCAGGAACGTGGCTAACCATCCTCTATTGCACAGGCTAGCCCTCTATAACAAAGTATTATCTGATGTAAAATGTCAATAGTACCATGGATGAGAAACCCTGATAGGCAATACTCAAAAGTCAATCCTACTCCTTGATCTGGCGGGGGTTTTGTTGTTGTTACTTTTGTTGCAGGGGTGGAGGTGGTGACTGAAAGGACTGTCAAGAAGAGTGTCAGAGATGAAAAGCTTGAGTTACTTGTTGAAAGCTGACAAAGGCCAGATCACTCGGAACTATCCTGATCAGAACTGAGTCTCTGAGTTTATCACCTTCAAATATCCTGTACTCCATAATCGCCCAAACCCTTTATTCTCTTCCTGCTCAGGCAAAACTTCCTTTCTCTCAGGATACTTGGTTTCGCTGAACCTCATGGCCAGATGAATTCAGACCAAGATAAAGTCAGACGGCTCGTAGAATGCTAAGCATAGTGACAGTTACAATGTGCAAATCTTATGCATGGAAGTAAAGCAGTAACTGTTTACTCTTTAGGCTCTCAGTGTTTAAAGCTATCACTGAATCCAATAACAGTACATTGGTCCTGGTAAAGACTTCTCCAAAGGCTTTCTATTAAAACAAACAAACAAAACGCACCAAAACTTTGTATTCCTTATCCGAGCTTCCAGATTGCATACAAGATCCAAGTCCCCCCTCCCCCAGTATTTCATGACATAAGCGTGTCAGAAATGACCAGAGAGCCTTTTGAATGCAATAAACGTAAATAAATCACGTGCAAATCAGAAGCCATCTGTAGGTTTTTTTTTTTTTAATGCTTTTAGTAATGGAGACTAGTGAAGGAAATTGAGATAATTTTTAACGGTGCCAAGGAAAAAGCCCTGTGTTTTACTACAACACGAGCCTGCTGCCTGCTTAGCTGGACGCCCATGCTCTGACCTAGTATGGCAATTTTTAGGGTCCCTGGGCTTGATCCTCTGTTTACAAGAAACTGAGGCCAGACACTAAAGAAGAACAAAGAAAAATGCCTGGCACCAAAGAGGCGGGGGACGTTTTGTACATAAATGAAGATTCGAGGAGGAACTCTTCTTAGATTTTGAAAGGCACTACAAAGCATTCCCTTCGCTAGCGTGTTAACGAATTTATTCTGTGTTTGCAAACTATTTTCTACAAAGAAAATGTCTTATAATTTACAAACAGTAATCTGTCTCCCCCACCACCACCCCTCCTCATTTGCAGAGCATCGAGAGGGATAAAATTTCTTTAGGCTTTATCAGAGTGGGAGGAATGGAAATAATGTGAGCACTACACAGTTCCGAGGCAACATCAACTCCAAGCCCGGCCAGCTGGTTTCCATCGAGCGGTCCCCAAGGAGAACGCCCCTCCAAGGCGGCGGCCGGGCCGGCGCGACCGTGGGAGCCGCCGAGGCCCTCGCAGCTCAGCCACTCGGCCGCCCTCTACCTTTGTTTCAGGTGCCCCTGTTCCCCGAGTGGCTGAGATCCCGCCCGCAGCCCCGAACGGGTGACACATCCTTCTTTGGCCAAGTCTGGCCGAGGTCGGGCAGGGGGCGGGGAAGGAAAATAAAGCCTCAGCGCCGAACGACGTGACTCTCAGTTCTTCCAGAACCTTGGCATTTGCCGCCTTGCCAAGCTTTCCTGTTAACGAGTTCCCGGGCCGGGCGTCCCGCGAGGTGGGAGGCGCCGGTCACCCTGTCCCCCGGCCTTCTCGACGGGACACTCGGGCCAGCGCTAACCTCCGCCGCCGGCCCCGGGAGCCCTCCGGCGAGCCTGTGCTCCACCCGGAGTCCCCGCACCGCGCGCGGCCCCTGCGGCCAGGCCAGTCCCCGCCCCCGGCCCCGCCCGCCCCGGCCTCCGCGCGCCGCCCCTCGGCCTCGCCAGCCCGCCGCGGGCCGGGGGCGCAGACGGAGAGCTGGCCTACCGCCCCGCGTCCGTGCACCTACTTCAGTGCCCGCCGCTCCTCCTCCCGCGGCTGCCTCGCCTCTCAAGCGACGCGCCACACACCGCCCCGGCTTCCTGCAGCGCGGGGTCTGGGCCGCTTTCGCCGCGCGTGAGGAGCCCAGGCCTGAGTGCGCCCCGCCCAGCCGCCCAGCCACCCGCCAGCGCCTCGGCCCCGCCCACCGGCCCCGCCCACCGGGCTGCCCCGCCCACCTGGCCGCGCCTGGTCCCCCTGCGAAAGGGGACCCTGAGGGGCGCCAGGAGAGCCGCGGCGGCTGTAGCCGCCGCTGTGCACTGCTTTGTATAACGGAGACGGCGAGTCGTCCTGTTTGGCGAAGGAGTTTCATGCTAAAAGTATGCGTTTTATGATGGCCATCATTGTTTTTATTGCCCTTTTTACTGTCCTCTTCGTTAACTGTCTTGCCCTTCTGGGCTTTTATGTGAGCCAGACTACCGTCTACACTCCTTGCGGTGGCTCGCACCTGCACGTTCTTTTTCGCTCAGCCCAAGCTGTGTGAGTTTTGAAAAAAGAGTTTGTATTTATTTTTTTTAACGTATTGTTAAATAAAATTTTAAATTGCTAAAATAAACAAAACTACATAAAACAAATGCACAACTTAATGGGATTGTTCCGAAACATTTGCAGTCTTGATGCCTGAACCTTTGACCCTAGCTAAAATAATAAACAAGGTTCGCCTTTGCTAAAACGGGGAAATAAATGGATGGCTGGACTAGGGACATAGCTCAGTTTGTGTAGTGCCTACCACCACATAAAATCACATAAACTGGGAGAGTTGACACAAGCCTGTAATTCCAGCTCTACAGAGGTAGAGGAGGCAAGAGAATCAGAAGTTCAAAGTCATCCTTTGCTATATTGCTACTTTGAAGCCAACTTGGTCTACATGAGTATCGCAGCTCAATGACAAAAAAATTGGACATTCAATTCTGAATTGCAAAGTCAATCATTATAGAAGAATATAGATAACAAAAACAAGTCGGTCAGTCAGGAGAATGAGCAGTGTGAGTGACATGCAGGTAGAGATGAAGAGTCAGATGTAGGAAGAGCCAAGAACAGGACAGCTGCGAGGACAGGCTCTGGGCACATGGCTTGTCCCTTTGTTTCTGTCAACAGCTTTTAGCATGGCACCAGTCATCATAGTAAGTGTCTTATGTGTACATGTGAATACATCCACTATACATTTATGTGTAGATGGTGCAAGTGAACAGCATGTATATCGTTCCACCTTCTGTAGCTATGTGTAAGCTTGATTACAAGAAGTATTTTTTGTTCTTAAAAGAAAAATGTATGTAAAATTTCCCCAAACAGGCTTTTTTTCCTGAACCATTTCACCAGGTTAATCTTTCCATTAGCTAAAATATGGTCTGTGGTGCCTTGGAAGAAAAAGAATACAAACCATTACACACCCAACTTTATACCTTCCCAGTTTAAAAGACCTTCCACACTGAATGTCTCTCCTCTGAGTCAGAGTAGTCCTGTGAGGAAGGCAGAGCAAGACAAAGAGAGGTGGCAAAGGTCACAGAACAGTTCCTGATAGTAAGGACAGAAAGTACAACGTGACTCACAAAAGGACTTCAACACCTCCCTCCCAGCTTCTACCTTAGGACTCAGGCAGGGCATTCACCTTTCTCTTCCACCTGGTCTCAGTGGAATGTGAAGGACACAGTTCCTCCTTGGCCTGGAGGCGCAGGCCTGCAATTCTGGGTCAAAGGCTTAAGAACAGGAAGGAGTTCAAGACTGGCCACGGCTCCTAGCACATTGGAGGCCAGCCTGGGCTACCTGAGAATCTGCCTCAATAAATAGGAAAGTAGATAAATAAAACCCCCATTCCAGAAAAGGACCCAATTCATGCCTGGAAATTTGGTTCAGTACAATGGAACCATTTTCTCTCTCATGGGTAGCTCGGTGAATTGTCAACTCCCCACAAATTACTGGGCCCCAGACTCTTTGGAAGGTGTCTGGATAAGAAAGAACATACAGTTTTTGCTTATGGTCAAGAAATGGAGAAATTTGAGAACAAATGAGTAATTTGTTATGATGTTAGAGGAATTGTCTTGAACACAATTCCATTGGGGTTGAGAGAGAGCAGTAAACATTTTCTCATGCAAGAGGGCATCTGAACAATTTTATGATGAAAAATATCCAGCAGGAATAATGATAAATATCAAATATTTTTCTTGCAAATATATAAAATAAAAAAATTCTGATGCAGAAAGAACAAGAAACATTGTGCACCTCCTACTCAGATTAACAATTACTATTCCACGGCTAATTTTTTCCATCTTTACATTCCTCTTTGCTTTCCTGGGTTATTTGGAAGAAAATCATAAGAGTATTATTTGACCTGTAAATATTTCATTATGATCATTAAGTAATAAGACCTATATTAAAGGAATATTATAAAATTATTACGGTATATGACATAGCATTCAAATTTTCCATGAATGTCTTATGAGTTATTTTTAAATGCAGGACTCAAGCAAAGTCCTCACAATGCATTTGGCTTTGCTATCTCTTTCTCTACGTTAAAAAATTTTTAGTTCTGTGCTGATTTATCAGTGTGGGTATTGAACCTAGGGGCTTGTGTCTGCTGAGCAAGCATCTCACATGGAACCAAACCCCCAGCCCCAGCGTTTGGCTAGTCTCTTAAATCTTTTTCATTCCTTGCATTTATTTTAATGATTTGAAAAGTACGTGTAGATGTATATGTCTGGTTGTGAGAATGCGCATGTGGATACAAGAGCCCAAAGAGTCCAGAAGAGGGAATCAAATTCCCTTAGAGAGGAGTTACAGGTAGTTGTGAGCATCCAATGAGGGCCCTAGGGACCAAACTCAGGTACTTTACAAGAGCAGTATCCACTCTTAATCTTTTTGCCATCCCTCCAGCTCTTCTCTTTGCATTTTACATGCTGTTAAAGAGATGGGTACTTTGTGGAGTTTTTCATGTTCCACGTTTGCTAATTGTGTAATGTGGTGTTTTGTAACACGAATTTGTAATTGGTTTTAATAATAAAAACCCAGAGTTCGAGATAGGGGTTAATGCTGAAGATCAGAAAAGCAAAGTGGCCAGCCACTGGAGAGTTCTTACCTCTACCAGTGCTCAGACCAAAGGGACGATCCTGTCCTCTGACTGTATCTCCAGACTGTATCTGTCTCCATCAAACCTCAGACTGCCCTGAGCTGCTGTCTCCTCCTGCCTTGTGTTTCTCTCTCCGCCCAGCCATATCCCTCCTGTCTCCACCTGCCCAGTGCTGGGATTAAAGGAGCAGGATCCCAAGTGCTGGAATCACCCTTGTGTGAGTTCTGTTTCTGTTTTAGACAGATTCACTCTCCTGTAGCTCAGGATGGCTTTGAACTAACAGAGATCCCTCTGCCTCTGTCTCCCTAGTGCTGAGATCAAACATGCATGCTACCACTCTCCAGCCTGTAGTGGCTTGCCTCTGTACTCTGATTTTCAGGCAAGCTTTATTTTTTTTTAAACACAAACAAAATATCACTGGAATGTTTACCATATGCCTTTATCCCCTTTGTTTTCCATGCACTGCTAGAACAAGAGGCTTGATGTTACAGGAAAACATAATCTGTAATGAGAAAATCAAAGCATATACAAAACTGTCATAGATATCAGAATTAGCAGACAAAGGCATGAAATCAGTTGCTTTATATTGAAAATGTTCAAAAAGTTGGAGTCAGAGGAGACATAACAAAGACTCCAAATGTACTTTTATAGATGCAGACTATAATGTTTTAGATAAAAATATGCTGACTTGGCACTGGCTGTGCCAGTGCACACCTGTAATTTTAATTGCCTCCCAGATAGAAACTGGAGTATTGTGAGTTCTAGGCTAGAATGGGCTACATAGCAAAAGGTCACAAAAAGAAAAGTTGGGCATGGTGATGCATCCCTGCTATCTATCCCAGCAATCAGGAGGCAGAGGTGGAACAATTACTGTGAGTTCAAGGCCTTTCTGGGCTACATAGTAAGCTCGAGGCCAGTCTAAGTACATGGTAAGACTCTACTTTAAAATAATTGAGTTGGGCTAATGGAAAATTAAATATTGCTAAACAAAAAAGATTTGTGAACTTCAAGTCATATCTCTAGAAATTGTCTAAAATGAAACACTTAAAGAAAATGAAAAGAACATTAGTAATATGTGAGACAACTATAAATCACTGGCCATGTCTACATAGAGGAGTTCTTAAGGGGAGAGGTATGCGAACAAAAATATGTTAGAATAGATAATAGTCATGGCTTCCCAATGGGATGAAAATCATATACATGTATGATGTGGGAGTCCCCTATGTGTGCTGAGATTACCATTAATGAATAAAGAAACTGCCTTGGCCTGTTGATAGGGCAGAGCTTAGGTGGGCGGGGAAAACTGGACTGAATGCTGGGGGAAGGAGGGTGGAGAGAGGGAAGCCATGGAACCTCCACCAGACATGGATGCTGGAACTTTAGCTAGTAAGCCACTGCCATGTGGCGATACACAGATTAATGGAGATGGGTTAAATTAAGATGTAAGAGTTAGCCAATAAGAAGCCAGAGCTAATAGGCCAAACAGTGATTTAATTAATACAGCTCCTGTGTGGTTATTTTAGTTTTGGGCTGACAGGATGAACAAGCAGAGAGCAGTTGGGAACCAACAAGTGGCTTTCTCCTACACGTGTATAAATACTTAGTATCTTCTGGGGTTTTGTTTCAAGATCCATCTCTAAAATTTATTCATGTTCAAATCGTATTTAATAAGTGCCATAGCACTTTTTTGGGAATGTCTCAGCAAGACAAAACTCTCTTGGCAAAGAGAGTACACCACTCACAAAAGCAGAAGAACAAGCAGTTATAATACTTTCCTATAACTGTGGACGTCCTTTTGTATCCTTTAAATCACACCTAGTTAGTTATAATAGCTATTTTAATGTAGTCACTATATAAATAGTTGTTATACTATATTATTTAGCAAATAGATAATGGGGAAAGTGTGATTATAGTCAGTATCTTAGTTACTGTTCTATTGCTGGGAAGAGACAGCATGACCAAGGCCTGCTCTAGCCTAGGTCGCTCATATAACACATCTTTACTTAGTTAAATATTCCACAACACACGGCAGATAGAAAATATTTGGGAAAACAGCTTCTTTGCTGAGTGTAGTGGGTTTGAATGAGAATGGCCTCCACACACAGACTCAAATATTTTCGTGCTTGGTCTCCAGTTGATGAACTGTTTGGAAAGAATTACTAGGTATGGCCTTGTTGGATTAGGTGTGTGGCATTGTTGGAGGAGGTGTGTCACTGGGGGTAGGCTTTGATGTTTCAAAAGCCCATGCCACCAGGTCTGGTCTCTCTCTCTCTCCCTCCTGCCTCCAGATAGGATGTAAAACTACAGCTACAGTACCATGCCTGTCGACTTCCAGCTATGATGGTCATGAACTAACCCTCTAAATCTGTAAGCAAACCCTCAATTAAATGCTTTATTTTAAGAGTTGCCTTGGTGTGCTGGATATCTTTATGTCAGCTTGACAAAAGAAAAAGTTATCTGAGAGGAGGGAACTTCAATTAAGAAAATTGCTCCATAAGATATGACTGTAGGCCGGGCGGTGGTGGCGCACGCCTTTAATCCCAGCACTCGGGAGGCAGAGGCAGGCGAATCTCTGTGAGTTCAAGACCAGCCTGGTCTACAAGAGCTAGTTTCAGGACAGGCTCCAAAAACCACAGAGAAACCCTGTCTCGAAAAACCAAAATAAAATAAAATAAAATAAAATAAAATAAAATAAAATAAAATAAAAAATATGACTGTAGGCAAACCTGTATGACATTTTCATAATTAGTGATTGATGGGGGAGGGCCCAACCATTGTGGATGGTGCCATCCCTGGGCTAATGGTCGTGGGTTCTATAAGAAAGCAGGTTGAGCAAACCATGGGAAGCAAGCCAGGAAGCAGCACTTCTCCATGGCCTCTGCATCAGTTCCTGCTGCCTGTTTCCTGCCCCATTTGAGTTCCTGTCCTGACTTCCTTCAGTGATGGACTATGTAATATGGAAGTATAAACCAAATAAGCCCTTTCTTCCCAAACTTGCTTTTGGTCATGGTGTCTTGTCATAGCAGTAGTAACCCTAAACCGTTTATCAACTGGAGACCAAGCATGAAAATATTTGAGTCTGTGTGTGGAGGCCATTTTCATTCAAACCCACTACACTCAGCAAAGAAGCTGTTTTCCCAAATATTTTCTATCTGCCGTGTGTTGTGGAATATTTAACTATGTAATGATGTGTTACATGAGTGACCTAGGCCAGAACAGGCCTGAGGCAGGGAACTCCACAGGAGCAGGACTGAGCCAGCAACCTGGGCCAGAGGGGGCCTGGGATGGTGAACTCCATGGGAGCAGGAGCAGATCCAGACCAGGGACATTTGCTGAAGCAGGACTGAGTCAGCGACTTAGGCCAGAGCAGACCTGAGACAGTGAACTCCAAAGGGGCAGATACAGGCTAGCAACTGCTGAGCTAGTGGGCCAGAGCCAGATACCATTGCGAGTCTGGGCATGAATCTGGGACCTTCAAGGGAGTAGACCTGAGCCAGGATCCCTGCAAGTCTGGGCATGAGTCTGGGACCTTCAAGGAACAAGGCCTGAGGCAGGAACTCTGCGGGTCTGGGTGTTGGTCTGGGACCTCCAATGGAGTAGGCAGAAACCAGAAACCTCTGCAGGTCTGGGAATGAGTCTGTGACCCCAGAGGGAGTAGGCCTGAGCCAGGTCCTGTGCGGGTCTGGGTACACCAGAGTCAGGGACCTTCAAGGGAGAAGATCAGAGCCAGAGACCTTTACAGGACCTACCCCAAACCAGGGATCTCCACAGGGGAAGATCCAGACTAGGCACATTTACAGAAACAGGTCTGAGCTGGAAACCTAGACCAGAGCAGGCCTGAGACAGCCAACTCCACGGGAGTGGAGGGGAGTAGAATGCTGAGCAATCTCCAGGAGCATGGAGTGACCAACAGGATAACTAGAACTGTGGCACTGACTGTACCACGAAAAACAACCATCTGATCCTTGGATCCACTGGCATCTAGAAGATTAATCACCAGAGTCACAGACAGCCCCAACCACATCAATTAGAGGAAAAGATGAGTATATAAGGTAAGAACACACACAACACCACAAAGAGCAACACGACACCAGTAAAATCTAGAGACTCCAGAACAGCAAGACTTGAACAACCAAATATAGATGAAGCAGAAGAAAATGACCTAAAAAATAACTTTAGGAGAATGTTTGAGACTCTTAGAGAGGAAATGAGAAATTCCCTCAAAGAAATGGAGGAAAAGACAAACAAAAAATTGAAAGACATCAGCAAATCCCTTAAAGAAAACCAAGAAAAATCAATCAAACATATGAAATAAACTATTCAAGACTTGAAAACTAAAATAGAGACAATAAACAAAACACAAGCAGAGGGAATTACAGAAACAGAAATCATGAGAAAATGATCAGGAACCACAAATGCAAACATAAACAGCAGAATACAAGAGATGGAAGAGAGAATCTTAAGCGCTGAAGATACAATACAGGAAATAGTCTCATCAGTCAAAGGAAACATTAAATCTAACAAAAACTTAACACAAAATATCCAGGAAATACGTGACACCATGAAAAGACCAAACCCAAGAATAATAGGTATAGAAGAAGGAGAAGTTCAACTCAAAAGCACAGAGAATATGTTTAATAAAATCTTAGAAGAAAACTTTTCCATCCTAAAGAAAGATATGCTGATGAAGATGTAAGAAGCATACAGAACACCAAATAGACTAGATAAAAAAGTCCCCTCGCCATATAATAATTAAATCACTAAACATTCAGAATAAAGAAAGAATATTAAGAGCTGCAAAGGAAAAAGGTCAAGTAACATATAAAGGCAGATCTATCAGAATTACACCTGACTTCTCAGTGGAGACAATGAAAGCCAGAAGGTCATGGTCAAGCATTATGCAGACATTAATAGACTAAGGATGCCATCCCAGACTACTATAGCCAGCAAAACTTTCAATCACCATAGAAGGACAAAACAAGATATTCCATGACAAAACCAGATTTAACCAACATCTAGCCACAAACCTCCCACACAAAGTTCTAGAAGGAAAACTCCAACCCAAGAAAGTTGGCTACATCAACAAAAACTCAGACAATCTCACAGCAGCAAATCTCAAAGAAGGGAAAAAAACACACAAATTAACAACACCAACAACGAAAACTAAATTAACAGGAGATAGCAATCACTGGTCATTAATATAAATGGACTCAACTCACCTATAAAAGGACACAGGCTAACAGTTTGATACTAAGCAGAATCCATCCTTCTGTTGCATACAAGAAACACATCTCAACCTCAAAGACAAACATTGCTTCAGAGTAAAGGGTTGGGAAAAAAATTCCAGTCAAATGGACCTAAGAAACAAGCTGGTGTAGCTATCCTAATATCTAACAAAATAGACTTCAAACTAAAATCAATCAAAAGAGACAAAGAAGGATATTTCTTATTTGTCACAGGAAAAAAATCCATGAAGAGGAAATCTCAATACTGAACATCTATGTCCCAAATACAAGCCTAGGATCAGATGGTTTTAGCTCAGAATTGTACAAGATTTTCAAAGAAGAATTAATACCAATACTCCTCAAATTATTCCATACAATAAAAACAGAAGGAACATTGCTAAACTCTTTTTATGAGGCTACAATTACCCTGATACACAAACCACATAAAGATATTACTAAGAAAGAAAATTACATACCAATCTCACTCATGAACATTGATGCAAAAATACTCAATAAAATACTGGCAAATCGAATCCAAGAACACATCAGAAAAATCATCAACCATGATCAAGTCTGCTTCATTCCAGAGATGCTGGGATGGTGGTTCAACGTACAAAAATCTGTTAAAGTAATCCACCATATAAACAAACTGAAAAATAAAAACCATATGATCATCTCATAAAAAGCTTTTGACAAAATACAACATCTCTTCATGATAAAGGTCTTGGAGAGAGCAGGGATACAAGGAATGTACCTAAACACAATAAAGGCAATATACAGCAAGCCAATAGCCAACATCAAACTAAATGGAAACTCACAGCGATTTCACTGAAATAGGAACAAGACAAGGTTGTCAACTCTCTCCATACCTATTCAATACAATACTTGAGGTCCTAGCTAGAGCACTAAGAAAACAAAAGGAGATCAAGGGGATACAAACAGAAAAGAAAAAGTCAAAGTGTCACTGTTTGCTGATGATATGACAGTTTACATAAGCGACCCCAAAAATTCTACCAAGGAACTTCTACAACTCGTAAACACTTTCAGTAATGTAGCAGGATACAAGTTTAACTCAAAAGAATCAGTAGTTCTCCTGTACACAAATGCTAAATGGGCTGAGAAAGAAATCAGAGAAACATCACCCTTCACAATAACCCAAAATAGCATAAAATATCTCGTAATAACTCTAACCAAACAAGTGGAAGACTTTTATGACAAGAACTTTAAATCTTTGAAGAAAGAAATTGAAGAAGACACCAGAAAGTGGAAAGCTCTTTCATGCTCTTGGGTAGGTAGAATTAACATAGTAAAAGTGGCAATCTTACCAAAAGCAATATACAGATTCAATGCAATGCTCATCAAAAATCCCAGCAAAATTCTTCACAGACCTCAAAAGAATGGTACTCAATTTGTTTATGTTGTGGACTATTCCTTTAACCGTGTAAACGTGTGTTAGTTTGTTTCTGCTGAATTTGTTTACTTATGAAAAAAATATGGTGCTGTTTCACCATGCCTGCCTAAATCACCTGATTTATCTAATAAATAGCTGAATATTCAATAGCTAGCCACAAGAGGAATAAGTGGAGCCGGCAGGCGCTGAGAATAGGGCGGAGAAATCTAGGCTCAAGATGAGCAAGGAGAGAAAGAGAGGAGAGAACAGAATGAGGGTGAATCAGAGGGACGTGCTCAGGGCCAGAAACCGGGCAAGGGCAAGTGCCGGCCAGAAACTGGAGGAAGCAGGAAAGTCAGACAATCAGAAGGAAAGGCAAAAAGGCCGGAGGCAAAAGGTAGATAAAGAGAAACAGGTTAATTTAAGTTAAAAGAGCTAGCCAGATACGAGCGTAAGCTAGGTCAAGCATTCATAACTAATAAAAATTCTCCGTGTCATGATTTGGGAGCTGATTGGTGGCCCTAAAAGAAAAAGCCTGCTGAATATAAAGATATTATTCATCCCAAGCTATAGAAATGGCCGTGGCAGACTGAGAGGCTGGGGGCTCTGAACTGGGAGGAGCTCTCTGCCCTGCCTGAAAATCTCTCAACTGGAAACTAGAGACCCCAGGAGATTCTGCTGTACACTATTAGTTGAATTATGGTATCTATCTGCTACTTGCTCTTTGTTTTTTCACTTTTGTTTGCAACGTGCAGAATGCATTCACTAGATTCAAACTGAAAATATAGCTTTTATAGATTATTTTCTGTATAGTAAATTCCTTCCTCATTTTGGGCTAAGGTATCAGCTACTCCGTGACTTAAGTTAGAACACTTTTATTAAAAAAAAAAAAAAACCAAAACAACAACAACAACAACAACAAAACAGATTACATTTGGAAGAGCTGGGTTTTGTTGCTCTGTCTGGCGTTTCAAACAGGTTCTCATACAGTCCGGGAGGCACACTCACCACGTAGTGAAGGGTGTCTGTAGCTCCCATTTATTCTGCTCCCACCTCTGGACAACCATTACCGGCATCACTGGTGTGTGCCATCACAGCTAGCTACATGCAGTGCTTTGATACATGCTTCCAACGTACATATAGCATCACATTCAGGTTAAATATATCTATATCCTTAATTTTTCTCATGTCTTTATGGTGAAAACATTCAAAATCCTTCTCACTAGCATCCTTAAAATATGTAGCATATTCTCATTAACGACAGTCGCCCTACTGTGCCGTGTAAAAACAGGATTTGTTTCTCCTCTCAACCTGTAACATGGTACCCACTGAAAAAGTTCTCTCTGTATTTCCCCACCCTCCGTTCTCCTCAGCCTCTAGTCATAACTATTATACTCTTTAACTTCTATGAGATCAACTTTGTTAGAGTCCACAGATGAGTGAGATCATGTGGGGTTTGTCTTTCTGTGCCTGGCTCATTAAATTTAACATATCATTTTCAAGTTCTACCCATGTTGTTCAAAATAACAATGTTTCAGTCTTTTTATGATAGAGTACCATTCCATATATATACACATTCATCTGTCGGTGGGTACTTAGGTTTGTTCCTAATGCGTAGTTCTTTGGCTTTTGTGACTAGCACTACAATAAACACCCGCGTTCATATATTTCTTCAACGTACTGATTTCATTTCATTTGGATGTGGACCCGGCAGAGGGATTATTGATCATATGGTAGCTCTATTCTTACTGCTTTCTGTTCAGTATTTAAGCCAGAAATTCTTAATTCCTTCTGCTCCCTCATCTCCACTGTGCAACAAAGTCTTCACATTCTGCTCAGTTTTTATTCAAATTGTTTCCTAAATTTCTTCCCTTCTCACTGCTTCTCTTACTACAACTTCAGTTCAGGCCGGTCTCATCTCTCTTCCTGGGCCAACGACAACACCCCAACTGCTCCCTCTAATTCCCATATCTTTCCTCTTAAATTCCCTTTCCTGTTGACCGTGTTTCTTATGATTAGGGTGAACTCTCAAGACGGAAGCTGGGTTACACTTCTCTATCTCCTTTGAGACTGGAGGATGCTCTCTGCACTAGGGTCAATCAGAAGTGCACCGTGTGAAGAAGCCAGGCATCACAGCAGGGTACAGTTGGTAGATACATGTGCAAGAACTTCCCAGACCTGCTGTTTCCTTGCCGAAAACATCCCTCCTCATTTCCCTCCATCTTCCTTTCCTTGCCTGCTTTTCATAGTGGCTTCACTGAATATAATCCACATACCATATAATTTTCCCATTTAAAATGTAATGGTTTTGGTTTATTCAGAACTATAACATCATCGTCAAAACTATTTCTAGAATATTTCTTCACTCTGAAAAAATTTCCTTATTGACTGACTTGTTTTTCATCGCTACCCATACCCCTTCCTATCTGTAAGCAATCTCTCGTTTACCTTGGGCATTGTTAAACAGTCCTGACGTCTCATATAAGTGCAGCAATATAATAGATGTTTTGTGTCTAGTTTCTTTCATATCTGTAGCATGTTTTCCAGGATCATCTATTCCGTTCTGATCCATGTACCAGTCCTTCATATGTTTTTATTGCTGAATAATATTCTACTAGATGGCTATACTAGAATTTATTTATCCCCTGCCAATGGATATTTGGGTTGCTTCAAGTACTTGATTAGTTTACAAATAAGGTTTCTATGAACAACCATGTCCACTCTCTGTGTGAGCACCTGCTTTCCTGTCTCCTGAGTATGTATTTAGCAGTGGTCATGTGGTAAATGCATATTTAAGATGTCTGTGGGCCAGGGAGATAGCTCAGTGGGGGAAAGTGCTTTTTGCTTAAGCCTTAAAACTTGAGTCTAATTCCTAAAGCTTATGTGGGAAAAGCCAGATACGGTGCTGTTCACTTATAATCCTATAATTCCCAAAGTGAGATGGGAAGCAGAGACAGTAGAATCTTCCAGAAGCTTGCAGGTCAGCCATCCTGGAGTACATAGTGTAGCGGCAAACTAGTGATGACCTGCCTTAAGTGAGGTGGAAAATGAGGACCAGCACCAAGGTTGCCCCCTTGCCTTTACACAGTGCCAGGTGGACCTGCACACACACAGGGACATTTTACACAGGCATACACTCACAAATAAACAGTCATATTTTTTTGTTAGCCAGGCATAGTGGTGCACACCTTTAATCCCAGCACTTGGGAGGCAGAGGCAGATGGATTTCTGTGAGTTCAAAGTCTGGTCTATAGAATGAGTTCCAGGACAGCCAGGGGTGTGTAGAGAGGTTCTGTCTCAAAAAATAATTTATTATTATTATTATTTTTGTTTTTTTGAGGCAGGGTGTCTCTGTAGCTTTGGAGCCTGTTCTGGAACTAGCTCTTGTAGACCAGGCTGGCCTTGAACTCACAGAGATCTGCCTGCTTCTGCCTCATAATTTTTTTTTGCTTTACATTTATTTGTGTGTGTCTGTGTGTACATGCATGTACACATACGTGTGTACCACGGCATACATGTGATGGTCAGAGGACAACCTGTAGGAGTTAATCCTCTCTTTCCATCATGAGGGTCCTAGGGATCCAGTTTAGGCCATCAGGTTTGGCAGCAGATGCCTTTACTCTGAACCATCAACCTGGCCCTATAATTTTTTTTAATACAATACTTGTTTTTCTTTAAAGGGTTAGGAGATGTATTTTGTGAATGAGAACCTCACTTGAGACAAGGCAGTCTTTCATCATCTGAGTTTTCCAATGTATGAGGTAGGGATTTTGTACAAGAAAAAAAGAAACAAAAAGCAATTTTTGCCTATTTGATGTCAATGTCAAATTTATTTAAGATCTCTAGCTTTAAAATCTATCTTATTAGGCTTCTAAACTTAACTTTTTTTTTTTTTTTTTTTTTGGTTTTTCGAGACAGGGTTTCTCTGTGATTTTGGAGCCTGTCCTGGTACTAGCTCTTGTAGACCAGGCTGGTCTCGAACTCACAGAGATCTGCCTGCCTCTGCCTCCCGAGTGCTGGGATTAAAGGCGTGTGCCACCACCGCCCGGCTCATAAACTTAACTTTTAATTGTTGCTTTTTATAAGTAGAACATTCTAATAGAACTATTATCTTACAAGTATGAAAAATTCTCTAAACATTTACTAACTTAATGGAATTTTTAGATCTCAAATATAACTAAAATGCAATTTATCTTTTCATGTACTCAACAAGCAACTTTACAAATCGAATAAGTCAATATTCCTAGGTACTTGCACTCTATTTACAAACCTAATAACTCAAAAGTTATAGATTCAGTACCTCAGAATTCTGGAAAATTCAAACACAGCTTATAAACAGCACCAATCCAACTTTTACATAGCTCAAATTTAAATCCCAAATCTACCATCAATTAAATTTATTTAAATATTTCAAGTCAAAATCACAAGTCTAAATTCAACATTTGAGATGCCCCATCTGTCAAACAAAATACCTGCAAATTGCCAAGATGATTAAAACATAACTTGTTCTTAATCTCAACACAAAAATGTTCAATTTTAGGTTTGAGTTAGTCCTTCACTCTTATTCAGCACCTGCATCAGATTGGCCGATAGAGCTAGAGTGGAGAACCTCATACATAGTTTAACATTTTAAGTTAGAGGATTGGAAATCATAAATATGCATTAATTTCCCTGCCATACTCTTTCTCTGGGTATGAGGGCTGTTAATTAGAACTCCAAGATATCTGTGCTGCATACGTCATTTTAATGATGTGCGTTACACAATTTCCAGTCTATATTAGGTCAAAATGGATCTGAAACGTTAAACCCCTGCAAAACAATATAAATGTAGATTAATTATATATTTTCATTGCTCCTTGCAATCTTTCATAGTTGGGGTGTGTGTGTATGTGTGTGTGTGTGTTTGGACGCAAGCACACCTCATGTATGTGTTTCTGGGGATGTAACCTGGGGTCTCGCATAAGCTAAACAAGTATGTTTTCCCACTAAAGTACACTCACTGCCAGCTTCTAAATTTTGTTCACTTGATTTTTTAAAAATTGAGGTATTTGTTCATCTTAATGGGGTGCATTATGCTCATTTAATAAATGTACACCATATGCTGTGACCAAATCAGGGTAACAGGCCTTTCTAGCTCCTCAACCATTAATCATTTCTGTGTTGAACTTTTCACGATCTCCTGGTTATTTTGGGATATATCATAGATAGTTATAAACAATAGTTACTTTTCAGTACTATAGAAAAACAGAACCAGTCTCTCCTATCATCCTCTTTTGGTTTAAGACTTTTTTTTAAAAAAGCACTTTGATTTTTATCAAGTCTTTCCAATCATTCCTCCTAATTTTCTTAGAAACCTTAACTATTTTCCATACTCATATTTCATGGGCAGTGACATATTTGATTAAATCAGGTAGCTTCCATAACAAACTCACCTACTACCTGAAGGTTTTGTCTCAGACAAACTGACTCTTGCTATGTGTTATACTCAACTGGAGGTCACAGAAAATACCAACTCGAGAAGTAGCTATACCTATAAACACGACCCCGAGTGTGCTGGGCACCAGTTAGTGTGTTCCACAGAAGAAAACAGGAATGGTGACTAATTTAGTGCTTGAACTACATGGAGATTAGTTTTAAAAGTCCTATTAGAATCCATGTTTTAAAAAGTTGAGTTGAGCCTGAAGAGATGACCCAGTAGTTAAGCTGCGCTTCCAGAGAACCCGCATTCAATTCCCAGTACACACGGACAAGACAACTCACAACCTGCTGTACCAGTCCCAGGGAATCAGACACCATCTTCTGGATTCTATGAGCGCTTTGTGCATGTGGTGCACAAACACACATGAAAACAAAGCACCCATACACAACAAATAGAGATTAACCATCTTTAAAATTTAAGTTATATGTGCAATATGAAGTCTGTCCTTGACTTTGCAATTGGCTTTTTTTCCCTGTGTTTTGTTGTGCTGTGGTTTAGATTAAAAAGGTCCCTTCAAGCTACCTGGTGGTGGTGCACACCTTTAATCCCAGCACTTGGGAGGCAGAGGCAGGTGGAATGTAAGGCCAGCCTAGTCTACAAAGAGAGTTCCAGGACAGCCAGGGCTGTTACACAGAGAAATCCTGTCTTGGAAAAATAACAACAACAAAACTGATCCCTTCAAAGCAGTGGCTCTCAACCTGTGGGTCAGAACCTCTTTAGAGGGGACATCTAGCACCACTGGAAAAAACAGATATTTACATTACAATTAATAATAGTAGCAAAATTATAGTTATCAAGTAGCAATGAAAATAATTTTATGGTTGGGGTGTCACTGCAACACGAGAAACTGTATTAAAGGGTCGCAGAGTTGAAGGAAGGTTGAGGACCGCTGCTCCAAAGGCTTATGTGTTGAAGTCGTGATCTCCAAAAGGTAGCACTCTGGATACCAGCACATGGTGCTACCTTCCCCCACGGACTGTCAAGAGGTAATGGGGCTTCATTAGGGGACAGTAGGTTCCGAAGGTGTGTATTTCAAGAGTCTTTCTTGCCCTAGCCCCATCTCCCTCTCTCTGTTTCTCAGAGTCATGAGGTGAGTTGCCTTTGCCACACTTTTCCCTCTACTGCTGAGATAATTTGTTTCACCTCAGGCTTAGAGCAATGGAGCTACCCAACCTTGAACTGAACCATGTGACAACAATGAATCATTCCTCCCTTAAGCTGCTTTTCTCAGTGGTCACAAGACTATCATCTCTCACTAATCGTTCTGTCCTCCTCAGGATCCTGAAGTCTTTCATGTTGGGAAAGTGTCTCCCTCAGGCATCCCGAATCTGACTGTATGAAAATTCAATTTGTCTTCTATTTCTACCAAAACAAGAGTCACACGTATAAATTCTACCCATAATGCTGAGTAGCGAAAACTGTGTTGTGAAAAAAAGAATGTTCAAAATTACAAGGCATGTGTCTTTGGCACCAGGAAACTAAACAGTGAAGGTGATTATTCTATTAGCATGGGACAACTGCTGAGCTGGTGTTGGGTGTTCTGTCCCTCCGTTGCCCAGCTCGGAGACAGGCTGTGCAGCAGAACAAACAGTGGTGAGAACAAGACCCGCTTTCTGCCTTGAGAGCCACTGCTGTTCTCACAGTGCCTTTCTCGCTGTGGGACTCTTGTTGATTTCTCTCCTGGAGGTCAAGCGCAGAGATGTTCTAGTTCTTTCAACGCGGTCTCTCGGGACTAGGAGTGGACTGGACTCTGGCCAGGGTCATTTGTGTTCAAGCCGGCGGAGCTATTGCTCTGCTTATTCAGAAAGAGTAAGAAATAAACCAGCGTGTGACAGGGCAAGGAAGCTGATCTCAATCCAGATAAACTTTTATCTTTATTGATATATGGAGATTTAAAACATGATGGGCAAAGCAGAAATGGTTGGTTGTAAAAAAGACACAGGGAGAAAATGAGACAGTGTGTGTGGATTTGTTTACGTGCAACAAGGATTTTTCAACCTTGTTTTCTCTTACACTTGTTTCTCAAGTTAAAAAGTTTAGAAGAGGGCTAGGTTTGAAGCTCAGTTACATAAACACCACAAAATCCTGGCATAGTGGCACCTGCCTATATCCCAGCACTCAGGAGAAGGAAGCAGGATGATCAGAATTCTTGGCTATAGAACCAGTTCAAGGCCAGCCTGGGCTACATGAGACCTTGTGTAAAATAAAACAAACTGGAGATTTTAGAGTACATACAGCATATAAAAGTGTATTTTATTATATAATAAACAGCCACAAACTCACCATCCCATGGGGACAAACATCTTCCCAGGGAAGTTCTGATGAGCCATCATCAGTGTCCACAAATGAAGGTTCTCTGTTAATCATCTTCTTGGCAAAGGAAAGTGATGTCGCCAAGCCTGGTAAGAACTGGACTCTCCCTTTGCCTTTTCCCTGCTAACCCCTCACTTTTTGATAGTTATCAAAACAGCAGGTAATGAGTGGAAGGGGAAGACCCTAAGGGGGAACAGAGAGCAGAGGCTCACACTCCCTTTCTTGTAAAGTACTCCAGGCCTGAGATGATGAAGGGCAGATTTCCCACTAAATGAAGGTATAAAGTTTTAAAAGTGTTTTGGGGGATTATGCCTTGCTAGACCAAGACTGTGACTCAAAATAACCTAAAGGATGAACAAAGTGTTAGGTTTGGAGCTCAGCTGGTAGTGTTTTTGTCTGGCATGCGTGAAATCCTGGGTTCTATTCCCTGCACTCATAAAAGCCAGGTATGGTAGTGCAAGTCTATAATCTCAACACTTGGGAGTAGAGGGATGAGAAATTCCAGGTCATTATCGGCTACACGGTTGACATCAAGAACTACAGGAGACCTTGTCTAAAGAAAAGAAGGAGAGAGAGAGTCAAAATTAGGTGACTGTAGTTGTGTGAGTTTATTTTTGTTTTTTGTTTTTTTAAATTTATTTTCCAATTATTTGTTTTCTCTCTGTGTGTACGTGTGGGTCATGTGCACCTGAATGTAGGAGACTGATGGGATTGGAAGGCATCAGGTCCCCTGAAGCTGGAGTTCCAGGCACTTGTGAGCTGTTGGATGTGAGTGCTGGGAACTGAACTTGTGTCCTCTGCAAGAGCAGTAGGTGCTGTCAACTATTAGGGCCTCTTTTCAGCTCCTATTCTATTCCATTGGCCTTCATGTGCATTTGGGCCAGCACCATGCAGTTTTTGTTATTATGCTTCTGTAGTATAGTTACTATATCCCTATAGTATATTTTGTAGTATAATCAGGTTTTTTTCATTCTTCTATTATCTTTCTCCTTAAGAGTATTTTGGCTATTTGGGATCTTTTGTGCTTCCATGGGAATTTTGAGACTGCTTTCCTGCTACCATGAAGAATGCTAATGGAAATTTGATAGTGCTTATATCGATTCTATAGACTAATTTCCATAAAATAACCATTTTCACACTATTAATTCTGTCAATCCATAATCATGGGAGGTGTTTCCAGCTTCTAGTGTCTTCAGTTTCTTTCTTCAGTGTCAAGTTGACGTTTTGCTCCTGGGAGCCATGCTTGTCTCATACCACACGCACAGCATTTAACCAAGTTCAAGGCACTGCCAATACCACAGCAAGCTGTAATATCAGATGATAAGAAAGAAAAACGATGCTACTTATGATATACAAAGTGAACTCAAAAGTCCACGGTGAACAAAACACCGCCATTTTAAATACAGGCAGGAGTAGGATTGCCAATTTTTCTTTTGCTTTGATCTTTAATATGTTTCTGCGTGATATCACTGTTATATGGACTGTTGATATTTTGTTCATCATGAGATTTTGCAGTCATTTAAAAATATTTTGTTGGTGTCTGAGGGTTCTTTTTTCTTTTTCTTTTTTTTTTTGTGGTCTGCTAAGATTATTTTACTTGAAGCAAAAGCCACCCTTACTTCACTCTAACTCCTCTGGGATATAGAGAATAAATAGATACATACACACAGAAGGGAGGAGGAATGAACAGAAGAAAGAAAAGTGGAAGGAAGAAGAAGAATCCCCTGGTTTGTTTTTGTTTACAACTGCATCTGGGAGAAATAGCCCGGCATACGCTTCCCAAACAGCATTGTCTTCAAAGCACTGGCTGGAAACAACAGCCATGGTCTAATTAATAGATCCAGAAAACACGGAGGAGGGAGATGTCGCCTCATTGAGAGGACTGCAGTTTATTGCTTGGCATGACTAAGGTCTGCAATAAGCCGCTGAATTGGCTCTTCCCGTGCTGTTATTAAAGTATGAAGCAAAATGTTGTGTTGATTTCCTCATTCCTGCATGTAAAGAAATCCCCTCTAAACCCAATAAAGTGTAGACAGAGATTTACAGCGCGGATGGGTAATAGGATACCTAGCATGCAACACTCTCTCATTTTTCTCATCTTTCACTCAGTCCCCAACACTACCTCAAGGGCTAGGTAGGGGAGGCGTTGCCCTACTTTATGAGCAAAGCGACTGTCTCAATTTCCTGGCAAAGCTGATCTAAGTTCTATAAAAATTGCTGTCGAATGGGAGCCCGCAGTCTGTTCTGTGGACTTCAAGGACAGTCCCTTTCCTGGACGCAGTGCGGTTCGTTTCTGAAGACATGTGGAGAGAAGCGTTGTAAGTGGCTACATTTGAGGGATTGTAGCTATAATCTGAGCTGGTTACCAGCTGATCTCCCTGAGGCTATATCCAGTCTCCTAATGCTGTTTCATATTAAACAGGTTTGGGAGTGAGTCACTCGGCTGGCACACACTAGCAAAGCGATTGCTTCAGCCGGGCTTGGAAACTCTAGGTCCTCCCTGTGCCTGGGGGTAGCAAACTCAACGCAAACCGCAGCTGTAATCTTGCAGGGCTCTGGGGCTGACTTAGCATTTCACTTATATAATTTCAGGCTTCATTTAGCATTCATCGTTTTCTCTTTCTGTGCTTACACGATTCGGCGCGGTGTTCTCTTACACTGACACGCTCAGTCTACACACATTTTCCTTTGTTTAGGCAATGTTCGAGTAGAGAGGCAGCCGTGCCCTACACAGTTAGTGTTTCCTCACCAAATGATCAGGAAGCTCCAGTAGGCCCGGTGGACTGTTGTCTGACGTCCAGGTGGGAATTAGAGGTGGTAAAAATTTGTTTGGAGAAGAGAAACTGGGTTTTCTGCTTCTTCCTGTTCAGGGCTCCCTGTAATTAGCTCAGGGGCTATATAGCCCCCTCCTAACCTCCTCTGACCTCGTTGTTGAGAGTACCTGGCTTTTGCCTGACTAGGGACAAATCAGGGCGTGATCTCTCATTTGCCACCCGTGTCCTCTACACCCCACAGCGCTTAAAGCATTTTATGATGTTATTTCATGTCAAATGTATTTACTCTCTCTGATTCTGGGCATCTGGAGGGATCGTGTCTTATTTTATAATCCTTCAAACGTTGGGCCACCTTGTGGCCAGCTTTATTATGTGGCACCCAAGAGTGACACATGATCCCAGCTGCAAAGTCTCTCCAGGAGACCATGGGCAGAAATTATGATTTCTCTCTCTCTCTCTCTCTCTCTCTCTCTCTCTCTCTCTCTCTCTCTCTCTCTCTCAGTGTGTGTGTGTGTGTGTGTGTGTGTGTGTGTGTGTGAGAGAGAGAGAGAGAGAGAGAGAGAGAGAGAGAATGCTAAATTTACTATTTTTTAAAGTGCATGGACGCGTTGTGTGCGTGTTGTCTGTGTACAACATGCATGCCCTGCATAGTGGCCAGAATAACCCCTGGAAATGGAATTAAAGACAGTTGTGAGCTGCCATGTAGGTGCTGGGAACTGAACATTGGTCCTCTGGAAGAGCAGCCCGTGCTCTTAACCGCTGAGCCATCTCTCTATCTCTGTTCTGGCCTTTTAAACTAGTTTGTCTGCTGAGGTCCTTTATCGACCCATCTGCTCCTAATTTCCTCACATTCCTATGCCAGCTTCATTTACTCGCTTGCTCATCTTCCATCATCTCTGTTGTAATAAGAAGCGGTAGGCTGCGTTACCCCAAATAATTACACGGAAACTGTATTCTTTTAAACACTGCCTGGCCCATTAGTTCCAGCCTCTTATTGGCTAGCTCTTACATATTGATCTAACCCATTTCTAATATTCTGTGTAGCACCACGAGCTGGTTTACCAGGGAAGATCTTAACCTGCGTCTGTGTCAGGTGGGAGAATCATGGCGACTGCCTGACTTGGCTTCTTTCTCCCAGCATACTGTTCTGTTTACTCCACCTACCTAATTTTCTGTCCTATCAAAGACCAAGCAGTTTCTTTATTAATTAACCAATAAAAGCAGCAGATAGAAAGATGACCCTCCTCCATCACATCTCTCCCTCCTACCCTCTCATCTCTGGCTCCCGTCTTTATTAGATGATCCTCTTTGATTTCTTACAGTGCTCTGTTTAATTCATTTTCCTAATCAGCATAGCAAAGCTCCGGATGTGGAATATACAGGCAGAAACTTCCTTCAAAGTTTGGGGGTGTTTACAAAGGGGGACAGAGGCCATGGATATATATTTGTTAATATTTTCATCTTATATTTATCGTTGACACCTCTGGACCTAACCCTGAATTTAGCATATACCAAGTTTCCATTAAATTGGCAACTAGTGAAACATATACTTGTGGCTTTAGCCAGAACATGCCGTCAAAGCTGATCCCATTAGTGACACCCTCTTCCAGGAAAGATTGACAGATCTATAGTTTCAGTTCCACAAACCAGTGGGATTTAGATACAAATTCCTGACTGTTTTCTGACTGCCAGCAGAGGTGCCAGGTTCACCATGGCCATCCTCCAACGGAGAGTAAGCAAATCCCTCTCACGGCTTCTCATGCCAGTTGCCCAGCTCTCAGACATCCCAGATGGCCTGCTGGATGAAGTGGGGAAAGCCTTGCAAAGGGGCCTGCCTTACACATCGATATGCTACCAGTCTTGCTTCCTGAGTCTTGACTTAAGCTCCTATATTGCTGTACCTTAGTGAATGTCTTCTGATTCACACTCCCTCACTCTTCTGACCCATTTCTGTAAGTGGGCTTTAATTGTGGTCCTCAAAACTGGGCTGAGGATGTTGCATTTGCCTCAGATCTCTGTCTTCTATTGTTGATCCCCTTCTGGATTCACCATTTCTTATCTGGAATATTTTTAACCCTACATTACTGTTTTGTTTTGTTTTACAGTTTCCTAGCAACCATTTCCTTAACTCTTGCTGAATGAAAACTTCTGACAGTTGTCTTTTTTTTTTCTTTTTGAGGGGAGGAGTAAGGGGAGTTTTTCTATGTAGTCCGAGCTAGCCTGTTACTCACAGTGTAGTCCAGGCTGGCCCCAAATTCATTATCTCCCTGCTTCAGGGATTGCAGGAGTGCATCACCATCATGAGTAAGAATTTTATCTTTTATAAGATTCTGGACCTCAACTTCGAAGAGTCATGGTTTATGAGGAGGAGGAAGAGGAAAAGAAGAAGGAAGAAGAGAATGGTGGCTGCTATCCCAAGAGCAAAGCGCACTTGACGGTGGCCAGAGTTTCTTATGGAGAGCTGAAGTATTGGGTACTGTGCAATGGCTAATCTTAGCTGTCAACTTGACGTGCTTAGGAAGAGGAAACCTCAGATAAGAAACTGCTTCCATCAGATCAGCCCGTTTGCATGAGAGCATTTTTTTTTTAAATTGCTGATTTATGTAGGAGGTCCAGCTCACTGTGGACAGTGCCATCTTTGGGCAGAAAGGTAGTTGACCATGAGCCTGGAAGCAAGCCAGTAAGTATCCTTCCTCTGTGGCCTCTGCTTCAGCTCCTGCCTCTGGTTTCCGGCCTGACTTCCCTCATGGTGGACTGTAACCTGTAAGATGAAATAAGCCCTTTCCACACCAAGCTGTTTTTCTCAGTGTTATCATCACAATAATAGAAAGCAGACTAGGACACGTGAGAATATTGGATGGAAGTGGCTTTGGATAGTTTGGCACTAAGATATATTCCAGTGGTCCAAATCCAACTAGAAGGTAATAGACATCTTTAGCTCTTTAAATAAAGGCAGAGTTCATCTATAGGCATTCGGCATACTTTTGTTCAGACTTAGCTGTCATTAAATATTAGTCAGAGTTTGGCAGAAAATCTTAAGATTATATGGATAATGTTGGATAATATCAATAGTGCTCTTACTGTTTCCTTTTTGTAGGACAACATTTGCTGCTTTTAGTATTTCACTTATAGATGAACTTTCATATTCTCCGGTGTTGCTGTCTTTAACTGGGTTGATAGACGTTAGTGTTAAAATACTGACTTAGTAAGTAAGGCCTAAGTAGGCGAGGCGGGGAAGGTAATGAGAGGTGGATGCAAACTGAATACTCATAGATTAGTGCTCAGAACTAGGTCAGAGTTTGTTTGCTTTCTTTTGTGTCTGTGTGTTTGCCCCCCCTCCCCCCCCCGGCCGCCATGTGTATGCGCAAGCCAGAAGCAAATCTTGGGTGTTGCTCCTTCAGTCTCTCACTGACTTGGCTAGGCCAACTGGCCAGTGAGGCCCCGGGATTCTCGTGTCTTCCTTTCCCAGGCACTGTGTACGTGCTACTTTGCTGTCACCACACCCAGACTTTGTGTGGGCATCGGGATTAAGCTTAGTTATTCACACTTGCATGGCAAGCACTGTACCAATTAAGTTATCGCTCCAACTTCTTTTCTTTCTTTTTCCTCCACTTCTCCTCTTCCTTCTTTTCTTTTTGTTAGTGGGGATTAAATTTAAGTATTCTAGGCAAGTGTTCTGCCACTGAGTAACATTCTCAGCTCTTTAAAAACATAAAGATTTTTTTTTAAAGATAAGGCCTCATTAAATTGCTCAGACTGGCCTGGAACTTACGATAGAACTCAGTCTATCTTGAACTATGTATGAGCATCCTGTATCAGTCTCTCAAGTAGCTGGATCCCGGGTTTTCACCGCCAATCATAACTTTGTTTGATTCCTTTAAAAGAGAGAGAGAGAGAGAGAACTGGTAGCAGTTTCTGGTAGACTTTTAGAGTTTAAGTTGGCAGTGGTGACACAGTTCTGGGTAATGGTCACATTCAGGATGAAACCACAGGAATGACTGGAGGAGGGGCGGAGAGAGGGTGGTGGGAGCCGTGGCTAAAACAGCAGCTGGAACAGTAGAAGGTCTTGGAGTGAATGAAGAATACGACTTTGGACACTGAGGACGGGAATCAGAATGTAAATATGCCCTAGATATTCCCATGATGCCTGAGGATGCATGAAGTACATCCCTGGAAAGGCGGTTTTCTTCACCGAGATGCTGTTGAGCTTAAGGCAGAGCAAAAAGGAATCCATGGAAGAGTTTTATGGCATAAAACGAAGGGAGTTTACAAATGGTTGAAGACTTCAGAGGGCCAGCAGAGGGTTATAAGAATAGGAAGATGTGTTAAGGGGAGATAGGGGTGGGTTAGAGAAAAAGGCAGGCTCCCAGAGGGACTAGCACTTAGGAAGGAGGCAAAGAATGCCGAGGCAGAGAGGTAGGTAAAGAGATATTAAGTAGTTTAGGAGTCTGGGCTGCTGGCATAAGGGATGCAGAGAGAGTGCTGGTAGTGCCCGAAGCTAGGTGCTGCCCACGTTATGATCTGGTCAGCAACAAGAGGCCTCTGCTCAGGGACACAGCTATCAAGTTGTTTAGTGTGCTTTACCACGAGTCAACCTCAAATAAGGAAACTAGAATCATTAAACCTGAATTAAAGGGAAGAGAAATGCATACACCTCAGGCTTTTTGTGAACTGCATTGATTGGTTCTGCTAGCGGAAGACCAGGCTTTCAATTTACGAGTATTTGGGGGTGTGTACATCAGATCCAAACCACAAGGCTCGTGACTGCTGATAAAGCTTCTCTAAGATACCTGCTGGGGATTGCCAAGAGGAGTACACCTCACCCAATGCTGTGCTGGGTGAGAGGCCCATCACCCAGTCTTCGAACTTGGTCCACAGTGGGAAAAATTATGAATGCATTCTAGAAAAATTGGGACAAATTAAGTCACATAAACTGTGACAAAGATTATGCTACGAAAAGCAGCACGGATGCTGGATCAGCGAGTGGTGCACTCAGCAGAAGGCAGCTGGGGTCGCCTGGCCACCATAGCAAATGCTAAGGTTGGCTTAAGCCCCACCCTGGAGGAAATATGGTGCTGTCCCCAGGTTTATGCATAGTACTGTGGGGTGCTGGTCTTCCTGGTTACCCCTGCTCTGATCTCCAGCTTTCCATGACTTCTCTTCCATACCATGTGCACTTGGTTCCTTTTTGGTTTCTTCCTAAATTGCTACTCATAACAGCGACGTGTTGTAGATCACTGACTGCTGATGTTCCTCCCACCCCAGTTTTTTTTTTTTTTTTTTTTTTTTAATGTATGGACTCACTAGCTCAGACTATTCTTGAATTTGCCTGAACTCTGGACATCCATGTATCAGCATGTTCACCTTCTTATCTTGCTTCTTTAAAATTTATTTTAATTTATGTATATCTCTGTACGTGCAGGGGCTCCCAGGAGCCGGGGCTCCCAGAAGCCGGGGAGGGTGTTGGATCACCTGGAACTGGCATTATAGGATTACAGGTGGCTGTGAGCTGTCTGATATGGGTCCGAAGCACTAAACCATCTCTCTAGGACCTCCCCCCCCTTGTCTCAGAACTTAACCTCTTCCTTACCTAACTTTTCAAGAGATTTTCTTAAACAAGGTAGTTCCCCCCACCCACCCAAAGTGAGTTGAGTAGAAGAAGGTTTTCTTTACTTCTCAATTTTTGTAATTTATATTTATGCACAGAAAACTTAGCAGTGTGTACATTTAACCCAGTTTAGGGGCAAGTTCTTCTGCCTTTGCCTTTTTCAGCCTGGCAATGAGAGCCACAGATTTAGGACCCAGAACACTGTCTCCCTAGGGGCTGAGGATCTCTCCTTATCTGTCTTAATTGGTCCAAACAGCTTCCACCAGCGCAGCCAGGGCACCCTTGTCTTCCCAGTCAACCTGTGTGAAGGCAGCAGGGGGGCACGTCTTTCTGCGGACCAGCCGCCCCAGCCTGGCCTTCCCCCATCTTCCGACACAGGGTAGGCAGGAAGACCACCAACTCAATGGGGTCTTCACCGTGGGCAATCACCACCAGCTGAGCCTTTTTGTTCCCCACCAAGGTGTTGACTGTATTGGCTCCAGTTTTCTCAGCGTGTGCCAGCAGCCTTTGCCTTTTCTGCTTTATCTCTGGCCTGTACTTGCGGGCAGACTTAGCAGCCGGGTACAGTTTCCCCGTCCGGGCCCTGGGAGAACTGATTAATGGCAGGAGGTACTTTGAGCCGCATACAGGGGAAGGCCCTTTGCTGCTGCTAATGTAGCCAGGCCATTTGACAAAGTGTGTGAGATTTCTTTTGGACTGGATTTCCTGCCCAACGCCGACATTCTTAGACCTTTTCTCAAAGGATTCACTGCCTTTTTGGTCTCCTGTTTTTTCAAGACGGCAGGGGAGCAGAGTTGGGACTGGGGCCCCTTGTTCCCCTTGACCTTCTTCCCTTTAGGCACAAAGTTCAGCTAGAGGACAGAGAAAGAAAACACTTTTTTTTAAAAAAAATACAAAAAACAAAACAAAACAGGGTCCTCAACACCATGTCCTTGTGAGACGACTCTTCTCACGACAAATTCCCAGACCACCCGTACGCTTATTCCTGGAAAGTGAATCGGCTTCTTTTAATCTCTTTCAGGTAACAATGGGTCCTCTCTCTGTTCTTTCTTGGAACACACGCCTCAACATTATCGTCCTCGTTTCTCATAGGAGGACGGCAGACACAGGCAGCCCTTTGTTTAGGCCTTGAAAACTCGGTTTTTCTTTTCACCTCATTAGAAGGAAGTATTTTTCCATCCACTTCATTTTCTTCTTGGAATTTGCTAACTGGAGCTGAGTAGTTAGGTTTGCACACAAGGTTTGTTCATTAATTAATGGCCTCCAGGCTGGGTTGCCCTTATCAGGACTTAATATCTAACCCAGTGCTGGCTAAACCAGAATAGTGCCAGATTTGCTGGTTGGGTCCCCTGTGATGGCACAGGCTCTCCAAGGGGGTGGGAGGTGGGAAAGCCTTTTGCTGAGAGCCCTGGTGAAGACTAAGGTCCAAGGAGAGCAGCCTGAAACCTGAGCATCCTTTTAGAGACCCATTTCTTGTTGGAGTGAGACGCGTGACTCAGGACTCTGGAACATGGAAAACAGAGTTCTGAAAATTGCTTTCAAATACAGTCATTTTATTTTCTTGTCAAGACACAAAAATTACTGGTTACAGCCTTGCTTCTCCTTCTTGACTAAGGGTTATGATAGACAGAATTTTGGCTCATGACTTTTACTCCGGTAATTATATTATGCTAATGGGAGAAAGAGACTTTGCAAATGTAATTAAGGTTACTAATCAATTGACCTTAAAATGGATTCTGAGTGGGTCCGATGTAATTACTTGAGCCCTTAAAGCAGAGTATTTTCCTAGCTGCAGAGGACATCAGAGACGAGAAGGGCACATGCAAAGTCGTGAGCTCTGAGGATGTGAGGAAGTGTACGAGGACCAGAGAAAGACTGCAATAACAAGGAACTGGGAAGTAAATTCTATCTCAGAGTCTCCAGGAAACACAGCCCAGTGGACAGTTTGGCCTGGGCCTTGTGGGACTGTAAGTAGAGAAGTCAGGTGAGCTACTCTATATTTAGACTTCTGATTTACAGAAACAGTAAGATGGTAAATATGAGCTGGTCTAGTCTTCATAGTTGTTGAGAGTGTGTCAAAATTATCAGACATGACTCCAAAGACGTTCTATCTTTTATCTGAAGACAATGGAGACCTCCTCTTTCTCTTTTGGGACAGGGTTTCATGCAATCCAGGCTGGCAGATGACCAAGGTTGAGGTTGAACTCCTGATCCTCCTGCCTTTACCTCCCAAGTACTAGGATTACAGGAAATGCCTCCACATCTGGACACTGCCCCCCAATCCAAGGGCTTCCTGCCAGCTAGGCAAACATTCTACCAACTGAGCTACACTCCAAGCCTTCACTGTTTCCTTTCCTTCTTCCTTAAGAGGGCCTGACAGGACTGGGGAGATGACTTAGTGCAGGCCCAAGGTCCTGACTGTAGCGTTTCCAAACTCCATTCAAGTGGTGTGCTGTGAGTGTTGGTGACCTCAGGGCAGGGGCAGGGTGGAGGGGGCAGAAGAATTTCTGGAGCTTTCTGACAAGCTGGTCTAGCTGAATTGGTGAGCTCCAGGTTCAGTGAGAGATCCTGTCTCAAACAGACAGGTGGAGAAGTCTTAGAGGAAGACAGGGTCAATCTCTGGTCTCCCCGCACATACAAAGAAGATCTGACCAGGCAAGGGTCTTTATGATTATGATTTGTGGGCACATTTGGTAACTCTAGTCAAAGAGATGAGTGATGCAGGCTTCTGTTTTACCATTTAGGTCTGCACAGTCTAATGTGATAGCCAGTAGTCACGTCTGGCTTAAATTGAAAATGAATAAATTTGAAATTTTGTCCTTTAGTTATGTTAGCTACATTTTAGTTGCTTAATATTCATATTGGCTAGTGGCTACTGAATTGGGAGGCGCAGGTTTAGAACTTATGGCAGAATGTTCTGATGGAGAGAATTGGCCTAGGATGATATAGTCAGTGATGACATCAGCCTAGGATGAGAGTCAGTGATGACAATGACCTAGGATGAGAGTCAGTGATGACATCGGCCTAGGATGAGAGTCAGTGATGACATCGGCCTAGGATGAGAGTCAGTGATGACATCAGCCTAGAATGAGAGTCAGTGATGACATTGGCCTAGGATAAGAGCCAGTGATGACCTCGGCCTAGGATAAGAGCCAGTGATGATACCCACTTGCATTGTTCTTTCCTCAACTGGGGCATCGAAGATTCCTTTCCTCTCTAGTAGTCATTACAAAGCAGAAAGCATGCAAATTCTTCCAGGTCCAAAGAGACATGCATGGCTTTTGACTTTTGGTGGAAATGAGAAAAATAATAATTGATGTGTGAACGCGCGTATGTGTGTGTGCGCGCACATGTATGAGTATGTGCTCTCGAGTACACCATGCATGTGAAGGTCGGAAGACTGCCCAGATCTCCCATTCTGCCATGTGGCTCTTGAGGATTGAACTGAGGTTGTCTGCATTGGTGGACAGAGTTTTCACTTGCTGAGCCATCCCACTAATCCTGCGGAAAAGTTTATGTCTCTATTTTCTTCTTGTGGCACTTGTATAAATCATCTCTCGGAGATAGAAAGTTCTGGTCTTAGAGTAGAGCATGCTGGGAAAAACAAGGATAGGGTATTAGGTCTTGCTTTTTTACTTAAATGGAAAAAGAGTTACAGCATGGTGAACGACCAATAAGTTCTCTAGTCTGGACTATAGGATTTCTCAAGGAAATCTGCAATAGCAAGGCAAAGCTAGCTGCTGGAGCAGGTCAGCAAGGTTATCCCTTTGGAGCGAACAAAGCCAACAGAGGCTGCTGAAATTGCCACATTGTGTTGGTCTCAGCCTGCAAAGGGACATTAGCCCAGAAGAGGCCTGTTCCCCAGGGGACTGTAGCCTTTGGCCACAGAATGAGACTTCTGTCTCAGGCTCAAACAATGAAAATTGAAACTTAAGAATTCCTGGGTAAGCCATACAAACTCTGGAAGTCATGGGTGAAAACCTGGAGGTGAGTCAGCTGAAAAGAATGGCTACAGGCCCAGGGAAAGAGCCTGGTTGTGGGATCATGGGACTTGAGTTTGAATCCTGCATCCGTTACTGTCATCGACCTTCAGCTCTGAGACCCACCCTTTTGTCATATGTGATGGAGATGAAATAAGACAGTCTCCAGGTGTTGAGATGATTATTGATGGATTGATTTTGATTTTTTGTTTTTTGGTTTTTTTTTTTTTTGTTTGTCTTTTTGAGACAGGGTTTCTCTGTGTAGCTTTGGAGCCTGCCCTGGAACTCACTCTGTAGACTAGGCTGGTCTCGAACTCATAGAGCTCTGCCCACCTTTGCCTCTCAAGTGCTGGGATTAAAGGCATGCCCCACCACCTCCTAGTGAGGTTATTTTTTTAAAGATGTATTTTATTTTTAATTATGAATGTGGGGAGGGAGGGAAGAAGAGAGAGGGAGGGAGAGAGAGAGAGACAGAGGGTATCTTAGGAGGCTTCCTGGATCTTCCTGGAGCTGGAGTTATAGTTTATAGGTGAGGCTACCTGAAGTAGGTTCTTGAAATGAAACTCAGCAAGTGCTCTTAAGTGCTGAGCCATCTCTCCAGCCCAATCCTTGAAGTTATTATAGAGGCTTTGTGATAACCAGGAGGCACTCAGTAAACATTAATTAAAGCCATTAACCACAACTATATTACATTGAAAAGACCATCGAAGCCTAACCCTTCCTAGCCTCTTGTGTGGTTTTGTCTCCATTCTCACCTCGCTCACCGTTCCTACTGTTGAGCCTCTAATGTAGTCATTTCAATAAGAACGCTTGACATTACTCTTCTCTTGAACACCGTCCATCACCTGTAAGACATCTCACCTTTACCCCAAATCATCCCCAGAACACATATGTGTGTGTGTGTGTGTGTGTGTGTGTGTGTGTGCAGGTGTTCTCACCTCTGTGAGGCTGGGGGGTGGTTCATGTGCACATATATGCCACATATCATCAGGCAGAGGTCAATACTGATCGTCTTTCTCTATGACTTGCTTTATTTTTAAAAAAATTAAAGTTAAGCATTTATTTACTATTATTATTATTGTGTGTGTGTGTGCATGCACATGTGTGTGTGTGTGCAGGTATGTGGAGATCAGAGGACAACTTCAAGAGGAGCTGGTTCTCTCCTTGTGAGTCCCAGGGATTGAACTCAGGTTGTCGGGCTTGGCAGCATGAACCTTTACCCACAAAGTCATCTTGCCTGTCCTCTACCTTGTATGATTTATGTTGCAGGATCTCTCACTGAATCTGGGGTTCACTGCTGCCTAGACTGGCTAGCCAGAAAGCCCCTAGGATCTACCTGTTTTTACCTCCCCCACATTGTGGGATAATGCTCTTGTACACTTAAAGATTTGTCACTTGTATTGGTTTAATAAAATGCTGATTGGCCAGTAGCCAGGCAGGAAGTGTAGGCGGAGCAACCAGACTAGGAGAATTCTGGGAAGAGGAAAGGTAGAGATGTAGTCACCAGTCAGATGTAGAGGAAGCAAAATAAGAATGCCTTACTGATAAAAGGTACCAAGCTGTGTGTCTAAACATAGACAAGAATTATGGATTAATTTAAGTTTGAAAAGCTAGTTAATAATAAAACTGAGCTAATAGGCCAAACAGTTTATAGTTAATATAAACCTTTGTGTGTCTTTTTTTTTTGGGATTGAACGACTGTGGAACCGGGCAGGACAGAAACTTCCATCTATACCCCAGTGCGAGGACTACAGATATCCACTGCTCTTAAATGGGTCTAGGGACCCAACTACAAGCATTTTGCACGCCAAGCCATATTCTGACCCCTAGAATTCTCTTGAAGGATCCCACAGGGTTTGCTGAGAACACGGGCAGGAGCATAGTTTATATTGTTAAGTGGTGGATACACAGGAATAGTCTGGTTTGTACTCTGTCGTATGTGTTCTGACATTGAGAAGAATATCCTTAAGCCTGATGAGAAAGACATCACCACTAGAAAATAGCTCTAATTTTTTTTTAGTAAGTTGGGATTCTAGATTATTGTGATTTTCTTGTTCAGTTTTCCTCAGTCCAGCCCTCTCTGTATTGATGAAGTAAAGTTTCAAACGAAAAACTGAAGCCCAAACTGTAACAGGGTTTTCCATGTGATTCTTTCACAGTCGACCCCATTCTGAACTATTAGAATTTATCTTAGCAAATAGAGAAATCTTTATTGTAAAAGTTCTGATATTGGTATTAGTATAATTGGCGAGGAAGCCAGTTTCGGGGCAGATTCATAGAGGTGTTCCTACTTTCCAATTTCAATTCTACTGGTGTCAGGAATGATTGGCAAGGGCAAGAATGGAGCCAGTGAGATGCTGGGCATACAACGTTTATGGAAACACCAACCTTTAGAGTTTGTGCAGCTTCTGGGCCAGCCCCCAGCAGAAGTACTTCCTTAAATGTTGTGTTCTGGGGTCCAGCTAGCCTTACCCTAGCCACTGCCCTGATGTCTACAAAGAAAGATTTCAGTTTATTAAAACCAGGCAACTGTAGTATCAAGAACAGGACCCGTTCCCCCATTTTTAGCCATGCCTATGCAACAGAAAGCTGATGTCAGAGAAAGCACGTGCTGTGGAGGAGCCATTTTGTTTTTCTGGAAAGTGCTGTCAGCTTTGAAATAAAAACCAGTGGGAAAAGGGGGATGACCATTATGGAGTTTTGCTTCATAATTAACTCCATGAGCCATTGGAATGCCATTTATTGAGGGCTATCTGGATTCATCAAGCCAAGGCTTGACTTTTCCATCATGTTTCTAATTTCCTTGGGTACAGCATTTGAAAAATGTGTCCATTCTTTCCTGTCTTTTCTATACATATTACAAAAATGAACAGACGAATAATTGCAGTGGTAGAAAACGCTTTGGACAATCAGGTAATGGCTTATTTTTAAGGCTGGGTTAACAATTTCCATTTTCAAAATGAGTTCAAATTGACTGAGTGATTTTAAATTAGCTCTTTGGTTTTTACCCTAAGCCACCGATAATGCCACTATTAATTTCAATTATTCAGAGGCAACATTAGTACACGTGAAACAAGAAGAACGATAAAGACAGAAAGGAATAAATTACTTGCTGCAGGACAGAATGACATTTTGACTGACACAGAGGCATTTTTCCCCCATTCACACACTTTGTGCTTTGACATTTCACTTGGCACAAACATCTCACAAATTCTTGACCTAATCTGATGTGCTGTTGTTTAGCGATTGCTGACATGACACGTTTTAACCTCAAGCTTGCTAGCTTCCAAATGTTACCTTTTCTTGTTCAGAAAGGTTGGATGACCTCCAAAAACCAGTCCAAGCAAAGGCCTGTGAACCTGGGAGGTTAAGTGTGGTTGCTCTTTGCCCAGAGTGGAGAAGGAACAGTTTGAAATTGGAGTTGGGGGCAGGATGGTCGAAGTGTTGTATTTTTTAGGATATTGTGGAATGACAAGAAGACAGATCTGTTGGGAAGAACCCTGCCATCTCGAAAGAGACAATAGCCCCAAGCATGAAATACTGAGGAACAAATTTGACGAGAACTAATTAGAGCTTATATTGTTGTTTGAATAGTAAGTGGGACTGGAGAGGGCACAGAGGTTAAGAGCACTTGCTGCCCTTGAAGAAGAACCAGGTTTGTTCCTAACACCACACTGTGATTCACAATTACCCGTAACTCCAGTTCTAGGAGATCTATCACCTTCTTCTGGTCTCTGCAGGTGCTGGGTAGGCACATAGTATACAGACACATATGCAGGCAAAAATACTCATACATGTGAATAAGTCTTTATAAATAGTAATTTAGGGACAAAAATATTTAAATAACAGAGAAATACATCATCTTCCTACAAAGGAAGAATGTATGAGATAAAGATGTAACTTCTCAAATTACTTCGTATAACTTTGTCTCCAGGTCTCTATGCATGCTTTGCTACTTTTTTCAAGGATAAGCCAGCTAACATTGCTCTGTTCTGATATTAAAAATAATGTGTATGTTTGTGTGAGTCTACATATATGTCAGTTTGCATGCATACTTGTGTGTGAAGGCCAGAGGACTTCAGAATTGCTATCCACATCCTTTTACACAGACTCTCTCATAGACCCAGAGTTCACCAAGCCTACCAACCAGGTAAGACTGTCCTGCCATCAAGCCCCAGGGGTCCTTTTGTCTCGTCTCCTAGCATTGGGGTTACAAGAATGTGCTGTGATGCTATATACCTTTAATCCATGCAGAGGCAGAGGCAGGCAGATCTCTGAGTTTGAGGTCAGTCTGGTCTACTGAGCGAGTTCCAGAGCAGCCAGGACTACACAGAAAAACCCTGTCTAGGAAAAAAAAGCAAGGAAGGGAGGAAGGGAGGGAGGGAGGAAGAAAAAGAGAGAGAGAGAGAGAGAGAGAGAGAGAGAGAGAGAGAGAGAGAGAGAGAGAGAGTGCTGACATTCTTCCTGGGTTCTAGGCTCATACTCAGGTCTTCATGTTTGCAAAGGCAAATGTTTCAACACCTGATCTGTTTCCCCATCCTTTTCTGTTTTCTTTCTCTTCCTTCTTCATCTATGAAACAATGTCACGGTAGTCCATGCTGTCTTCAAAGTCATTCTGAAGCCAAGGCTGCTCTTGAACTCCAGATCCTCCCCTTTTCCATATTTCTGGGCTGGAGTTATAGGTATGTGCCACCACCCCCGACCTCTGGCCAGATTTTTATGGACTAGCAGTTAGAAATGCTTTCGGTAGCAAGTATCAAACAACTCCACCCATCGTGTTTAAATAGTCAGGGCAACTGATCATCTCACAGCCGTAGTCCAGAGGGAGGCAGTCCTAGGGGTGTGACGCTTTGACTCACTTGACATAATCATCAAGGGCTTAATCTCCTTCTATTTCCACTCTGCCATGGCATCGGAGGCGCCAATCACTTGGGAAGAAAATTGCTTTTTGCCCTTGGGCTATATCACCTTGATTCAAGTCCAAAGAACCATAACTCCAACCACAGCATCCACACCTAACCGCGTCCAAGGTAGGAAAGTGAGTCCGGAACAAAAGCGCTTTCTTCTCACAAGGCTGCTTTTATCCAGCAGAAGCCTTTTCATTCCCGTTGACGCACTTCCTCTCCCCTTCCTCCTTGTGCATCTTACTCACCAAGGCTGAATCACGTCGCCCTCCTCTAGACTAATCCCTTGTCCAGAGAGCTTTGCTCGAATGCGATGCATCCATGGGTTCTGGGAATGTGGCTGCCAGAATTAAACTATGGTTTCTGTTAGCTATGAAGAAAGGGACCTGGCAACCAACAGCATCTGCACAAAGATATATAAAAAGTATGGGCACTGAGAGAAGCCCTCCTCAAGACCATGGCTATGGTGGCTCTCCTCTGACCTGCAAGGCACAGGCCTTCTCTGGCTTCGCTGATTCTGTGACAGAGCACCACGGCTAAAGCAACTTGAGGGAGAAAGGGTTCCTCTGGTTCATAGTTCAAGAGGGTCCATCATGGCAGGAAGGTCAAGGTGACAGCAGCCTAAAGCAGCTAGTCACATGACATCAACAACAAGACAGCAGAGAGCATGAATCTTCTGTTCAGTTCACATCCCCTTTTTGATACAGTCCAGAATCACAGCCTAAAAAGAGGTGTTGCCTATAGTAGGCATGTCTTCCCGTCTCAGAGAATCTAATCACTGTAACTGCCCATAGACATACCCAGGGACCTGTCTCCCTGTGTTTTCTATATTTTGCTAAATTGGCAATTAACCTTAACCCTCATTTCCCCCCCTAGTGGTTGTTTGGAATCCTTAGATATTAAAGCTGCTTGTCTACCTGCAAGTCAGGGCAGGCAGTGGCTTTCTTAGTGAAACTCACTGTTGCCTGGACCCCACAGCAACAATGGTAACTAGTCTTGCCGCTCACAAATGGAGACTTTGTGGCAGATCCTAAGGCTCTCTCAATATCTGTTCTTACCTTCTTCCCACCACTTCCATTTTAGAGGCTGGAAGTTACTGGTCCTCTTGCAGCTGTATTGCAGTGAAGGACAGTTGTGTTTGTGAAAATTTTGGGCAATGCCAGGTGGGCAGAAATTTGCTGGAACTTCTGAGAAGAAATTCATTTTCCTAATAAAGGTATCGACATCGTCTAGAATCGCCTTTCCACTTAAGTTTAGCACAGTCCTGTGAATTTTAGGAGAGGACAGCAGCCAGGTTCATAGTCAAGAATAAAGACAGCTAGAATATGAATATTATTAGGGTATATATTTATATGGGAATTCCTTTTTGTTTCTTACAATTCTTTTAAGCTTTGACAAAACTTCCTCACTATGAAGTCTATCACACATTTATCTAGTTTTGTTTTTTTATATTGAAAATCCTATGCAGGAAAGTATGAGCATCAACAAATATCAGAGATGAGCAACAACTGGGAGTCTTTGCCTGAGCACTGGGCCAGAGGGACATGATGCTGGAATAGGAGTGTGAAGCAGGGTTGTTGGAGGATGGAGCTCCCTTACAACAATATTATTGCTGAATATCATCATCATCATCATCATCATCATCATCATCATCATCATCATCATCTTCATCATCATCATCATCACTTTGCCAGTAGGGCAATTCAGAAGGCAATTTGTCCAAGATTAAATGAGATGTACTGGAATTCAAATCCAAAGTCAGAATCTTTACTTTGTTCTGTTATACTCAATAACCAGACAGAGCATGGATAAGAAAGGTTATCTTTTCAAATGAATTATAAAGGATCAGAGGAATGGGACATTACACATCATGTTTTGAAAGATGTGGAACAGTAGTTCTCAACCTATGGGTCATGACCCCTTTGGGGTGGAATGACCCTTTCACAGGGATCACCTAAAACCATCAGAAAACACAAATACATTACAATTTGTAACAGTAGCAAAATTACAGTTATGAAGTAGTAACAAAAATAATTTTATGATTGGGGGTCCCTACAACAGGAAGAACTGATGTGGGATGCCACTTGAACACCCCTCAAAAAATTACTTCATTTAACCAATGACTAAGATGAACCTAGCACACAGGATACACCATGAAAGACCTGATTAACAGTTCCCCAACCAGCAGTAAGTAGTCTAGAGAACTACGCCCAAATTCCCAAATGTTGTTTATAAATGTTTGTTTACATTTAAAGGGGGGATATGCTATAGAGATTTGCATTGGTATGGATCTTGGTTTATTATACATATTTAAGGTCAATTTTGTTATATGTATATTTCTGTTCTTGATTAAGGTATTGTGCTTGTCCAGCTCATTTGAAAATGTTATGTATAATTTAAAAATATAGGTTAATAGATAATCAACTATAATAGTCAAGTGTGTAGTCATGTTAGGTTTTCTAGATATATTTCAGCTAGATAGGCATTCTTCAAACCTTTCAAAGACTACAGAATATGGCATTTAAAATGTTTTAAGAACTTAGGACTTTTCATGACAATGAGACACATCTGCTCCTGGTAGCACCAATTACTTCAAGAAGATGATGGGCATTGAAGAGGTTCCTCATGGAGTTTGTTAGCCATTTGGACAAGAAACTGTTCTTGCCTGGTACTGTCTTTAAAATTTCCTGTTTCATGGAAAAGTCTGTTGGACACTATGGTCCAGTAGGCTGAAGATGGATGCCCCAACGATACAGAAGAACTTTGGGTGACTATCCAGGCAGCAAGATGTCTTTGTCAATTCTAGAGTTTTGGAAGTTGTTTATAATGCACTTCCTGTTTACTTAGGTAATATTATATCCTTCCGGAGTCTTTGATGGAGTTGAAGAATTTATAGTTATAGATTTTCTTATTTATGAAAAAATATAAAGTAGATATAAATACTGTAACAATAATTCTTACTTGATAACTGTTTTGTTATACGTAATTTTACTATGTTAAAGTTAAAATCTTCCTTTTTTATTTAAACAGAAAAGGCGTAATGAGGGATGCCTCTCTGTATGCTGTGATCATCATTAATGGATAAAGAAACTGCTTTGGACCTATAGCAGGACAGCACTTAGGTAGGCGGGGAAAACTAAACTGAATGCTGGGAGAAATAAGGCAGAGATGAGAGAGAAGTCATGTAACCCTGCTGGAGCTAGATGGAACTTTATTGGGTAAGCCACAGCCATGTGGCATTATACAGATTACTAGAAATGGGTTAAATAAAAATGTAAGAAGTTAGAGCTAATAGGCAAAGCAGTGTTTTAAATAATGTAGTTTCTGTGTGTTTATTTCAGGGATGAGTGGTTGAGAACCAACAAGCAGGTCCCCCCCCCCCCCAACAAGAAACTGTATTAAAGGGTTGCAGCAGCATTAGGAAGGTTGAGAACCACTACTGAGGAGGGAAGGAAACATACAAGCTAAGGAGGAAAGAGCAAAATGAAAGTTATCTGCAATCTAAAAGCTACCTCAACGTATTATTCAATTGAGTCTAGGGCAGCAGTTCTCAACTTATGGGTTGCAACCCATTTGGGGTTGCATATCAGATATCTTGCATATCAGATATTTGCATTATGATTCATAACAGTAACAAAATTACAGTTATAAAATAGCAATGAAATAATTTTATGGTTAGTGGTTCACCACAACATGAAGAACTGTATTAAAGGGTCTCAGCATTAGGAAGGTTGAGAATCACTGGTCTAGGGTCACTGGGAATGGGTGGGTTGGATGGATTGATTACCTATGTATATTTCCTAGAACCTGGGCTGAATGCTTGGTCACACAAAGCCAAGACAGTATGTGGCAGGAAGTGCACAGACCTTTATATCCAATCCATTTTCTTGGATTTCCTTACTTCCATGAGTAATCCGAACACACCCTCCATCAGACTGCAATTTCCCCTTCTCCAAAGGTATCACAGGAAGACTCTTCCACCAGGTTTTCAGATTCCCACTACACCGCATTCCCAGACAACAACTGTGCACTCCCAGAGCTATGGTTAAAGGTGCAGCCACAGCAATGGAATCTGTTAGTTCACACCAAGCACCCCAAAGCACAATTTTATTCTGATCGGATCTCCCTAAATCCCACTGTTAAATAATCCATGTTAATTTACTTAGATTGACATAGCAAAAGATTGTACAGCTGAACCCACAGTCATCCAGAGAATGACATTTTTTATAGGTTTTCTGTGTTCAAAGAGAAGAGGTCATTGTGTACTGGCAAAGATAAACAGTTCTGCTCACTGTGTATCATCTCTGCCTGTCTTATTCACGTGACTGAACAATGAGATTCGTCATAGAACAGTTTCACTCAGAGCTAACCTTGCTCAACTTATGGCCACCAAATCACTCAACACAGTTATAACTGCAAATAATTCAAACTGATTAAACTTTAAGATAAAAAATTCAGTTTATTAAAGGCTTCCAAGCAGAGTGAAATTTAGCAAAGCTTATTTGTAAGCATAGATCAGATAGCATATGGGAACAGGTTTACATTGTTTGCAAAGAAATTCTTAACACATGTAATATGTTAATAAAACACCAGTTTATCATATCAATCAATAGATAACCGAACATTGTCATAATCATTTTTATAAGTAAAAATGACAGATAATTTTATATTTTCTCTTTATAATAACTAAGGATATTTGATTAAAATAGCCATTTCCTTTTTCTAGTTAAATATATTTGACCATTTTGCAGAAGCTCTGATGGTTGTCTTAAGGTCTGTAAAAGCTATAATTTTTCTGAAAATTCAAAATTTAGAAACCTACTGATATCCATTTTTTTAAACAAGCAAAGAAACAGACAAAGCTAATCATAAGACCCTGGTATGAGCATTATTGAGAGAGAGTGTGTGGGTAGAAAAACATATTCTTGCCTCAGATGGTTCTCAAATATTTATTGATTCATATTTATATAGGAGATTTAAGCAGATACCAAGGCAGCCCCTGGGACAAAGTAGATACTTAGGAAATGTTTGTTAAATGGTTAACATAGGTCACCAAACACAGATACACTCTTTAGAAACTACAGTATTTTAAACGTTAGGGAAGTCTTTCCAAATACTGTGTAGAGTGTGTTTGTGGGAAGGGGCAGGGCACAAACTCATTTCACACATCTGCTTTGTCTGCTGCACTGCCTGGCAATGCTAACCATCTCTGCTGTTATGTTCTTCAGCTTCTGCACCTGAGAATTTAAAACTCAAATATGACCAAAGGGTCCCATCCTCTCCCAGGGAAGACATAGTCTTCACGTCCTATTTTTAGAAAGAAGGTCTGTTGCATTGGATGCACGTGTACATTTTACTATTTTTTCAGGAGTTTTTACAAAAATTATTGCCTTGGCAGTGGCACCAGGATTTATCCCTACTGCATGTACTGACTTTTTGGGATCCTATTCTCTTTGGATGTGTACCTTGCTCAGTCTAGATATAGTAGGGAGGGCCTTGGACCTTCCACAAGGCAATGTGTCTTACCCTCTCTGAGGAGTGGAGGTGAGTGGAGTGGGAGGGAGTGTGGAGGGACTGGGAGGAGGGGAGGGAGGGGGAATTTGGATTGGTATTTTAAAAAATCTTGTAAATAAATAAATAAAAAAAACCCAAACCAGCCAACCGACTACCACCACCGCAGAACAGTTTTGGATCCAACTTGAGTATCTGTCATTAGAGGAATGGCTAAATAAAATGCAATAATATACATAGTGGAACTTTACAGTCGTAAAAAAATTATTGCCTTAAACACCTCCAGACTTGAAGGACCAAATTTTACTTTCAGCATTCAGTTTATTTTATTGTTTCTTAAGAGTGTTACTGGGTCATAACATCTTGATTTCCAACATTCATTTTTAAATCTCAAACCTGTGGAATTTTTGTCTCACGCATCCCTCCAAATGCTTAGTGAGCCCAACCAATCTATTAATAATTACACAAATGCTATTAGACTTATTAAAGTACTTTCTTTATCCACCACAATAGCCTAATAAGCATTTTTACTTGAGAACACAGAAGGCATCTCTCTACAGGCGGTGTCCCTTAAGGATCTCCCATAGGCCATATAGGTGTCTGGGGGTAAGGGTGGGATACAACGAGTAGGGCTCAGGGCCCAGTACATTGAGGAGTCAGTCATGCAGAGTTCCACTAATGGGTTGAGTAGAATTTATTCAAAAAAGGTGTGTGTGTGTGTTCTCACCAGAGGACTTATATTAAAGAATATTTGGTGTCTGCCTCCTGGCTTTTCTCCATTCCTCTGTCCTTCCTCACTGAACATTAGAATAAGTGCTAGAAAGTCTGCTTTACCTTAGCCTCACACAATGGATTGTTTTCCTAGTGCATCCGTTTTGCTGCCTTGCTCTTTCTCAAATGTGCCACTTTTATGTGGGCATTCATCTTACCATCTCTTGCCCACAGCCTACTCCTTCAAGGGACTGAGAACCTCTGTCCAGAGTTCAGCCTGATAAATCCAAGGGGATGCTGATTCCCCATGTCCTGGGTTGGATAATGGATGGTCATGTGACTCAACGAAACCCAATGATATGTGAAGGGAGGGTTGCTGCAACTTCTCCATGGGAGGGATTTAAATTTAAAAGAGCAAGCAGTGACTGACTTTCTACTCTTAAAGCTACAGGCACACACAGATATAAGGCAAGGACATCCAAGCGTGTTGCTTCCAGTGTAGGGAAGAAACCAAGGAGCAGAGACAAGCAAAGCTGGTGAGCAGAGTAGGTGAACACATCCCGAGCACCTTAGGAGTCCGGAGAGGAAAGTAGTGACTCCCCACCAAAGCATAGCTAGGAGAGGAGAGTCATCTCTCCCATGGGCCTGGTAGGACGACCTGCATCTGCCATGACACTCTACACTAAGCCACTTTCCTGAAGCTTGGCCAGTTGCTCTCAGCCCTGGCAGGAGCCAGCAAGGCTGTTCCCACCCAGTGAGGCAGAGGTGAGTCACTGAGGCTGGTGACCAACTCCCTTCTGGAGAACTCCAGTAGCCTGATGCAGAGAGAACAGGGCTGTATCATCGCAGGAACAAGCAGGCAAGCAAGATGTGGCTCGTGTCTACCAGGATGTGTCACGACTGACTGTTGATCAACGCTCAATGCTCACCCTTTAGATTTGCATATGAAAAAGGCAGAGCTAGCTAGAGGCAGCAGAACCCGGGGGAAAGTCTTTACTGGCTCTGGAGGCCCAAATGAAAGACAAGGAAGGTTAAGAGACAAGATGGGCAGGGGGCCATCAACAAGGCACACTCCATTTTCAGGGCTGCCATTTGTAAAGAAAAATGAGGAATGAAAATGGAAGTGCTGGCTCTATCTCCTGTTAGGTAGCAAAGATTCTATCTAGATGGTGGCGATTGATACCAGCCCTTCTGGCAGCGATTTGCCTGGGCTTTGCAGTCAATCTGGGAAGACCAGTTTGGCAGGAAAACGCCTACCTAACTGAAAGATTCCACCCCAAAATGTGAAGAGTTGGGGAGAAATCGATCTAACAAAACAATCAAGTCAGGTATCAAGGAGGGCATAGGAGAAATATGGAAACAGGGATTTCCTTATGGAAGCCGTCAGGAACTGGGTTAGAAAGGGTGTGTGGCTTTTCGGCTCTATACAGTGTGGTGCAGAATCCCGATAGCAAACAAGACCTACTTAACAGTGACAAAAACACCAGGAATTAATGGCTGCTTGGGGCCTGAGACAACACAAGAAGTGTCAGTAAGGCTGAAGTTCGGAACAAGCTGGAGCTTGTGGAACACAAAAGGCTAAAGACAAGCAAAAGTGTGGGTTTTTTTTCTTGTCTACATTTGGAACAAGGAGAGATGGAAGGTGTGTGCCTGCAGCATGGCAAAGTCAGTGCGATATTTGCAAATGATAAACCCTGTCTTTGTGTTTCTTCCGTCTCTCCCCACAAGAGTGCATTTCAGGCTTCATAGATCCCAACACAGAGAAGAGGAGGCTCTGAATGCTTATCTGCCAGGATGTGTTGGCTGAACCAATGTTCTTAATCAATTTGTTGCAAAAACAGCCCCACAGAACAGTGAGGAGATAAAAGACCCTTACACATGGGGCTTTGAACCTTTATTTTAGAAAGATTTCCCCTCTCCCTGCCTCTGCCCTCCTCCCACCCTCTCTGTCTCTCTCTTCCCTGCTCTCTCTCTCCTGTGTCTTTGTACACACATGCCAAGGTGTGCACGTGAAGGTCAGAGGGCATTTTGCAGCTGTCAGTCCCCTCCTTCCACCTTGGGGTGCTGGGATTTGAACTCAAGTTGTCAGGGTTGGTGTCAAGCACCTCTGTCAGCTGTCCAGCATTTCACTGGCCTAGCAGATGCCTTTTTGTGGGCTCTTCTCTCTTGTACTCCAGGAGTGTTTTGGTAAGTGTAATGGACTACTGGCCTTGCCTGTGCTAGCCCCAAACTCTCTAGTGCTAGGGTACAGAGAAAGTGCACAAGAGAGCTAATGGAAGATTGTAGAATGAGATCGGCAGTCGTACTGATTTCCCATTCTCAGAGGTAGATGCAGGTAAGAGCAAAGGTGGAAGGGCAAAGAGCAAAAGTGGTGGGAGCTCAACTGCTCCTGGGATGCGGGGGGGGGAGCCAGGCCTGCTCTGTCTACCTGACACCTGTTCTCTGCAGCTGACTGTCACTAACGCCTTAAAAATATAGTTTGCTCCTGAGACATTTTGGGTTGCTAGTAAAACAGGCTTTTAATTTTTTTTTGGTTTTTTGAAATACCTAGTCAGAGAACAGAATTTGGCGAAGTATTTTGCAAAGCATGAATAATAATAATAATAATAATAATAATAATTAATAAAAAGCCAACTTTGACCCAATTTCTTAGAACAGCCTGTCAACGTTTTCTTTTACAATGTTTACTACAGATTTGGAACAGACTGTTTATTATAAATTTAGACTGTGGAGAGGAGCTTCAGGAATAAAACAACTGCTTATAATTCTGCCACCGCTGAGATTTTGGTGGTTTTTCCCTTCCAGCCTTTCTTCTGGGCGCACATACACACATTCATATGCACAGACACATTTGTAATACAAAGTGAATCCCACCGGAAATGCATTTGTGTTCTATCCTTTACACTCCATATTTTATCGGGGACCTTTCCCCACCATTAAATGCTGTTTGAAGGAATGTCCGTAATTGGTTCTGCACTTTGTTAGCCTGTTACATTTAGCCATGACCCCACTGTTGGAATTTGGCTTCTTTCCAGCTTTTGCCGCTTGAAAATAATGTCTCGTAGATACCCTTAGATGAAAAGTCTCCACTTAGGCTCAGTTTCCAAAGGTCGAGTTATGAGGTTAAGGAGACAAGCATTTTTAAGGCTTTTGATTCGTATTGCTGGGTTTACCCCACATCCCCAGCGGGCAACTGAATGACTATTTCTTATCAACTTCTATAACGATTTTCAGTCTCTCTCTGATGCTTCAAGACCTCTTCCATGCTTTGTGCAATCTCATCACACCGTCGCCATCCGGTACGTCTTGTATTCTTCCTCCCTGGCTCTCCGCCTGCCACCCTATCTTCAGAACACCAGCATTTGGGCTATTTAAAATAATGTCTCTATATTTCTCTAAAGTCTTTTAGTGCCTCGTGGCTGATCTTATGCTGTTGCTCTGAGGGACTTTTAAAAGTTTGTTTCTCATTGCTGTATCTGATAAAAAACAAAATCAAGAACAAAACGGTGTAAGAAAGTGTTCAGACCACCGTGGTGGAGAAGGCAAGGCAGCAGGGGTAGAAGCTGGCCAAGAAGTGGAGGGCAGATAGGAAGTGGAGCTAGGCTCCCAAATCTCCAGGCCTGCCTTGAGTGACCTGCTTCTTCCAGTAGGGCCTCTACTTCCTAAAGTTTCCACAACCTTCCAAAACCACCTCCCAGCTGGGGGCCAGATAGGGGCATTTCACACTCAAATTACTACAGGTGAAATGAATTCTCCTCCACTCCAATGGGGGTGGAGGGTGGGTAGGTGTCTGTGGGGTGACTCCTATTTGTCCCAGACCTTGTCCCTTCTTCAAAGCTTGCTCTGACTGCTGAGGTTGACTTCAGAGCTTCTCCTATCTGCTAATCCTGACATAGTCCTTCCCCATCAAGGCTGGAAGCTGTCTCCTCTTCAGATGTGGGTTCCTGGAAGGTAGGGATGTGTCTTTTTGTCACATTATCCTCGGTGCCTAGAGTAGCATTTGTTAGCGATGGATGCTCAACAGATGTCAAACAAATGTTTAATTTTAAAGGTGTGTGTGCGCGTGTGTGCGCGCACTCACCTGTGTGTAAATGTTAATATGAGTCTCACATGGAGGTCAGAATCAGTTCTCTTCTTGTACCATATGGGTTCAAACACTGGTTGCCAAGCCTGGCAGCAAGTGCCTTTACCCACTGAGCCATCCTGCAGGCCCTAAATATTTATTTTAGAAATTTCTTAAAGTTTCATCTATTCCATATTTTCCAAGTTGATCCTACCCTCCTTAATACTTACTGGAACATTTTCTGGTTATGTAAGTCTCTTGAATAAAATCCAGAATTCGGGGCACAAAAACCAACCAAAATAAACTCAAACAAACGAACAAACAAATAAATAAATGAAAACAAAGAAGGGAAGGAGATGGAGTGAGAAAAAGGGAAGAGACAACGAGGTGAAAGTACAAGCGATATTCTCGCTCTATACGCCCGTGCTCGCTGTTTCATTGCAGTGCTCGCAGCCCCCTCTGGGAAAGGGCAGATGCTCACACCATATGCAGAGACAGCGCCATGCAATTGTTGGCATATAGTCATTAGTGTTCACTAGCACTGTGCTCAGCACACCCTAGCTAGTCAGTAAATATTTATGAACTCAGAAGACAAAGCATCATATTATCTCCATCTTAGAGGAGAGGGAGTGAAGCTTAGAGAGTTGACATTTCTATCTGGGGAGTTGGATTCCAGATCCGATGCCTCCCCCTTCTCACTACATGTGAGGCAATGTAGTGGGCTTTCTTCTCTCATGAGAAAAATCTAGAAGTGGAAGGACAATGGAAAAGGGGAGAAACAGGGACGGAGGAGAGAGGACAGAAGGAAGAGGAAGTAGGTCACAGAGATGGAGAGAGCAGAGAGAAGCAGTCTGAAGCTGACATCTTGGTGAAGAGAAGATAAATAGGCACGCATCCTCTTAGGATGTGGCCTTTCACCATATCACCAAGCTTAGCAAATCAGGCTTCCTTTATGAACTGCTGCATGTATGTAACCGAGCACTGGAATCCAATAGTTCTCCATCCAGTGTAATTTTCGATCTTCTTAGGTGAATGAATGACTAGCTTGCTATAGGTTTGGACATATTGAGTGGCAGCAGGGGGAACAGTTTTCCTGAGAATCCATGGGCAGGATTGGGTTGGCTCCTCTTGACTTTGTACAGCATAAGATTGTGTGTGTGTGTGTGTGTGTGTAGGGGGTTGGGTGGAGTTCTCTAGACAGGGAGATGTGCCTTCTGGAACATATGTGTCTATAGTAGCATTTCTGAACTGTTGGGAGGCAGCAGAGCATAGAGGTTGAGTATAGACTGAGAGCTGAGCCTGGTGTGCAGGCTTGTAATCTCAGCTGCTTGGGAGGCAGAGGCAGAAAGGCGTTAGAATCAAGGCTTACCTGAGCTATGGAATGAGCTGAAGGGCAGTATGGACAACTTATTGAGACTCTGTCTTTAACTATTTTGTAAAAGGGAAGCTAGGGTTGCAGGCTAGTGGTAAAGTGATTGCCTAGTATGTGTGAGGCCCTCAGTTTAATATTGTGTGTGTGTGCGCATGCGCGTGCGCACACACACACACACACACACACACAAAGTGCAAGTTGTTAAGGTGACTGCCTTGCCTGGAATCCTGTCAGTCATTTCCTGTAAGGGCATGAGGGAAGTTACTTAACCTGTCTGTGATCTTGTTTCCTCATTTGTTAAGTAGGACTAGGAAAAACACCTCCTCATTGGAATGTGTGTAGCTATAGTGCCTACGGCATGTAAAAGCTCCCAGAATGGAGTCCAGCAAGGTAACTGGGTTAAGATTACCTTTGAGCTCCAGGCATGGAAGATCATGTAGTTTTATCTCTTAAGCAATGGGCATGGAACCAATTTTCCCCTTACAATTCCCTCAGCTTGTTGGGTTGTTCTTTGGAGAAACAGAACCAACAGAATGTGTGTAGAGGGATCTCACTGGACTGGCTTACACACTAGAAGTTGGGTGATGCCCATGCGCAGAGGGCCAAGTTCTCTCTCAAGGAAGCAGGGTGCCTCAGCAACCCCAGTCTAGCACTGTAAGCCTGGAAGTTCTCTGGAAAGTCACTTGTATGGAGTCCGCATTGAAAGCATGAAGAAACTGGACTCTGCCAGTGGAGGGCATCAGTAACGGATGCAGGCATGAGCTGCGTACCTTCCTCCTACTTATTTTTCTATTAGGGCAGCCTGTATGCAGATTTTTCTTTGGGCCGCCAGGTCACAACAAATGACACTGAGAATTATTATTAATTATGAAAGCTTGGCCTATAGCTTAGGCTTATCCCATTTCTATTCATCTACATGTTGCCACGTGACTCATGCCTTTACCTCTCCTTCTGCATGTCTTGCTTCCTCTGCGTCCTGCTGGCAACTTCCCCCCTTTTTTTCTTCCCATGGGACCTCTCTGTCCTCAGAAGTCCCACCTAGCCTCTTCCTGTTTATCTATTGGTCATCCAGATCTTTATTAAACCAATAGGAGTGACATATCTTCACACAGCATGAAGGAATATTTTGCAACAGTCTATTGGTAGGGACCATAAATATTTAGGATGTTACTCTTATCCCATATGCTGCATATCAGTCCTTACTGGAAATCCCTCACAGACACATAGGTCCATTTCATTAGTCCTAGACGTCTCTCACTCTAGTCAAGTTGACAATGAAGACCAACTGCTGTAGATGCTTAGACTCTAGAAAGTGTCACAAAGTCTAGGTCGTACCTCAGAGTGCCCTGCTCTTGGTCAGTCTTTGGGAAAGTAAGCGGGTTCTTTAGGATTCACTGATAGCTAACTCTTTAGGATTCTACTACCCCTACCTCAGTCAGGCTGCAGTGGTCCTCCGACATTCTCTTTCCTCACTGTGCATTGATATCAATTTTAATATGATAATGGGCAGAGATTTGGAGTTTCAACTACTACGAGCATCCCAAAGGTCAGGTCCTGGAAAAGTTGACAGCCAGGGTTCAATATTTTCTTAATGTCCAGACCAGAGCTGACATTTGCATTCTCTGTCTTTCTCTGAGTCTGGCTGGCATTTGTGTTTCTCGCTGTAGCACAGAGATGCCTCTGTTACAGATGACTTGGCTCAGCAGAAGCATCAGTGGTGCTGTTTTCAGTGTCAGTGGGACACACGGTCTTCTGTGTCCCCTTTCTTATGCTAGTTCCTTACTGTGTGCCTGACACTATCTGGGTTTCCCCAGGGCTTCCTGGGTCTTACACTGCTGCCCACTGACTCTCTGTATCCCCCAATCCAGCTTAGAACATCAAGCTTCAGCTACAGGAACCCAATTGATTCCTGATAATTTCTATACATGCATTTCCCCCATAGTCTCTGTGTTCATTCTGTCTGCCCATTATCTGCCCACCTGGCTAAGACTTCCTGATTAAGACCCAGTCCATTCTCTATAAACACTTGAAAACTTAGTATGACCTACTTGTGCTTAGTCAGAGTTTTTCTCTAAATTGTCCCACACTACATCAACCAAATATCTATTCTATACCTATTATGTTCTAATTTACATACTATGACTTTTCCTCACTAAATGATACCTTCCTGACAATAGAAGTTGTGTCTTACCTTCATTTACTGATATACTCTAGGCTCCTGCAGTATCTGTTGAATAATTTCCAACAACTACGTAAAAAACCAGTAAGAATGTGAGAAATTTATGAAACACCATTAGGAAGATAGACACCGAAAACAGAAACACGTATATTTTATAGGAATCACAACAAGTGTAGTTAATGAAACTAGCAATCTAATGGATGATCTAAACATCAAATTAGTCAGCAGATAAGAGAAAAATCAATGAACTCAACACTGCCACGGAGAAAACAGAGGAAACATGAAAAAGAACTTAAGATACACACAGAGAGTGATAGATGATAGGAGAAAAAAGAGATATCCAAAGGCTAAAATGGAAGATGGTTTGTAGAAAAGTAATATTTGAAGATGTAATGGCTGAGAATTTTCTGGTGTTGATGAAAGATAGAAGCCCTTTGATTTAGGAAGCACAAGGTGAGCAGATTAAAGAAAAAGGGAAATTTATTCCTGGACACACAACAATGCAAAATGCTAAAGAGAAAACAGTATCATAAAAGCAACTCTCTTAGTTAGGGCTTCTATGGTTGTGAAAAGACACCATGGCCATGGCAACTCTAATAAAGGAAAAACATTTAATTGTGGTGGCTCGCTTACAGTAAGTTCAGAGATTTAGTCCATTATCATCATGGCAGGAAGCAAAGCATTCAGGCAGACATGGTGCTAGAAAAAGAACTGAGAGTTCTTGCATCTTGACTCATAGGCAACAGGAAGTGGTCCGACTCACTGGGCATGGCTTGAGCAGTATATGAGACCTCAAAGCCTGCTTCTACAGTAACACACTTCCTCCAATAATCTCATACCTACTCCAACAAGGCCACACCTCCTAATAGTGTTACTCCCTTTGGGGGCCATTTTCTTTTAAACTACCACAGCAGCCATGGAGAACATACTCTCTCTCTCTCTCTCTCTCTCTCTCTCTCTCTCTCTCTCTCTCTCACAGTTCCATCTACACGAGATTCCAAGATTAAGCCAACTTATAGAGGCAGATGGTAGAATACAGATGATCAGCAAATAGGGATAAGTTGGGGTAGTTATTCAATAGATACAGAATTTCTGTTTGTAATAGTGCAAAATTTTGGAAACAGAGAGGTATATAATGTTTCAAATGCATTTAGTGCTGTTGAATTGTGCATTAAGAATGGCCTAAATGACAAATTTTATCTTATATGTATTTTATCACAATAGGAATGCTGAAAATACACTAAATATTTGTTGCAGTTTCCTCTGAGTTCTACATCCAGAACAGCTTCAAGACTATTGGCTAAGATGATCAAGCCTCACGATCAGGACTTGACCATATCCTAAATTTTTTTTGGGTCCCCATAAGATTTCCAGCACCCCTAATCATCAGGAAGCAGCATAGAAAACTACGCCCACATTTGCAAAATAATGGATTATGGATGCTTGTCTTTGTTTAGAGTGTTGGTTACAAGTTGTTATGGATCATGGTCAGAAAAAAATAAACAAAGAATATTAGATTCAGGGTTTTTGTTTTGAAAAGAAAAAGGGGGTAATGCTGTGGGATAATATTCTTGTACACTGTAAAGATTTGTCACTCATATTGGCTTAATAAAACACCAATTGGTCAGTAACCAGGCAGGAAGTACTGGCCGGGGAACCAGAGTAGGAGAATTCTGGGAAGAGAAAAGGCAGAGAGTCAGTCACCAGCCAGATATAGAGGAAGCAAGATGAAAATGCCTTACTGAAAGGGGATCAAGGGGATTCGTATTGGAAAGGAAGAAATTAAGCTTTCGTTATTTGCAGATGATATGATAGTATACACAAGCGACCCCAAAAACTCTACCAATGAACTCCTACAGCTGATAAACACCTTTAGTAATGTGGCAGGATACAAGATCAACTCCAAAAAATCAGTTGCCTTCCTATACACTAAGGATAAGGAAGCAGAGAGGGAAATCAGAGAAGCATCACCTTTCACGATAGCCACAAATAACATAAAATATCTTGGGGTAACTCTGACCAAGGAGGTGAAAGATCTATTTGACAAGACTTTTAAGTCTTTGAAGAAAGAAATTGAAGAGGACACCAGAAAATGGAAGGATCTCCCTTCCTCTTGGATTGGGAGGATCAACACAGTAAAAATGGCAATTCTACCAAAAGCAATCTATAGATTCAATGCAATCCCCATCAAAATCCCATCAAAATTCTTCACAGATCTGGAGAGGACAATAATCAACTTTATATGGAAAAACAAAAAACCCAGGATAGCCAAAACAATCTTATACAATAAAGGATCGTCTGGAGGCATTACCATCCCTGACTTCAAACTCTTATTACAGAGCTTCAGTGTTGAAAATAGCTTGGTATTGGCATAAAAACAGAGAAGTCGACCAATGGAATCGAATAGAAGACCCGGACTTTAACCCACAAACCTATGAACACCTGATTTTCGATAAAGGAGCTAAAAGTATACAATGGAAAAAAGAGAGCATCTTCAACAAATTGTGCTGGCAAAACTGGATGTCAATCTGTAGAAGAATGAAAATAGATCCATATCTATCACCATGCACAAAACTCAAGTCCAAATGGATTAAAGACCTCAATATCAGTCCGAACACACTGAACCTGACAGAAGAGAAAGTGGGAAGTACTCTACAACACATGGGCACAGGAGATCACTTCCTACGTATAACCCCAGCAGCACAGACATTAAGGGCATCATTGAATAAATGGGACCTCCTGAGACTGAGAAGCTTCTGTAAAGCAAAGGACACTGTCACTAAGACAAAAAGGCAACTCACTGACTGGGAGAAGATCTTCACCAACCCTGCAACTGACAAAGGTCTGATCTCCAAAATATATAAAGAACTCAAGAAACTAGACCGTAAAAGGCCAATCAACCCAATTATAAAATGGGGCACTGAGATGAACAGAGAATTCTCAACAGAAGAAGTTCAAATGGCCAAAAGACACTTAAGGTCATGCTCAACTTCCTTAGCGATCAGGGAAATGCAAATCAAGACAACTTTAAGATACCATCTTACACCTCTCAGAATGGCTAAAATAAAAAACACCAATGATAGCCTTTGCTGGAGAGGTTGTGGAGAAAGGGGTACACTCATCCATTGCTGGTGGGAATGCAAACTTGTGCAACTACTTTGGAAAGCAGTGTGGCAGTTTCTCAGGAAATTCGGGATCAACCTACCTCTGGACCCAGCAATACCACTCTTGGGAATGTACCCAAGAGATGCCTTATCATACAACAAAAGTATATGCTCAACTATGTTCATAGCAGCATTGTTTGTAATAGCCAGAACCTGGAAACAACCTAGATGCCCTTCAATGGAAGAATGGATGAAGAAAGTATGGAATATATACATATTAGAGTACTACTCAGCAGTAAAAGCAATGACTTCTTGAATTTTGCATGCAAATGGACGGAAATAGAAAACACTACCCTGAGTGAGGTGAGCCAGACCCAAAAAGAGGAACATGGGATGTACTCACTCATATTTGGTTTCTAGCCATAAATAAAGGACATGGAGCCTATAATTCGTGATCCTAGAGAAGCTAAATAAGAAGGTGAACCCAAAGAAAAACATATAGGCAGCCTCCTGAATATTAAACTTCATCAGGCGATGAAAGGAAACAGAGACAGAGACCCACATTGGAGCACCGAACTGAAATCTCAAGGTCCAAATCAGGAGCAGAAGGAGAGAGAGCACGAGCAAGAAACTCAGGACTGCGAGGGGTGCACCCACACACTGAGACAATGGGGATGTTCTATCGGGAACTCACCAAGGCCAGCTGGCCTGGGTCTGAAAAAGCATGGGATAAAACCGGACTCCCTGAACATGCGGACAATGAGGACTACTGAGAACTCAAGAACAATGGCAATGGTTTTTTTTTTTTTTTTTTATTAATTAATTAATTTAATTATTAAAGATTTCTGCCTCTTCCCCGCCACCACCTCCCATTCCCTCCCCCTCCCCCAATCAAGTCTTCCTTCCTCCTCAGCCCAAAGAGCCAGCAGGTTTCTCTGCCCTGTGGGAGGTCCAAGGACCACCCACCTCCATCCAGGTCTATTAAGGTGAGCATCCAAACTACCTGGGCTCCCACAAAGCCATTACATGCAATAGGATCAAGAACCCATTGCCATTGTTCTTCAGTTCTCAGTAGTCCTCATTGTCCATTATGTTCAGCGAGACCGGTTTTGTCCCATGCTTTTTCAGTCCCCGGCCAGCTGGCCTTGGTGAGTTCCCGATAGAACATCCCCAGGCAATGGGTTTTTGATCCTACTGCACGCACTGGCTTTGTGGGAGCCTAGGCAGTTTGGATGCTCACCTTACTAGACCGGAATGGAGGTGGGTGGTCTTTGGACTTCCCACAGGGCAGGGAACCCTGATTGCTCTTCGGGCTGAACGATGGAGGGGGACTTGATTGGGGGAGAGGGAGGGAAATGGGAGGGGGTGGCAAGGAGGAGGCAGAAATCTTTAATAAATAAATAAAAAAAAATGCCTTACTGAGAAAAGGTACCAAGCTAAGCACAGACAAGAATTATGGGTGAATTTAAGTCATAAGAGCTAGTTAATAATATGCCTGAGCAATAGGCCAAGGAGTTTATAATTCATAGAAGCCTCTATGTGTTTATTTGGGATTGAATCACTGTGTGATTGGGTGGGACAGAAACTTTTGTCTACAAATATTAATTTGGAATTTTTGGTCCAGGTGAATTAAAAATAAATAATGAGGGAAAATAACAATACTTGTAGGCAAAAGGATGTTGGATGAGTTATCACTAATAGATACATGAAAATGCAAATAGGAAAACTCAAGGAAGTATTTTTTAAAGGGAATGGTAGGGAGTGATCTCAAGGGGGAAGTGGGAAAAATGGAGGAGGCTCTAATTTGGGGGGGGAGAGATAAATACAGAAATAGGAAAGAGGAGGGTAAAATAACAGTGAGAATGTCTAAAAAATTAATAAGGATTCATACTATTTATTGTCGACCTAAAAATATCTCAAACCCACATAAGTCAGTGTATAAATATACATGTACAGTTTAAATGAAGGTTTCCCCTCTGGGCTGACAGTGATCTTTCCGAGAGCTAAAGATCACCTAAGAGAAACCCCAACTCTCCATTGAGAAGCCTTCTTTTGAGTTGTTGGCCAGGGTTGCCCAAGAGACTCCCCAAATGTTACAAACTATTGTTATTGTCCTTGGCTCTTCCCTAGAGCTGGAAGGTAAGTTTCTCTTGCTGAAGATACCACACACTTCAGACACAGGCTCCAGAGATCCCTGAATACTAGCTTTCATGGTATCAGAAAGTACCATGCAAGCTTCCGAAGGAGGGAGGGAAGCAACAGTCCTACCCAGCTATGATGCCTGTGAACCACAACAATAACCAGTGTGACATGATAGTCGTAAGGGTGCAATAGTGGCTTGTGTTCCTTGCCAATAACTGACAGCTCTCTGATTGAATTTATGACTCTCAACAGGAGGGAAATCATGCCTGGTGCTGGAACTAGCCAACTATCCAAGGCTAGTAAAGTCGTGGGTGAAAATCCACGACTTTACTAAGCCAGCATAATCCCTAACTACATTCTAAATATTTGTCCTTATACTTACAGATAAGTGTAGTCTCCACCCTTCATCAAGGGACTTCTCTTTGCAGCAAATGAAGACCAAAACAGAAACTCACAATAAATCAAAATGTAGTGTTGTACAGTCCAGTCCCGATGGATAAATCTACAAAAACTCTTGTATCCAAGGCTCAGGGAACATTTTGGAAGAGGAGATGGACAGACTAAGTCAGAGGATCATGAGTTTGTTGTGAGACTGTGTCTCCTAGGAATGTTAGAAGCTATACTCATACAGTCTCACCAACATGACTACCTACACATGAGTGAGCAATAACAACCACAGACATCCTTCATGGACAGGGGAAAGTCCTTGAGATCTCAACTTCATACAAAGAAAGAAAGAATACCAACAATGGGAGAAATACTCTTTCCTAGGGAAGAGTACACCAGTTGGTTATCCAATACAGAATGGTCAGCACTGAAAACATATATACAAGTAACATTATACAGAGTGAACAGGTTATATTTAGGAATATATATATATATAGTAACAATAATTAATGAAAAAAGAGATCATTAATTTGAAAGAGCAAGGATGGTTATATGGGAGGGTTTGGAAGGAGGAAAGGGAAGGGAGAACTGAAGTAATTATAATTTCAAAAATAAAAGAAATAGTTGAGAAATTAAAAGCATGCTAGAAAACATTCTAACCAAAGTAGATTTAAGAAAAACATACCAATACAGGGACACTGTAATGATAAAAAATTTCACTGGTAAGAAATTGTTTCTAAACTTAAAAGCATCTAATAACATAACTTCAAATGATTTAAATAACACACTTACAGAATTGTTAGAATATGATCACTACATACGCTATAGAATTTAATGGTATGTCATTGATGAAGTACACTGTGCTTTAGTAAATAATGTAGCACCTTTTAACAATAGAACTAATAAACTTAATCTAACCTACATAAAAACTAACCTTATGAGCTTGTAACTCCTAAGTACTCAAACTAATAGGTTCTTCTATAATGATGTGTGCAAAAGCTTTTGTATATTTGAGGATGTAAGAAGCATACTTGTGCATGCTCATGAATGATGGAAGAAATCATACGGAAGACAGAACCACTGGATCTGAATAGTAATATAAACACAATATATTGTAAATGATTTAAGGACGGGCTGCCTGGAAGACACAAAGGGGGTTGCTTCCACTTGAGAATCTTCAATACTGATTATAGTTAGCGTGAACTTTTTCTGGGCAAGGCTGCCTTGAATCCCTGGGATGGCCATGTCGTAATGTGGATCACAGATGCAGTTTCCATGTTGGGTGCACTGAGCAGGAAATACGCTCTTGTCTGTGTTTACTGGGAGGAGTAGTCCGACAGTCAGTCTGCTAGAGACCCAAGGGACATAGCAGTGCAGGGCGATTTCAGGATATTGGACTTCGTACTATTTTGAAATCTCACTCTAATTGTCCCAGTCAGCAATACTTTTGCTAAGAGAAGGGAAGGCCAGACTAGCACTAACACGGAGCAGGATGAAGTAATGGAATATAGACAGACCTGAGATCTTGGAGTTTGGAAGCTGAAAAACGGTTTGGGTGTGGCTTTTTGTCACAACACCAAAATTCTTCCTCATCTGAGTTCACAGCGGCAGGGGAGAAAGCCCTTAGGCAGTTTGCAGTGTGAACTAGAAACTGTACCCCTCTAGTATGTTTGTTATGCGGCAGGCAAGACTGTCAGTAGGTTGTGGCCATAACTTAACCAGTGACTCTGGCCTTTCAAAGTTGAAGTACAAATAAGATAGACCCAATGTTGGCTGATATGAAAAGATCTCACTTCCTTCTTCTATGATGAAAAGGGGAATCTTGCGGCTACTGGTTCCCAAGCATACTTTCTTCCCTTAGTCTAGAGCACCCAGTGTCTCTGGTGAAGTCAGCCTGGTGTCCCAAACTCTGGTTTTCCTTAGAAGTCACGACTGACATGGAGTTTGTGAAACACTGGCCCAGCCAATGTACTTAGAATGAAGTGTGAATGTTGACTTCTCGTTGTCTAGAACATCTCCTGTTACTCAATCCCAATTTCCTGACCTCCTAGAAGACGTAGATGGGCCCAATCAAGTTGGCAGTACAGTACCCCTGGAAGCACAAGACAGCAGTAGCTCTGTTAGATCAGTGATCCCTAACATTTAATTTAATAAGCATCCATCTAGGAGGGTATATTGTAACACTTTCCTGGGCCTTTTGCCCAGAGAGTATAGATTTGCATTTGGGATGAGCTCCTTGGTGGTGGAATACTGATCCAAGGTCCTCACTATGAAATTATTGTAGAAAAAAATGGAGGAGACACAGAGGCTTGGGAAGGAGAGAATGAATAATGGGAACCCTTTTATATTTTGGGGTGAGAGGTGGGTGAGTCTATAAAGTCACAGCTGTCGCTCTCTGCCATCTAGAGACTGTCTGGACTTTGTTTCTGACTCTTCTCTATACAGTGAGGCTCAGAAACTAGAGGCTGAGGGTGTTAGAAAGATGGGGAAGTAAAAGGGGAGGGAGAAGGAGGAAGGACCAGAGACTCGGCATCCGGTGATGTGAAAAGTTTTCCAGGCTGTTTGGATGAGAGGTGTCGGAGAGGCTGTGGGGTGGGAGGAAAGTGATGGGAGAAGAAAGAGAATTTCTTATTTGAGTGCCATGGCCCTCAGGATGCATGACCCGAGGCAGCCCGGAGGTGTTTTGACATGTGTAAGAAAGAACTCAGAAGTTCTTTTGAAATCATCTTTTGGGATGCTGGATGGCATGTTTTTAGGGTGTGACACTGAATCTGGTCTTTGACTTCATTAGGGTTTCAATCGTGTGACGCCTGGCATGTGGGAGACAAGAGGAACTCAGATGTGGAGCCGGAATGTGGAGACGTTAGAGGGTGGATCTAAAGGCAGAGAGAAACACAAGGGCCTTGCTAAAGATCCTGATTGTACTGGGATTGTCTGTCTCCCCAGACCTGGGCTGTCTAGCTGCCACATGTAGCCAATTAATATTAATTAAAAATGAAATAAAATTAGAAATCTGATCCTTTAGTTTCACTTGCCATATTCCACCGCTCAATAACTTACTGTACTACCTAATTTTATGTCAACTTGACATAGGCTAGAGTCATCTGGGAGGAGGGAACCTCAACTGAGAAAATGCCTCCATGAGATTGGGTTGTAAGCAAGCCTGTAGAGCATTTTCTTAATTAGTAGCTGATGTGAGTGGGCCCAGACCATTTTGGGTGGGGCCGTCTCTGATCTGGTGGTCCTGGGTTCTATAAGAAAACAGGCTGAGCAAGCCAGTAAGCAGCACCCCTCCATGGTCTCTGTATTAGTTCTTGTCTTCAGGTCCCTGTCCTGTTTGAGTTCCTGTCCTGACTTCCTTCCATGATGGAGTATGGATACTAAAGTGTAAGCTAAATAAATAAACCTGCTCCTCCTCAACTTGCTTTCAGTCATGGTGGTTCATCATAGCAATGATAACCCAAACTAAGACACAAATTGGTACCAGGATAGTGAAGTATTTCTGGGACAGACCTGACCATGTTGTTTTGGGGAGGACTGTGGAAGGACTTTGAACTTTGGTCCAGAAAAGCCATCCCTTGAATGTTGAGAGCTCAGTGGGCTATTATACAAAAGTGTAGAAGATAAGAGTGTTGAAAGCAATGCAGATGATGGAGGCCTGGCTTATGAAGTTTCAGAGGGAAGCAAAGACTCTACTGGGCCATTGTGTGAAGACGGTGTGGTGTATGGCCAGTTGGAGCTAAAGAATGAACTGATTAAGGAAAGGCCAGCATCACTGAGGTGAAATCGCCTGGGAGATGTTTCCTTGGGGTCAGCACATTCACACTGTGTTCAGAGGTGGCCAAGGTTGCAGCTTATGCTGGTATCCAAACTTGGCCATGTGTAAGAGTCACCTGGCTAGAACTGGTTTTGAAGGCATGAAGGGGTCATGGAGAGCATCTGAGGCTTGGCTCTGTGAGAGGCCAGGAGAGGCCATCAGTGAAGGGGTAGCAGTGGAAGCTCCAGGACCGAAGGGATTGTGGAGAAAAGTTGAGCTTTTATACCATGAAGAGAGCCCAGGAGAGACTCCTGGTAAAAGTGCAGCCCAGTTGCATAGAAATCTCAGCATTTTGGAGGTGCCAGTACCAGCGGGCAACCACCCAAGAACAGCAGCAGCAGTGGAGTGGGGTCGGTCTGAAGACAAGCTATGTGTGCTGCAGAGGGCAGAGCTGGAGAGGTGACCCAAGGCCCTTGGAGGAGGCCAGAAAATCATGAGTGAATCCCAGATATTGAACACTGAATTATTTACACTGTTGGAGTTTTTTGCTTTGTTCAGATGTGATCATGCCCTGGTTCTTCTCTCTTGAAGTAAAAAAATAGTTAACTTGTTTTTGATTTTATATGTGCCCACAGTTGACTTTAAAATTTTAAGAGAGATTTTGGATTTTAAAAGAGACTATTTTTAGTTTTAATCCCTTTCAAAAGAGATTAAACTTTTAAAGTGTTTTAATTAGTAAAGACTGGGAATTTTAAGTTTGTAATATGTTTTATATTTGTGATATTTAGTAATCTAAGATCTCAGGAATGAACAAAAAAAAGAGAGAAAAAAAGAAAATGTTAAAAATAAGTGTTGTGTGTCAAATTGACAAGGGGGTCACTTGAGCTTGCTAATTTTATGGCAACTTGACATAGGTTAGAGTCATCTGAAAAGAGGGAACCCTAATGAGAAAATGCCTCAGTGGGATTAAGCTATAGGCCAGCCTTAGCCTGTAGAGAGTTTTCTTGATTATTGATTAATGGACGAGAATTCAGCCCATTGTGTGTGGCCCATCCCCGGGCTGGGGGTCATGGATTCTGTAAGAAAGCAGGTTGAGCAAGCCATGAGGAGCAAGTCAGTAAGCAACATTCTTGCATGGCCTGCTGCCTCAGCTCTTGCCTTCCGATTCCTGCCCTGTCTGAGTTCCTGTCTTGGCTGCCCTCAGTGATGGACTATGGATGTGGAAATATTAAACCAAATCGTTTTCTTCCCAGCTTGCTATTGGCCACAGTGTTTTATCACAGCAGCAGAAACCGAAGCCAAGACACTGCCGCGGCTGAGTGGTTATTGTGTGGCGTAACATGGACACAGAACATTTCACCACCAGAGAAAGTCCTCTACCACAATGCTAGAATTGTATTCTGTTGTCCTCTTCCTTTTGGCTTTTAGAGACAGGATTTTTCTGTAGCACAGGATAGCCTTAACCTCATGATCCTTCTGCTTCCCCCTCCCAAAAGCTGCCATTAACCCCATTTAAAGTTATTTATTGAATAAATATTAGTCACATGCAATTAAATAAACTTCTATTGATCTCTCTGCTTTGATTTTTGGGCTAGCACTGAACTGAAAAGACACATGGAAGTGTTTGTTCCTGATGCTGTTTTGATAGGCTACGCGCGGCTGTAGTGAAGCCTTGCTTCTTTGTGCCATGGATTCTCTTCATTTCATGTCGTTAGGAGGGACCTTTGGTCCATCATCATCTTCTTCCTGTGGTGTGTTCCAGGTCATTTTCCAAAGACTAATCCAGAGCAGCAATCCTTATTAGTGATGCCTGCTTTGGAGGAACGAACAGGGTGTAACAATGCCACCCAGAGGAAGTCAACCATCATACCCCATGCCTGCAGTGGGCAAAGGACAGAGACACAAGGACACCCAAGGCCATGAGCAATGAACGGGTTTTTATGGTACCTTTTCTTTTTTAACCTCTTGCAAAAAGCAGAAGAGCCTTCTGGGAAGAAAAAGCCAGAATGACCACAAGAGGGCACCAGTGTACCTTAAACAGCCTTTACTACCAAAAACCTCTGGCAGGTTGGCCTGCATTGCCAGGGAAAGAGAATGAATACACATGGGAAAGGAATAGGGGGAAAATCATATTGTTACATGTAACTAGAAGGCTTAGCATATTTATGCATCTAGGGCCTCTTAAATACAGAAATCACAAGAACATTAGACAATAATAGGCAGGTAAGGGATTAGGTTGAAAATACCTCAAATACAGATGTGAATAGGTCAGTAGATTTTAAAACAGAATAAACCTCACTTCGAAGCAAGGTAGCTATGGAAACATTACCAAAATTATTCTGTTACTCCATGGCTGCTGTGGTTTCTGCAGCCTAGAAATGCTGTCAAGGGAGGGCAGAATATTATTTTCTTATAAATAATACAACACAGGATCCTATATGGAAAGTTGCAAGAAATTAGATTTCAGAGGTAGAGATGTTTCAACAAAAATACCCAGCAGCTTTAATTTGCTTTCTGATAACTTAGCTCTGGGTTTTCAGTTGTTAAGTTTCCCTCCAGTTCTGCTCGCTGCTGCAGGAAGGGAGCCAGAGAGAGATTTATCGTCATGTCTCTGGATATGTTATACACACTCGCATGCCTGTACATTTAACACGGCTGGTCGAAGTCACCCATTTTTCTAGGTACAAGCCACACGAGTGACCTATCACTAGCATTTAAAGGTCTTATTTGTTCGCGGGGGAATAGGGCTGGAACTGTTTAACATAGGGTTATTGGTTTCAGCCACTGATTCTCAGAGACCCCAGGTTAACCGCCTGAGCTCTTGAATTTCTTGGAAAATTCCAATGAGCACATGGTGACCATGAACCTAGCTGTTCCTTGGGCATGTTGAGAGCACAGCTGTAGGCGAGGGTGAATGTCATAGGTTCATATGGGAAGGATACATGCATGGTGAGTGATTGGGGGAATCATACAGTTCTGGAGATGTGACGAGTCTTATGCTGTTAGGAACTACGAGCTGAAGATGAATTTTTGATGTTATTACCAAGATATTCAGGCAGAGGTCCAAAATGCCCATATTCTGGCTTGACAATAGTATCCTTTCTCCAGAGAGTAAAGTAACCTGTATATCCAAAGGGCAATAGCACTCTGGAGTCAAATACATACTCTGGAGATTGGGATGTTTATGTGTTCAAGGTCCCCCAACCCTAAGAAGTAAGGTCTACTAGCACTCCCATACAAACCCAAATATTGGGGTATCCATTCTGTCGTGCTGACAATATGGAGAAGAAAAATCACGAAGGCAAGAGTCAATAGCAACATACAAAGCAGGCCATGGCTTACCTGTGTAGAGAAAGAATAAAAAGAACAGATGAGTTCAAAATGAAGATTAGGAGCCATTAAATATCCAGAGCAAGGAGCTAGGGTAGGAGTTTGTAGAGTCAAACGGGTCCTAGGGAGACAGATCTATTTCTCTTTGTCCGGAGAAGTGGGCCATGACTCTAACTCCTCTGTGGCATCCAGGCTACCTGAACAGCTTGTTGAGATATGTGTTATTGGACTTCACCCCACACAGTTCCTGAGTTAGTAGGAGAGGGCCTGGAAATTTGCTAACAAATCCCCATGGTCCCACAGTGGGCAAAAGGCACAGACACAGGACACTCAAGGCAATGAGCTGTGAGCGTTTTGTGGTAGCCTTTCATGGCCCACACGTGGAGAAGCACAGTTGTAGATCACTGTGAACAGTGAGGATTGGGTATCCACAGGCATGAGAGGGATTTAAATTCTGTCGAGAGCAGAAACTCACCAAGGGCTATTACTTTATTTTTTTTAAATTTTGATATAGTTCTTCACATACCATCTATATGACTTTAAATAAAAGATTTATGCTGAATGTGGTGGTGCAAGCCTTTCATCCTAGCATCTGGAGGCCAGAGGTAAGTGAGTCTCGGTGAGTTCAAAACCACCCTGATACATACTGAGTTTCAGGCTAACTAGGACAACACAGTGAGTCCCTGTCCCCCTCAAAGAAAAGATCTAGCCAAAATAGTGAAATGGGTTTGGTTTGAGCATGATTGCAGGAATACTTCAATGCATCTGGCTTCTTACATGGGTTCTGAGGATCAAACTCAGGTCACTAGATTTGTATGACAATTGTTTTTCACCCACCGAGCCATATCCCAAGCCCCAATCTTTGCATAACTTCTTTGGAAAAGGATCTGCGCAGATCCATTGTCCATTTGGAAATTGGGTTATTAGCCTTTATTAAAATTTTATTACATGTATGTATGTGTGTGTGTGCGCACCGCTTGTGAGAATTAGTTCTCTGCCTTGATCATATAGGTCATGGATCAAACTCAGGTCATCGGCCTTGGTGGCAAGCTCCTTTCTCCACTGAGCCATCCCCCTGGCCCTGAGCCTTTTCACTGTTAAGCTGTAAGAGTTCCTAGTATGTTGTAGGTACAAGCTCCTTATTAGAATTGGTATTTGCATATATTTTTCTATGATGTTTGAGTTGTTTTATCATTTCCTTCTTTCTTTAAATTTTTTGGGGGTTAGGGAGTTTGAGGTAGGTTTTAGTATTGAGACATGGCTTAGAATTTTCTGTGTAGACCAGGCTGGACTTAACCATGGGGAAACGCCTACCTGTGCTTTTCAAGTGCTAGGATTACAGGCATACCCTACCATGCCAAGCTGTCTTATATACTGTTTTGATGGTGTCCTTTGAAGAACAGTTTTTTTTTTTTTTTTTTTTTTTTTTTTTTTCTGGAGGTCAACACCAGCGAGGAGGGCAGAGAGAGGGTAAAAGTGGTTAATGCCTGAGTTTGGTCCCAGGAACTCATGTGGTAGAGTCTACTTGCAAGAGTCGTTTTCTGAATACATAAATGGCATAGCACACATGTCATATCACACACACACACATACACGCACGAGTGTCCACACACACACATGCATGCACACACAAATGCACACATACAGAGTAAATAAGTAAATGTGTTTTGAAAATTGGAGGTTGGCTTATTTATTTTTCCTTTATCATGCATGTTTTGGTGTCATGTCTGAAAAATCATTGCCCAATCCAGCATCTTTTAAAAACCTTTATTTTTATATGTTTTTAATGTTTTGCTTGCATGTATGCTAACTGCATCCTTGGCAGTCTTTAGAGGCCAGGAGAAGATATCAAACCACATGGGGCTGGAGTCATGATTGTGAACTGCCCTATGAGTGCTGGAAACCAAACCCAGGCTTTCTGGAAGAGAAGTCAGTGCTCTTAACTGCTGAACCATCACTTTAGCTCAGGTAGTGTTTAGTAAAAAGATTTATTTCTTTTAGTTTCCAGTGTATGAATGTGTTGCCTACACATGTATCTATGCACCACACGTGTGCTTGGTGCCCTTGGAAGCTAGAAGAGGGTGATGATCTTCACACTGGAGTTACAGATGGTCAAAAGCTGTCATGTGTGTGCTGGGAACTAAATCTCTGTCTTCTGGAACAGCAGCAAGTGCTCTTAACCACTGAGCCATCTCCCCAGCTTGAATTTTGTAGTAACTTTCACTTTTTTCTTACAACCAACTTGGAGCTAGCCAAGGAAGAGGCTCAATTTCATCCTTTATCATAAAAATATGTCTAATCAGCACCCTTTCTGAGCTGGGAGCCTGTAAGGGTCAGGTGGCCTTTTCTCTGTCTGGTCTTGCCCTTTCTGTCAACTAGATGCCAAGGATCATGGGAGTTAGAGGATAGTGTAGCCACAGATTAGAAGGAGGCTAGATCCCTGAATCAACACAGACGCGCTGGCCTAGGAATGCTTGTCTTGTTCTGTTCTGTGAGCGAGCCTATCCCTCTTTTGTATTTGAACTATTTTATCCAGGGATATGTTTGTTTCACCTATTCAGGTTACTATAACACAAACTAAGCTTGGACTAAAGATGAAAAAATAACATCTTAGAAGGCTGAGTTGAAGGGAGCTAAGATTGAGCAGCATGCGTGACTGGGGCTGAGAAGTTCTGTGAGGGAACAGCTTCTCCCTGGTCATAGGCATCACACTCTAGCTTTACTGTGGCATTGGCAGTGGTGGTGAAGGGATGGGTGTGGGTGAATGTGGGGGTGTGGCAGTGCCTATGGGTCAGGGGATGGGTGACTATCTAGTGTGTCTTTAGGAACATGTGTCCAAGTGGGCAAAAGTGATCCTTGACTCCGGGAGTGTCACCAGGTTGCTGTTGGTACTGTTGGTCCCTGGATGTGCCTCTCTTCTCTGTAATGTCAATAGGCTGAGGTCAGTAGGCTCCTCCACACATCATATGGGACCTTATTGGTTCAGTAGCATACCCATGTTTAAAGCTTACAGACGAAAGATGTGTGTGTGTGTGTGTGCGTGTGCATGTGTGTGTGTGCATGCATGTGTGTGTGTGTGTGTGTGTGTAGGCTATAGGTTGATGGCAAGTGTTTTCTTCCATGACTCTCTGTTGGCTGAGGCTGCTCATTCATTACCGGCCGCCCAGACCAGAAACCATTCAGAAACTATATAAAATCACTGCTTGGCCCATCACTTAGGCGTTTTGCTATCTAGTTCTTATATCTTAAATGAACCCATTTCTATTATTTTATATTTTGCCATGAGGCTGGTGGTTTACCAGTAAAGTTCTGGGGCACGTCTGTCTCCTCTGGTGGCTACATGGCATCTCATTGACTCTGCCTACTTTCTCTCGACATCCCTGTTTGGATTTCCTGCCTGACTTTACTCTGCTGAGCCATTGGCCACCTCTCCATCTTACTTTGAACAGAGCTTGCATTAGCCTGGCGCTCACTGATTTGGCTAGGCTGTAGGATCAGGATGCCACAGAAATTGCCCTATTTTATTTCTCCAGGGCAAGGATTATAGGCATGGGCCACTGTGCCCAACTTTTTATGTGGATATTAGAAGAATTTGAACTCAGGACCTTACACTCATTCAACAAACACTATGCTGTCTGGGTTATTTCACCAGCTCCTGGAAAGATTTGTTATTAAACAGTATAAGTTGAATTCAGTAATCTTAGAATTTATCTATAAAAATTATCTATAATCAGTCAAACTAGTCATTTATTCCTACACAATTCATGAATCAGGCAAAAGTGCCATCAGCTTACATTAAGAGGTTATAATAGACACTCAGTTCTTATGCAGCTAGGCCTCGGTTATGAGCACTGATGACACCCAACTTTTAGTGAAAAGAAATTTTTTTTTTATGTGAAGCATTTTTATAAAGTAGAGTGAATTTGAGGTTAATGGTACCTTCTCTGAAGGTCTCATGGTTGTCTGTGAAGCTAGGCTCAAACTACTGAGAACAGAAGGTGAAAACATGCTGAGTTAGAATAAGCAAACTGGAGGGGTGGTAGCTTCAGGTGAGCACAATAAATAAACTGGCCAGAGTGATATCGTCAAACTTCTGGAAACTCAATTTCTTCCTACTGTGTGTGTGTGCATGCTTGTATGTGTATGCATGTGAGTATGTATGTATGGGTGTGTGCATGTAAATGTGTGTGTGGGAGTCAGAGAACAACTTGCAGGAACTGGTTCTCTCTTTCAATTACATGGGTTCTGGGGACCGAACTCAGTTGTTAGGCTTGGTGGCCAGGAACTTCACCTGCTCAACGTTCTTGCCTTGACTGCCGCTGGTAATTTAATGATGAAGACTTACTTGTAATCTCAATGTGCTGTGTGTACATGTTCTCTGTTTCTTTCTCCCATGGAGTGCTTTTTTTTTTAAGACAACATTTTTTTTTTTTTTAAAACAAGCCAAGGCAGTTTCTTTATAGTCAATCTTGAAGTCATGTTAGTTAGACTTTCTAGATGAATAGAGATATATTTCAGTTAGATAGGTATTCAGAATATGGCATTTAAAACGTTTTAAGAACTTAGGACTTATGACAATGAGACACATCTGTTTCTGGCAGCAGAAGTTACTTCAAGACAACAATTTTTAAAAGTTCATTTTTGTCTCAGACAGTTATTAAAGGAGCTTATTAAAAAGATGGGAAGAGCCGGGCGGTGGTGGCGCACGCCTTTAATCCCAGCACTCGGGAGGCAGAGGCAGGCGGATCTCTGGGAGTTCGAGGCCAGCCTGGTCTACAAGAGCTAGTTCCGGGACAGGCACCAAAGCTACAGAGAAACCCTGTCTCGAAAAACCAAAAAAAAAAAAAAAAAAAAAAAAAAAAAAAAAAAAAAAAAAAAAAAAAAAAAAGATGGGAAGAGAAGCTGATGCCAAGGTAGGGATGATGGAGATTGTGGCTATTCTTCTTACTGCAGAAGTGCAGGGCTGGGGCCAGTGACACAGAGCAGCCACTGGCAAAGGACTGGGATTGGATTGGTCCTCCCGGCCCTTGAGGAGTCTCTCCCCTTTCCCCTCTCTCCTATCTCCTTCCTTCTCCTCCCACCCTGTCTGTCTGTCCCTTTGTCTCTATCTGTTGGATTGTTGTTGCTGTAAACGTTTTTGGAAATAACTCATAGAAAAGGTGAGCAGACGAGACATGGGAAACCCTCCTGTACTCTCTTCTCACCACCTTGGCTAAACATGTAACTGTTATCAGTGTCATGTACTTGCACACTCTAATACATCCATACATGCACACATTTTTCTTCCAAACAGTTTCAATGATTGTTTTATATGCCATGGCCTTTTATCTCCAGATACCTCAGGATACATTTCCTAAGGATAAGGATACCTTTAAAACATAATACAGTTATCAGTTTCATTAAGTTGAACAGTGATACAACACTTTGATCTAACCCCTCTTTTTTTTCAGTTGACCCAATAATGTCCTTTGTACTCTTCCCTGCTGCAGACGTGGATGCAGTCTGATGTCAGACATTGCTGTGTTGTGTTTCTTTACTCTTCGCAAATCTGGAACATTTCTGTACCTTTTTATTTTCTTTGTCTTTGAAGATGTTGGCATGTTTTTTAGAAGTTAAGACGACTTCTTCCCTAAAGAATGCTCTTCATTTTGGGTTTGTCTGATGTTTCTGCGTGCTTAGCTGCAAGTTATGCATTCCAGGCCTAACCTTTGAGGCACATCTGGAGGCAGAATCTGCTGCCTCTCATTGTGATGTTAGTTTTAATCACCCACCTTTAAAGAGACTCTTGCAGACCACATGCCTGCCCTGGTCCTCATCAACATCCCCTTCAGAATTGAGCAACTATCGCTGCCTAACACTTGAACCAGTTTTTGCCCCAGTGGTTGCAAAATGATAATTTCCACCTCCAAACACTCCCACAGTTACTAGCTGGCATTTGGCATCATCCCATGTGTTCTGCTTCTGGGAGAAAAGCAACGTTCCTCATGGAATTTTGGGAAGACAGATTCCCATGATGCACACAGTTGGACTCTATTTTTGTACATAGCTATAGGATGTTTTACATCTGACAACCTACAAAAATAAAGGTATTGTAGGAAAGCTCCCAACCTTGGCTCAAAATGTTGCTTTATCTGGAGACAGACAGAGCAATGATGGTAAGTGAAGTCCAGGACTTACTAAATAAACAAGCAACAAGCTGTAGGCAATCACCTCACTATCATGGAAAGGCGAAGTGGTTCTTTGGAAAAGGTCTTTCCCTGAGTCAGATCATGTCTTTCCTTCTAGAAAAGCAAATTTTTTTTGTGTATTTTATGTGTATGTATGCAAACTGTATGTGTATATTATATGTATATTGTATTTATGTAAGTGTGTGTCATGTATATATTATATGTGTGTTATATGTGTCTTGTGTTTGTATTGTATGTATAAGGATATTGTATATTGTTTATATATATAAGTGTGTGTATTGTGTATGAATGTTTGTGTATTATATGTGTGTTTTGTATATTGTATCTCTTTTTATGCTTGTGTTTATTGTATGTGTATTGTGTGTATATTATGTGATGTGGGATTTCATTGGTCAATAAAGACTGCTTTGACCCATCTGATAGGGCAGAATTTAGGTAGGCAGAGTAAACAGGACAGAATGCTGGGAGGAAGAGGAAGTGAGTGCAGATGCTATTTCCTCTCCTCTCAGGGGCAGACGAGATGCAGGGCAGCTCCTCTCAGGGCCAGACGCGATGAAGCAAGCCACCAGGTCAGACATGCTGAATCTTTCCCGGTAAGACACCATCTCATGGTGCTATACAGAATATTAGAAATGGGTTAGATAAATATGTAAGAGCTAGCCAATAAGAGGCTGAAACTAATGGGCCAAGCAGTGTTTAAAAGAATACAGTTTCCGTGTAATTATTTTGGGGCATAAGCTAGCCAGGCTACCAGGAGCTGGGGCGGCAGGAACACAGCCCGCAGCTCCTACTACAATTATGTATATGTGTATTGTATGTGTATGTAATGTATGTGCGTATTGTGTGTATTATGTATGTGTGCATTATATGTATATGTAGGTTTGTATTGGATGTGTGTGTTTGTGTATTGTGTATATATAGTATATATATGTGTGTTTTATAAGTGTATATATATGTTGTGTGTATCATGTATATTGCATGTGTATATTGTGTGTGTATTGTAAGTCTATGTATGTATCCCATCCATAGATATCATATGGCTGGATTCTGGTCACATTCTCTTCTTGGCTGCCAGCAGTGGGGTGAGGTAGAAGGTCAGTCTCTGTCATGTAGAATAGCAAAGTGATTAGACAGAGAGACTGTTAATTAGAATGCTGACTGCCATGGCCACCTTCTTCCTGATAAGCTAGCTATGTGAAGGCAACTGAAATTGTGAAAAGCTAAAAAGGAACCTCGTGGACTATTTGTTGGTGTTGAGATTGCTAATGCCCTAGAGAAAGAACCAAGTGTCAGCTCCACACAGAATTTTAACTCTCGGGAGAGGCACAGTTTGGATTCTAGTTTAATTGTTGAGCAAATTAAATGCTGAGGTTAGACCAATCAAATAGCGATTACCAGTAAAGATAATAACGAGGTACATGTATTTCTTTAAAACTTGTTTTAAACACTGCAGCCATTTTTATCTATGATATTATAGATGAATTAGTAGGCTTTGCTTGTTTAATAAACGACTCTATTTTCATAGAAACAGCACAACAGCATGGACGAGCATGTGGACTTCCTTCTCTCCCGTGGAATCCTTTGTTCCAGTCTGTGGTCACAGGTGCAACATGAGCAGTCAGCTGAACTGTGGTTGTGATTAAAAGCGGGGGGTTCCATATGCATGAACTCTGAACCCCAAATCCACAGAAGATTACAAACAGTTTTCTTGAAGGAATGAGAAGTGAGAGAAGCCACAGAGCTGGCAGAAGCCCACAGGGTCAGGACAGGTGGCGCTCTAGAGCCGGGGAGACAACTTTAGACTTAGTCATCAATTGAAGCATTGAGGCCTTGAGTAAACCAGCCTCTTTCCTTCATACCTTTTATTCATACCACTGGTGATTTCCTGTCGTTCCTGCGCCTCTTCCTACCATGTTCTGGCTTTTACTGTACTGTGCATTCTTAACTTTTTAGGAGTCCCTGCTAGGAGTCTTGGAAAAATGTAAAGGGACGAAATGGGGGAAATGCCTTGGAAACAGCAGGTCTACTCTGCAAAGGGCAGAGGCAAACACCACTTCAGAAACAGAATTAGCTGGAGGAGAGTCAGGAGAGATGAAAACAAGAGTCAAAACACTGTGACACTGGTTTTAGACACAGTTTACCATGGCCATGCTGTGTGACCTGGGAATGTTATCTAAATTCCACAAATAACAGCCTTTGTCGGTCCTCTCTGTGTTGACCCTTTTGCATGCTAGGCAAGTGCTCTGTAGTGAGTAACATCCCCAGGCCTCCGGTTTTGTCATTCCTATCACAGAGCTAAAGATAATTACCTCTTTGTGCTATGAGGAGTACATTTAATAATTTACATTTAATAATTTATATGAATCTCTTGATACAGAGTGTGAAACACAGGAAACATTAAATAAGAGATGGCGAGTGTTCCTAGCTGTCATTGTCACACCTACTTCATTGTGCCAGGTACTGAAATCTTTATGCTGTCTTTGTCCAAACTTCATAATTCTCTTTTGTACTAGCATCTGTTCATCCCTCCACCCTAGTGATTTGTGTTCATTCCTTCATTTCTGCATTCTGCATTCACCGAGAACATGTACGCATCAGGCTCCATCCAAGCCTGTACCCACTTTCTTTGCCAGATTCTCACCTCTGTTCTTTCTGTGGCTGCAGGATGAAATGATCTTTCCAAACTTCGCTTTTATTCATGGAGACTCGACCGAGGCCCACTTCCTCCACAGCGGTCTCTAAGATGATTCCTGCCCACTTTGGACTCTCTCTGAATCCTTGCTATAAACTGTTGATGTCATAGAGTTTAGTGGTGGATGATATAGATGAGAACTTCCTGTGAGGATGGAAATGCCCTATAAATATGTTGTCTAGTACAGTAACTACTAGCTGCACATGTCTATTGACTACTGGAAATGTAGCTCCTTTGATTAAAATGGAATTTAAATTTAATTTAATCTGAATGAATTAAACCTTAGCCCAGTGGATCAACCATTCATGAAGTAATTATGATGTGTTTCCATTGATTTCCTGGGGCCAACACTCATCTTCTCTTTGTGAGGTATTCCCCTGCCCATGGGAAAATCAAGAGAAGACAAAATGGAAGAACAGTGTTCAATTAAAGGGAGTTGTTTGTGAGCTCCATTGCGTTGGGGTGAATTGGAACTGCGCTGGATGCTTATTTCTGAATGTGAGCAAGCCTGAGAAGTGTTTGTACCTTTAGGGAGGAGCTACATGAGCTCTGTCCTGGGGGTTATCAGGCCTTGAACTCTACATGTGGGCAAGGCCTCTTGGAGACGCTTGTGTCATTGCGGCCGACCTATGGCATGACTCTTGGAGGATCAGTGCAGTAGCATCTCATGTGGACTGGACCAGGCCACAGCTTGTCTATTCTTACCTATATTTACCCTGGGACTCAGCTCTGGCTCTTATTTGACTCTTCAGATATACTTTTAACCCCTCCTTTGCTAGCTTGCCTTGGTTCTCCAGTGTTTCTTAGAATTTCTGAAGTGATCAGGAGATAAACAGACTCCTCAAGAAGCTGAAGAACGGACACTCTTCTTAGAAGAACACTGACGACCATGTTCTTATGGAGTTTTGCATACAGTTTTCACAAGGTTACAGATCTCTTGAAGCCCAGGCTGATACCTCAAACCCTTGGGTAAGAACACTTTCTTGGTCTGGAGGGATGGCCCAGTGACTAAGAGTGAGTGCTGGTGGAGAAGACCTGAGTTCGATTCCCAGCACCTATGTTGGCGGCTCATAACTGCCTATGCCGCCAGCTCCAGGGATCCAATACCTTTCAGACAGTATCTGAGTGCACCTGTATACATACATACACACACACACACATACATACATACATACACACACAATTAAAAATTAAACACAACTTAAATAAACCACTTTCTTTAGTCTGACCTTGGAAGTTTCTATGTGATTCCTTGCTCTCTCAGCACCAGCTCAGCTCTAACTAATTTTGTATGCACTGACTAGCGTTTTGTTGACTGGTTCAGGGCTCTAGTTACCTTAATAACAGGAGTTGGCACTCTAAATAGCAGCGAAGAGTGCTTCAGATGCTATAAATATCTACTCCTATTGGGTAGGTTATTAGATTGCCATTTTGGCTCACAAATCTTTTCCCTCATACAAAAGAGGTTTCAGAGCTTAGCTGTGTCTAGGTGGAATTATAAAATTCATGAAATAGCGGCTCTGTGTGACAGCCCCCGGACTGAGCACGCCCTCCCCCACCCCTCCTGCTAATTAGAGGTATCTGGCCAGCGATCTGCCATGTACTGCCACGCATATCCTCAACTGAACTTGGAGCTTGCGTTTCTTTAGCTCATTTGGACTTTTCCCCTGCTGGCACAACTTCTTTCTTTCTTCCCCACAGACGACAAGTGAAGAGTTGGAGGGATGCAGCGACCATTTGTTGCAGAAGTCTTAGAACAGAAACGACTGGCCCAGGTCTCAGGGCTACAGGGTGATAGGGCGGAGCTGGAAGCCAGCTGACTTCCAGTTCAGTCTGTTTCTGCTCTGTGGATGATGTGTCCTTGAGTTTTGAGTAAGACAGCTTAGGAGGTTGAGCCTGTAGCTCATGTATGGAGAGACCTCATTTCATGCCTTAGCTATTATATTCTTGCAAATTTGATAATAAAGTGAATTACAGTAAATTATACATCTTATCATGTTTTTCTAAGCTTAGAACTGTATTCTTTCTGTAAAAGTTTTCAGCCTTGGATATATACTAGGATATAATAGAAAAGGTACACGCTTAAGGGAAAAAGAATTTTCAGATGAAATATTAAAATAATGACCTGGATAAACCAACAAATATTAAAGCATGAAGCAAGAATCTTTTGTCTAGAGGAAGACAAAGTCAGCCTACTTCTTTAAATGCAACATATATACATATACCTATTTGTAAGTAAATATCTGTTTTGAAAAGCTCAAACATCTATTTCTTGATTATCTTCCATTTCCCGTGATTATCTTTCATGGTCAGTATTAATTGTTTATTTAACTACCTGGGTTAGCTTGCTGCAATGTTTGCTTAGTGTCTTGTGTAAATTCTCCACCATTGAAATCATCTTTCCTGAGAGCGTTATTAAGATTATTTCTGTAAGTATGATTTTCTCTATAGTGAGGCTTCTGCAATTGGCATAGATAAACACAGGAACTGTTTGATATTTCACTAGACATAAGACACCATATCTTATAATTTAATTAAAAACCTGTAAGGTGGTATGAGAGGATTGGCTCCTTCCTTCCTTCGACATCTTGCTGTGTAGATCAGGAGGGCTTTGAATTTGTGACTCCCCTCCATCGGACACTCACTCAGCCCTCATCCCCTGTCCCCCAGGACTAGAAGTATAAGCATGGCCTTTTATAAGCAGGGCTAGGAATATAAGCATGGCATACTTGACCTGGCTAAATTTAGGGTGATTATTTGTTTATTTTGAAAATTTTTTAGCTTATGAAGAATTAGATTTTACTACGGAATTTTAAAAAATAGCTAATTTGTTTTTTCTCCACCAACACTTCTTCCCTCCTCCTTTCCTTGTGCCTCTGTCCTCAGCTTTCACACCCATGTGACCTTTGCCCCCCCTTCTCAGCACTCCTGTTCCCTCTTGCAGTCTCCTATCTAGTTACACAATCTTTACCCATTCTCCCAAACCCTTCCTGACACATCCACACACACAAATATTAAATGTTAGGATCCGTATACGAGAGATAAATTGATTTTTTTCTGAGACTTGGTCGCTCACTCACTATATAATCCTTTACAATTCTCTCCGTTTTCCCAAAATTTTCACTTTTCCTTTATTTTAATATTTTTAAAGTCATGTATGTGTATGTGTGTATGTGTGTGTTTCTGTGTGTACATATGTCTGTGTGAGCATGTCTGTGTTTGTGTGGGTATGTGACTTAGAGGTAGATAGACCCCCTGAAGTTATAGGTGGTTATAAGTGGCCAGACATGGGTGCTGTGGAGTGAATTTGGGTCCTCCGCAAAAGCAGTATATGAGTTTAACTACTGAACAATCTCTCCAGTCCCATAATTTCATTTTTCTCAATAGCTGATTAAAATTCCACTGTGTATATGCACCACACTTTTATTATCCATTTATCTGTTGACGGGCATTTAGGCTGGTTCCATTTTCTTGCCATTGTGCATAGAGCAGCAATAAACACGGATGTGCAAATATCTCCGTGGCAGGTTACAGAGTCCTTTGGGCACATGCCAGGAGTGGTGGAGCTGTATCCTACGACAGTCTTCTTTTTACCTCTTGCGTGCAAAGTGGACTCTTACAAAGGAGACCCACCGTCAGCCTTCTTTAATCATCTGTCGTGATCATTTTCCTCTGACCATGACCATGGTGACTGTCTTAGCCTAATCCCAGCCAGTACATTTCATTCTACAGACGATTTTAGGAGGAAAGACAAAAAGATGAGCTTCAGAAGCAATCTTTAAACTTCATATTAGTTCAGAATTTTAGTTTGCTTCCTCAGTAAACTTGTAACCACAGCAGGTAGCAGGGAACAAATGGGTGAGCTTGGAGTCCATCTTCTGTTGTTTTCCTTGCTCAGTCTCTGGAAAAGGGGCTAATGAGCAGTAAAATGACCAGACACTGGATTCCAGAAGAGAGGAGAGGGCCTGCCAGGGGATCTGGCTGTATAATCATTGCATAATTGGCTCTTGTAGATCACAAGATGCTCTACAGTTTCCTGGTGTGATCTGAGTTTTCCAGGCTTCAGCACTGATGGGGAATGGGAGGAGAGAAGACGGTGTTGCTGTTGGCATGGTGGGATTTGTCCACTGGTCTGGAGAGCGTGCCCAGAGGAGGCTCTTTGTAGAAAGCATTTGAAAACAAGTGTTGACTGACAAACTGTAATAAACCTGTGAGTGTTTGCGGTGCAGATGCCGACACTGTTTAACCTAATGGCAAGCTGTTGTCTAAGCATCTTTCAGAGGGTAATTAAAAGGCTCCTGGATGCTCTGAAACCAATTATCTTAAAATTTTCTTTGTAGGAGATGCTCAAGACTTATGTAAAAAACATGAAAAGACACAAACTGAAAAGACAATTTCCTGCCGTGGGCAACAGAGATACCTTCAGGAAGAGGTCTCAGGTCAAGATGAGGATTTGATTATAAAGGTGGAGACCTTAAATCAGCCTTTCGCTCCTCAAGCCAGTGCTACTTTAATGACGGGGAAAAACAAGTTCACTGCTGTAAATCACCAAGTAGGAATCAATGCTGAGAGGAGTTGGAAGGCTGCTTTGTCGAGAGTGATTTTTTTAAGGTGTTAAATATTTTTAAAAAGATGTGTTTGTTATGTATACAATGTTCTACCCACATGTATGCCTGCACTCCGAAAGAGGGGCCCCAGATCTCATTATAGATGGTTGTGAGCCACCATGTGGTTTCTGGGAATTGAACTCAGGACCTCTGGAAGAACAGCCAGTGCTTTTAACCTCTGAACCATCTCGCCCATCCCAAGAGTGGCATTCTTTAGGCCCCTCGAGTAGGTCATGTTTGCTATTGCCTATTAGATCCAGATGTGTTTCATGGGAGAGTACAGATGTGTCAAGAGATTCTAGTGACCATTCTTAGACTGTCTTCAACAGGCTGTGTGTGACCCCAGACAAATCAATGGGCACCAGCTACTTGAGATCTGTAAAGAGAAAGGAAGACAGAGGCTGAAAACAGTGGCTATGCTTTGAGAAAATGCTGCCTCGTACGACACACCAGGATTGGCAAAAGGCGGCTGCATCCTTTAAACCTCTCAGTGCTGTGACTGGAAGGAGCCACAGGAGTCTGTGAAGTGAACTAGAGAACAAGGTGACTGTCACTTTTCAGAGGACGGTGAACTTCTCAGTTGGCTCCAGGGCTTGTGCCACACAGGAGTCTGTCAGAGGCATTTTCCTCAGTTTTATGTGTTTTTCCAATTTCTTGAGACTCTTTAGTTCTTTGACCGGAATTCATCAACACTAGCTATGGTCAAAGACATCAGAATGAGAATGATGTCATCATTTTTAACGGAAGTTTGAAAAAACTTTTTTTTAATAAGGCAGTTTTTGCTTTATAGGAAAACTGTAGAGAAGACACAGAGGTGTCCTAGACACTGCCACTCCCCCATCCACCCTCTGCACCAGTGACATCTCCCCAGTGACAAATGTTTGCAATAGATGAACCTTTATTGACACATTGTTGTAACCCCCACTTCGTACTTTACATTAGGGTCCACTTGTGGTCAAATCCACAACCGATTTGTCATGTCAGGTAAGCCACACTCAAGCATCCTGAAATAGCCACACATACCCTCTGTGTTCTGCCTGGTTGTCCCTCCTTTTTCTTCTACCTTGCAACCCCTGTGAACAGTTTTGCTTTTTCTAGAATGTCATAGAGTTACAACCATATATTAGGTGGCCTTTGTGGATTAGTTTCTTTCTCAGTAATATCCCCCCGCCCTCTGTAGTACATATGGTCATGGTGTGGAGGCCAGAAGTTGACATCTGCTGTGTGTTCTCCTGTTGTTCTTCATATTAACTGAGACTGAGTCTCTCGCTTGTATCAGAGCTTCCCAGTTCAGGTACTCAACTTGCCTGGGGGAATCACCTGTGTCTCTTAAGAACCAACATTGCAAATGGGCACCATGCTTGTCTGGCATTTATGTGGGCTCCAGGGATCCAAGCTCTAGTCCTGCTGTTTGTGTGGCAAGCACTTCACTCACTGAACCATCCCCCTAGCCCTGTATAGCTTTCTGTACCGTCAGTCAATAGATTAGTTATTTTTAGTGCAGAATGGCATTCTTTTAGATATACCCATATTTTAAAGATCTGTTTCTTTACTGAAGTGCATGTCAGTCAAAGGACAATTTTCTCTTGCATCTTTATGGTGTCTTTTGTGGGACTGGCTGGGTAAGGCACGTGAGAAGGGAGCTTGTATATGTGGGGAAAGCTCATATGAAGTCACTGGTTTCCCCATGAGATGGCTCTGTTGACAACCATTCTCCGTCCATGTTCCTCCTCACAGCTGCTGTCAACATGTGCGGTGGGTGTTTCCCATCTGCCCGAGTCTTCTTTCATCATTTGTGCGTTCACTACACAAGTATTCTACCTCTTAGCTAAGTTTATTTTTAAGTATTGTCTTCCTTTTGATGATGGTTTGGAATTTTCTTGGTTTCCGTTTCAGGCAGATGATTGTTAGTGCATTGAAGCACAGTTTTTGTGTGTTGATTTTTGTGTCCAGCAGCTTCATTAAGTAATGTTTTTAGTTCTAGCTAATTAATTTCTTCTAGCACCCTCTCTTATTCTCCTTTTCTTTTTTGGCAGAGTCTGGGTTGGCTTTGAATTTGGGACCCTCTTTGCCTCAGTCTCTAACTATTGGGAGGACAAGTATGCACCACCGTGCTTGGCAGCATCATGGCATTTTTTTTTTTTTAAAGATGGAGTCTTTTTATACTTAATGTCTGTCGTGCCTGTCAACAGGAGCATTTTATTTCTTTTCCAGCTTGGGTGCCCTTTTATTTCCTTTTCTTGATCAATTGCTGAGGCTAAACTTCTACTACTATTCCATTGAATAAAAGTTGACTTGCCTTGGTCCTGATCTTAGGGAAAATACTCAGTTTTCCCCCATGGGGCATTGTTGTTGGTGTCTGTGGGGTCTTCACATAGTGACTTCTGTGGCACTGAGAGACTTTCAGTTTCTGGTTTGTCTTCATGTTGTACTTGTTTCACACCTGTTGGAAGGTTCACGTGACTTTTCATTTTTATGATAAAAAGTGTCTGCATTCAAGGTGTAAAGCCCATTTGGTAACAATGTATGCTTCTATTTGTGTGCTATTGGGTTTGGTTTATTAGCATTTGGTGAGAATTTTTTTGGCATCTATATTTATTAGGAATTAATCCTGTGGCATCTTTTAAAGATTTTTTAAAATATTTTTTTAGGTTCACATCTAAAGCAGTAGGTATCACCATGGCGACTTTATATACGTGTGTCATTGTACTTTGTTCCCATTTGTTCACTTTGCCATTGCCCTGGTCCACTCTCCCTCCCTGCTGGCCCTTCCCTTTCTTTTCTCGGTCAGACATCTTGAGCTGTCTTATTACTCATATTCATTGCCATCTGTATTTCCTCCTTCTTGTGATCCCCATTCTAGTGTTGGGACCCCCACAAGTATAAATCCATATACAAATAAAGTTTTGTATATGGATTTATACAACATTTTTTCTTGCATATGGATCTTACATATGCAAGATCCACTTAACATAGTGATTTCTTGTTGCATCCATTTTCTACACAAATTTTTATGATTTCATTTTTCTTTATAGATGTATAAATTCCATTGTGTATGTTTCTACATTTTATTTACCCAGTCATCTGATGATGGACTCCTAGACGGATTCCATTCTCTGGCTATTGTGACTAGTACAGCAGTAAACACAGATGTGCAAATGTCTCTATAGGGTGCTGTGTGGAGTCTTTAGATACACATCCAAAGTGGTATAACTGGGCCCTTTGCTAGTTCTACTTTCAGGGTTTTGAGGGTCCTCCATACCAGTTTCCATAGTAGCCATGTGAGTTTGTTTTCTTACCAGCAGTGAATAGGGCTCCTTCTTCCTCCTTCAGCAATTTCTCGTCATTTGCTTTCTTGGTGACGGGGTTTTGACTGGGGAGGGTTGGAATCTGAGACAGTATGCGTTTCCCCAAAGGCTAAGGATGCTGAGCACCTTTCCCAGTATGTATTGGTCATGAGTATTTCTCCGTTCAAGAACTATCTATTATTATTTAGCCCATTTATTGGTTAGATGATTTCATTTTTTATGTGTGCTTCAACTTTGAAGTTCTTTGTGTATCTTAGATATCACACCATCTTCTGATGTGTACTTTGCGAGGACTTTCTCCATTCTATAAGCTGTCCTCATTCTGGTGGTATCTATTTACCTATCTATTTATCAATAGATTTATTTTTTTTTTTAAAAAAACCAAACTATCTTTTTAAATTTTACTTACCAACTCCAATTCCCACTCCCTCCCATCCTCCCCTTCCTTCCACCTTTCCCCCATCTCCGCCCCCGTACTCGCTCCCCAGAGAAGGCAAGGCACATTGTTCTGAGGAAGGACCAAAGCCCTCCCCACTATGTCCAGGCTGAGCAAAGTATCCATCCAAAGAGAATGGGTTCCAAAAGCCAGTACAAGCATCAGGGGGCAAATCCTGGTGCCACTGCCAGTGTTTCTGCAGTCTTCCCCAGTCATACAATTGTTACCCCTATTCAGAGGGTCTAGCTTGGTCCTATGCTGGTTCCTTCCCTGTCTGGCCAGAGTTGGTGGGCTCCTATTAGCTCGGGTAAGGTGTTTCAGTGGTTTCTTATTGTGTAGTTTAGAAGTACATTAGTTTCATGGAATAGTATTTGCCAATTCTGGTGCTGTGGGATCTTTGATTATGTTTGAATGTTGAAATCTTTTTCCTAGGTTTTCCTTTAACATTTTCAAAGTTTCAATTAAAATTAAAATTACATTAAAATTTTTGGTCCACTTTAATAGTTTTTTTTTTTTTCAGGGTGAGAGATGTGGATCTCATTTCATTCATCCACATTTGTTTTAGAGGCCATCTTTTCTCCAGTGTATGCTTTTGACAGCTTTGCCAAAATTTTGGTTGCTGTGTGGGTTTATTTTTGGGTCCTCTATTCTATTTCACTGGCCTACAGGTCTGTTTTTATGCTAGCACCATCTGTTTTTGTTACTGTTTCTTTTTTTTATTTATTTTATTCTTTTTTAATTAAAATTTCTACCTCCTCCCCGTTTCCCATTTCCCTCTTCCTCCTCCCACACATTGCCCCCTCCCCCCACTCCCCTCCCCCTCTCCCTACTCCTCTCCCCGTCCCCCCACTCCATTCCCCCTCCCTCTCGATACTGGACAACAGTCCAAATTCCCTGCCCTGTGGGAAGTCCAAGGTCCTCCCACTTCTATCTAGGTCCAGGAAGGTGAGCATTCAAACAGGCTAGGCTCCCACAAAGCCAGTTCATGTATTAGGATCGAAACCTAGAGCCATTGTCCTTGGCTTCTCATCAGCCTTCATTGTCCGCCATGTTCAGAGGGTCCGGTTTCATCCCATGCTTATTCAGTCCCAGTCCAGCTGGCCTTGGTGGGCTCCCAATAGATCAGTTCCACTGTCACAGTGGGTGGGTGCACCCCTCGTGGTCTTGACTTCCTTGCTCATGTTCTCCCTCCTTCTGCTCCTCATTTGGACCTTAAGAGCTCAGACCGTTGCTCCAAATTGAGTCTCTGTCTCTATCTCGATCCATCGCCAGATGAAGGTTCTAAGGTGATATGTAAGATGTTCATCAGTATAGGATAGGGTCATTTCAGGTTCCCTCTCCTCAGTTGCCCAAGGTACCAGCTGGGGACATCTCCCTGGACACCTTCGAGTCCCTCTAGAGTCAAGTCTCTTGCCAACCCTATGATGGCTCCCTTAGTTAGGATATATACTTCGCTGCTCCCGTATCTACCCTTCCTATATCCCAACCATCCCAATCCCCCAAGCTCCTCCCATCCTCCCCTTCTCACGTTTCTCACCCCATTTCCCCTTAGCCCCATGCCACCTCACCCGCAAGTTCCCAGTTTTTGCCCGGCAATCTTGTCTACTTCCCCTATCCAGGCGGCTGACTATACGATTTTCTTTGGGTTCACTTTCTTATTTAGCTTCTCTGGAATCATGAAATATATGCTCAATGTCCTTTATTTATGGCTAGAAACCAATTATGAGTGAGTACATCCCATGTTCCTCTTTTTGGGTCTGGGATACCTCACTCAGGATTGTGTTTTCTATTTCCATCCATTTGCATGCAAAATTCAAGAAGTCATTGTTTTTTACTACTGAGTAGTACTCTAATATGTATATATTCCACACTTTCTTCATCCATTCCTCCATTGAAGGGCATCTAGGTTGTTTCCAGGTTCTGGCTATTACAAACAATGCTGCTATGAACATAGTTGAACAGATACTTTTGTCATATGATAGGTCATCTCTTGGGTATATTCCCAAGAGTGGTATTACTGGATCTTGGGGTAGGTTGATCCCAAATTTCCCGAGAAATTGCCACACTGATTTCCAAAGTGGTTGCACAAGTTTGCCTTCCCACCAGCAATGGATGAGTGTGCCCCTTCCACATTTGTTTTAGAGGCCATATTTTCTCCAGTGTATGCTTTTGACAGCTTTGCCAAAATTTTGGTTGCTGTGTGGGTTTATTTTTGGGTCCTCTATTCTATTTCACTGGCCTACAGGTCTGTTTTTATGCTAGCACCATCTGTTTTTGTTACTATGTTTCTTTTTTTTTATTTATTTTATTCTTTTTTAATTAAAATTTCTACCTCCTCCCCGTTTCCCATTTCCCTCTTCCTCCTCCCACATATTGCCCCCTCCCCCCACTCCCCTCCCCCTCTCCCTACTCCTCTCCCCGTCCCCCCACTCCATTCCCCCTCCCTCTCGATACTGAACAGCAGTCCAAATTCCCTGCCCTGTGGGAAGTCCAAGGTCCTCCCACTTCTATCTAGGTCCAGGAAGGTGAGCATCCAAACAGGCTAAGCTCCCACGAAGCCAGTTCACGTATTAGGATCGAAACCTAGTGCCATTGTCCTTGGCTTCTCATCAGCCTTCATTGTCCGCCATGTTCAGAGGGTCCGGTTTCATCCCATGCTTATTCAGTCCCAGTCCAGCTGGCCTTGGTGAGCTCCCAATAGATCAGTTCCACTGTCTCAGTGGGTGGGTGCACCCCTCGTGGTCCTGACTTCCTTGCTCATGTTCTCCCTCCTTCTGCTCCTCATTTGGACCTTAAGAGCTCAGACCGTTGCTCCAAATTGGGTCTCTGTCTCTATCTCGATCCTATACTGATGAATATCTTGCATATCACCTTAGAAGCTTCATCTGGCGATGGATCGAGATAGAGACAGAGACCCAATTTGGAGCAATGGACTGAGCTCTTAAATTTCTATGATTCTATATGTAACTTGAGGTTAAGTATTATGATACTTCTAGAGTTGTTTTTTGTTATGAATTACTTCGGCTCTCTAGAGTATTCTGTGCTTCTATATGAATTTTAGGATTCTTTCTCTACATCTGTGAAGAATGTTGCTGGGATTTTGGTGTGAAGAATGTCATTGGGATTTTGGTGGCAATTATATTGAATTATCAATTCTTTCTGTGATTCAAACATTTTTACAGTATTAATTCTACCACTCTACAAAGATGGGAGATGTTTCTAACTCCTAGTTTCTTCTTCAATTTCTTTTCTTATTTAGTTTTATTCATAATCATAAACTTAACTCCACAATCCAACTAGACTGGGAGGTGAATGAGGAAAATATGGAACCCAAAGGACTTCAGTGAGAGCAGAGATTATAAGGTATTGTGAGTAAATGGGGTGGGGTGCTCTCCTGAGCTACAGAAGCAATGGTCTGGTGGGTAAGATGCTCACAGGTCGAAAGAATTAGAGTTGTCCAGTTGTCCACAGTTGGAAATGGTGATCTTCTTTCTGGTCTTGTTCCTGGACCCAAAATGCTCCATGGCCTCCACGATGCTCATGCCCTTTTCCACCTTCCCAAAGACCACATTTTGCCATCCAGCCACTCCGTTTTGGCAGTGCAGATAAAAAACAAAAACAATAAACAGAAACGTGGGAATCATTTATGTTTGGCCAGCACTGGCCATAAACAATATGCCAGGACCTGTACCCTTCAGGATGAAGTTCTTATCCTCAAATATTTCCCCAAAGATGGACCTGCCTCCAGTGTCATTATGGTATGTGAAGTCACCACCCTGGCACATGAATCTGTAATGATTATGAGAAAGGATGAATAATTATATCCAAATCCTTTCTTTCCCATGCTCAGAGCACAACAGTTTTCTGCTGCCTTTGGAACTTTGTCTTTAAGCAGCTCTGAGGAGATGCAGCTAAGGGCTTGCCATCAGCCGAAATGTCGAAGAACATGGGGCTGACCATGGCTGCAGGAAGTGGTGACAGGGGGCAGTGGCATTTGTTCTTCTTCGAGTTCTTGCTCTCTGCAGCTGCCTGTCTGGGACTCCCCTCACTGTGGGGGATGTGGCAAGTGAACAGAGATGCCTTGACTTGTGGATGTTTCTTGATTTTAGGCTTCTGAGATACTCGAGTGTTAGGCAATAGATTTTTCTCTCGGGACGACACCCAGCTGTTCTCTGAAGCACATAGCTTGACACATAGTGCTGGAGGAGACAGGGTCTCACAAAAGCCCAAATTGGATTTGAGACTCACTGGGGTTGCGGGCCTGTCCTGAGCATAGGACTGCCTGGCTTTCTCTTAGGAGCAACTGTTTCCTCTCCCCCTCCGGGGAGCTGTACCACCGAAGCTCCTCCGCATCACGTCCTACTCTCTTTCTTGTTCTGATCCCTTCTTCGTGGGTTTCTTTCTGCGGAAGCTCTTCCTCTGTGTCTGTCTTTTGCCAGCTCACACTGGCAGCCTCTATCTGCCACTTACCCAGACGTCCGCGTAGTCGTCATCAGCTTTTTATCAGCGGTGTCATGCTGACGTGTAGAATGAGTTTGTATCTGTTTTGTTTTATTTTTTTTTTCTCTTGAGTTTCTTTTAGCCTATCCAGTTTGATGCCATTTATTTGCTTATAGCTTTGTTCTCTTATGATTCTATTTACATCAGGTATAATGTCTTTTTTCGGGACATCATTTGATTCTCTTCCCTTAGTTTAGTTAAATATTTGTCAGTTTGTTTATATTCCCCCCAAAACTTTTAACTTCATTGTTTTTTCTACTGTTTTTGTTAATTTGTTTAGGATTTCTTTTTTTTTTTCCTGCTAACTTTAGCCTTAGTTTACTCTTCCCTTTTAAAAAAAAATTTCCTTAATTTATTGTTAGGTTGTTTGAGTCCATGTTTGAGAGAATGAGAGAGAGAGTGGGGGAGTGTGCACACGTGCTTATGTGTAGGTAGATGAGAGAGAGTGGGTGTGTGGGGGCGCACATGCTTATGTGTGTAGGTGGATGAGAGAGAGTGGGGGGAGTGTGCACACATGTTTATGTGTATGTAGATGAGAGAGAGTGTGTGTGTGGGTGTGCACACTTGCTTACGTGTGTAGGTAGTTACTGCAACAACCCTTTTCCTTACTGCTCCTGTGGTTTTTAACGATGTGTTTTCATTTTCATTGGTCTCCATGCATTTTCTGATTTCATTCTTTATTTCCCCTTTGACCCAGTGGTTGTTCTCAAATGTGTTGTTTAATTCACTCATGTTTGTAAAGTTTCCGGGTTTCCGTTGGCTGTCGGTTTCTAGTTTCACTCTGTTGTGATCTGGAAAGATACTTGGAATGATCTCTGTCTTCTTTAACACTTGTTTTGTGACTTAATACGTGGTCTGTCCTGAAGTATGTTCAGTGAGTGAATCAGGAGAATGTGTATTCTTCTGCTGTGTGGTGGAATATGTTCAAATCTGTTAAGTTCATTGTCTATAGGACTGTTCGGCCCCTCTTTTTTTTTTTTTTTTTTTGTTTTTGTTTTTCGAGACAGGGTTTCTCTGTAGCTTTGGTGCCTGTCCTGGACCTAGCTCTTGTAGACCAGGCTGGTCTCGAACTCCCAGAGATCCGCCTGCCTCTGCCTCCAGAGTGCTGGGATTAAAGGCGTGCGCCACCACCGCCCAGCGCCCCTCTTTTTTTTTAATTGATATCTAAAGGATGTTATAACCCTTATTGGAAGTAGGGTGTTGAAGTAAGTACCTTACTGTTGTTATCTATTGTTATCCTAATATCTATTCGTCCTTCAGTTCTATCAAGGCTTGCATTTTTAATGCCTTCCTTTGATACATACTCAAGGTAGACAATATATCACTATAGACGTTCTTTCTTTCTCTTGTGATTAGTTTTGATTTGAACTTTTTTTTTACTTGAGGTAAATACAGCTACCCCCCTTTGTTCTGGTTACCATTATGTGAAGTGTCTTTCCCCATTCCTTTCCTTTCAGCCTATGTGTTTCTTTAAAGCTAGAGTGTACTTCCTGTAGACAGTAGCTAGACCTTCCCTTTGCATTCTATTAACTACTTTATGTCTCTCCCACCCCAACCTTACTCTGTGTGAAAACACACCTCAGAACTCCACCCATCACTAAGCAGTATGTAAGCATGCCTGCCACACCAATCTGTATGTCTTCACATTGGCAGATAAAAACCTTTTCTATGGGGCCTTCACAGGGGCCCGGGCATCTCTGGGAGCCTGAGCTGGAGCAGGAGGCTGGGTTTGAAGTGTAGTTGCAACCTCAGCCTTGATTTGGGCTTCGATTTTGATTGTCTGAGCCTGGGACCCTTGGCCGTGTAGCCACAAATCCACTTCCAAGTGTTAGAGTGGGCGTTTCAGTGAAAGCAAGCCAGCAAAGCTTACAGTTGGGGCCCTTTGGCATCTTGAGTTTCACCACCTTAGGCGTCACAAAGGCCGTGATGACCTCTGTAGTTGCACTCATTGCCTTCCCACCGTTAGCCTGCGTCTTCTTCAGGCCTTTCTTGTTACGCTTCTAGACAAAGCGCATGTTCCTTGGGAACTTGGAGCTGATCCCTTGTGAGATTTATCGGTGTAATCGGGATTATTTTGATTTTATTTCTGTGTCATTTTCAGGATTAGCTGTGTGTGATGTGGTTTTCAAACTTATGTGCACGCACATGCGCGCACACACTCACACACAAACAAAATTGTAGAGACATCAATGACATCCTATTACAAAAAGTGAAAATCAGTATCCCAGAAAGCAGCACAGGTTTGCTACTGTTGCTGGGCCAGGATGATCCGAGTTTATTAGCTTCTCCATCTTCCCCGGGAAAGGAAATCCTCTGAGTCACACCATTACAGTTCTGATACAGCTCAGTGACAAGTAAAGACCATAAAGCAAGGAAAGATGTGTTACAGCCACACGGCAATGATATTTTTGGCAAATTTCATTTAAAAATGAAAAATGATTGTTGTATGTGTGTGGGTGTTTTGCCCGCATAAATGTCTGTGCACTATGTGTGTGCTTGGTGCCTGTAGAGGTCGGAAGAGAGCATTGGATCCCCTGCAACTGAAGTTACAGATGGTTGTGGGTCACCATGTGGCTGCTGGGTATCAAACCCTCATCCTCTGGAAGAACAGCCAGTGCCCTTACTCTTAAAGAGCCATCTCTTTAGGTCAATTTTTATGTCACAACATATGGTTGGGTGATTGTTTAGGACCAGAACATATTGCCTAACAAAGTCATAGTGAAAAAATAAAGGTAGGTAAGGGTACATGTAGACAGGAGAGAATATTGGATATATCTGTCCCAGTTATTTTAGGTAGGTCTGGCTGATGGATATAGAGAAGGTTAAGGAAAACAAAGCTAAGCAAAGGGGTTAAGGAGCTGGTGCATCAGGATGAGTGTTCCCCCGTGAGGTTGAGGTCATGGCTAGGAAAAAAGACAAAGGCAGTGACAGTCCTCTGGGTGTTCACACCCACAGTGGTCCTGGTGAACAGATGGAAGGAAGGATGACTGAAAGAATGGACGAATATTGTCAATACACACCTACGTGTATGAGCGTACAAGGATGGGTGGATTCAGAGTTATTAATATAAACAGTTACAGTGGCAACTGTATATCCTAGTGATGGTTCTATTTTAGAAACCAACTTCAAAATCTATTTCAAAATGTTATTCTAAAGCCTGTGTGCATCCTCCTTTGCATTCCTTTAAGGAATCATGTCTGTTGCTTACAGTTTATTACTTTTAAACATATGGGAATACATCTGATAGCTGTCCACTTCTCCATAGAGCTAGTAAACAGACTGGGACCAGAAACACAATAATGTCTTCACTGTGTCATTGACCTTGTGCAGGCACTGACCTTGTGCATACTCTCCAAGGTCAGTGATGTGGGTTGGATTTCTGTCAGGATTGACTTGTTTTCTGCAAGAGCTAGGTCTCCCGCCTGCTAACATTTGTAATCTTTCCTTACTATCTAGCCTGCTGTAAAATTACTAGTACAGCTTCTCCAGGCAATGACTTTGTGATTTCCTATTTTTTTTATTGATCAATAAACAGTTTTAAACCAAAATCCCCACAGTGAGAATAGAAACTTATTTGGTACTTGTAACTACCTGCCTTGGAGAAGAAAGAGGGATTGGAAAGATAAGAGCCTCAGGCATCTGCTGCCTTCTTGATGCCAACACTGCTAGATGAAAATGAAAAGACTCAGCCATAGGTTAACAAGATGTGTGTCTACACTATTCTGAATAACCGTGCTTCCCATGGAATCAGCCCACTGTGTTCATGACCTCTGGATGTAAGCATCGTCTTCTATAGATTCAGGGGGTAGGCTTTGGGCTGTGGCACGCACCACTGTCTTCATAATGCTATGCACAGTGCTTGGAATAGACTCACTACCCAAGAACTAAGAACTATCTGTTCAATAGGTAATTGAATAAATAATGTGGCTTCTGGGCTGAAGCCTAACGGGGTGAATTTATTCACGTGTCACAATGGGGTTGTTTTCTAGTAATTTCCTTGAAGAGGAGATACACTGAACCCTGTGTTTTCTATTTCCCTGACATCAAGCTTATAAATTATAAGCATAAAGATCCTGTAGTTACTAATGATCCTGCCCCTAGTGGTTACACTTTCCTGTATCGTTTTCTTTTTGCTTTGTTTCTGGGTACATAGACTTTAAAAAATAAATTTCGAAAGCAAAGCAATATTCTTAGAAAAACCAAATCAGTAGCCAGTGGATGATTTGTGGTTTAAACTCAGCACTCCACATGGGCCTATTTGAAAGCCAAGGGGATCGTCTCATATTTGTTGATCTCATCTTCTAGTCAAGGAACATTTGGAGACAGGATACAAAGAATCATATTTTAAATAACATTGCATCGTTTCCTCTTTCTGACAGGAAATGCCAAGAAGCACTAACCTCCTGGTTTTCTTCTTTCTCATGGTGGCATGGGCTGACCAACTCCTGTCTGTGTGACGGTCATGACCAGAGCTGGGAAATTCAGTGATGCCCAGGGCAGGATCTCAGAATGAAAGGAAGAAGAGAACTAGTTTGTAGTTCACTAAAGCAAGAACATTCTTCCCACCTTGTGTGTGTGTGTGTTCGTGTATGTGAACCTGCGCTATAGAATCTACGGGAAGGTCGGAGGACAACTGTCAGGACTAAGTCCCTAGAGATTTTTCGGTCTTTGTTTCCCATCTTGCCTTAGACATGTTGGGATTACAGATGAACGCCACCACTTCTGGTTTGTGCACTCTGGGGTTCTGATATCTGGTTGTCAGGCTTGTGTGGCAAGCTCTTTCACCCAATGAACCATCGTCCTGTTCCCACAAATCTTTTAAATAATGATAAAAATTCCCCTTATTTACTAAGCCTGGACTTGGAGGCACTGAAACCCAAAGGAAGTTTTTTTTTTTTTATTTTTTTTGTTCCTTTTCTGTATAAGGAAACTGAAGTCAACTCAAGACTGAGGCCAGAGGAGTCCTAACTCTAATTTAAATCCCAGCTGTGAGTCCTGCCTACTGCTGTGTTGTCCTAAGCTATCCTAGATGATCAGGCCTCTCAACCCCTTCGTTATCCTCCCTAGGACACCCACAGGAAATAAATGTGTCCAGCACTGTTGGGAGCCCAAGTAGATGTTTCCTCTAGTACCTTCTCTGGCTCATTCTCTTACCTTCAGGTTGCCTGGCTGCTTGGGTCCTTCCCGGAACACTGACAAGGCATGGAGGTGTAGCTGGGTGTGCAGTTCACTACCATGAGGTTCTAGATATAGCTTGACATCCGGAAGGCTGCCCAGTGCCCATTGGCTCCATTTGTGATGCTTTCAGATTGGCAGACCTCAGTGGCAGTGCGGCACAAAGCCTTTCACAGTCGATGAAAACCCTGTCCTTTTCAAAATGTCCCAGTGAGCCAAAATAACTCATATTTCCCACATAACATTTGAGCAGATTTATGTCCCTTTAAGAACACATGTGGTGTAAAAAGATGAAGGGAGAGAGGGCCTAAAGTTTTGCATATGGTAGCAAGGTAATCCTAGCCGAGTTGGCTTCTCTCTGGAGAGAGGCTGCGGGGTATAATTAGCGCAGTGCTAGCCATCCCAACAGATCTGTATTTGAGCAAATTGTGGCTAAGATAAAATTGGAACCAAGGCTAAATTTATCAACAACAAGATTTTTTTTTTTAAAAGAAGAAAAGACAAATGAATTTGAAGTTTTTCCTTGTTTGTTTTAATATCCAGAACATTTCCTAGCTGACTCAGGCCACAGCTTTGGTGGATTTTTCATTTTTTTTTTTATTTATTTTGCAGTTAATTGGATTTCCAGGTTTTGCAGCCAGTCACGACAATTGATCCCTGAAAAGATGGATTTAATGCTTAGCCAGGCAGAATTCTGACAATCTTCAGAGGATGGAAAATAAAAGAAAACAGCCCAGACATAGAGTGCTATGGGTCATCATTGGGTCAGACCAGCAGGATATGTTACAGCTGGCAGGTTTATGCTGGAACTTGAGCACAAGCAATCTTCTTGCTAAATGGGCAGCACCAGAGCCCAGTGGAATATTTTGTAGGATACTGTCAGTGATTCATGTTTAGGAGGAAGTGGACCTCAGGATGACACTCTGAGGCAGATGTCAAATCCCAGACAGGTTGGACCTGCGAGGAGAGAATTGACTAAACTTGAAACAGCTCACACCTCTGTCGTCCATAGCTAGAGCAGAACCTTATTTTGCCTGGTGAGTAGCTCTCCTCAAATGCTATACAGGCTCAGCAGGCAGAAATAAGCCCTCAGCTACTCTTTGTAGAGGGTTCTAGAAATTTATTAGTTGAAAAGCAGTAGCAGAACATTGCACTCAGTTTGCAAATATCCAATAGCTGTTGTAACCTGTCATCCACCTGCATCATCCTTCTATCCATGCACTACTATTTTTTAACTGAGTCCTTACTATATGTTTTGCATTATACTTGGTCCAGGAAAGAAAGAAACGAAGAAGAAAATAGTTCCAATCCATGTGGTGTTTGTAGTCTGTTGGGCAAATGGTTGAAGCCCAGGAAAGAAGTTTAGGTAGTTCTAAGAATAACATAGGTAGATCTGCCCTTACCTGGGAGCTGGAATGATCTATCCTCATCTGGGAGCTGGAAGGATCTGCTCTGATCTGGGAGTTGCTTTCTAGGAGGAAATATTGCAAACTAACACCGAGAGACAGAGTATACAAACGGTCAATATAGAGAACTCTGACCCATTCTCTACTCACTAGCCTAGAAAGCCCAGCAATGACCAGGACTCAATTAGTAGCTAAAAGCATTCCCATTTTTTTCCTTACTTCCAATTTACTATCAAATAGAGAACACCAAACATGTACCCCAACCAATCCCTTAGCATCCTTCCTGTGGTCCAGCCCATTCAGCTAGCCTCTCTGCAACAGTCTCCATTTGAGACAGAGCCAAGGTCTTCCTTTATCCCACCATGAAGGCTCCTTCCTCCCCTGCCAGCCTCTGTCTGCCAGAACTAAGCAACGGTGGCTGCCTTGCTATAACAGGTTCGGAATAAATGAATTTTTTTCTCCTTTGTCTGGTCTTCATTTATCCCGCAGACCTGAAAGGTGAGAATGCATAGGTGAGACAGTGGTTGGGAAAGAGTGTTCTAGGGGGTAGAGCAGCATATACAAAGACTCTGGGGCAAGAAATGCTAGGATGCGTCCTACAAGCTGAAGAGCTGAGTGTGCCTAGAATAAGGAAATCAAGAAGAGACTCTGGCATAAGATGTAGCTGGGACCAAGGCCTTGGTGAGGGTAAGCCTGGGATTATGCATCCACACGAGTTGTATTGGGAGGGTCTGGCCATTATCCTAATTAGAGCCTTGCTTTGGGTGGTGTCTGGCACCTTTCCTTTGAAATCATACGCTTCCACTGTGATTGCTTTCGTTCCTGTCCGTGGCTCCTAATGTGAGCTGCCTCATCGGAAAATGTACCTCGTCATGTATGAGTCTTACTCCTTGCCAGGGCTGGCTCTTCTGACCTCTTGGAAGCTGGTGAGGTAAGCTTTGGCTTGCCCAAATCTCCCCCTCAGGGAGGAGGTTGTGGGAGATCCTTCCGCTCCTCCACCCAATAGCCGCTGAGATACCAGCCCATTGGGGTGTGGTCTCTCTCTTTAAAAAAGTGGCCCCTTCCCTCCTCGCTTTTTTTGCTTCCTACTCCACCTACTTAATTTTCTGTCCTATTAAGGCCAAGCAGTTTCTTTATTAATTAACCAATGAAAGCAACAGATAGAAAGATGACCCTCCTCCATCAGAGGAGCTCTCTCCTCTCAGTTGCCTGGGATGCAGAGGTGACTTCGGATCAGGTTGTCCTTTTGAACCATGTGTACCAGGATGATAGGATAACCAGAAAGAATAAAATAAGGATGGGACTGAGGGGTTCTCCTTACTTCTACAAATCATGAAGAGAGATTTATCTTCTTCAAGACTCATTCATTTCTGTATCTGTGACCACAGATGACCTATATCTAACCCAGCAGTTCTCAAAGTGTGATCCACCCCTGGGGAATCTCTGACACCTTTTCACAGAGTCCACAAGGCCAGCACTATTTTCATAAACGTGTTAGAAGTCTGTTTTCCCTGTCACTCTCATTTGTTTACCAGTGGATACTTAAGATTTCCAGAGATGACATAGACGGACTGCAAAAGTATGGCCATTTCCTACAAAGCCAGGCGCCGAAAAGCCTTGTAGAGGCACAAAGCAATGTGGTGCCTCTCAATAAAAGTGTTTTTGAAGGTAAAATTATTTCAAATACTTTTTGTTTTATGATTATTTTGTTATCTCTGTGTATATATGTGGATACATGTTTATATGTGTGTATGTGCACATGTGTATGCGCACACATCTGTATGCATGCCTGTGGAGACTGGAGGTCAATGTCAGGTATCATCCTCAATTGCTGTTCATCTTAACTTTTGAAACAGGGTCTCTCATTAGACTTGGAGCTCACCAAGTACGCTAGGTTAGGCAGCCAGCAAGTCCCGGGAATCCTCCTGTCTCTGCCCACACCAGTTGGGATCGGAGGCACATGTCCAGTTTTGAATGTGGAAGCTGGGGATCTGAACTCAGATTCACATGCTTGTACAGCAAGCACTTTAATGACTGAGCCATTTCCCAAGCTCCATGCAATTTTAGAATTAGTGAAGCAATTAGTAATTCTTTCCATTTCAGTTTCATACAGTAAATATGGAAAGTTGTAGGTCGTATATTCAAAAGCATCATTTTTAAGGGCTTAAAGAAGTTCTAAGATCAAAACGTTTTGAGGACCATCATTTAACTAATACAGGCAGTCAGGCTTTCTGGCTGATCTTCAGCCACCAGCTCTAAGGCCCACGCACGAGCTGATTTCTGAATCAGCTGTATGACCACACCTTTCTTCTACTGCACCATGCCTTGGTTCTCATCTGATCTGGTTCTGCATGGTCCTCCAGGAATTGGCTTCAGTTCACAGATTCCTAATCCCCTGGATGTGTCTTCCTCCTCTGTCCTTCACTGGTTTACTTAGTCGTGGGGCCTCAACCATGACATATTAGGCACTGTGCTCCGCGTGAGGGCCCAGCTTTTGGCATGGCTCACAGTGCTGTGGTGGAGAGAGGCTGTTAATAATCAGTAGGATGTGGCACTTACCAGCATGATAGTGGGTCACATGGCACAAAAATGAAATACAGGATGACAAAATGCTCCTTGGAGATGTGGGACCAGAAGACAAAAGAGGTTCAAAGACAGATATGACTGAGCGAATCTTAAAAATAAGCATGATTTTATTGGGTGTAGATATAAGTGGGCGGAAAGGCACCCAGGTAGAGAATATAATGTGGGTGGAGGCACTGTAATTTTATAGGACAGAGTGATTTTGGGGAAAAATCTAAGTGGTTCATTACGTAATAAGAAACTGAAAAGAGACAGAAGTCATTAATCCATGATAAACAATTTGCTGTCTATTTTGAGGGTGGTGGCAAACCATGAAATAGTTTAATGTTTCCTGATTCAATTGTACTAGGCTTGAGGGCTGTACTATGGATCTTTCAACCTATTTAGGGTGGTGCTCATTCGCCCTCCAGGAGATGTTGCGGTTTTAGGGTATGTCTAGGGAGCATCCTTTATCAGACTCATAGTTTGTAAGTAACTCTTACTCTTTTTTTTTATTTCTGTGAGGAGAGAAGGGACAAGTGGTTCTGAGTACAAATAACAAAGTGTATTTCCCTTACACTCATCTGTTTGCATGGACCGTAGGCATTGGTGTCTAAGGAAAGAAGGGCACTATAAATTATAGCTGTTTTTCCTCTGCAATTATAACTTATGTTTCCTTATAAGTCTTTATGATTGTAATTAATTGTGAGTGCTTTTGACCCCTTTAGCTAGGCACTTTTACTTGTGCTGCTATGCCATTTTACCTCACCCTTTCAGAATTCCCATCAGGGAAGTCATGTGTTACCCCACCTTCCACAAATAAGACACTGAGTCACAAGGTACAGAGAATTCATTAGACTGTTATCAGTACCCTGAAGTCACACTTTCAATTATGACCATACAGTGCTTCTGTCATTAGTAGGGAACACCATAAAACAGGAGTTGGAGGCCCTGGAAGGCCAAGTTCATTGCTATGACAGTTTCCTCTGCTCCCTGAGACAGCAAGGCTAGAGCACCCTGTGTTAGAAGCCTCAGCAGCTGGGGCATTGTAGGCAGAGTTTCTCTGTGTCCAAGCAGCCACCTCCAAAAAACCAGGCTGAGACTTATTATTAGCTCTAAATGCTCAACTAATATCTCAGACTTGTTACTAGCTAACTCTTACATTTTAAATTAACCCATATTTCTTATCTATACTCTGCCATGTGACTTGTTACCTTAGTATGGCAAGTTCATCTCTCTGTGTCTCCTCTCAATTCTTTGAGATGTCCCTTCTTCTTCATGCTCTCTTTTGTCTGCAAGTCTCACCTAACTTCTGCTGTCCAACTATTGGCCAGTCAGCTTATTTATTAACCCAAATCACAGTGACACATATTCACACAGTGTAAAGGGATATTCCACATTGCATCACCTGGGAAATAGTTACAAAGGCAAATACTTAGGCTGCTCCGAATCCATAAATCAGGTCTGTGTCAAGGCTCTGCAAATCATTTTTACATGGTCTGCAGCGATTTGTGTGTATGTCAAAGTTTGAGAGCTGTTGGGTCTGAATAAATCCCTGCATGGAGGGTGAGGACTTAAGATGGTGAAAGTCAGGCCAGAAAAGACTGAAAACCAAGTGTCTATTTCCAAGGTTGTTGCCATCCCCAGAGTAAGAAATCAGAATCAGAATCTCATCAAGAAAGCAAACAGCAACAAATACTGGTGAGGATGTGGGCAGAAGGAAGCCTTATACACTATTGGTAGTGAAAGAAACCAGATCAACCATTATGGAAATCAGCGTAGAGTTACCATGTGATTCTACTCTTGTAGTCAGGAGGCTGCTTGTTTGTTCCAGTTGCCCGAGCCCAAAATAATCACACAAAACCCATATTATTTGCAATACTGTTTAGCCAATCACTTAAGCATATTGCTAGCTAGCTCTTATATCTTTGGTTAACCCATTTTTATTATTTTATATTTTACCATGAGTCTTGTGGCCTACCGACAAGGTTCTGGCTGGCAGCTCATGTCTTTCTTGTCAGGTGGTTCCATGGTGATTCTCCGACCCTGCCTTCTTCTCCCAGCATTCAGTTTAGTTTTCCCACCTAGCTCTATTCTGCTAAGCCACTGGCCAAAACAGCTTTATTCATTAGCCAATAAAAGCAACACATATACAGAATGACTTCCCACACCATTTCTCCTTTTCTGTTTAAATAAAAGGGAAGGTTTTTAACTTTAACATAGTAAAATTACATTAAAAAAACAGGTATCAAGCAAGATTACAGCTACAATACTTATATCTACTTTTTTTGTCATAACTAAGAAAAACTATAATTATAACTTTGTATTCTTCAACTCTATCAAAGACTCCAGAAGGATATAATATTACCTAAGTAAACAGGAAGTTCATTGTAAGCAACTTCTAAAACTCTAGAGTTGACAGAGATATTTTGTTGCCTGGACAGTCATCCAAAGTTCTTCTGTATTATTGGAGCATCCATCTTCAGCCTACAGGCCCATAATGTCCAGCAGACTTTTCCACAAAGCAGGAAATTTCAAAGACAGTTCTGCCTATATTGGCAGTTTGTCAGTCACTTTCTTCTGTGTCCTGCAGAATGTCTGGAAGACTCTTTCATGAAGCAGGAACCCTGAAGGATTGTCTCGCCTATATTAGGCAACTTTAGCAGTCATTTTTCTGTGGGTCCTGCATGTATAGTTCATCAAACAATCCAGGCAAGAGCAGTTTCTTGCCCAAATGGCCAATAAACCCCATAAGGAGCCTCTTCAATGCCCATCTTCCTCTTGAAGTAATTGGTGTTGTCAGGAGCAGATGTGTCTCATGTCATGAAAAGTCCTAAGTTCTTAAAATTTTTAAATGCCATATTCAGTAGTCTTTGAAAGATCTGAAGAATATCTATCCATCTGAAATACATTTCTGTACATTTAGAAAACTTAACTAACATGACTACAAGTTTGACTATTATAGATGACTCTCTATTAACTTATATTTCATAATTATACAATATATTTTTAAACGAACTGAACAAACATAATACCTTAATCAAGAAGGGAAATATACATGCAACAAAATTGATCTACAATTTGTACAAATAAACCAAGATACCAATGCAAAGTATCCATCTCTATAGCATATCCTCTTTTAAACGTAAACAAACATTTATAAATAATATTTGGAATTTGGGCGTAGTTTTCTTCAAACTGTTTCCTGCTTTTTGTTGGGTGATGTATTTTTGAGAGTTTTTATTGTGACTTTTTGGGGGGGAGGTTTGATTAATCAAACCACATTAGTCTGGATGGATTCCATAGGTTCTCATCTTCTGTGGAAACAAAAGAAGAACCTCTTTTCCATAGCAACATATCCTTAGACTCAAATTTTGGAGTCAAAAACCTTTAAACACATATGTTGGTTTAGCATAGCAGTCCCCAGAATCAAATGTCTCTCTGCAGCCAAAACATTCAAAGAAAACACAATATACATAATCTAGACTCTGTTTTTATTCCATTTTTATGTGGCTTATTTTTCTTTACTTCTTTTAACCTATGACGGTCTGTACTCTGTATCTTTAAAGCTTTGGTTTTTTTAAAAATGATTTTCTTCTTTTTATATCTCTTTATACCTTTTCTCTCTCCCAAGCCTGTGTACATTTATCCAACACTGTGATCCATCTAGAGGTCTTTTTTAAAATCTGAATTTGTCTTTACTGTGTATCTGTAATTATTTTCTGACCAGAAGCACCCTTTTTTTTATGCTAAATGTGCGTGCCTAGGGACAACATGGCCCTGCCTGTTTGCTCTGCACAGTCCAACATGGTAGACTGCCTCTGAGAGCCATGCACATTGCCCCAGTTTTAGGTACACAGCAGGTCTATGTTGCCATTAAGCAAGTTGTTGCACTCTGCTCACAGACCCCATTTATTATTTATTTATTTATTTATTAAAGATTTCTGCCTCCTCCCCGCCACCGCCTCCCATTTCCCTCCCCCTCCCCCATTCAAGTCCCCCTCCCTCATCAGCCCAAAGAGCAGTCAGGGTTCCCTGCCCTGTGGGAAGTCCGAGGACCTCCCACCTCCTTCCAGGTCTAGTAAGGTGAGCATCCAAACTGCCTAGGCTCCCACAAAGTCAGTACGTGCAGTAGGATCAAAACCCAGTGCCATTGTTCTTGACTTCTCAGCAGTCCTCATTGTCCGCTATGTTCAGCGAGTCCAGTTTTATCCCATGCTTTTTCAGACCCAGGCCAGCTGGCCTTGGTGAGTTTCCGATAGATCATCCCCATTGTCTCAGTATGTGAGTGCACCCCTCGCAGTCCTGAGTTCCTTGCTTGTGCTCGCTCTCCTTCTGCTCCTGATTTGGACCTTGGGATTTCAGTTTGGTGCTCCAATGTGGGTCTCTGTCTCTGTCTCCTTTCATCACCTGATGAAGGTTAATATCCAGGAGGATGCCTATATGTTTTTCTTTGGGTACACCTTCTTATTTAACTTCTCTAGGATCACGAATTATAGGCTCAATGCACAGATCCCATTTAAATGCTCTGTAGCTGGACCTCCTGAAAGAGTCAGAGCCATTCCTGCTGGCAAACAAGAAAACCTTCTTAAAGGAGCCATGCAGTTTTTTGTTGCTATAGCTGAGTCAGGGAGTCTTCTCTTAAAAGAACTGTGCCTCTGCTTGCTTCTAGCAAACAGAACCACCAGAGAAAATGCTGCTACCAAAAAGTCATGTTTAACTCTGTCTTTTTGTGTTTAGAATTCCCTTTTAAGCTTTCTCAGGTTTTACATGAATATAGTTGACCGCATTGGCGTGCCAATTTGTTGTTGGCGGCGGCTTGTTTGTTCCTGGCTACTTAGACCCAAAATAATCACACAGAAACTATATTATTTAAGTCACTAGTTGGCCAATCACTTAAGTGTATTGCTAGCTAGCTCTTATGTCATCACCTAGACACAGAGGATGCAAGATGAGAATGCCTCACTGATAAAAGGTCCCAAGCCATGGGCTAACAGACAAGAATTGTGGGTTAAGATGTAAGATATAACAGTTAATAAGAAGCCTGAGCTAATAGGCCAACCAGTTTATAATTAATGTAGACCTCTGTGTGTTTCTTTGGGACTGAACAGCTGTGGGACTGGGCAGGATAGAAACTACTGTCAACATACTCTACCACTCCTGGGCATATAACTGAAGGCACCCAAATCAGCTTATCACAGACATAATGGCAGAACCACATGCACCTTCACAATAACCAAGTTGAGAAGTCAGCCTGGATTTCAATCAACAGAGGAGTAGTTAAAGAAAGTACATTATATATAAAAAATGTTATGGGTGTTATTAAGCCATAAAGAACAAAATCATGTCAAGCCATAAGCCAGACTCAGAAAGAAAAATATTGCATGTTTTCTCTTATATGTATAATCTAGATTTTTTTTTTGTAAAGGACCATCAAAGTAGAGGGTATCTATTTCGGAGTGGATAGAGGGAGGAAGACAAGAAATAAGGGGATGTAGGAAAAAATGATAAAATACCATGCATACATGTATCAGTTTTTACAAAATGTATATACTAATTATGAAAAGGAGGAAGGAAGGAAATGAGTTTCCGTGTAATTAGATGACCCTCCTCCATCAGAAATGAAAGCGAAACCCACAACTCTTAACCCAACTGTGCTTATAGTCATCTGGAAACTTTGAACACATATCAGCACAGTGTTCTCACCCACGCCGGTTCAGTCAGAATCTTGGAGGATGGAACTCTGGCTTTAGTTTTTTAAGAGAATTTCTCCAGGTGATACAATTGTGAAGCCAAGATTGAGAGTCAATGATTCTTGAACCTGAAGATGCATTAGAATTTTCTGAAAAACTGCACAGGATCTACTGAGGTGTCACCTCCAGTTTCTGAGTACATAGACTGGGTCTGGACCTTGAGAATTCCTATCCTGAGTTCCCAGGTGGTGCCGATACTGCTGGTCCAGGGAGCTGTGTGTGTGTGTGGTACATTGTCTTCTGTTTTTACTGACATCTTAGCAGAGGAGAAGTTGTGAGAATCCTAGACAGAACATACAGGGACCCCTCCCTCTGAGGTTAACTGAGCCAAGTCCAGCTATGACCTGGGGCATGCCAGTGTCATTTACCTCCCTGAAAAAGTGAAAAATTTACACAATTTTATTATGTAAAAAGCTAAGGTTTCCAGTTCCACAAGTCACTGTAGTTTCTAGCTGCATTCTAAACACCTACCCTGTGTCCACTCATAAATGCAGCTCTCATGTCTCATCAGAGAAACCACTTTTCTGCAGCAGATAGAGACCATTGCAGAACTCAACAAATGGTCAAAATGCAAAGGGCAACTGAGTGTGGGGTGCCCACCCCCAAGTGATACATCTACAACCAACCCTTACACCTAACCCTCAGGGGACGCCATGGAAGAGGGGCCAGGAAGATCATAAGCCAGAGGACCGGGATATCTGCCGTGAGATGATGACTTCTGTGTACGATGGGACACTGCATACACGAAATTGTAAAAATACAGTCGCCTAAGTAAGAACTGCACAGTGACGCCAGTAGACATTCCAGTATGGATGGGGGGGGGGAATCTCAGAAAGTCCTAGTCCTAGATGAAGAATTACAGGTAATTAATTATTATTGGCAATTAAGAGCCCAAATAAAATAAATAAATATATTATCGTGCTGGTTAGTTTGCTGTCAACATGATACAATCTAGAGTTATCTGAAAGGAGGGCAACTTCAGCTGACGAGATGCCTCCATCTTATCTGGCTACAAGGCATTTTCTTAATTAGTGATCGGCGAGGGAGGGCCCAGAATGTTATGAGTGGTGCTATTCCTGGTCTGGCGGCCCTGGGTTCTATAAGAAAGCAGGCTGAGTAAGCCATGCGGAGTAAGCCAGTAAGCAACACCCCTTCATGGCCTTTGCAACAGCACCTGCTTCCAGGTTCTGGCCTGGTTTGAGTTCCGGTCCTGACTTCCTTTGATGAGGGGCAGGGATATGGAAGTGTAAGCTGAATAGATCCTTTCCTCCCAGGTTGCTTTGGTCGTGTTGCTTTGTCCCAGCTATAGTAACCCTAACAATGACAATTATATTTAAAGACGATGTCATGGATTTGAAAAGGAGTGGGGAGGGGACGTGAACGGGGTTGGAGTGGGTGAAGGATGGGAAGAAGTGGCTTAAGTGCAGCATGTATGTATGAAATTCTCAAGAAAAAATTTTAAAATTAAGTAAATGTAGGTCTAGAGGATGTAGCTCAGGGCTGGCAGGCATGCACGAGTCCCTGGATTCAATCCCCAGTACTACATTAAAAGATTATTTTTAGGCCTCAAACTTGCTATCCCTCTAGACAGTAGTTATTTGAGATTCGATCAAGAAGACCTAATTGTAGACACTTCCCAGCTTCTTGCCTTCAAAGTTTCCCCCACATGTGCACATGTGGAGTACAAGTGCTCTGAGGGGAAGCCAAGGTTTGAGCTACCCCTTCAGATCTGTCTGTAGAAGTCAGGTCTTTAGAGCTATCACAGTCATGGGGCCTTCCACAAGATACACTCACTGCTCAAACAACTTCTGAAAATAGTCCGGGGCCATTCAGCTTTTATTCCCTCTCTAGAGCTTGTCACCATTTGTTAATCTCAATTTCCTTCAACATTGCATAACTGATGAAAGACTTTCTCCTCTTCTGTTCCCATAATATTAATATTTAAATGACAGCGTGTGATACTCCAAACAGCTGTGGAGGAGTGGGGTGATATTCAATAGAGGAAAATCCAGACTCCATGCCACAGCGAGGCTTCTCGCTTTAAAAAAAAAATGCCCCAGTCATAGACAAGGAAGCACACAGAATGGAAAGACGAAGAGGGCTTGCCAGTGGTGACTTCCGTAAGAGGAACGACATTGTTAGGAAGCTTCTGGTGTAACACTGAAGCTTTGCTGCAAAGGCGGGGCTGAAGAATGTGCAGGTGGAGAAGCTGGCAGGAGCCTCGACTGTGTTGAACATTATCTGCTCACAAAAGAATCCAAAGCACGCTCTCTGCCGGTTGTGGTTCCAGGAGGGAATTCCCTCTGAGTATCTGGCTGGCACCAGTGCTGGGTTATGCTCTGGTTATACAGTGGTCAGAGTTCCAAGATGGATGAGGACGACTCCAGCCTTCAGGCAGCTGGTGGATAAGACAACAGGACACGGAGAGTTGTGAACAAAGTACTGTGAGGGACGGATTAGCAAGCCATGAAGAAGAGCTTTGTAAAGCAGAATTTTATTTTACTTCACTTTGTGTTTGCTTTGCTTGCATGTTTGACTGTGTGCCTAGTGCCTGAGGAGGCCAGAAGAGGGCACTGGATTCCCTGGGACTGGAGTTACAGCCATGAGGTGCCAAGTGGGTGCTGGGAATTGAACTCCAGCCTCTGAAAGAACAGCCAGTGCTAACTACTAAGCCATCTCTTTAATCCCCCAAAACATAATTTTCAACCAATGGAGATCAGAAATCGTGGTGACTGTCACCACAAATTTGCTACGGATTTCTAAAGCATTCCCCCTGTTCTGACTTTGTGTCATGTCCCCCTCTGGCCTCTAGGGCTACACACAGGAGCAGGATGAAGGCTCTTGTTGTTCTCAAGGAGTGGGAGAAACGGGAAAGACTAAACACAGCAGAGTGAAATCTTCCTGGAGAAGGCAATCTGGAGGTTGAGTGCTGAAGCAGGCCTGTCTACACAGGAAGGAAGGCAGCGGGACAGGAAAGTGTTGCAAAAGAGGAGTGACCGCACACAGAAAAGCCTTCCAAAGAGAGAATGCGAGCTTCCCAGGGCCCAAGGTGACCAGAGGATGGAGCTGGGGCAGGGAGAACGGGAGACAGAGCTGAAGGGCCACGGGACCTTGCCAAGACGCCTAGCTGCAGATGTTTGCCCTTGTGAAATGGACTCGTGATTTCCCTTTCATTATTGGAGAACCTTCAGGAAATTTTAACATTGGTTCAGTCTGACAGGTTTGAGGTTTAGGGAGAGTGTTCTGGCTGGGTATGGAAGAGAACGTAGTAGGCAAGAGTGGATGTCGTTAATAGCTTAGGAACCCATGATAGTTAATAAGGTAGATGAGAGCTGAGGGGGTGAGTGAACGGCTGGAAAGGAGGTTGAATAAAAATTAATGAAGCAGAAATAATACGCTTGGTGGAAAAGGCACTCAGTAGGAAAGACAGGGTCAAAAAGATTCCCTTTCTCTCCTTTGGATCGTACGCATGGTGGTACCATCCCTTGTAGTGGGAGCTGCGGTGGGCTGCGTTTCAGCCGACCTGGCTTCCGGCTCCTGCATGGCTTCCCGCCACCCAGCTAGCTTATGCCCCAAAATAATAACACACAAGCTGTATTCTTTTAAACACTGCTTGGCCCTTTAGCTCTAGCCCTTACTGGCTAATTCTCATATCCCGATCAACCCATCTCTAATAATCTGTGTAGCACCAGTCTTACCAGGAAAGATTCAGCATGTCTGACCTGGCGGCTTGTTTCATTGTGTCTGCCTCTGAGAGGAGCTGCCCTGCATCTGCCCGGGAGAGGGGAGCATGGCGTCTGAGCTCATTTCCTCTTCCTCCCAGCATTCTGTTCTGTTTACTCCACCCACCTATGTTCTAATCTATGAGGGCCAAGCAGTTTCTTTATTTTTTAACCAATGACCTTCCTCCATCAATCCCTAGTTATAAAATTAAGGAGGGAAGGCATCAGGTGAGAGATGAGACTAGATGATGAGAGGACAGGTGGGGTTTAAAGTGTTAAGGGTTAAGATCAATAGATCCAGGCCACAGCAGACAGATGTCAGGATAAGTTCAGACACTGTTTGGAGTAAGTCACAGAAATGAAGAGACCACCTAGAATGTGTGCTGGAGCAGGAAGAATTCGGAGAAGAAGGATACATGCTCCCTATTGTTATTCCTCTGTAGCATACATGGATGGTTCCGGACAGCTCAATAAGGCAAGAAGAGGCTATCAGAGGCATGAGAGTGGGAAAGGAGGTAATAAAAGCAGTCATTGTTTGCAGTTAGTGATAATTTATGCTGAAAATTCAAATTATCTACAAATTATTACAAGCAATAAGAGACTTCAATATGGTGGCTTGGCACAAGAACAATGTCACTTGCATTTCTCCATATAACTATAAAGCAAACTAAAGAGAAAGCAGGTGTATAAAATTCTAATGATCAAATGTAATACATCTGGAGCGATCCAAGGAGCGATCTCTTTAGAGGAAATTTGTGATTAATAGAGGCTTCTGGGGAAGGAAGAATCAGTCTTTGAGGCTGTGGCCCCTGGCAGGTTTCTCATGCTCCAGTGGGTGGTCCCACACCTGTGCACATATGGACAGCAGCAGTGGGACTTCGTGGCTTCTAAAAGCAAAAATAAGCTGTGGGGAAACTGTTGGGAGGATATGGGAGAGCTGGAAGTGGAGGGTTTATACGATCACATTTCATTGCAAATGCATATGAACTTCTCAAGGAATTAAAGAAAAAATCTTAGAAAGCCCCCAGATTTTGATTTCACCTATAGACGCAAGACACTTGAAAACTGGTGTTTTCTAGGATGATTTCAAACTTTTTAGGAAGAGGTGAAAAGAACCAGAAGTAGTTAGAATAGTTCTGAAAAATAGAAGCAAAAGAAATTATGGGTTGGTGCAGGGATAGGCAAAAAGATGAAAGGAACAGAGAACTGCATGCTTTATCAGTGATGACAGATCAATAAGGAAGAAAGTCACCAAAAACTGCTTATCCATTATCTACATAGAGTGAGTGAAGTTGGGGCATTGCCTACCCCAGTAGCAACTCAGAATCGATTGACCATCTGATGATACTAAAAACAATGAGAGCAAGTTTAAATTTGGAAAGGTATTCAGAATATGCAGAACTATGAAGGATTAACATTAAATTTGTAAAGAACTCCTCTAAGTTATTAAGAACACACACACACACAACCCAGTAGAAAAGTGGAAGGAACACACAGGCAAAAAAAACTTTACTGTACAGCCAATGTACATGTAAAGGGTTATTCAACAGCATTGGTGACCTGTTGACCGCCTTGACGGGTTACTCTGTCTAGGGTCTGTAACCTGCCTGGCTGGTCAGTTATTCCAGGGTCACGGAGAGGTACCACCTGAAAGACATGGGCTGATAAGAGGAATGAGGCTAAGCATATTTGTCGAAGCCTTCGTTTATTAGAGTCATGGTTACAGTTTATATAGCCCCTGGATGAGGAGCTTGGGGGGCTGGGGCACGGGATCTTGCCATGTGGTCCATGCCCATCACGTAGGCCAAGAGGTTACGATCGGTCAGGTCACGATTCCTTGGTCAGGAAGTCACAAGTTGACACACCTAGGTCTCTAGATAGTTTGGAATGTGAGGCAGGTTCCGTTAACAGATAGCTCTCTATTAACAGTTAATTTGAGTGTGGGATAGGCTTGGTCAATAAAACTATTCTCAATACAATTGGGAAGTGGGGCTCTCTGCAAAACTCCTCACGGCGGTGCTTCCTGTAAATTTTGGGGGGACATGGCTCCTGACAGTGACCAGGAAAAGGAAAATCAGAACTGCAATGACAGTTGTTTAATGTATTTATTTAGTTAGGTAAAAGCACAAGTGTTTGACAATGCCAACCAGGAATATAATAATCTTGGGAAAGTGTGACATTATGTGATGTTGAGTCTGCAGCTGTGTTCAGGAGCAGATGATTCATGCTTTCTCCAACCAGCAATTTATTTCCTAGTACACACCCAAGAGAAAGTCTGGGCATGTATGGAAACACATACGGCAATAACCCAGCAGCAGTGTTTACTATAGCAAAAACCTATAAGCAGCCTGCAGTGCCTAGCTAGCACGAGGACACGGAGAATGAATGATAGCATAGTCATTCTACAGACTGTCACAGTAACCCCAACAAAGCAAACCAAGACAAGTTCCAACAACACGGATAAGTCTAGACAATATCATGCTTATAATAAAGTACTTCTCTAAATGTTACTTTAAGCGTGATGCCAAAATTTAGTTAAAATGCTAATGTAGAACATGTGTATACATATTAATATTTAATACGTGAAGCTATATGCAGAGGAAAGTGAGGGAATCACCCTGAGATTCTAAAGGATGCTTGTGTGGAATGGGGAAAGGAGGCAGGCAGGTGGAGTGGGACAGATGGGAGCATATGGCCGGCTGGAGGTCCTTTTGGCTTTTGGATTATACACTCATGAATTCTTAATAACTTATTAAAAATAACTAAATAAAAGCAGCCAGGCACTGACCAGTGACAGGAGAGCCATCTATCAAGGCCTATGATGAAGTCAATTCCGTGCATCTGAGGTCCAATTACAGAAAAACAGGATTTTTGAGCTAATGGATTCATAAACAGAAAATCACCAGTGACAGCACGGAGGCCGAAACCTGATGCGGGCAGAGCGGCACCACACCGCAGTCACGTGGCACCGTGTGCTTGCCTTGAGTGTCTCTTTAGGGGATTACAGCTGAACTCAAGACGATTCGTGGGGGAAAAGATGATTAGGGAAGGTTATTCCTCACCTAAAATTGTTCCTGGACCATTCCTAAAAGGGACATCATCTGCCAGCCCATTGGAGCTTAATGGGTGTAGGCCTTTTATATTTTTCTATTGCATTTTTTTCCTGCAGCTTAAATGAACTACTATTTGATAAGCTTTAATTAAATTATATGATGTAAGTCACACAGACTGAAGGAGACACATCTGAAACACAGCTTTGTATTTAAAATTGTTTAGATATTGTCTAAAATATTTAAAAATATTTAACATATTTGAAATATGTTAAAATATTTAAAATTGTCTAATTTAGATGATGAACAGAAATCCAACTTCAAATACAGTATTTCGAAAGTATTTAAAATTCTACACAAAGCATTTACTTCCTTTCTCATTATTGCTACCAACTAAAATTTAATCCTACTCAGATTCGGCCTCAGCATTTCACTCTGTGCTTTCTTCCTTTCTCAGCGTAACCTTGTGAGGTCGCCGTGGAACTGCTCAGCCTGAGCCTCCCACTGTGGCCTGCCCATTTTATGTGACCAGCAGAGACCCCGGTAATGGGATTTTCTCTGCTCACGGAAGTACAGGCTAACTGTGGTTGACTGCTGACCCAACTTTATGAGGACGATTCAGAAACAGTATTCTTGTTACACAGCAAACCTGCCCTTTCTCTGCCCTAAACTTGTTCAAGAGAATGAGGCCTGAGACATGGAGACTCTCACGAAGAAAGCGGCTTTAACTGTCCAGCACGGTGTTCTCCTTCGCAGCTTCAAGTAGAAACTTGGCCTTTGAGACCATAATAGACGCTAACAAACCCATCTCTCCTATCTGAGGTGTGTGTGTGTGTGTGTGTGGTGGGGGAAGGAAGAGCCTCCTGGCTGTGGGCAGTCTCTTGGCACTTTTACAGAAAAACCAGTCAACCCACAGTTGGGGGTTTCATTGGCCAGAACTGTGTGTGGATGCTGCAGCTAGTAGGAGAATCACTTCCTTTATCTTCCCATTTAATGTCTCCCCTTCTTAAGTGAATCATTTTTTTTCTGAGGCCCATCTGAAAAAACAAAAATCTCCCTATAACTTGTTACTTAGTCGCCCTGACCTCCTTGTTACAAAGTTTTGTGATGAAATCCCTTTTAAACATCCTAGAATTCATTTCAAATGTTCTTTCATGGCAGACACAGTTTCTTTAAGATAATGATGATGGAATTTTAACTTGCAAGGTAGGCAAAATGTTCTTCTAGCTCATGAGTCCCTTCAAGGGGCTTCTTATCTTTTTGTGTCAAGGATCAGACACAAGGGACAATGAGTTTTGGAGAAGGATGTTTGTTTAGTGGTTTTGGCTATTGTGATGGTTTTTTGGCTTGATAGTCAAATTATATCCTGTCTAGCTTCCCTACCTCCGCAAAATCTTTACAGGGAAGCTAAATTTATAACAAGTTAGTTGAAATTGAAAGAGTGCTGGATGGCAATGCTGACTTAGGGCTGGTAAAACTGGTTCGGAAAATGGAGGATAAAGAGAATCTCACAAATCTTTTTTTTATTATTATTTTTATTTTTTTTTAATTAAAATTTCCACCTGCTCCCCGTTTCCCATTTCCCTCCCCTCCTCCCAAATATTGCCCCCTCCCCCAGTCCCCTCCCCCTATCCCTACTCCTCTTCTCCTCCCCCCACACCATTCCCGCTCCCTCTCGATATTGAAGAGCAGTCCAAATTCTCTGCCCTGCGGGAAGACGAAGGTCTTCTATCTATGTCCAGGAAGGTGAGCGTCTAAACAGGCTAAGCACCCACAAAGCTAGTTCATGTGTTAGGATCGAAACCTAGTGCCATTGTCCTTGGCTTCTCATCAGCCTTCACACAAATCTTAGGAGGACCATAATGGTCAGGAATGGCTATGTGGAGATGAAGAGCAGATAAAGATGGACCATTTCCCAGGAAATTCTCGGAGTAGCAGAGAATGATCAACAAGAGTGAGTGGCTCACCTTTCTCTAGCACCAGGAGCTATCTGGGTCTGAGGCAGGAAGGCAAGGGGTCCCAACTTAGTGTAAAAATAAGGGCATCCTGCCCACTAGTGCAATGTGTGTCTCCCACTGGGGGTTCTCATCAGCCAAGATGAGGAGTTTTTCTTCTAGAAGAGAGGAAAACCAGGTAAACTGGAGCAAAGATGGTGGAACCTCCCATCCCTCAGCAATCAGGACATGTTTGTTAAAAGAATGAGCATGATCAGGCGGTATCACCAGGGAGTTGTCACTGCTATTTGCTAGGGGACTTTACATGATCAGCAACTGGGAGCCTTTAGCAAGGAGGCTGATGGGCAGACCACTCTGCTGGGCTTCTGGTGAGATCTGCGCAGCTGGAAAACTGCTCTGTAGGCACCTGATAGAGAAGCCTGGGCTTAGTGAGGTTTGAATTTGGCAACAAACATCAGTAGAAAAGTTCTGCGGTTATCAGAGGGAGAGGAATGGGTTCCATATTAAGTTCAGAATGTGGATTTCCTCTTCTCTCTCCTAATTTGGTTCCCCATCCCTAACAAACAGACCAAAGAAAATACAAGCTCTGGGGCTGGAGAGATGGCTCAGTAGTTAAGAGCACTGGCTGCTCTTCCAGAGGACCTGGGTTCAATTCCCAGTGCTCACACGGCAGCTCACAACTGTCTGTAACACCAGTCTGAGAGGATCTGATGCCTTCTTCTGGTTTCCTTGGGTACCAAGAATGCAAGTGGTATACTGGTATACATGTAGACAAAACAATCACACTAATAAATTAAACAATAAATTGAAAAAGTAAAGAAAATGTAGCCCTAAACTAGCATGAGATGTCATGTAAACCAGGGCAGTTGTGGGGTTTGACATTCATATTTTAAAACTAACAGAAACTTGGGGCAAATCAGGAAATAGATTATTAAAAAGTTGTGAGTATTGGGAGTAGAAGTGCTATTCAGAGGAGAGAGTCTTCATGGATGTGTATTTGTGTGTGTGAAAGTGCGTGTGTAATAAGGTGTGTGTGCATGTATGTGGAGGTCAAAGGACAACCTTGGGTGGTGGTCCTCGGGAGTTGTTTTGAGACAGGGTCTCTCCCTGGCCTGGATCTCACCAGAAGGCTAGGCTAACTGGCCAGTGAGCTTCACCTCCCTATCATGCACCATGCAGGACTGTGCTCCTTACAGTTGCAAAGCAAACATTTAGCTGACTGATCAATCTCTACAGCCCAGAAGAGAGTCTTTATCTCAGCTAAGACACAGTGGAGTTTAGTTTTAGTGTTTTAGCTGGCGATCACAAAACTCCAGGGGTTAAGGTACTTTATCAAGCAAAGAGGTTTGCTCCATTCATAGGCTTGTGGGAAGGACATTGGCATCTAGTTGACTCTGATGAGGGTTTTGTGTATGACCATGGCAGAATTATGTGTAAAAGAGGTGAGTGGTACGTGTGCAAGAAGGATTCAGCTGAGGTGTCAGGACTCCCTTAAAACAGCTTGATGCCTCAAGACCTCCATCAATCCCTCCTAGAGTGGCACCCTTGACCTAATTGCCTTCCTTTAGGCCTGTTCTCTTAAATGTTCTATGACCTTAGCATGCCACACTGTACACCCAACCTCAGCAAATGCGTCCCTGGAGGACAAACCATATCCATGCCACAGCAGTCTGGGGAGTGCATTACAATTTAGGATTGGAAAGATGACAAAAATATTGTCAGGACATTTACATGTATAACCCTGCTCAGTGTCTATGAAAGGATAGGGAATATTTTCTCAGTGACCGGCTAAGCCATGGCACTGTCATTTCTGAGGGTCTCATAGCCATAACAACTCGGTTTAGGTTTTAAATATTAAGAACTGATGGCAGCTGGCTGGATCAGTTCTCACATCGGTTTCAGTCCTTAGTTCTATACATGACCCCATTTGGTTGATTATTTATTCCACAGCGCCTTTCAGCTGTGTCTGGAGACCACAGGTAACCTCACCCCTGCCACACAAACACCTGCTCACTCCTGCTCCCAGATTTCCCCTAGACACAGGCTTCCTTTTTGGTGGGAAATTCTTGTCATTATTTCTCTTGATCATATCACTATTTATTTGAATCACCAAGGCAATGTCAACCAGGTCCTGCTCCTCCACACAACTGTGAGTGATCCATGTGCCATGAGGAACGGGGAAAAGACCTCTTAGTGCTCGTCAAATGGGTTTCCTGAGTGATGCTCCATGGCTTAACTGGAATTTGTGTAGTAGTCTAGTGGAAAATAAGAATGGGGGGGCTTTGAGGGGAGGGTTCCTTTGGTTTTCAGGCTGTTAACTGTAATTAGCCTGGTTTCTGAGATGTAATTATCTTGCAATCTCAAAGCAAACACCCTGGAGGAAATTGCACTGTTAAAGACAGCATGGCATTAAAAATAAATTATTACCCCAGTGCCTGCTATTGCTGCTTATGCTTTGCCATTTGTCAGGGTTTCCATTAGTGAGCCCTTGTGCAGGGCTGCTGTTGGGCAGCCATGTTGCTTCTCCAGGGTGGGCATAGGAGGCCTGGCTTACTTGGTTATAGCCCTGCTGTAAAACCATGCGCCTATGGTAGCAAAGGCGAAGCCGCACCATCCGTACTCCCTTTTCCCGATCCTGCCACTAGCGTGGCTTGCGTAGTGAAGAGAGCACTGTGGGAACTACTTAAAGCATTTGTCTTCACATGTGTTTCCTTACCGTGTGTGTTTGTGTGTCTGAAGAGGTCAGAGGACAACTCGCAGGAGCTGGTTCTCTCCTTCCACCATGCACCGTGGGCCGTCTTTGACAGCAGACGGTGGCAAATGGCTAAAATCAACCATCGCAGTCTAAAGCTCAAGCCACACCAATGCTCCACAGAGGAAAGTTCAAATTGCTTGGAATTGGCTGGAAGGAAACAAGAGAAATCCTAAGGACTTGAGGGGCAAACCCAGAAGGTTTTAAATGATCATTTCTTGGAGTCACAGAAGCTGGGAAGGTCATAAGGTTCGAAAGCAGAGATGTGTGGGCTCATGCATGCTATTGTAGACTCCACGGCAGCCTCCTCCACTTCTGTACCCAGGGGAAGCGGCTGTGCGTGGAACCCTGCTTAAGTTGTGTTCCCACAGCGTCGTTCTACCCAGAGGGGTGACAAGCTTTTCTAACTTCTCCGCTGCGTAGAAAAGCTTTCAAAGCTTTGCTTGTACAGAAGAGTTTACGAAAGTGTGACGCAAGCCACCATGTATGGTCGGTGTGACCTTGATTGAATTATGTATTCTAGCGTTCTCATGTATAAAAAGGAAGATAATCATGACAATGACAATATTGCTGGGGTTATTTCAGGACTCCAAACTGCACTGCAGAAGCATGTGCTCAATTGATAGCAGGGGTTTTGATGATAATGATGATTATGAGCAGGGCAATCCTTGTCATCAAGCATCTACCTGGATTCTAGCCCAAAGCCAGCTGTGGAGACCGGAGAGAGGCTGGAAACCCTGATTCCCTTTCTCCATGTTGCTAAGAGTTTGGACGGTGGGGTAGGGCACAACGTATCAACTTTAGTTTGCTTTTGTGTGGGTTCTGTATGGTAAAAATTCCACAGTCCCTAAGGCAAACATTTTAGGTGTTAATTCTGTGGTAAGCCTGGCTTTTTATTTATATATTTAACATATCAGAAAGGAAGATGTGATGATAATCCCTATATATTTCAGAGACAAGGATGTGGCTGTCCAGACAGAGTGCAGCAAGCATGAATCAGAGGAATGTGGACAGAAAACGTAGAGAAGGCTTGGAGCTGCTAGACAAAGTTTCTCATCTTTCAATGAGCCAAGCTGATTTGTGTTGGAAGCAATCTGAGTAATAGAAATCCACAGCTTTTTATTACAAAAACCTAATTTTATCTAACGTCTTTACCTTTTTCTTGTTAAATTTCATCTGCACCTCTAATGTTTCACTAAATGAATTATTAAATGGAAGGCCAATTAAGTCTATCTAGAGTTATATATTACCATTAGGAATAAAAAGTTAAATCGGTTCCTAGTTGTTAGCATAGACTATTAACAAAATATATCCACAGTTTTATGATTATATTTTGATTTTTTTTTTGCAGTGTTGGGGACCAAACCCATAGCCTCACATATAAACAAGTGCTCTACATTAATCCACACTTCCAGCCCTAGTTCAAGATAATTAATACTGGAGTCTGCCCGAAGAATTCCCTGGGATGTATTAATTCTGAGAGGAACTTGACAGCTATGGATCTCACTCATATGCATCTCATGGTTGAAGAAAAGTGAAACAAGAAATTAAATTAAAACCATTCCAGTGTTTAGCATAGCCAAACACTTCCTTTCCCTCCCTCCCTTCCTTCCTCTTTTCCTCCCTCCTTCCCTCCCTCTGTCCTTCCCTCCTTTCCTCCCTCCTTCCTTTTCACTGTCTTCCTCTTTCTTTCCTCTCCTCCTTCCCACAATCTTTGTATACAAAACAAGTTCTTGCATATTTAACAAATGGCAATTACTAAAAAGTTTGGTTGCCCAAATATGTGAGCCAGAGTCAACCTGCAATTCATTCTTCAAAGAAGGTAGAGGAAATGGCTATGGAGATTTCCACTTGTGAAATTACCCCCAAACCAAAACCCAAACCAAACAACCCGAAAGTGTGAAACCAACCAGAATGAGCACTACTCTGAGCGCCTAGTACAGATTTTAGGAATCAAGGATTGGAAAAGTCTATGAACTGAAACGTAGAGACCCTGAAATAGGCATTTTGGGTGGGTACTTACTAACCTACGAGGAGCTGCCAGGGTCAGTTAGGCACAGGGCTTCTCCTTGAGAACCACAAGAAAAAGGGGCAGAGGTATTAGCAATTCCTGCAGCCGGAGATTTAACCTAAGATTCTTGTCCCACACAAAAATCTCATGGTGTGTACTCTCTGTAAAATGGTGTATGAAAATCCACCCAATGGTTAAAAACAAAGCAAGAGAAACAAAATGTCTGAAGTGAGTGCTGAGCTGGCTTCAGGGGGAGGTGGCTGTGAGAATTCATAAGAATGATCTTGTTATATTTTTTTTTCTTGTGGTCCAGGAAATTCTGGAGGAAAATGCCTTAAAACCAGATTTATGGGATTCCTGCAGCCAAAACTCTGCCAAATATGAGATCACAGCCCCCAAATTACAGAACACACAAGCAACCATTCCACCACAAGTCAAAGTCAGCAGAGCAACAAGAGAATTCCCCACACTACTGGCTGTGTTCTCTAAATAAAGTGTGAGTCAAGAAGGGTTAAATAGTGCAGTTAAAAATAACCAAAGCTACCAGCCAGTTTGGGGAAAAGAAGTAGCAGAGATTAAAACATAAAATAATAGAAAATGAAAATGTTGGAAATGTAAAGTAGCAGACTGAGGATGACCGCCAAAAAAGTGAACTGGGAGATCTTTGGAAGAGATCAAAAGAAAGCAAGATTAAGATAAACATTCAGAGTAGCAAGAGAAGGACTTCGGGTATGTGAGATGAGACTTTGTGAGGATGCCATATAAAGAAATATGGAGGGTGGGAGAGATGGTTAATGGATAAAGAACTCTCTATCCAAGTATCAGTACTGGAGTTTAGATCCTTCAATCCTTGTAAATTCTAGGCTGATATGACCGCTGTCTATAATCCAAGCACTGGGAGGTAGAGACCCGAGTTCCGTAGGTAAGCTGTCTAGCTATGCTAGTTGAAATTGGTGGGCTCTAGGTTCAGAGATCTTATTAAATATATAAAGAGGAGTGATGTAAGATTCCCCTCTATATGCTGTGAATATGTTTTATTACCATTGGTTAATAAAGAAGTTTCTTTGGGCCTATGGCAGGGCAGAATAGAACAAGGCAGGAATTCCAAGCAGAGCTAAAGGAGGAGTCAGAGAGATTCCATGTAGCTGCTAAAGGAGACAGATGCTCTGGAACCTTACTTGTAAATTACAAACCTAGTGGTAAAATATAAAATACCAGAAATGGGTTAATTTATGATGTAAGAGTTACCAAATAAGAAACATAAACTATTGGCCAAGCAATGCTGTAATTAATATAGTTTCTGTGTAATTATTTCAGGTCTTGGTGGCCAGGAAATGAACAAGCAGCTTCCATCAACAAAATGATATCAACGTGGACAACTACATCCACATAAAACCTGAGAGAGCTTGAAAAGAAATTCTAGACACAAAAATACAGAGTTTAGCCCAACTTCTTGGTAGCCATTTTTTTCCAGATGGGCGCTGTTTGCTGGTGGCAAGCGGGGTGCAGTGGTTCCTTTAAACAGAGACTCAGCATTGACAATGAAGGCTGCATGACTTCATAGGGGAGGCTTCCTGGTGATTCATGCTAGTTACAAGCACAACTCTGGCTCATTGAGGAGGCTGAGCACTTAAATGGGGTCTGTGAGCAATGTGTTACAAATTGCTTAATGATGACATAGACCTGCTGTAACCCTGGAGCTGGGGTGGTGTGCATGGCACTCAGAGGCAGTAAACATGCCTCTGGCATGTTGGACTAGGTAGAGTCAACAGGCAGGGCTGTAGATTTGGTCCTAACCACACCTGCTTAGTATTTTTAAAAAAAGTGCTCCTGGTCAGAAAATAATTACAGATACACACTCAATAAAGACAAAGTCAGATGAAAAAGACTTCTAAATGAATCACAGTGTTAGATCAATGTATGTAGGCTTGAGATAGAGAGGAAAAAGAGTATAGACAGTTATAATATAACAGAGTACAGTAATAGATTAAAGGAGTAAAGATAATAAAGTAAATATTAAACTTGTAGAAAAAGTAATAGAGTAAAAAACAAGTCATGTAAAGATGGAATATACACAAAGAATCTGGATTATGTATATAATTGTGCTTTCTTTGAATATTTTGACTGAATGAGCTAAGTACAGAGAGGTATTTATTCTGGGGACTGCTAAGCTAAACCAACATATATATATATATATATATATATAAAATAAAGGTATATATATAATAAAGGTATAAAAATATAATATATATATATATATATTAAAGGTATCTTGACTTCAAAATTTGGGTCTAAGGATTTGTTGCTTTGGAAAAGAGGTTCTGCTTTTTTTTTTCACAGAGGATGAAAACCTGTGGATTGCTTCCAGACGAATGTGGTTTAATGGACCAAGACCACCTAAAATATCTCCATGAACCCCACAAAATACTTCACCCAACAAAAAGCAGCAAACAGTTTGGAGAGAGCTACACTCAAATTCCCAAATATTGTTTATAAATGTTTGTTTACATTTAAAGGGGAATAAGACATAGAGATGAATACTTTGCATTGGTACAGTTCTTGGTCTATTGATACAAATTTAAGGTCAATTTTGTTATGGATTTCTGCTCTTGTTTAAGATATTGTTTTGTGCACCTCATTTGAAAATGTAATGTATAATTAACAGATACAGATTAATAGATAGTCATTTATAGTAGTCAAACTTGTAGTCATGTTAGTTAGGTTTTCTAGATATACAGAGATAGATATATTTCAGATGGATAGGTATTCTTCAAATCTTTCAGAGACATACAGAATATGGCATTTAAAATGCTTTAAGAACTTAGACTTTTCTTGACAGTGAGACATGTGTGCTTCTGGAAGCACCAATTACTTCAGAGAGGCTGATGGGCATTGAAGAAACTTGTTATGGAATTTGCCTTCAATGTGACAAGGTAATTTTCACATTGTCAAAGTGACAATTTGGGCACGAAACCCTTCTTGCCTGGACTCCTTGATGGAATTCTGTATAAACTGGACATGTAGGACCCACAGAAAAGTGACAGCTGAAGTTGCCTAATGAAGGTGAGATAGTCCTTTAGGGTTCCTGCTTCATGAAAGAGTCCGCCAGACATTCTTCAGGACACAGAAGAAAGTGACTGACAAACTGCCAATATAGGTGAAATTGGCTTTGAAATTTCCTGTTTTATGGAAAAGTCTGCTGAATACTATCGGCTTGTAGGCTGAAGATGAGTGCCCCAATGGTACAGAAGAACTTTGAGTGAGTGTCCAGGCAGCAAGATATCTCTGTCAATTCTAGAGTTTTTGAAGTTGCTTACAATGCACTTACTGTTTACTCAGGTAATATATCCTGGAGTCTTTGATGGAGTTGAAGAAAGATAGTTATAGCTATAAAAGATAGATTATCTATAAAACTTTAGACTCAAAAAGATAGGAAAAATGATAGAATATTTTCCTTAATTTGCCAAGTATAATGGGATTAAATACTGTAACTGTAATTCTTGCCTGATAACTGTTTTGTTATATCTAATTTTGCTATATTAAAGTTAAAACTTTCCTTTTTATTTAGACAGAAAAGGGGAAGTGATGTGGAATTTTCCTCTGTATGCTGTGAATATATTTTATTACCATCAATTAATAAAGATGCTTTGGGACTATGGCAGCACAGAATACAGCAAGGCAGGAATTCCAAGCAGAGATAGAGGAGAAAAGAAGGCAGAGTTATAGAGATGCCATGTAGCTGCCAAAGGAGACACATGCCCTGGAACTTTATCAGTACACTACAACCCTCATGGTAAAATAAAAAATAATAGTAATGAGTTAATTTAAGATGTAAGAGTTACATAATAAGACGCCTAAGCTATTGGCCAAGCAGTGTTGTAATTAATATAGTTTCTGTGTAATTATTTTGGGTCTGGGTGGCTGAGAAATAAACAAGGCAGCCTTAGCCTATAGAAGAGAACAATCAAAGACGACCCCTTATGTTAAGTTTGGTCTTTGACATGCACACTTGTACACATGACTCCCCCCCCCATTTTCATGCACCCACATACATGTGAACATGCATGCACACCACACACACACAGAACACGGAAAACAAAGGATGAAGTAAAGACATAATAACAGAAAATTGAGAATTTTTCAAGATTTATATAAATCATCAGGTTCAGGAAATACATTAAATTCTAATCATTTTTTTTATTTTCAAATAGAATAATTCCATATTTAGGCACACTTTAAGGTATTGGGGGACACAATGTTCCATGTATCCCTGATATTACTAGGGAAACTAGTAATGTTAAACACACAGGGGCCTCTTCTCAATGTAGGAGACAAAGTACATGTTTTCGTACCCAGAAGACTGTGAGTGGATTTTCTTATGAATCTGGTGACGATATTTGGTCTCTGTGGAGGCATAATTCACCCACCTTCTGCTATAGAGGCAACCTAGACCATTACCCATCCTTAGGGGAGATATTACATGTACTTTATGGCCTGCTGACTTCTACACTGTCTCAGTCATAGACCATATGAGTTAGATTCTAGGCCTTTTAGCTATAGAACCCACCCTCACGGTCACATGTACTTTGTAAAGGAGTTTCTATGTAGTCACACCTTAAGCTTTATTGTGAGCCTGGACTGGTATGATTGTTGCCTGGAAATATTTCCTCAAACTGTGCTGTGTTTTTAAATAAGCTGACAATGAACCGCCTGGCATTAGATTCCCCAAAGTTTGATCGAGGTTGATGAAGTCAGTCTGATCTGGGTTTTCATTCCATCTCTTCACGGATCACTGCCTGCATTGACACCTGCAGGGTTCCCTCTCATTAACGAAACTAGAAAACCTCAAAGAGCAAGAGAAAACTTCAAAAGCAGCCAGAAGACAAATTAGGCCAACTTTGTGGATGTTAGATTGACAGCGTACTTCAGGAATAGTAGAAGGCAGAAGCTGGAATTCAACATGGTAAAAGAAAATAACTGTCAGTGTGGAAATTGGTGTCTGCCCCCACTATCATTCTGTAAGGGAGGTGGATATCTTTGCAAACATTTCCAGTCAAGAGCGATGGCTAGGACTTCTTACTAAGAGGTTTTTGCGAAAGGATCTTTGTAAAAAGGAAGTGTTCAGTCCTGGCTGCACATCAGAATTACAGGAGGAGACTTAGATACTCTTGAGTAACTGCTCTGAGGTACAGACTGGGCATTGGATTAAAACAAAACCATCGTAGGTGGTTCTGATGTGATGTCAAGTTTAAGACTCACTTCCTGAAGGATGGAATTGAACTCAGGAAAGAATAAAAAACAAGGAACTTCCAACTATGTGTTACATCTAAATACTCATTTTCTGAATGAAGAAATAATAAATAATACTAATGAAGAATGAAAAGCTAGATTATAGGGCTAAAATAACGTGTAAGAAGAAGGAACTGACTGGAAGTTCAAGGAACTTGAGGTTCTTTTTTATCATTACTCAGGGAGAGTTACTGTTTAACTTAGTTAAGTAATAATATTAAAATTGGTGGATAATGATAAAAGAGTAGGAATTTCATATGTAGTTTTTGATCTGGAGGAGATGGTAATTTGTCTGGGGAGTGAACCGAGCATGTGGAGAGGCCTTTAAGAGATCTAGTGGTATGTATCAGACATGGGGTGACAATCACAGAGGCAGTAGGATTAGAAAGGGTGGAGTAGTTTTGGGAAAGGATACTGAGGTTTAAGAATGGATGTGGAGAACATGAACAAGGAAGTCAGGACCGTGAGGGGTGCACCCACCCACTGAGACAGAGGGACTGATCTATTGGGAGCTCACCAAGGCCAGCTGGACTGGAACTGAAAAAGCATGGGATAAAACCGGACTCTCTGAACATGGCGGACAATGAGGGCTGATGAGAAGCCAAGGACAATGGCACTGGGCTTTGATCCTACTTCATGTTCTGGCTTTGTGGGATCCTAGCCAGTTTGGATGCTCACCTTCCTAGACCTAGATGGAGGGGGGAGGACCTTGGACTTCCCACAGTGCAGGGAACCCTGACTGCTCTTTGGACTGGAGAGGGAGGGGGAAAGGAGTGGGGGGAGGGGGAGAGGAGTGGGAGGAGGGGGAGGGAAATGGGAGGCTGGGAGGAGGTGGAAATTTTTTTGTCAATAAAAAAAAAAGGAAAAAAAAAGAAAAAAAGAAGAATGGATGTGACCTGGAGATGCATTCCTAAGAGGGCATACGTGGAGAGGGTGGAGAAGATATAGTTCATCTCCAACATAACATTATCTTGAGTATTTAAGTCACAAGAACTTCAGGTTGCATGGAGATGCTTGGGCAGATACAGCTCTGCAGAGTCAAATCCCAAAGAGTGCAGAGATGGCCGCCAAGTGAGTATGCTCCCGTCATAGCTGCTACAATGGGAAGTATGTCAGTCAGAGATTAAGAGCTCAGCTGATCTCTTCCTGTATTTCTTATCCATAATACCAAGTAAAAATGAAAGAAGGCTGTTTTAGGTCACTCAGTTGAGAAGTAAATTGCTGCACAGCAATGGAGAGGAATGGTAATGGGGCCATTTTAAGCAATGTCTCTTATATTCATCAATTAAAAAGGCATCCATTTATAAATCCAGAACTGGGGAGATTGAGGCAGGAGGATCACAGGTTGAAGCCAAACTTGGACTGCCTTAACAAGAGCATGTTTAAAATGTAAATAAATAACTAGTTTGTTTCTTTTAAAGTCTTTTTTGATATTTATTTGTTTACTTTTGTTTTTACATCCAAAACATAGTTTCCCCTCCTTCCTCCCTTCCCATTCTCTTTCTGCCACCTCCTTTACCCCCCAACCATTCTTTCTCTGTTTCTCTTCACAAAAGGGCAAGCCTCTGATGTAGGATTCTCCTCTGTATGCTATGAATACCATTGGTTAATAAAGAAGCTGCTTGGGCCTATTATAGCACATAATAGGGCAAGGAAGGAATTCCAAGCAGATAGAGGAGAAAAGAAGAGGTGGAGTCATGGAGACACCATGTAGCCACCAGAGAAAGATGCTTGCGTGCTGGTACTGGTAAAATATGAAATAATGGAAATGGGTTAATTTAATATGTAAGAGCTAGCTAGAAAAACATTTAAGCTTTTGGCCAAACAGTGTTGTAATTAATATAGTTTCTATGTGGTTATTTCAGGTCTGGGCGGCTGGTAAACAAATGAGCAGCCTCCATCTACAGGCTGCCCATGGATATCAACCAGCCATGGTATATCAAGTTGCAGTAAGACTGGGCACCTCCAAATGACCCAGCTCTTATTTGTGCTTCTGGGTCTTACCGTGAGCTGTCAGAAGGTGGCAACTGGTGAAGCAGCAGCATGAGTGATAATTTGACAAGAGCTGAAATACATTGACAAGGAAAGCAACATGGTTCCATGTGAGCATAGCAAGGCAGATGAAAGGCCAGGCATCACCAAGGTTGGGTCTGTGTTGGAGTAGCAAAGGGAGAAGCCACTGTAGGTCTTGTTCTTGGCTTCTAGTGGCTGATGGCAGTCCTCAGGTTTGATTGGCTTGTGGCTGTGGAACTCCAGCCTCCATTCTTACACAACCTTTGTGAGTCATTTCTTCCGATTATTTGCTGCTGCTTATGCCTGCTTATCTGTGTCTCTTCCTCTATTCTTTTAATTGCACTAGCGCATTGAATTAAGGATCTACCCTACTCTAACATGACTTCATAATAAGTTATTACATTTGTGAAGACACCATTTACAAAGATGATCATATTCTATGATTCCAGGAAGGACATGAATTTTGGGAACATTACTCAACATAGTAGTACATCTCTCTCATCAGGAAATCTTACTGATTCTACCTATAAAATATATCTGTGCTCTGATCACTTCTCTTCACTTCTACCATCACCAGTCTGGTACAATCCATCTGTACTGTTGCAATAGCCTTTCGGCTGGTCTCTCTGCTTCTTCCCAAAGACCACATTCTTCTTTTGTTCAAAACCCTCCCATCTCTAGGAGTCCTCACATGGACCTAAATATATGTCAGTCTGTCATCCTCTGTCCTTATTTCCCTGGGTTGGTCAGTTTTTTGTTCATCTGGATTCAAACTTGGGTCATCTAGGAAAAGGAAACCTTAAGTGAGAAAATACCTCAATCAGACTGGCCTGTAGACAAGGCTGTGGGGGAGGGCATTTTCTTGATTAATGATTGGAGTGCGCTGGCCCAGCCCACTGTGAGCAGTGCCAGCCCAAGCAGGTGGTCCTGGGTTCTATAAGAAAGCAGGCTGAGCAAGCCATGGAGAACAAACTATGACTTTTAGGTTGCTGCCTTGAGTTCCTCCCCTGAATTCCCTCAAAATTGGACTATGATCAGGATGAGTAAGCCCAATAAACCCTCTTTTCCCCAAGTTGCTTTTGTTCAGTGTTTATCAGCAAGAGGAGAGCAAAGTAGGGTATTCCCACTGTCTAACTAACTTTATTCTACCCTAGCCTGTTACTTCTTTGCCCTCCTTGAATATATAATTAGTTTCCCTGCCTTGAGGGTTCAGTCTGATTGGAGGAACGATTATATATGTCCTACTAGAAAGCATTTTGTACTTCCTAATTTTCTCCTTTTTCAATGAGCTTAGCTATTTTATTGGCTTGACAAGCATTTGTAGAGGTATAACAACATGTTAGGATTGATCTGAGTTTACACTGCTGGCCTCAGCTGTGTGCTGAGGGAAGCCCGATTCCCCAGCTTCTTTGCTGGCAACATCTGAGAGCTAAGTTGACACAAAATCAGGGCTTTCTCCCTTAGTTACAAAGAATAGGTTGGACTATAATCAAACGTGAATTCATCTGTGCCCAGAAGTTCAATTTCAAACACCAATGAGGGTTGGCTGTACAGACTTTCAAGATTTAGCTGGGAGTTGAGATTGAGAAGCCTAGAGATCCCCATTTCTGTGAGCTCTGTGCCTTCTAGGATACTGGGTTCTGGAGCACCAAATGACATTTCCATGTGACATGGCGGTGCTGCCTCTGAGAGAGATGGAGCAGTTCCATGCCGGAAGGCACTCTGTGACCTTATGCAAGGCTGTTAGAAAGCAAGAAGCTTTATCTCCTTTCCTTTCTCTTTTTGGGCCACCCGTAGTTCAAGTTTTATTTACGAAAATTTTATTATTATACCAGCCTAGTGGCATGAATCAGAATTAGTGAAAAACAAACGATAGAAATTTCTGGTCATGATGCAAGCAATTTTAAGGGAATGTAGGGTTTTTTCCCCCTTTCTTCTTGCAGCCAGCACAGCAATCCACACTGTTAAGTGCTTCTGAGCTGACATTCGTCTAAGCCCGCTTTAATGAACAGATAACTCATTTATAATTAGCAGTACCAGTTAATTGGCATGCAAACAATTAAAGTGATTAAAGTGCTAAAGTTTTTAAGAACAGTTTTTCCTAAGTAGGTTAAAGACAAACCTTCCCTGACCCTGCATCTTGTTTACAAGATTAAACCACGGAAGCCGCATTTCTCCATAGACGCTACACGAAGAAGTTTTAATTCAACCTTGGTCAGCCATCTTTGATCTGCAATGAGTGTTGGAGAATTCATTATACTCTGACTTGCCAAATAAATACTTAAAATATAAGTTATGTGCACTCTTGGGCCTTTTGTATATTAATACTCATCCTCTACTCTCTCCTAGAAGAGTTGCAGTGAATTTGAAGCAGCCAATATCTCATCTAGGTTACTGCTTAGTATCTATCTCATAGTCTAGAAAAAAATATGGGATTTTATTTGCATTGCTGCTGTTTTTATTTGTGTGTGTGTGTGTTTTTATGCGCATGTTTATGTGTGAGTGTGTACTCATGTGAGTATGTGCATAGAGACCAGAGAGAAATGTTGGATGTCCTGGTCATCACTTTCTGACCTATTCCTTTGAGATAGGGCCTCCCACTGAGGCTGGAGCTGGGCTGGAGGCCAGCAAGGTACAGCAATTTTCCTGTCTTTGCTCCTCTTCCCAGCACTGGGGTTACAGGTGAACACGTGACCATGCCCAGACTTCACATGGGTGTTGAGATCTGAATCTGGGATTTATGGTCACACCGTCTGAGCCATCACCCCAGCCCACATTATTTTAGCTTTTAATGAGTAAACATCGTGCATATTTAAGGTATACAAATTCATGTTCTGAAACATTTTCTCCTTGAGGATGTCCATGTTCTTTTCTCTTTAACCAAAGCAGTTTTGTGACTTATCTGCCTCCAAAAGATCATTCCAGACATGGCATATACAACTTCTGAGGCTAAATCAAAAGAGACATTGTGGTCCCTACCTTGTCTACTGACATATTTCACCTTCTAAAAATATTTTTTGAGAACTTCATACATGAGTACTGTATTTACATAATTTCTGTTCTTTCTTCTCCACCTTCAACACCACTCAAGCTCTCCAACTGCCTTTTAAATTCATGACTCGTTCTTTAATTATATATTTATATATCTTGCTGAGTCCATTTAGAGTTGCTGCTACATTGTGAGAAACCCCGGGCCACGTGGAGAAGCATATATAGCTTTTCTGGTTGGCAGCCCCAGCAGGGAGCCCAGCTAGCAAGCAGAAACCTCACCAGAGATGAGTACAAATACCCACATCCTCTAAGCTCCATGTTCCTCTAGGTGAGACTACTGTCAGTATTGTGTAGAGACAAGCTACCTCATTGTGCTCTTTCTAAATGTTTGGCCCACAAAAATCTGTGATTGCAGTAAAATGGTCATTGTTTTATGCTTTGCCATTTTGGATTTTGCCTATAGTGATTGCAAGAAAGGGTTTTCCTGTTGCACTTCAAGCTGTTACAAAATGACCCCCACTTGTTTTTGCCTCCATGAACATTTTTTGGGGATGTTCTATTTATCCTTGAATGCCTTTCCTTGTGCTGTTCGTACTTTTTAGTTTTAAATGAAATCGCCAAAGCTCATTGGAAGAGTTGTAATTGTAATCTCTTTTGGTAAGTTATTTATTCTGGGGCACAGGTTAGTAACACTCTTTTTCAACTGTCTTGACGGTAGAGATCACATCTACCTTAGAGGCTGTTGGGAGATTGCCAGTGTCTGGACAGAGTCACCCCCTAGTTCGATGCTCAATAACATTAGGAATATCCAGAACCCAGTTATGCATCTCCCAGCATATCTTCCACTCACCTAAAACACACACATTAGAGTGTGCAGTATTCTTAGAGGGTGCGTGTGCTCCTGTGCATAGACACACTTGATACCAGCTCTTATGAAGATGACTCTGTGTTCTCATGGGCTATCAATATTTTGTAAGACTGGGAAACAACAACAATAATTAAACAAAACCAACTCAAAACAGACTAATAATAAAAAATCCTCAAGCTCTAATTTGGCTGTTTCACCTAAGGATAATTGTATACGAGATGACGGAGTCCAGATACTAAGCAGAATCTTCTGGGCGTGCCTCTCTGCTGCAGACCTTCAGTTCTGGAGCGAAAGGCTCACCTCCTTGGTTGGTCTATGTTGTCTTTCTGGAAAGTCACATTTACAATTGCAGAGACCTTAGCATTTGGTGGGCCAACACCTTCAGAAACTGTAGTTCTTCCCAGAAACACGAACATGCTCATTGTCCAAAGACATGTGCCTGCCATTTCAGAAGGTTCCACTGTGTTACAAATAACCAGAGCCCTCTCCAGAAGCCTATAGGAGTCGGAGTGCCTGGCCTTGCAAATCACAAATAGTGACTGCAGTTCTTACTGATAAGAAGGCCACCATTTTTAGCTGCTTACAAGTGTCAGCCTTATAAACAAGCAGGTCAACATCTGTCAATCATTTCCTAAAGATCAGGCTCGCTTCTAAGGGCTCCATTAAGTACATTCAGTCCTTAGGAAAACATTGTAGGAAGTGTTCAAGTTCCATTGTAAGATTTTGAGAGATGACTTTTCCAAGGACTTCTGGTTAATAAATCCGTGGACGCAGGCTTGAGAGATTCTAATATATAATGCTTTTCTATCTCTTGGCTTGTGTCTAGGGAGTGGCAGAGACCACTTGTCCTAACATATCGCAACTGAAGAAATTGCTAGTATCAGGCTTGCTGTTCAAATTTCTATATTCTCCTTCCTCTTTTGTCTATTTCCAGCATATATATATTTATATTTGGATGCGGGAGTGTAGCACAGGGTGGGAGTGAAGGGCGCACCAATAGAGACATGACAAGATACAGCACTAAGAACAAGGGATCAATTCAGTCTCTGGGGAGTCCGCTAGACCTCCCTGCACAAGACACAACCCCCACACTTATTTCACACCTAAGTTTTACACAGAAATTTTTAAATTTGATAATAAGGTAGTCAGGTCAGGCAGTTGTCTATCCATTTACAGCTGTGGATGCAGAACTCTTTCCCCAGGATACTGTCTTCCTTGTTCTTCAGCTTCCTTTCCAGGCCTTTTCTCTCTTCCTTTTCGCTGCTTCCCTGCCCAGAGAACAAGGACAAGAAATGCCATTCTGGGAAATTGAAGCCGTAAGAATGAAAGCACACTGGCTTCGGGCAGTAGGTCATAAGTCATTGAGATTGGTAGACGGCTGTCCCTGCTCATGTTCCGGGAAGCAGCCATCACAAATGTAGCCAATGTAGAACAAGAATAAATTGGGAAATTGTAACATGAGAACACCTAATGGCAGTGGCTTTTGAATGATAAGGTAACTGATAAGGGCTATTGAGAAAGGAGCGCTGAGACTAAGAATTTGGAAGATTTCTTTTAAGGTCTCAAGCCAGTGTGATCTGGTTTTGGATGACCTACACCGGCTCCTTTAGATGGAAATATTCCCTCAAGTGGAGAAAAGCAATTCATCAAGTGACAAGAGCTAAAAGTAATTCTCTGAAAGAACATCCGCCGGGCTGGTCCATGCCCTCTGTTTCCTGAGAAGAGACCATGCAATATGGCCGTCCAAGAGCTGACATAGTCTGGGTTTTCCAGTAGTGGCCTTCTTCCTGAGAGCACACGTGGGCATTGGTCTATCCGTTACTCTACTGACTGCAACTCCTGTTTGCCAGCCTATTGTTGTCTGAGCCTCTCTGCTAGGGGTGATAGAGGCCGTGAGCCTGGTCTAAATGCTGAGTGAGTTTCCACTTTGATGAACCCACACTTGGTGGCTCCTCACCTAAAAAAACTAGAGCTTTTCTCATTGTGGACTTTGCAGACTGACAGGCACCACGATCTTGTCTTGTCTAACAACACATGAGTCTGTCTAGTTCTGGGCAGAAGATGCTTCAGAGTATGAGTTTTTGTAAGACTCTGGTAGAAGACTCAGTAGGAGACTCTCAAACTTATTCAGATTTGTGTGTCAAACAGAGATGAAGTGAGCCTTGCTTCTGGAAGGTTAAGTGCCTATACTGGCTAGTTTTTGTCAAGTTGATAGAAACTAGAGTCGCCTTGGAAGAAGGAAGCACAGTTGAGGGATTCTTCATGAGACTGGCCTGCGGGCATGCTTATGGGAATTTTCTTGACTAATGATAATGTAGAGGACTCAGCCCCTTGTGGATGACAGCACCCCTGGGAAGATGGTCCTGGGTTGTATAAGAAAGCAAGATGAACAAGCCATTGAAGCAAACCAGCCAGTAAATAGCCTTCCTTCAAGTTCTCTGCTTTAGTTCCTACTTCTAGGTTTCTTCCTTAAACCCCTGTCCTGATTTCTGACAATGTTGCACTATGACCTGCAAACAAAATGAATTCTTTACATTTTAAAGTTTCTTTGGGTCAGTGTTTTATTTACTAATCAACCAACCAATCAACCACCCAACCAAAGAGGACAGTACCCAAGGGGTTCTTTTGAACTGAGAGTATACCAAGGTTTTGAAGAAAGAAAGTCATAAAGATAGAGCCGTATCTCAGAAGGTAACAGGCCCTAGGCAATTAAGAAAGGAGATTCTCATGGGAAAGCAAAAAACCCAGAATAGCCAAACAACAATCCTGTACAATAAAAGAACTTCTGAAGGCATCACAATCCTTGACTTTAAACTCTACTACAGAGCTACAGTACTGAAAACAGCCTGGTATTGGCATAAAAAAAGACAAGAAGTCCAATGGAACTGAATCAAAGACCCAAATATTAATACATACACCTACAAACACCTGATCTTTGACAAAGAATATAAATAAAAAATATAAAATGGAGAAAAGAAAGTATATTTAACAAATGGTCCTGGCATAACTGGTTATCAACATGTAGAAGAATTAAAATAGACCCATATCTATCACCATGCACAAAACTCAAGTCCAAATGGATTAAAGACCTCAACATAAAGCCAGCAACACTGAACTTCATAGAAGAGAAAGTGGGAGGAAGTACACTTGAATGCATTGGCACAGGAGAATACTTCCTAAATATAAGCCCAGTAGCACAGACACTGAGAGAAACAATTAATAAATGGGACATCCTGAAACTGAAAAGCTTCTGTAAAGCCAAGGACATGGTCAACAAGACAAAATGGTAGCCTATAGAATGGGAAAAGATCTTCACCAGCCCTATATCAGACAGAGGTCTGATCTCCAAAATACACAAAGAACTCAAGAAATTGGTCATTAAATGAACACATAACCCAATCAAAAATGGAGTACAGACCTAAACAGAGAACTCTCAACAGAGAAATATAAAATGGCTGAAAGACACTTAAGAAAATGCTCAATATCCTTAGTCATCAGAGAAATGCAAATTAAAACAACTTTGATTATTTAAGATTCCATCTTTTACCTGTAAGAATGGCCAAGATAAAAAACAATAATGACAACTTATGCTGGAGAGGTTGTGGGGTAAAGGGAACACTCCTGCATTTCTGGTGGGAGTGCAAGCTGGTATAGCTCCTTTGGATATTTGTATGGAGATTCTCGAAAACTAGAAAACAACCTTCCTCAAGACCTAGCAATACCACTTTTAGGTATATATCCAAAGGATGCTCAATCATGTTACAGAGACATGTGCTTAACTATGTTCACAGCAGCATTGTTTGTCATAGCCAGAACCTGGAAACAACCTAAACGCCCCTTGACCAAAGAATGGATAAAGAAAATGTGGTACATTTACACAATGGAGTACTACACAGCAAAGAAAAATAATGACATCTTGAAATTTGGAGGCAAATGGATAGAACTAGAAAACATCATATTGAGTGAGGTAACCCAAACCAAGAAAGACAATTATCACATGTACTCACTCATAAGTTGTTTATAAACATAAAGCAAAGAAAACCAGCCTACAAATCACAATCTCAGAGAACCTAGACAACAATGAGGATCCTAAGAGAGACATACATGTATCTAATCTATATAGGAAGTAGTAAAAGACAAGATCTCCTGAGTAAATTGGGAGCATGGGGACCATGGGAGAGGGTTAAAGGGGAGCAGAGGGGCAGAGAGGGGAGCAGAGAAAAAATGTTTAGCTCAATAAAATCAATTTAAAAAATAAATAAAAAAGAAAGGAGATTCTCTTAGGACAAGTTACTATTAATCTGAAGGCTGAGAAGTTGGTGAGAATGGCAGTTAACTTTGGCTTCTGGGTACCCTTTAAGGATGCCTCCTGTGGTCTACTCACTTAGTCTTGGAAAGTGACCCATAGCCATTGTGGGAAAACCTGACAGAAAGCTAGGTCAGGAGAAAAGATCCCTAATAAGGGGATATAACACTCTGAGATTCCATTAAGAAGAGGTTACAAAGTAAGTGGACCCAGGATTTATTGGGAATTGGCAACCCAGGCAGTTGGAGAAAGGGTAGAAGCTGGACCATTTAGTTGTTGGGGAAACATGTTATATCCTTCCAGCACAGCAGGACTTGATGAGCACAGACATTCCAACTCGAGCTGATAGTTGCCATGAAAGTAAGTGAACCCCCAAATTCCAGTTCCTTTGATTATTTAAGAGAGTCAGAATGCAGAGTTTTCAAATGAACTTTTGTAGTTTTAAAAATATCATATGATATGTATCGCCATGCCAGCCTGAACAGGCCCAACTTCCTCTGATCTCAAAATCTAAACATACCATATGACAAATAGAATGTATGTTCAGCTATATGGAACTTTCTATCTGTAAGTGAGAGATTCTTCCTTAATGTAGAGTCTCTACTATGGATTTCCTAACTGGGGTCATTTAACAAATCCACATGAGATGATCTGATTGTCTTTCCTAAGTCCCGTATCTCTGGCAGTTATCATCCAGTTCCCAAAACTGTAAATCTGAAGTAGACCTGGGCCAGTAAAGCTGGGATTACAGTCATTTGTTTTCCGTTCCAACAATAACTGGGTTATATGCAGACCTTTGGCCCCACCTAGCATTACCCTACTCCAGGTTTGAATTTGTATTTGAGCAGTTGGATGGACTATTGGTTCCTCTTGTTTTCTGTCTCTATTGATTGCTGTGGAATATTCTTTTACACTATGACCAATAGAGCCAGATGACCTTGGACAGAACCTCAGAAACAGAACTATGAGACTAAACAAAATTTTGTTCCTAATTATTTATGTCAGGTATTTTGTTACAGTAACGAAAATTCAACTGACACAGAACCAAGCCATATAAATAGACTTTGGGGTGGAGACCATCTACAACTTACTTAATTTGTGATATAAAGTCTGTAGAAACTAAAGAGTGGGAAACTTTTTTCTGACCATTAAATAAGATGGAAATTTTTCTGGCTGCTTTTTGGCAAATGGGAAAGGTGGATTTGGTGGGAAATAACCAACTTTTAGGACTCTTCTTCCTTATCTCAAATTCTAGAATGAGAGACACAAGTAGGTATGGGATTAAGTGCATGCATGACCATCATGATAGAAGAATCTTAAGACAACATCCCCACGGGAGCAGATCCAAATTATTTCTGGATTATTATTTTTTTCTGTTGTAATTGAGGAATGAGAATGAGACTAGATTTACTGATAAAAATTGACTCTGTAGGTTTGGAACACAGTATCAAACAAAATCCCTGTTGTAGCTCTGTAAGCTTCTTTGGTAACACAATCACTTCTAGTTCAGTTGCCTTTTTATCCATTATACATATAATATGCCACAGAAATTGCAATTCTGGGACTTGGGGGATTTAGTTGGACAACCCAATAGAGAAAACTTTAAACGTGAGGGTTTGGGCCACATGCCTTGCTTGTAGAATACAAAGAAATCAAGCTGGGATTGGATTTAAATTTTCTCCGTGTTGGCTAGCCCTCACAATGCCAAAAGCATTATTTAGGCTGCTGGGGAGAGTTTTTATTAACAGCGTTAGTCAGCTGTGGGCCCTGTGTGTGAGAATCCCAATCTGACAGGTAAGATGACCCCATTGTACATTAGTGGCAAATCTGTTATGAGGTAATCAACATATTTATGATTGACTTTTATGCTTATTCTACAGGAAAGAATTCATATCTGATATTGTAAACCCAAAGTCTTGACCAGGAAGATTTTAGCCTCTAGTCGGGGAAGCTACTGTTGTTGTCTTGACAAATGGACATGACGTACCCGTTAAACTGCCTTCTAAAGAACTCTAAATAACTGTGTTTCTGCCTGTAGATTAGTAACCAGCTTGGGTCAAGAAGCTTCTTTGTGTCCCAGTCCATGGTGGATGCAGAGTCAGGTGACTGCTCAAAGTACTGAGAAGGAAGTGACTGTTGATATCTGGGCCTTTGGTAGGTCATCTATGTCCCTCCTCCTGCATGACTGAGGGGACATCTCAGAAGAGGGGACAGAGAGAATGCCAGAGCCAGAGCAATGGGAAGAGGAATAGTCTGGAGTGCTGACTTCTAGATATGATGTAGCTGCTGCACAGAATTTCCTCAAGTTATAATCTCTCAGTACCCTGTCATGGCTGGGGGAGGAGTCCAAGGGGCTCCACCCCTCCCCGAGCAGTTAGCGTTTGATGGGAGAAGGAGACCTTTTTGTTTAGGGGTCTAGCCAATGATAAGACTCCCAAGATCCCGTAAAGAAATCCTCATTCCGAAAGCATCTCTTAGCCATTTGTATTTCTTCTGAGAACTCTCTGTTTACGTCTGCAGCCCACTTTTTAATTAAGTTGTTTTCTTAGTGCTTAGTTTTTTTTGAGGTCCTTGTATATTCTAGACACTAATCCTTTGTCAGATGTATAGCGGGCAGAGATTTGTTCCTTTCTGTAGGCTGCCTCTTGACTCATGGAAGAGTCTCCTTTGCAGAAGCTTTTCAGTTTCACCAAGTCCCACTTATTGATGGGCTGATCTCCTGGGTTACCGGATCCTATTCAGAAAGTCCTTACCTAAGCCTGCATCCTCAAGTGTGCTCCCTACTCTTTTTTTTCCCCAAAATGCAAACTAAAACTACTTTGAGATTCACTTTACCCGAGTCAGAATGACTAAGATCAAGAAAACAAAAGCCGGCTTAGATACGGGGAATATTATGCACAGTTGGCGGGAGTACAATGTGGTGCTGTCTCTTGGAGTCAGTGTGGTTGTTACTCAGGAAACTAGAAATACATCTATCACAAGACCCAGCTATACCACAGCAGGGCATGCACACAAAGGACTCTATTTTCTACTGCAGACACATGTATGAACATATTCATGTTCACAGAAGCTCTATTCCAATAGTCAGGACATGGAAACAATCAACATGCTCAGAACTGATGAACGGATAATGAAAATGTGGTACCTAAACACAGTGGCATTTTATTCAACTGTAATGAAACACAAGATCATGAAATTTAAAAGCAAATAGATGGGCCTGGAAATGTTGTACTGGATGAGGTAGCACAGACCCAGGAAGACAAACATCATAGAATCTCACTCTTTTCCCCCATTTTTTAAAAATCGATTTTTATTGAGCTCTACATTTTTTCTCTGCTTACTCTTAGGTGGATCTTAGTATTAAATATTTGATTAGTGTGTTTAATTTGGAGTATTTGTTGGATCCAGGAAACTAAAAAGGGACAGTTGGAAGTTGAAGGAGGAAGAGATCTTAAGGCGGGTACTGGTGGCAGAACACAGGTAATATGAAAGGGGAAGGTGGAAGAGTAAGGAGGGCAATTTAAGTGGGGAGAGGGATGGGAGGTGAGGCATAGGAGGGGATCAAACTCAGTATATTTGGAAAAAATCATATGGAAACTTACTATTTTAGAACATTGCATATCATAATAAAAGTTTGATTGGAGTTGTCTTACACAGGGGGTTATGTTCATTCCAGAGGCCGTAGGTTGCCATGTAAAAATTCCAGTGCCAGATGTGGGATACCTTTCCTCATCTTGTTGCTTAGAGTTGTCCCAGAGATTACCCAAAGCAAGACAGGATTTTGAAATTGTTCTTGGTTGCCTAGAACTTGATGGTAAGACCTATTGCTGAAAGCACCACACACACTGATCATAGGACATAAAAAAAAATCAAGTCAGTACTAACCAGGAAGCTTCATATCTGTTGATTAGATCCCATAGTACTGAGAGGTGCTATGCAGACTGCTGGGAAATGTTATCAGCAGTCTTATCCAGCTATGAGCTGTATGAGCTGCAATAATGACCGGCATGGCACACTATGAGCAAGGGTTCAATAGTACACACATTGTATGAGAGAATTAATTGCTTTCTGGTTGGACTATACAGGAGAAAACATGTACCTAGTACTGTAGATCTGGCCAAGAACTCATGGTTGGAGTGAGTCTACAGCTGTCACCTCTGCTAGGCGGACATTGCATTGAAGTGCCCTCTTCATTTGTGTCTCTCTAGCCACGGATTAGAGCAGCTCCCAGACTCATCAGAGAAGTTCCTTTGTGCGGTAGATGGTAGTTATTGTAGGAACTCAGTTAGTCAAAGGACAGAGAATAAGTGACTGTGGCATGCTCAGCTACAAACTGGGCATCTATACATCAACCCCTTCCCAAGGCTAAGGGACCATCCTGGAAGAAGTGACAGAACCATCCTAAGAGACAAGGTTTGCACCCATAGACCCACAGAGGTTGCACTGATGCACCCATAACCTCAGCAACTGCTTCAGCTTGCGCATGATTATTAAGTCAGCCAACATTCTAGCAGGGAATGTGAAGGGGCTGATGAGCCCCCACCCCTAACTGAGGAGCTATGGGCACAAAGTTCAGGGGGTAGGAATGTTGAGGAGAAGCTGGGAGAAGTAAGGAATGAATATGACCAAAACATATTATACGAAATTCTCAATGAATTAATAGAAAGAACAAACAACCCCTAAACAAACCTTCATCGTGCTCCTTTAAGTAATCCTAATGAAACTCACTGGGTCATACACAAGAGAAGTAAATTAAAAAAAAATTAAAATAAAAAAAAGTAGAAGGGAAGCTAATTGGGAGTGGAAGGAAATTAGTGGGGATGGGAGGGGGATATAAGAGGGCATTGGGTATGAATATGACTGAAAGATGAGCATTGTGAAAATGTAATAATAAACCCATTATTATTCATAGTTAATATATGCCAATAAAATATAAGCAAAATGGTTCTTACGCTTTGGCTTTGGGCTTTTATGGAAGTATTTGGGGAGGCCAGCGTAGAACCTGATGTGAGAGAAAGAGCAAGCTGTATTAGCACTTTTCTAAGTCACTAATACTTTGGATCATGAATTTGTTCTGAAAAACTGGCATACCACCTAGGCTGAGCATTTGATGAATGATTCCAGCAACCTGTCCTCCTGGGTTCTAACAAGGAAGCAAGTGTCCCTCTAAAGACTATTCTACCGTCTCTGAATTCTAATGTTCAAATCTTGGGGACTAGAATTACATTAACTGTGTAGATAAATTTTGGGAGACTTGACATCATTATGACAGCAAATTCTCCCACCCAAGAGCATAGAATGTTCCTCAACTGGTTCAATTACTATTTTTATATCCTTTAGTGAAAATTTATGGTCCCTTTTATTTAGTCCTGTATGTTTCTTATTAACTTTGTCTCTAGATATTTCATGCATTTCAGTACTATTTTGAATGCAATCTTTTCCCATTATGTTTTCTAACTAATTACCTAGTTCTTACTGGCATATTGGAAAGCCATTTTTATGTATTTATTTTGTAATTGCTACTGAACTATTTTATTAGTTCATATAGTTTTATATCTTTGGGGGGTAACTAATCATACAATATAGAATATGTGGCTTGACTGCTTTAACTATTCCTTCCACTAGCACTAGAGGGAATACCGGGTGAGTATGCCTCTCTCCCATGGAGGCCAGATACAGTGAAACATTCTCAGTCTCCTTTCTGTTGGAAGACAATCCTCCATGGCTCTGCCACATTAACGCACATATTCTTCCTTTTGCTTTTGGGAGATTTGATCACTCTGGGTAGCATCAGCCTACTGTGAATTTGAGATAATCATTCCTCAGCCTCCAGAGTGCTGGGATTTGGGGAAGTGCTGGGATTATGGGAATATGTCATCATGCCCAACTTTATGTAAACAATCTGACCTTGGCACTTTGCATTCTTCTGAGCCGCCTGTTCAAGGTTAGTTATGTGGTGAGTGATCTCAGGAGATAACTGTGGTAGGGAAACAGATTCAGGTTTCTTAAGATCAAAATCCTTTTATAACATCTCATTGTAGTGCTGATAGTCTCAGGCCCTCGTCACATCCTCAGGTAGGAACTGGTACTATAATGCAGATAATGGCGGTGACTACTGTTAGTGATGCAAGTGATAAAAAGTCCTTTATCTTGCTTATTAAGAAGTCTTCTTTCTTCTACCATGAAATGTAGAATCCATGAAACATACTAGGATAACTTGCTACCTTATAAGTGGGGTATAATCTCAGACTCTCTCATATTCTTAGTATTTTTGGTGATGAGGATGGGATGAGGACAGAATCATGCCTTTCTGAAAAAGAAAAGATGCGGACCTCATAATCTTATAACTGGTGCCTGGGCAAAGTATATGAAATTGGTAGCAAACATGTTCTTTAAATTGTATGGCCAATTGAACTATAAATGGTCCTCTACTTTATTGCCCATTAGTGAGAATGAATCGGGGTAGGTTGGAGGAAATGGTTGCAGGATGAGTTCCAGGAAGTAACTTCAAAGTCAGCAGCCTAAATGGTATCCTAGTTGGTGCTAATTTTTCCCAGACAGGGACTCTTCCTTTTCAGTGCAGTGGTCCTGCTGAAAATGGCTCCATTGGAGTGGGTAGTGCTAAGATTTGCTCTGAGCAGGAATATGCTCCAACTCTACTCAGATAATAGTTGCAGAGATGTACACTTAGCCTAGGCGTAAAGGAGTGAGCTGGTCATTAAACACTTAGAAGATAAGCTGAGCACTTAGATGAAGGATGGGTGTGCTGACGTAAGATGACATGAATTGGAACTCTTGTCGCTCAACTTATTCTGTAAAAGTTATGTCAAACTTAGATTCAAATGGAACAAAAAAAGAAGAAAGAAAAAATAAAAAGGTCTCATTTCTTTTCTGTTTCTTCTCCTCCTCTTCCTCCTCCTTCTTCTCCTTCTTTTATTTTGCTGAGTTCCAGCTGCTATAGGGGACTTTGATCCCTTTGTGAGGATTCCTCTGAGAAATGCAAACTCCTGTGGGAATCCATAGTTGAAACATTTGGGATGTAATTGTCCTGGCTGGGTGTACAATGTTGATAAAGGTGACAGGCTGCAGAATAATAATGTGACTCAAAGCAATCTTGATATATTCCTGTGAGCAACTTGACTACGGTGGAAAATCTGAGCTCTTTTGTTGAAATCAGGCAAGGACTTAAACGATGTTCTGTTAGCAATGGCCGGGTGCAGGGATCAGCAAGCTTTCTCTGCAAAAGACTAGACAATAAATATTTTAAGCTTGTGGACCATGCTTTCTCCGTTGCGACCACTGATCTCTGCTACCACAGCATAAAACCAGCCACAGGCATTATGTGAACAAATGGATGTGGCTTTGTCCCAACAAAATCTTATATACAAAAGTAGGCAGCAAGCTGGCGTGCTTCACAGGCTGTAGCTTGCTGCCCCTTGGCACAAAAGGTGTCTTGGATTAAGGTGGCATCTTCAGAGAAGGCTGCTGCTGTGTAAGTGAGCAAAAGGGTGCAAATCCCTTGGCTCCAAGCAAAGAACGAAGTGTATAAAGGGATGCTCAGAGAAGGAGTACCCATGGCTGAGGTAGCTTGCTTCAACCACCAGGGCTTTGTTGTCTGAGACCGAGTGTTAGTAGGGAGAAAACACTGAAAATCAAAAGCAAACAAGAAATAATCCCACCCTCCTTTCTTCCCGACTCCTATCCTATCTACTTAATTTCAGGGAAATAAGGTTTAAAGTGGCATAGTGTTCTGTCAAAGAGGAGCACATGCTGGGGTGGGGGAGGCTTCGGAACGGGGTCCTCAGCTTTTAGGTCTGATGGACATGAGTACCTAAGTCATTGTCTTAGTCACAGATCTGCAGAATGGAAAGGCCCTGCATCCAGCTGTTGTATTCATGGCACTTGGACAATGGTAGTGTTAGACACTGTCAAAAATTTCTTTTTAAGGCTACATTAACATCTGAGGCTTAAGACTGGCTCATTCTAACAAGGGCAGTCTCCATTATATATTAGCAGGGGTCCCTAAGTACCATTTGCTCTAGTGTGGGTTCAACCTTTCATCCTTCTACTGAAACTACATTTGTTTTAACAGATGATCTCATGTTGGGGGGTATTAAGGTGAATGTGTCTCCCTAAAATTCTTAGGTTGAAACCTAGACCCACCCAGTGTTTTGTACTTGGAGTCAGAGCCTTTGAAGAGGTAATTAAGGTTGGCATGGTGGCACATACCTGTAATTCCAGATATTTGGGAAGTGGAGGCAGGAGAATTGTGAGTTTTGAGGGCTTCTTAGGGCAACTTAGTGGGACCTTGTCTTAAAGAAGGGAAGAAGCAAAGAAAAATAAAGGCAATTAAATTGGTCCCACTACTGAGGTTCTAATCTACTATTATCCGTGCCGTGAGCAGAATGAATGAGACCCCAGAGGTGTGTGTGGACAGACCAGAAGGCCAAAGGAGACAACCTACAAACAAGGAGAAACCTCAGGTGGTATTAGATATGCTGATACCTTAGACTTTTGACCTCCCATCATTCAGGACTGTGAGAAATAAATTTCTGATGTGCCCCATCCAGCCTGTATTTTGTTATATCAGCCCTAGCGGATAATTACAGTTGACAGATCAGAAACCTTAGTCTCCGAGGCCCTGGCTCTGGTTCTATCACCCTCTGTCAGTCGGGTTGGATGATAAGCCTCGGCATTTTTAGACATCTCATAAAATAAAGATTCGGTAGAGGGGATTAATCAAGTAAAAAACTCCCAGCTCCTCAGATTCCAGCCCCACCTCTAACCCATCACCAAAAAGATGAATCAACTTCTTGGTTCTCTGAAAATTTTGTGGTGGAGTGTTCAAAACAGACACACTAGAGGAAACAGCACCATCTGACATTGTATATCAGATCACTGGACTGATTCCCCATAGTAAGCTCTGTTTTCCTCCTCCGTGGTGCTTTCCTAGTGGAAATTCCAGGAGTCAATAGGGCATACCTCACAGGCAGCTCTCTCTAGGATTGTAATCACATAGTAGATAAGGCGATATTGTCTCCTGATGTTAGCTGAAATGCTGACGGTTCTCTGTAATGCATTCAGATCAGCCTCAGCTTGTTTGTTTGGGATTGTGGCTTACAAAAGTGCCTTTGATCTTTTGGTGGACTAATATGGAGTCCATGTAATCACCGGCGTATCTTGATATGTTTGGATTAGTATTTGGGTCAAGTTGAATGCTCAATACAAAAACCCAAAGTAGACCATAATGATTTATAGTATCTGTTCAACTGATTGAGTCTGGGACTCTGAGAATCTAATTTGTCTCTACTGGTCTTAGATGCTACCTGAGATAAATAATGGGATTAATCTTAGGCAATCTTGACCCAAATAACTGGAATGGCCAACAAAGTAGGGCACTCATGGGACAATATTCCAGATGACCTAATACTGAGAAATGAGCGATGGGTATTACTTGATACCCATTCCTGGGTCTCTTCACAACCCATAAGTGAGGTACCTTGTGTCCTTTGTTTTAGACAATGTTTCGAGAATGTATATCTCTTTGGAAGACACCATTTCTTCTTCTATATGGTGTCAGGTTTGACTATAATCTTATTTTTTTTTAATATTTATTTATTTATTATGTATACAATATTCTGTCTGTGTGTATGTGAGTCACCATGTGGTTGCCGGAAATTGAACTCAGGACCTTTGGAAGAGCAGGCAATGCTCTTAACCACTGAGCCATCTCTCCACCCCTTGACTATAATCTTAAAAGTTAGAGAAGATACTGTCTCTCTGCAGAGGAGAATAGCATTGCCTAAGTTCATTGTAAACGACTTGGATACCCTAAGCTCAGAGTTCCTCTTCTGCGATAGAACCTTCTATGCTCAGTGGTTAACTGAGCCCTCTTCATGACACTCTGTAGGAGTTGGACATGGGGAATTGTCACAAAAATGTAAAAATTCTGTCTGCAATTGTAAACAATAAATGATCTGTCATCTCAGACCCAGGAATGCCCTGTTCTCCATTAATGTGGCAGGAGGATAACCCATTAAGTAGGAAGAAAGGTAAAATATCAACTAATTCATAGCTCATGGAATGTGGAAGAGGGCAGCTGGGCATGTGATACATCAGGGTATAAACTACTAGATTATCAGAGTGGGTGGACAGAAGGTCATAGGGCCATGGCCGTCTTCTACTGGAGTCTATGGCAGATCACTTAGTTTCTTGGTAGGCCATAGCTCTTTTCATTTAATAAGAAACACTCTTCACTCTGACTTCTTCCAGATTTCCTTAGTAAGAGAAGTTTTGTTTGATGTGTTTTCTCTTTTGCTAGGGATTGCCATGTGACCTATGAAGAGATCCGGAAAAATTTGTTATTCACTTCCGGCCTTTCTTTTTGTGCTACCCTCTTCTTCCCAGGTATCTTATTTTTCAATGGAAGCCCATTTTCATAGAAAAAATCATGAATGCTTAATTGTGTGGATGAATTCTGATCCAAATCATTGGAGTGTTATTTTTCTTAGAGAATGTTCTTTGAGCTTATCTGTATTTTTTTTTTAATGGTTTTTGTAGGTGGAAGACATTTACAGCATTTTTGAGCAGGTGGAGGTATTTAGATGAACTTTCTGGTACTTTCTACCATGACTGCAGAAACTTGACTTGGTCTATGTGACTGGTAAGGGCTGGGAATGGTTGGTTTTCTGGTACTTCCCCTCTATGCACTTGTGGTTTCCTTAAGTAAAGTTGCAGTATCCTAAAACAGGAAAGAAGAGCTCTAGAAATACATTACCTTTTAAAGATCTTTTACAAATCCCAACTGGCTGCAGTGCCCTAGGCCTTAATTTTTCATGCTATGGGGCTCTTTCCAGAAATTTGTAGGACATCTAAAGAGAGGGTTTTTAAAGCAACCTTCATTCTAATTAACTTGGCCTATTTTTGAAGGAATGGGAATGATTAACTCAGTGATTAATTGAGATTGCTAAAGGTGATGGCAGACCTGAACCCAAATGCTCTCATAAATTCCTCTTCCCTTGCTTAGCACGAACACACCATGGGCTAAAGGGCAGAGGTTATTAGAGTGAATGAGGTTATTGCCTTTTAGAGGTGGATGGTGTCCTTTCACTTAGGGCGGCAGTCAGGAGCGAGGAGAAGAAATCTTCATTGCTCTCACATCTGGACCGCATGGTGCATTCCCTAATGTAATGTGAAAGATCATCGTCAGAGTAAAGAAGAGTAGAGTGCCTGGAAGCTCAGGGCTGCTCCTGCCAATAATATCAGAAACCACTCAGGGAGAGTAGCTGCCCGCTAATGCGTCATCTCAGAAGATCTGACAGCTCTGAAAGGGCCGGCGGGAGAATGCCCTTGGATCTACAATAGTCCTATTTTCTCTTAAGAAATTCACATTTCATTCCCTTTGCTCTGCTTTTCGACCACTTCCTCCCCTCACACAGGTACCCACTCCTTATATCATTGATATCCATACCATGTTTATGTCTATGTGTGTCTAAATTCTACATGAGAGAAGACGTGATGTTTGTCTTTCTGACTCTGTTTATTTTCCTTAACATGATGCTCTCCATAGAAATTTTCCTGTAAATGACATAATTTTGTACTTGGAACCTCATAGAACTCCATTGTGTGTATATACAACACATCCTATCCATTTTATTTGTTGATGGGCATCTAGGTTATTTATTGGTTGCACCTCTTGGCTATTGCGAATTGTACTGCAGCGAGCATGATTCACAAGCATGTCTGTAGTGTGCCGACTTAGATTCCCTTGACTATGAAGGGATATATGGCCAGGAGTGGGGCAGCTGGATCATATGTTAGTTAGAGCTTTCATTGTGTGAGAAACCTCCACCCTGACTTCTGTTGTGCTGAACCAGTTTACAGCCCCATCAGCGGTCTGTAAGGATTCTTTTTCCTTCCATATTCTTACCAGAATCTGTGGTTGTTTGATTTCATGGTGACAGCCATTCTGATTTCACTGGGGTACAGTGAAATCTCAAAAAACTTATAATTTATATTTCTCTGATGGCTAAGAAACATTGAACTTTTTAAAAAAATATTTATTTCATATTTATATTTCTTCTTTTAAGATATCCTGATTGGATGGTTTCATTTTGGTGTGTAAGTTTTTGGATTCCTTGTAGATATTTATATTCTTTAGTCTCTCACCACTCTGTTGTTTCCTTTGCTGCCCAGGAACTGTTAAACTTCAAGAAATCTTATTTGTTAATCCTTGGGGTTGTATCCTGTGCTGTTGAAGACCTTCTAAAGAAAGCTGTCTATACTTACATATTGAGGTGTTTTTCCTTTAGCACTTTGAGAGTTTCAGATCTTATCTAAGGTCTTGACCATTTTTTGTAAAGGTTGAAGCCCAGGGATCTACATTCTTCCACATGTGGATATACTATATTCCAAGCACCATTTGTTGAAGAGGCTATTTTTTTTTTTTTTACAATGTATGTTTCTGGCACTTTTGTAAAAAATTCAGAGGGCCAGCTGAGTGTATTTATTTCTGGATTCTCTATTCTTTTACTTAGGTATGTGCATCTGTTTTTAGTACCATAGTAATTTGCTTTCATGGCTCTGTAGTATTTTAAATTCAAATTTTGGAGTACTTCTGTCATTCATCTTTCTTTTTAGCATGGCTTTGCCTATTTGGGGTCTTCTATGGTTCCCTATGAACTTTAGATTTATCTTATTTGGTTTAGTGAAGAGTATACTTGTAATTTTGAGAGGATTACAGTGAATTGGTAGATCAGTTTCATAATATTATATGTCTATGAGTATGGAAAATCTTGTCTTCTACAACATTTTTCTTCAATGTCTTAAAGATTTACTTTTTGAAGTCATCCATGTCCTTGGTTAGGTTTATTCCTAGATACTTTAGTTTGCTGAAGTTATTGTGAATGAGATCTGTTCCTGGATTTCTTTATAAGCAAGTTAGGTCATTCTGGTATACAGGAAAGTTAGCCATTTTTGTATGTCGATTCTGTATCCTACTTCTTTGCTGAAAATGTTTATCATATTGAAGAGTTTTCTGGGTGAATTTTAAGAAATACTAAGATTTTCAAACATGTATATAATGTTTTTGATCATATAAACCTCCTATTCCCCTTCAATTCTTTCCAGACCCCTCCACTACATCCTCCTCCCAACTTCATGCCCTCTTTTTAGAGTCTACCCAGTCCAACCTGTCCTGTACTTATGTACATGGGTATAGGGCCATCCAGTGGACATGGGCATCCTAACAGGGACCATTTCCCTGAAGAAAACAGACTCCGTCTGCCCCAGCAACCCTTAATATTCAAAGCTCCTCAGCTATGGGTGAGATCTTGTGAGAGCCTTTCCTGAAGAAGTCTACAAGGTCTTTTAAGTTTATGACATCTGAAAATAGGGATACTTTGAATTGTTTTCTATTTAAATCTCCCTTTCCCTTTTCTCTTGCCTTGTTGATTTAGGGGCTGGAGAGATGGCTCAGAGGTTAAGAGCATTGCCTGCTCTTCCAAAGGTCCTGAGTTCAATTCCCAGCAACCACATGGTGGCTCACAACCATCTGTAATGGGGTCTGGTGTCCTTTTCTGGCCTGCAGGCATACACACAGACAGAATATTGTATAAATAAATAAATAAATAAATAAATATTAAAAAAAGACTTCAAGAACTACACTGAGTATGAGTAGAGAGAATGGAACAAATGCTTTCGGCTTTCCTTCATTTAGTATGGAGTTGGCTATAGGATTGTTGAGCATAGCCTTTATTATTTTGAAGTGTGTTTTGGCCATTCCTATGTTCTGTAGGGCTTTTTTTTTTATCATGAAGGGATGTTGAACTTTGTCAAAGACATTTTCTGTATCTCTTAAGATGACTTGTGATTTTGTCCTTGAGTCTATTTATATACTGTGTAATATTTATTGATTTATTCATATTGAAACACTCCCGTTTCTCTTGAATAAAACAACTTGATCATAGTATATGCTGCTTTCAACGTGTTCTTGAACTTGGTTTGCAAGTATTTACTGAGAAATGTTACATCTATGATCTTCAGGAAAATTGGTGTTTTGTGTTGTCTATATGTGGTTTTGGTATCAGAGTAATGCTGGCTCCATTGGATAAATTTAATACTGTTCTGTCCCTTTATATTTTATGAAATATTTATTTATTTTGGCCAAGAGACTCTTTGTTACTGCTTTAATATTGTTGACCATTATGGATCTATTTAGGTTGCTCATATCATCTTGATTCAATTTTGGTAGAACTCTTATGTCTAAAGTTTGTTACTTTCTTCTAGATTTTCCAGGGGTTTTAAATGTGTTTTCAAAGTATTCTCTAATGGTTCCCTGCCTTTCAGTGATATCCAGTGTAATTTCTCTTTTGTTCTTCAACTTTGATTTTATTAAATTAGGTCTTATCTCACACTTTTGGCTATTTTGGTTAGGAGTCTGCTGGTCTTGTGCACCTTTTCTAAGAGTCAGCTCTTTTTTTGTTGACTCCTTTATTGTTTTTTGTGCCTACTTCATAAACTTCTCTTCTGACCCTTATTATTTCTTTCCACCTAATGTACTGATTTTGGATTTGGCTTTTTTTTCAAACACCTTGAGGCATATTGTTATTATATTTATTTGAGCTCTTTCTGGTTTTAAAGCTTTATTTTTTACTTATTTTGTGTGCACATGTATGCATTCGGGTATATATGTCGGCATGTATGTGGAGGTCAGAGGACAACCTTCAGGAGTTGATTCTCCCTTTCCATGATATGGGTCTTGGGCACTGAGCTCAGATTGGCGGCAGGTTCTTTTATCTGCTGATCTATCTCATCCACCCTCTCTGATTTATTTATTTATTTATTTATTTATTTATTTATTTATTTATTTATTTATTTATTATGTATACAATATTCTTTCTGCTTGTATGCCTGAAGGCCAGAAGAGGGCACCAGGCCTCATCACCGATGGTTGTGAGCCACCATGTGGTTGCTGGAAATTGAACTCAGGACCTTTGGAAGAGCAGGCAATGCTCTTAACCACTGAGCCATCTCTCCAGCCCCCCTCTCTGATTTTTTAATGTCAGCACTCATAACTATAAACCTCCTTTTAGAACTGCTTTATCTGTCTCCAGAGTGTCTTTTCATTTACATTTGACTCTAGTAACTTTTGATTTTCCTCCTGACTTATCACTAAGGAGTGTATTGTTTAAAAGTCATCAGCAATCTCATCAACAGTCTTACCCAGCTGCAAACCTGTGAACTGCAGGAATGACAGACATGGAAAAGTATTCTCGTGGGTGCAGTAGTGGCACAAGTGTCTTGTGGGTAACAAAGTACTTTCTGATTGGTTTTAAGGTCCATTCCTCAGGACAAAACACATAATTGGTCCTGTCGATTCGGTCAAGGACCAATGGTTGGGGAGTGCAAAGACCCCAAAGATGAACCCACTGCTACTCGATTCTTCTAAATGGACACAGCATTAAACTGCCCTCTAAAATTGTATCTCTCTGTCCATAGCTTAATGCAGTTCTCACACTCACCATAGAAGTTTCTTTGTGCAGTGGATGGAGATTATCATAGAAGCTCACAACTGGTCACAGTGTGGAGAACAAGTGTCAGTGGAATGCTTAGCCAGAAATGAAGCCTCTATAAGACATCCTCCTGTCCAAGACTCAGAGTTCATCTAGAAGAGGGAGTGGAAAGATTGTGAGAATCAGAAAGTAGAGAGGACAGGAGAAAAATAGTGTCTTTTGGGCATCATTTATAAATTCATGGTAGCTGTGGTTGATTGCAAAGACCTACGTAAGCTCAAGCCAGTCAATATTCTAGCATGAAGTGGGAAGCAGTGTATGAACCCTGAATCTTAACTGAGGAGCTATGGATATCTGGTGGCTTCTGGGAGGAGGAGAGTCAGTTTTGTTTAAGGGTATGTCTTCTGGTAGATTGACCAAGTTCTAGTAGTTGGCCCCACACCCAGAAATATAGAGAGCATGAATTGTGGTCCACAAGCTTGAAAAGAAAGAGAACACAGTATTTTTGGAGGTAGAGAGGTGGAGGTGGTTCTGAGAAGAGTCGAGGAGAGGAATTGGGGTGAATATGATCAAAATTGTATGAAATTCTCAAGGAATTAAAATAAATGTTTAAAGATAAAAATTTTAAAAATGTAAAAAAATTTATAATTGAATGCTCATGTACCTGTGCACCTTTGTAGTTTTCCTCGCTATTGATTTCTAGTTTTATTTCACTATAAACTGAATTTCACTATAAACCCAGAATAGAATTTTAAAAATTAAATTTTAAAAAATAAGAAGTTAGAATTTTAAAAATTCTTTTGCATTTGTTAAGATTTGTTTTATGTGGTGAAAGGCAACTCATTTTAGAGAAGTTTCCATAGGCTTCTTAGAAGAATGTCCATTTCATAATTGATACCTGTTAAGTCCAGATGATGTATGGTACAATTTAGCTATAGAGTTTCTTTGTTGTTTTTAGTCTGTATGACCTATCTGGTGAGGAGAGTATGTCATTGAAGTTTCCTGTTTATTACTGTATTAGGTCCTATCTGTCTGTTTATAACCAGTAGTGTTTATTTCATGGAATTGGGAGTCTCAAGGTTTGGTGCATATGTATTTACAATCATTATATCTTCATTTATTGTCCCTTTTATTAATATTTAGTGGGTTTATGGCTTAAAACATACTTTATCAGATATAATAACTGTTATGTAAGCTAGCTTTAAGCTACCATTTGCTTGATGTATTGTTTACTGTTCATCTCTACATGTCTTTCCCAGTGAAGGTGTTCCTTTATTTGTGTGTATATATATGTATATGCTTGTGTGTGTACATGGGTGTGTGTGTGCGTGCGTGTGTGTGCGTGTGTGCGTGTGTGCATGCGTGCATGTGTGTGTGCATGTGTGTGTTCGTGCGTGTGTGTGTGTGTGTGCGTGTGTGTATGTGTGCATGCCTGCCTGCCTGTGCATAGAGGCTAGAGATTAATGTCAGGTGTCTCCCTCACTTACTTTTGTTCTCATCAAATCTGGAGTGCATTGATTTGGTTGCACTGGCTGACCAGCAAGTCCCAGTCACGGATCCTCATGTGTCTGTCTTCCCAGTTCTGGGATTACATTGCATCCTAAGGCCTCAAAATAAAGAAACAATATTAAAAGAGAAGAACATAAACTCATAAACAAACCTATGAGAATACATCAGACGACTCAACAGAAACTATTAAAGCCCGGAACACATATAATGATATTCTTCAAGCCCTGAAATAGCATATGTTACTGCACCTGACTTTTTACAGGGGTGCTGGGGATCAAACTCAGGTCCTCCCACTAGTGTGCCACATTCTTTACTGACTGAGCTGCCCCTCCCCCAGCCCCTCAAGTGTGTTTCTTAGAGACAACAATTAGTTGGATGTTGTTTTTAATCCAATCAACTTGTTTGCATCTTTTAATCAGAAAGTTAAGGCTGTTTAGAGAGAAGGTTATGACTTATAGAGATTTACTGATTCTTGTAATTTTTCTTTTCTTTTCTTTCTCTCTATTCATATTAAGGTTTGATGGTTCACTGAACTGGGAATAATTGATTCTTTTCAGTTCAATTTTGTAATTCTATTTTCATGAAATTTATCCCTTTGTCCACCCCTCATGATTGACACATTTCTCCTCTTCTTTGTGTAGAATTTGATTAAGTAACTTCTACAATGCTCGATTGGTGCTAATGAATAACTTTAGTTTTTGTTTGTCCTGAAATGCCTTTATTTCTCTGTCAATTTCAGAAGATAAATTTGCAGAGTCTAGTAATCTTGGTTGGCAATTATGTTCAGGACTTGAAGGATATCATTATATGCGTTCCTGGGTTTATTAGTTTCTGTTGAGTGGTCTAATGATACTCTGATAGGTTTATTTATGTTTATGGTCTTCTCTCAAAGCTTTTAATATTGTTTCTTCATTTGTGTTCTTAAAATTTTGAGGGGTGGATTCTGGAAAGGGTCTTCTCTGGTTGTGTCTCTTTGGGAGTCTTAAAAAATGGTTGTGTTTGGACGTCTTTTCTTTTCCTAGATCTGGGAAATTTTCTACCATAATTTTGCTGAATAGAGTTGTTTTTCCTTCCTTCCTTCCTTCCTTCCTTCCTTCCTTCCTTCCTTCCTTCCTTCCTTCCTTCCTTCTTTCCTTCCTTTCTCTTTTCTTTCTATCTCAGCTCCTTCTTTGTGCCCATGGATTCTTGGGTTTAGTTTTTTTTTTTCCATTTCCTAGAAGTTGTAGGCGCACTGATTTTGTCTGTTTATCGATGTCTGAGTCTAACATTTCTTTGACTTTTGTCTTCCATTTCTCATGCTCTTTCTACTTGGTCTAGTTTGTCAGCGCTATTTTTCACACCATATTCATCTATTGAGTTTTTAATTTCTAACATTTAAAAAATTTTTCTTCCCTCCTACAGACTGTTTCCTGACTGACTTTATCATCTCTGATACTCTGTTTTCTATGTATTTCTTCATTCATCTAACTGTTTTATCATTTTTGAAGTCATTGATCATGCACACAAATGATAAAATAGTGTAACAGCAACACCATCAAGCTAAAACAGTTACATAAAATATACTTGAAATTAATTAAAGATGATTGAGAAACCGTCAATGACCATAGAGTAGAAAATGACAATATGATATGAATTAAGCTATGAAGTTAAAAATTGATAAGGGTACAACTGTGGAATAGCAATAGTATAAAGAAATGAAGGAAGGTGGTATGGGAAAGGAAGAAAGAAAGGAGAACCTAGATGAAATGAAAGAAACATCAAGCAGAAGACAGAAAAAAGTTAGGAGATGAGAAAAAAATTAAAGGATTAAAAACATAAGTGCACATTAAATTAAAATGGAACTAAAATGGAAGGAGCAGCAAGGAGGAGACAGAAGGTTACGGAACAGAGAAAGAAATCAAGAGGAAAAAAAACACCCAACTTCACAATAATCTAAAAATGTATAAGCAAAATTAGATAAACATAAGGAGAATTTAAAATGTTTAAACTGCTTTTAAAAGTAAAAATAATAGCAGGAGTTTAGTAGTAAGAGGGAACAAAAGAACTCAATGAACAAAAGAAAAAAAAAACCACCCAAATGATGCAGGGTCGTGCATCTAGTGGTGGAGTCCGCCAGGTGCAAGGTAGGCCAGGGTCCTTCCTGTGCCACAGGGGCTGCTTCTGACCTCCGTCAGGCTTGTAGACTGTTCTCACTGACTCCGGAGCCTCCCTAATTTGTACACTTTGGAATGACATGCCAAAGAGTACATCCTGAATGTCCTGGGGTATGGAAGAGACAGTTGGAACACCGAGATATGTTCCTGGAGGACTGTCATAGTGCTTTCTAATTTGGCTCAGTAATAAAAAAAACAAAAACAATACATTACATACAGTATGAAATGCACACTATGAATGCAATATAGGCAGTGAATGGCACATTGTTGGAAAAAAAATGAACCCGTATTAAAAATATCTCCTTGATAACACATGCATGATTACATTTATACAGGACATTGAAACTGAGGGGCAAGTTCTTTTAAAAGATACCTTTAGTTTTAAACATCCTATTTTCCAAGTCAAATAAGAACAAATAAATAATTACACACAAAAACCTGGGTTTCAGCTATGAAAGTCCATAGCTCAAGAGATGGTGAAGGGCAGCAACCACCTGAGGAAAATGAAATGGAACTAAGGACAAGCTGGTAGATATACAGTTGAAACCAGAGCTAGGCAGAGGACTTTGCAGGATGACTTAAGACATGATCAGGACACATAAAAGGTATATAAACATAGGCTACAATTATATACATTACTTGGATCCCCTGTTAAAGTAAAACCAGTTTAAAAAATATTCCTAAATGAAAAACAGAAAAAAGATACGAAAAACAGAAAAAAAAATTCCTAAATGTTTCAGATAACTTTTGTTATCCTAGAATCAGAAGCAACCATTCAAATGAGGTGATGAGCTATGAAAGTAAAACGACCTTTATTGAAGAACACGCAAACAATGTATACTATGTACAGGCGGCACATGGTGCCAATCGCATTTGCAGGTGTAGTGGTGGTCTACTTGAGTTATGCCTTTGCCACAGCCTTGGACAAATTTTGAATCAGTGTACAATTCAGCTGTGCCAGAGTGCTGATCTTGGCATGCTTGGCTGTTGCATACTTATTCTTGACAGTCATGTGCTTTGTAAGGCCGCGGTTCACTGTGACGATATTCTTTTTACATTCGGACTGCATTCTCTCATTGCCTCTGTTATACACAGTACTGCTAAAATGCTGTTTTGTGCTTTGCTTCACCTTATACGTAGCAGCTTTCCTAGGGGAGTATGCTTCAAATTCTGACACAGCTGGATGAGACCAAGGTGCCACTTCCTCTATCTTTCTTCTGTCTTGTGACTCTGGCAAAAATCATGTCTCTTTGCTGTTTTAATTTATACATCCAGTAATAAAGTTGAATAAAATTTTATTAATGGAAAGCTTTCCCAATTTTCCCATTTTGACTGTTTAATGTTTTCTTTTGCTGTATAGAAACTTCATGTTGCTAATAAACATCTTTGCCTTCAAAAAAAAAAACAAAACAAACAACAACAACAACAAAAAAATACCTGTGCTAGAAGAGGCTACAGGAATACTTGCTGGATGTGAGTTCTAGAATTCTTGATCCTGTAAGTGATCCTGTAAGTGAAAAACTGTCCAGCAGAGAGATAGCTGTGCTTTATTACCCAATGAAGCCAAGATGTTTTGTAGGTCACCATGGTGATCCTGCTTCATGGTGACTGATGGTCATGTCTCACTGAGAGGAAACAACTCTGACACAACATTTGCTTGGGCATAATGCTGTATCCCCTGTTTTTATTCGGGTATCCAATTGTCAGGTGTTGGAGCTCTCCTTGATCCGGATAGATAAATCTTCATTAGTACAGATCAAGCATGTTAGTTACAGTTTTCCTGTCAATCAATGGTTTAGGAAGAAGCATGCAACAGTATTCTTGGCCAGTGAGACAGAGGCAAAGTCTGTTTGTTGGGACAAGTGCTTCTGGGAATTTCCTTAAAGGGAAACAAGAGAAGGAGGCTCTCTCTGGGTCCTTCTGCATTGTGGTATGAGGCTAGGATGGCTGTTGCTGCTCTGCCCATCTTACTACCATAGAGGCAAAGGGCAGCATGCTCAGACTGGCAGAGCTGAAAGGCCGATGGGAAGAACCTGGGTCCTGCAGGATGTGACTGAGCCTCTGGATTTTGTGGAGTGTGCCCCAGTTCAAAGCCTCATGTTATGTTAGACAGTACCCTTGTCGTTTTAAACTGATGGAGGTCAGGGTGTTCCGTAGGTCCTAACGACAGCACTTTGTTGCAGTACTTCCTGGGAACCCATCTTCACTTGTCTACCTGTCTGCTTCTCTGACACGGTCAGTTTCTGGCTTTTGGAGTTTTCTCAGTTGACATCACTTGTCTATGAGAAGGAGCTAGGATCCATTTTAAGGATGGGGAGGCCTTCAGAACTACTCTATTGCCTAAAGTCTTTTGCTTTTTAGTCCTCTAGTTGGAAAAACAAGAAGATATCTACCATATGTTTCTGAATTTCTTTTCTTCCCCAGTCTTCACATCTCTATGTATCTCAAACATATTTCAAAAATGATAATTTTATGAGCAACAAAGTTATACATAATACATTTTATGTTCTTATATGCACCAAGTGATCTTAGGTCTTTAAAGGATGCTAAAAAACAAAAACAGATAGTGCTCAATCTGTAAATTAATTTGGGAATATAACTCTTTTTTTCAAAAGTGGGTTGCCTGAATTCAAAGTGCTTCCCCCCCCGCCAGAAACAATGATAATTGGGTTCAAAGTGTGGCCCACAAAAGCATACATAATCTACAAAGGGCTACACCCTTGCTCTTTAGTAACCATACTAACAAAGTTAGTGCTTGGCTGTGTATGCTCTGACCAGACTATAGTTTGGTCTTTATGTTATCTCAGCAGTTTTATTCTCAGAAGAGCTTCATGTCAAAGGGAACCGGAGCTCAGATATGTTGGGTAATTTGCCCAAGGGCACACAGTATATGCATAGTAAAACCAGGACCCTGGGGTCTTCCTGGCCTCCGAGGTGGTTGTTTTTACACTCACCCTGCCCACCTGATGGGTCTCAATTACCATCTTCATTAAGGTTTCTATGGAAAAATGCGTTCTAAATTCTGTTTGCTATGCCAAGAGCCCGTCTCTCATCCCTGGCAACTGAAAGTCCCTTTGCCCTTCCAATTCTCTGTGTTCTTCTCAGTAGATTTTGGGAAGAGAGAGTATGAAAGATAAGGAAACAGAGCGTGTGTGAGAGAGAAAGAAACAGAGACAGACACACAGACACAGAGATAGCGAGAACATGAGAGAGAGAGAGAGAGAGAGAGAGAGAGAGAACACAAGGTAGCATTTTGTCATGAACCCCAAACTGTTATTCCTAGACAGCTTGTACCCAGCCCTGGCTTTTGCACACCCACCCTGCCCCACACACTCTTGGGTGTGGTTCTGAAGGTGATGCACACCCTCCTGATTCTATTTCTGCTTCTTTACCACCTGTTTACAATCCAACCATTGAAACAGATTCTAGAAAAGGACTCCCCAGTTTTTCAAATCCCATCTCAGACTAGAAGTTGACTTTGTCAACACTCAGTAAAATGTGGCTTTAAAACAAACAGTGAGATTTCTGAGAGCCCCTCCTTCCTCCCATTTGACAGCTAACTAGCAAAGGCCATTGGAGACTTCTTTACGCCTCATCTCAGCCCCCACTCAGCCCTTCCCTCTGCCTCTAGACTGGACATTCTTTCCCCACCAGGTTACTCCCTTGCTCTTCTGGAAATGCTGATGGCTTGTAAAAGCTGTCAAGTTGCTCAGTGCCTCCCGCTGGCCTTCATCACACCAATGTGCAGTCACAGTTTCTTATTGAAAAGGAACTTCTAGTCCAGGTTTTGTAGTTTCCTTTGATAGAATTTTCACTCCCTCGCAAGCAAGCCCTAATTCCTCCTCCTGCCTGGAAACTCTCTTCCTATGCATCCTTTACTGCTAGGGGAAGATCTTGAACAATTTTTCCTGCCTTTGGTTATGATTAATATTACATTGAGGTCCCATCAATGTAGTTCTAATTACACAGAGTTGGTGAAGTAGTTTGGATCTGGTCCTTTGCTTCTTTTCCTTTTATTTCTTAGATTTCACCCCCAATTTCACTACTTTTCACTCTGTTCTCAAAGAGCAAAAGAAGGCAGGGTGCTAGGAGGTTTGCTAGTGAAACTCTTGAGCCCAGGAATGTGCTGGTTGCTGATTGGCCAAGAGGAGAAACTTCTATTCTCTGTTGACTCTCATTCTATCATGTTCACAGATAATTGAGAATTGGCTTTATAAAGCAGAAATAGCATGAAAAACAAAATAGGAAGATGTTATCAACATAATCGACACCGACAATATATACAACCTAATGAACGCTTAGCTGAGAAATTACTCAGGACTTTTAGGAACGAATGATTTAAAGTTATTGCAAAAACAAGTAAAAAGTGTTCCCTTCGGGAGCTGAGCATCCATGGTCTCCACAGACCTTTACTGCCATTAGTTGATTAATTAATTCATTAACACTCGTAGAGTACAGAGTATTGACTCCATATGGCACTGAGCAGGCAGTTGGATTTCTTTAGAAAATTTCTTGTAGACGAAGGCACAGATATAGTAAATAATTAAGCTCAGAGCTGCCTGGTTGTGATCTTTTATTGATCAAGGCAGATATTTGAGAGCAGGAAGGCTTCGGGCACTCTTTCCAACCTGACTCTATTTGCCCGGTGATGACATGTTACCGTGAGATGCTTGTTCTTATTATAAAGCCTTTAAGGACCCAAACAAGCCGGCAACATGTTTACAGCCAGAGTTACTCCTGTCCAAGGTTAATCAGCCCCGCCGTGAAGACTGAGTGTTTTCTGGTGGGTCCCCAAGAGGTCATGCAAGTGAGATGACAAGTTTGCTGCCTGCTTCCTTCTCAGTCCTGGTTTCATTAAGCTGGGGCTTAATGCTTTTTTCCCCCTAATAAAGCTATTAGGCCAATGACTTATGATCGTGCGGCTCGGTGAGGCCTCCAGGGAGTGAAGGTAGGGGCCAAGCAGAAGTGCTCGGGCATGGATCAATGACAGAGACAGTGGTTGGAGCCTTTTTGCCTGGTGGGATTTTTGTTATTTCCATCCAAGGGCACCAAATTGGTTGCCCCCAGCTCTGGACTCTCTCTGCTCAGCACTTCACTGCTTCACTAAAGTTCTTACACTCTGGACCTTCAGTGGGAGGCAATGGTGCGAGGGAGGATGGGCAGCTATCTCCTGGGCTAAACCTCCTCAGTATCCTGCTCCAGTTCACTTGGCTCCTCAGACGCTGCCCTTCCTCTTCTCAGCGAAGCTTCTTGAAGGAATGAGTCCTGCTCACATTTCCATGGTTCCACTCTTCTCCTCCCCCCACCCCATTCCCCCTCCTTCTCGATACTGAAGAGCAGTCCAAATACTCTGCCCTGCGGGAAGACGAAGGTCTTCTATCTATGGTCCAGGAAGGTGAGCGTCTAAACAGGCTAAGCTCCCACAAAGCTAGTTCATGTATTAGGATGGAAACCTAGTGCCATTGTCCTTGGCTTCTCATCAGCCTTCATTGTCCGCTATGCTCAGAGAGTCCAGTTTCAACCCCTGCTTATTCAGTCCCAGACCAGCTGGCCTTGGTGGGCTCCCAATAAATCAGTTCCACTGTCACAGTGGGTGGGTGCATCCCTCGTGGTCCTGATTTCCTTGCTCATGTTCTCCCTCCTTCTGCTCCTCATTTGGACCTTAACAGCTCAGACCGTTGCTCCAAATTGAGACTCTGTCTCTATCTCGATCCATCGCCAGATGAAGGTTCTAAGGTGATATGCAAGATATTCATCAGTATAGGATAGGGTCATTTCAGGTTCCCTCTCCTTAGTTGCCCAAGGTACCAGCTGGGGACATCTCCCTGGACACCTGCGAATCCCTCTAGAGTCAAGTTTCTTGCCAACCCTAAGATGGCTCCCTTAGATAGGACATATACTTCGCTGCTCCCATATCCTCCCTTCCTATATCCCAACCATCCCAATCCCCCGAGCTCCTCCCATCCTCCCCTTCTCATGTTTCTCATCCCATTTCCCCTTTGCCCCATGCTACCTCACCCACAAGTTCCCAGTTTTTGCCCGGCAATCTTGTCTACTTCCCCTCTCCAGGCAGATGACTATACGATTTTCTTTGGGTTCACTTTCTTATTAAACTTCTCTAGGATCACAAATTATATGCTCAATGTCTTTTATTTATGGCTAGAAACCGATTATGAGTGAGTACATCCCATGTTCCTCTTTTTGGGTCTGGGATACCTCACTCAGGATAGTGTTTTCTATTTCCATCCATTTGCATGCAAAATTCGAGAAGTCATTGTTTTTTACCTCTGAGTAGTACTCTAATATGTATATATTCCACACTTTCTTCATCCATTCCTCCATTGAAGGGCATCTAGGTTGTTTCCAGGTTTTGGCTATTACAAACAATGCTGCTATGAACAAAGTTGAACAGATACTTTTGTCATTTGATGGGGCATCTCTTGGGTATATTCCCAATAGTGGTATTACTGGATCTTGGGGTAGGTTGATCCCAAATTTCCTGAGAAATCGCCACACTGATTTCCAAAGTGGTTGCACAAGTTTGCATTCCCACCAGCAATGAATGAGTGTGCCTCTTTCTCCACAACCTCTCCAGCAAAGGCTATCATTGGTGTTTTTGATTTTAGCCATTCTGACAGGTGTAAGATGATATCTCAAAGTTGTTTTAATTTGCATTTCCCTTATCGCTAAGGAGGTTGAGCATGACCGTAAGTGTCTTTTGGCCATTTGAATTTCTTCTGTTGAGAATTCTCTGTTCAGATCAGTGCCCCATTTTTTTTTATTGGGTTCATTAGCATTTTAAAGTCTAGTTTCTTGAGTTCTTTATATATTTTGGAGATCAGACCTTTGTCTGTTGCAGGGTTGGTGAAGATCTTCTCCCAGTCAGTGGGTTACCTTTTTGTCTTAGTGACAGTGTCCTTTGCTTTACAGAAGCTACTCAGTTTCAGGAGGTCCCATTTATTCAATGTTGTCCTTAATGTCTGTGCTGCTGGGGATAAACGTAGGAAGTGATCTCCTGTACCCATATGTTGTAGAGTACTTCCCACTTTTTCTTCTATCAGGTTCAGTGTGTTCAGACTAATATTGAGGTCTTTAATCCATTTGGACTTGAGTTTTGTGCATGGTGATAGATATGGATCTATTTTCATTCTTCTACATGTTGACAACCAGTTCTGCCAGCACCATTTGTTGAAGATGCTCTCTTTTTTCCATTGAATACTTTTAGCTCCTTTATCAAAAATTAGGTGTTCATAAGTTTGTGGGTTAAAATCAGGGTCTTCTACTCGGTTCCACTGATCGACTTCTCTGTTTTTATGCCAATACCAAGCTGTTTTCAACACTGAGGCTCTGTAATAGAGTTTGAGGTCCGGGATGGTAATGCCTCCAGATGATCCTTTATTATATAAGATTGTTTTGGCTATCCTGGGTTTTTTGTTTCTCCATATAAAGTTGATTATTGTCCTCTCAAGATCTGTGAAGAATTAACCCATTATTCTTATCTATGTTAGCCACATAGCTCAGTACCTTTTTCAGCAGGGTAGGTCACATCTTCCTTCTCTGTGTCTGGGCAGGACTGGGGAGGAATGGACTTACTCCTTCCCAGAATTCTCCTGTTCTCATAGTCCTGTCTCTACTTCCTGTTTGGTTGTCCTGCCTATACTTCCTGCCTGGCTACTGGCCAATCGACTTTTATTTAAAACATAATTGACAGAATACAGAATTGTCCCACATCAAATAACATCCTTCTTCTTCTTCTCCTTCTTCTTTTCTTTCTCTCCCCGCTTTTCTGTCTCTCATTAAACTTGAGTTCCTCCAACTTGTTTCCCAAGGGCTTGTATAGCAGGTAAGTGCTATCATAACTGGTGGAAAGCATCTTCATTTCCAGGTTTTTATTTTGCCCTCCATCATTTCTTCTGTTCTGACCACACTTCATAATTTGGCAGCTTAATACAGGCTCCTGGTAAGTACCAGTTTGTTACTGAGAATCAAACATCTATCACCTCCTCCAGGTAGTCTTCCAGGCTGGTCCCCTGATGCCTAGTCAAACCAGCCACCCTTCTTTGCTCCCACAGATCTCTACTCTTTATTCAGTGGCCTTCTTTCTCTCAGGCTTTCTAATTGCATTTCAGCAGGCTATGTATCTCCTGTTAGACTGTGAAGCTGTACAGAGAAGAAACTGTCTTTTATCTCTGACTCTCTGGGGGCTTGGCTCACTGCCACTGTGTCTTGATAGAACATCATTGAGTCCCCACCTTTGCGAGAGATGCAGCCTGGGCAGGTAGTGTCAGTTGCCTGCGGTAGGCATAGTTTGCCTCCTCCGGCAGCTCTGTGTGCCTCTGGATGTCTACTCTAAAAGTGTGGGACTGGGGTTTGATCTCATTCTGCCTGTTTCATTTTGGCCCCAGAGAGCTGGTCCTGGCATGTGCTAATTGGATGATGGCATTGAGTCCAGCTGGTTTTGTAAATGTGGGCACAGGCACTGAGCAGAGCACAGTTCAAACAGAATCGTCTTGGAAATCCTTTGATTCTCTCAGCTAAGCTGTCTGACCCTGCCCTTCTGGGAACTTGGCATCACTCTCTTATGCTATTATTGATGAGACCCCGCCTTAGAGACCCACTCCACAGTGGAGACTGCAGTAACTCTGCTACTGTACACCCAGGCTGCGTAACCCCCAAAGACCTTCCTCTGTCAATCTTCACAGTGGACATCATGTAGATTAGTCACGTGTTCTTTCAAGTGCTCCAGACACAAGCATTTCTGATGGAGTCTGATTTAGGTCAGAACATTAGGTGTGTAGCTGGAAATGCGGCAAAATCCAAGGGAGAGAGCTGGAGCTTGGGGAGCATTGTCTCCTTAGGTGATCTGGGTACCCGGAGGAAGAACGGTCTGGCTTGTTGAAATTCAGAAAGGTTTCTTCTGGGCAGAGCAGAGCTCTGCTTCTTCCCCACCTTCCTCCTTGCCTTGGCCGATTCTTTCATTTCCCATGGACTGGGGTGGACTAGCCAGAGGTGCAGAAGGCCGGCTGAGAAAAATCTGAGCTCTACAGTGTAGCTTTTCATCTATGGGTTCCTATGTTGACCCTGTGTGGATTCAGGTCTACACCATTCTGCTTGTCAAAGGGACATCTTTCTCCCTGTGGTTTTGATTTAGTTCATTCCATGAGGCAAGGCCACCAATATGGAAGCCTTATTGTGTTACCCTTTCCTTTTCTGCACCAAAGTCTCCCCTCCACTAGTGTTCCTCCTTAAGCTCCAGGCATACTTGTTCCCTTCTCAACATACTCCAGCCCTGGATGCAGAGCCAAGCCCAACAGACTGTGTTGCTCCAGTTCTCAGAATCAGGCTGGCTTGGGTGGGTCCCCTGGCTCCTATACTGGGTCCCCACTTCTTTACTGAGTGACCTTGAAGGCTGATTGATTAGCTGTGCTGAGCTTCAGTTTCCTTGCTAAGAAGTGAGCATTGCCACAGCATGAGCCCCGTGGGGGTTATCATGAGAATTCAATAGGGTCCTGCTTGTTAGGGCTGTCTGCAAGGACTGACTTAGGGGGACACAGGGCTTGAACCCTTTATTCTCTGTCCCTTGTGCCCAGTACAGGGTCTCTGTACAATAGATATTCTATTGACATTGGTGGGAAAAGAGGCAGAATCAGTGGAGATACATTTACACCTATGAGACCTGCTAAAACGGCCAGGCAGGGGGCAGTAAGAGAGGGACATTCATGTCTCATCCTACCGGGCTTCTTTATTTTCTTAAGGCTGGAGAGTTGGTCACTTAACCTAGAACTTGGTACACACAGATGCAAAGAAAGGATGTAAAACCTGCAGTAGATCCATGGAGAAGCCTTGGCTTTGGAGGCAGAAATGAGATGAAAACTCAGCTCTGACAACTCGCCGGTGTTTGAGCAAGCCTTGTCTCCTAGGGCTCCCATTTCCTCAAATGAAATATGAAGGGGGTGGCAGTTGTCCCATGTGGCACTCATGCCTACTTGACTGAGTCAAGAGTAAAAACGAACGTAGCCTGTAGAAGATGTGGGAGGAGTGGGCGCTCCAGCTGCGGCTGTGAACAATGGAACGCTGGATAGAATCAAGTTGTGGAAGTCCGCTGTCGCTGTCCTCAGCTGGCTTGAGATCAGCACTCTCCACTGATGCACTGGTACAGGGGTGCGCCTGACGCGAGCCCTCCAGTGGAGACTGCATCTGATGCACTGGTACAGGGGTGCGCCTGACGCGAGCCCTCCAGTGGGGACTCTGCATTCCGATCCCGGCTTCATCCCTCTCTTGCTCTCCCAGCTCCAGTTTCTTTCTGAAATGAAGACGATTCTACCTAGTGCGTGAAGTTACTTAGTATGGGCAAACATGCCACAGACACCTTGTCTCTGGCACATGACAAGTGCCTGCTTGATGGTAGCTTTATGACAACCCTCGTTGGATTGAAGAAAGGAGGACCTGTGCTACAGACTCACCTTACGCTGGAAAGCTCACTAGGGAGCAGAATTCGGTCTTAGATTCTTGAGGAATTATCATGTTTTGCTCTTGTTTTATAGCTGTCTCTCCACAATGTGATGGCGACCTCTAGGTGGGTCAAGCTGGGAGGAAAGCCAATGACCCCTAAGCCCCAGATACCATAGAGACCCTCTCTAGTCTGGAGCAGCATGCTGTTTGCACTTGCCCTGTTAGAGATGCTCTGTGCATTCTTCCCAGACAGCTGGTGCCTTCCTTCACTAGTCCTTGGAATTCCTGCCAGCTAAGGCTTCCAACCCAAGAATGGGAAGTCCACCTCAGGTTATCTGAGGGCAGAGACCATGTGGACCCAGGCCTCTGTGCAACCCAGCTCCTCCAGGAGAGCCCATCCCTACCCCAGGGAGACTGCCGGGCTTCGTTCATATTCATCGTCACTTGGAGCTGCACCTTTTCTCCAGGCTGTGCAGCGATGTGCATCACCATGGAAACACTAGAGGTGAAATCACTCAAGTGTTGGCAAGCGGAGTTTCTCTCTGGAGCTTGGAAAAAATGGAGAGCGGGCTCGCGGTGTCACAGAGAGGAAAGATGCCCTTAAAACAACCCGAGCACTCTCTATTCCATTTGGGGACTTCCCCTTTAAATAAAAGCTGAACAATAAAGGGAAAAAGAAATGTTTTCTGTCTCTGGATCCGCTACCCCAGAGAGCCCTCTTGGAACGGACATGCTGATCCTTTTGGCTTTCCTAACCTGCTGCCCCTTGTAGACTGGATAACACGTTCTGCCTGGAGTTGCTATTTTAAAGTAATGAAGCTGGAGCCCACAAGTGTGATGTTTTGTGCCTGTTGGCCAATTTCTGGTTCCTTGTCTAGTTTGGGAGCCTAGAAGATATTTGCTAAATAAGTATTTGACAGGCTGCTGGTGGCTGAGGTCAATGAGGACGTGTTCACACGCCCAGGGGGTCTTGGGATAAGCTGTCCCAGTACCTGCTCACGGGCAGCTTGCCTTCAGACTTCTGGGGGCATGCTGCAGCTTCTGGAAGTGGTTTGGCAGCTTTGTCTTTGGGCAGGCATGAGGACGAGGAGCAGGGTATGACAAGCAGGTGTGGGTGCTGGGTGGTGGGAAACTTGAGCTGGTTAGGGGACCCAAACAGGTCCACGGCTTAGGGACAGCCATCAGTGGAGATCACCGGATAATTCTACACTATTCTTTCTGGCTCGGTTTTATTCCACTGGGGAGAAAGAGGCACTGGTAGCACTTCTCCGTTTTAATCAGAAGAGTTTGGAATACATTGTGAAAAAGCCTCTCCTCCCCTCCCTTTCCCTCTCCCTTCCATTCCCATTCTATCTGTCTCCCCCTACCCCACACCTTCCCATGTTCATTGAGAGCTTGTCATGCCTCCGGCATTATTATGTAGGGCTAAGTTATAGCCTTCCTGGAAATAGCCACTGGTCATGAAGTTAGAGTGAATATATCACAGACAAAGACACTTCTTTACAGCTCCAGTTTTTCTATTTTTATCAGGGACTCTGGAAGTCAAGGTTATTAGCATATACAGTCAGACAGATGGACAGGCCAATTGAGCCTGAAAATTAAGGCATGAAGGTTTCACTTTTTCCAGCCCCTTAAAATATCACTTGATTTATTTTATTCTGTGCTGTTAAGGACGGGCTTCCACGTCTCAGAACCTTAGTTTCTCTGCCTTAAGCTTTAGGCAGAACAGGGAGGAGAGCCTCAGTGGTTCTCACACAGAAGGGCTGAGGTTTGGGAATGTTGGAAGGTAAGCTCAAGTAAGGTATTTTGCCTAAACTATGTGTAGTCGTTGATGTGAGCATCTCACATGGTACAGGCAACTCTATAGGATGGGGTTTGGAGGCTGGAGGGAATTCAGCTCTAGGAGACTGGTAGGAGGAGAAGAGATTCTGCAGAGAGGCCCAGGATGTCCACAGAGTTAGGGCACATAGCGTGAGTCCCATTGTCAAACACCGGAACAATATTGCCAGAATTACAATGACGAAACATATAAAGGAACCAACAAGGAGGATGTCCAAGGATTCAAGGTGATGACCAATCTTTCGGGTTTCTAGAAAACCATCAAAGTGGGGAGGCCATTAAATGAGGACTACTGATCCACAGCTTTGGGGAAGAACTGGTTTGTGGGAGCCCTTGGTCATGCCCCCTTTCCACTGGTTTGTAAATCCTCTGAAGAGTTATTGTTTCAGCAAAGAAAGGCTTGCTTTCTTGCCTAAGGCCCCAGGGACAGGAGTGCAAAGATGGAAGAGGACCGAAAACGGTGTTGCAAACAGCACCTTTGCTATGCAACCTGACTCCTCTCTGTTGCCAGCAGAGGCTGAAGTTCAATCAAACTGTTTTTTCCTGGGATACACACCTGACTTCATTTCCTCAGTCTTCTCCTTGCACTCAGACGGTAATCACACGACTCAGTTCCAGCCAATGGAAGATGAGCAGCAGAGACGCACTTCCAGGACTAGCAGAAAACATCCCAAAGACAGTTCTCTGGGACCCTTTCTTTCCTGGTGGCTGGTGCAGACCAGCACAGTGGCCTGCCATGTGTTGAAGGCAGTAGAAGCATGGTTTAGAAACAATCTAGGTTTCTAATCACTGCCCAAAAGACACTGGCTTGCCAGCAAGGACCACTCATTCTTTAGGGCTTTCCACAAAGCAGAAACAAGGGCATGTCAGGTCTAAGTTGTCCTACATGTTTGGGTTCTTACCATAGTGTGGCTTCCAAAACTGGGACTTCTGGATCACACCAGTGTTAGCTCAGATCTCACTTTCTCCACACATTGGTGCTGGGATGATCAGCACATTGCTCTCTGACCTTCAAACTCCTCATCTGTATAATGGAGATGGAGATACTCCCAAGGACTGAGTGTTCCATGAGATTCAGTGCCTGAAGCATAGCCATAGTTAGGCTTCTACTCAGAAGTAACTCCGATTTCTGTAGTGTTTAATGTTGTGATTTGAGCCCTTCAACTAAGCTGGTCAGTGGCTCTGAATATATTGTAGTTGGTTTAGATCCAATGACACTTGGGTCTGAGCAGAGTTACAGAGCTGATGTCTAACTGTGTCCACACAGGGACACTTGCTTTTTTTGATGTGAATATTAATGTCCTTTTATCTTGGTTAGCTGGCCCATTACATAACTAGTCAGGCAACTGGATCTTCAGGTCACCAGAACATTAGGCCAATTCACACAGATTTATTTAACACACCAGTCTTTGCCCTAGACCTTGGTGTCTCGGGCCACCTCCAACGGCATTGCCAGATCAGCAGTGATGTGGAAAACTTGATGAATTCCAAGGGGCTTAAATTTTTTTTCATACAATGCATTTTGATCATACTTTTCCCTCCCCCAACTTCTCCCACATCCTTCCCATCTCAATGCTATATTCATTCTCCCAAAACAAAATTAATATAAAAATTCAAGAGACAAAACAAATACAAAACCCCAATAAAAACAATTAAAAATTTCACAAAAATAAAAAACAAACAAGCTAAAAACCAATAAGACAAAATTGCCCAGACAAAGCAAAATGAAATAAAAAGTTCACAGAATTGCCACTGAACCCATTGTGTGTTGGCCAGCTACTCCTGGTACTTGGCCTGCCCTGTAGTGTGGTTGATATCCCCAGTAACACTTGATTGGAGAAAACGAATTTTTCCCCAAGGGGCTTTTTCATGAAACATTCTTAGCTTCCCTTGGGTCATGAGTCACATGGTGAATTTGATGAAAGTTCAATATTTTCCTTCTGGAGAAAGTTCCATGTAATCCTGATGGTGTTTGCATATTCCCTGAGAGGTCTCTGTGGTAGTCAGCTGTTCTTGACTTCTACAAAGTATCTGGCATAAAGAGCTAAAAGGAAGAGTCCGTCTGTGGTTAGCTATTCCATTGTTTTATGCCTGCATCAGGACAGCAATGCAGAAGAGCATGGTAGAGGTTGCATTCCCAGGGATACCCCCTGTGAGCTTCCCTTTCTGTTGGCTTGAAACAGGTCAGCACAGCAGCCTTGTGAGCTCCATGTTGGAAGTAGACATAGAGCATATTCTTTAAAGACATGCTCAGCGGCCTACTTTTATCTCCCAATAGCTCGTGCAACATAAACTCATGAGCGATGGACCAAATGATGGAATTAGTGATTTCTTCATCCAATACCACCACCAGCTGAGGATCATATCTTCCACACACGGGTCTCTAGAGGGAAGACTCTTCAAATCCCAATCCTATCAGTCTCTAAGGAGTGTGAGGCCCTGACTGATAAAATTGGTTTGGAAAACTGCCTGGCATTCTTGAGGAGATGCAGTCTCTTCCTGGGGAGGGAGCTCCAGGCAGCATCCCCTCCTGGGCCATGGCTAAGTGAGAAAAATCCAAGCACTTTTCTCATCAAGCTCAAATCAACTGTGTGAAACCTCAGAGGGACCTTGTCTATGCCTTCCTAGTCATCTCTATCTGAACAGTCCTACAGGTTCGGAACGTTAATCAGTGTCATCGTGAGTCTGCTGATGTTACGAAGAACTTAATTGGTTCTTTGGAGGAAAATGAGTCACCACCAGGAGAATAAGCTTCAGAGCAGGAACACACAAGGGGGAGAGGGAAATGAAACTGCATGCAGAAAAGATCAAGTGTACCCTTAACGCTTCTCCTAGGCTGCAGTCCCAGAAGAGCCCACTTTTGCTGATGGGGCTTGAAGAGATGTTCAGAACCAGGGAGACAAAGGCTATTGCCTCTCCGCTTTGTTTCTCTCTCTCTCCTTTGCTGCACGTGGCACCGTATACTGCGGAGGGGGAAGAGGACAGACCATCCGCCTGACTGTCAGAGTTGATCACTGCTGACCTTATCAAAACACAGAATCAATACACTCTCCTCCCAGCAGCCCAGAAAAATCATAAGGAGTTTGAACTGAAGCAATTTGAAGTGCAGAATCGCATGAATCAGGAGACAAGCCAGTCAACTCTTGGGTCTCCGAATCCTTCCATGCCCTTCCCAAGAGTCGGGCAAGACCAATAACATCACTTAGAATTCTGTTTAGGGATGGAGAGACATCCAGAGAAGCCTTTGATAATCAAGCCCATGTCCTAGCTGACTGGATGGTATTCTATGCTCAAGGCACCAGGCTGCTTTGAAGGAGACTTGAAGGAGCCTGGGATAGTGGTCTCCACCCTCCCCAGGACTTCTCAGTAGAGCCTCTCCAGGCCTTTCACATTTGGAAAAGCCAAGCTGTCATGTTCCTCTCATTTCTTTGTTTTTGTTTTTTTTTTTTTTTAATCTTTCCCCCAGATTTGCTTTCTCTTTTCCTTTTGATTTTTCACTCTGCTCCTCCTCCTCTTCTTCCTTTTCTTCTTTGTTTTTTTTTTTTTTTTTTTGGTCCTCAGAAGAGACAAGACTTGAAAGAAGGTTTGATATAGATGCATATGCCTGATATCCTAGCTCTTGAAAGGGCTTGGGCAGGATGGTCTGGAGTTCGAGGCAGGATGGCTTACACAGTGAGGGCTTTGCCTCAAAAAACTGGTCAAGACAAACAAGCAAAGTTCCCAGAAGACCGGGAGAAAGGAATGGAGGAGGAACTGACTGTGGATGGAATGAGGGTTAGATGGGACCACCTTCGTGGAGAAGGCCAACCTCTGTGGAGAAGACAGAATCATACTGTGTGGTGGTTTGGGGTTGGGAAGAGAGCCCATTCACTCCAGAACATCAGACTGATTCCTTATGCCAGTGGGAACTGAATTCCCTTTGACCATATCTTCCATCTCTTCTCTGGCCTTCTTAGCCCCTGTCAGGACAAACCATGCTCTTGAGAACTGTGGTTCATCTACATCTTAGCATTCCTACAATTGCAGAAACCGCAGGAGCATGAGCCAGTGTGGTTCAGGGGCCGAGGACTGCCAGAATCACTGGGAATACTGTCCTGTCTAGCCAATAGTTTTCCTCATTCAGTAGTGGGTTTCTGTAGATTGACTTTCTTTTCCACCACCAGTCCTAAATAATAACATGGAGCCTTTTTATTAATTATGAAAGCTTGGCCTTTAGCTTAGGTTTGTCTCCACTAGAGTGCTTATAACTTAAATTAATCCATTCATAGTACTCTATATTCTGACATGGAGCATTGCCTCTCTTTTATCTTGCACCCCCTGTTTCTTCTCCATCTGACTTGAGACTTCTTCCCAGAGTCCTCTCTGTCCCTGGAAATCACACCTAATGTCTTACTAGCTCAGCTTTTTTTATTATACCAGCCACAACAATACATTTTCACACAGTGTACAAATATCCCGCAATAGGAAGGAATTGACCTCACAGCCCAACTTAGGAGTTTGCACAGAGTGGAGTCAGAGACAAAAATTCCAGAGGGTCTCAGTGCTTACTAGGAAGGCAAGTCTAACCTCACGAGCTGACTAAAACAATACTTTATTTATATTTATTTCTTTATTGTGTGTGTGTGTATGGGTACATGTGTGCCATGCCATATATGTGAGGTCAAAAGGCAATCTAGCTCTCTCCTTATGCAACCTGAGTCCTGATACTTAACTCAGGTGGTGAGGCTTGGCAGCAGGCACCCTTACCTCTGGGGGCATGTCAGCTGGCTTTACCATGGCCATTCACCCAGGAGCATTGTAGCCAACCCCTCTGTGACTCTAAGATTTGTTGTAGAGCAAGAACATGGGCAACAGAGCCCATGGTCTCTTTCGGCCTCACTGTGTACTTACACATGATCACGTCTTTAGACATTTGATATCCTCAGTCTAGAATACATCCCACCCGGACAGAATTAATTACTTTGCTTTCTGAGCTCCCAAAGGACTTTATACTTGCCTTAAAAAAATAAAATGGAGTCACTGCTTATATTGTCTTTATTGGCCGTTTGCTTGCCTGTCTCCTCTTCTGCAAGTAATGCATCTGCTCCACAACATGTGGCTTTGCCAGGTATGGAGAAACATGAGGCACAGCATGGGTGGATCCTGGCCCTCACTGAGCCAGGCAGAAGGATGAATCAAACACTCTTGAAGAATGGCGTTTAGCAAGACCGGGCAGGGAAGGGGCCAGAGTCAGGACAGGGAGGTATGTTTGAGGAGTGGATGCTTTATTGTTGTCATAGAGCAAGCCTGGACCTGGGGGGAAGAAAAATAGCTAGAAACAAGAAAAGCTTGTTTGTCAAGCTAGACTGGGGGAGAGGTCCCCGAGGGTCAGGCTGCTGCGAGGATGGCATGAGTGAGGAGCCTGCCATCCACAGGGCTCATCCAAGGGCAAGGCTACAAGTGTTCTGCCAGCTGTTCTCGCCTGTCATTGCTGTGGACAGACACAAGTCTTGGGACCCGTGACTGCTAATGCTGGGGGCAAGGGGACACTTGTCAGGAGAGTGTACAAGGACCCATAGTGACAGGCAGGCCCCAGTGCCAACTTTATTAATTGAAGAGAATGTGATCCACCTGATGTTTGAAAATCACATGGGCCAATGGACAGAAACCGTTCCTGAGCAAGCAGCCAAGCAGACTGGATGAAGCCAGATGGGTTGACGCTGTCCGCATGGACGGAAAAAGTAAGGCGGGGGTAGGTGGGAGTGGCAGCCTGGGCCTCAAGGGTCACTAGTGTGCGGAAGCTACGGTGCCAGTGTGAGGCCCTATTCTCTGTGCAGGCTAATATGTCCGTTGGTGGATGAGGTCGTCGGCACGCCAGCTGTCAGCATTTCCTGGCAGAGCAGCGGGAGCTAGCCCCTTGGAGCAGAGGACGACCACTGCCTGACCTTTCTTCTCAGACGTTCACGCCCCACACAACTGGGCTCCCAGACTGGGGCCTTCTGGGAAATTCCCCATGCTCCAGGATGTCATCAACCTGTGGGTGGGGAGCAGGGATGCGCAGGCACCAGGCACAGATGGCCCCAGCATCTAAATAAGCATTTCATTAGTTTGGAACCTGGGGGGAAATGGAGCAGGTTATAGAGAAACATAAAAGAGTAAGGGGAGACTGAGTTTAAATCCTGCCAGTTGTGATCAGCACTTTCATAAAAATAAACATCTCTCTCTCTCTCTCTCTCTCTCTCTCTCTCTCTCTCTCTCTCTCTCTCTTTCTGTCTCAATTTAAAGAGGACACCGTTAATTAGCTGCAGTGCCCATCCGGTCCTTGTCTACTTATAATGTAACCAGGCAGGGCTGGAGCCCACATATCCTTTTTATGCCTTCTCCTGTCATACTGAAATTGGCTCTCTCATCCCTTAACTGTGCTTTATGTCATAACTGAATAGGAACAGCTTTGCTTCTGTTTACTCTTACTGCCTGCCCTGGAAGGCTGATTCCTCTCTTTCCTCTTTCTGGAGGTCAGAGCCCAGTCCTGATTGGAGAGGATGTTCCATTCCATTTTCACAAGCCATGTGTTTGGGTTTTCCTTTTCCTTCCCCAGTAGATGGTGGCTGGAAATGGTATCTGTGTTCTCAGTGTGACCCTGTGGGCTCGTGCTGAGCTCTTCTTCATCTTTCCCTGGGGATAGCAGAGACCTCTGCCTACCACCCTAATGCAAGGATTCTAGTCTGCTCAACTCCCCTGATAGACACAGTCTGCTCAAGGAGGAGCTTGTTTATTTATCATCTTTAAATTTTTATTAGCATATATTAATTATGCAAAATAATGGATTTCATAATGACAGTTTCATCTATATGTAATATACTTAAATTATATTCACCTCTCATTACCCTCTCTTGTTCCTACCACTGACTTTATACTTTATTCCTTGTTCCTCATCTCATATAGTTTATCTTTTTTTTTTTTTTTTTTTTTTGGTTTTTCGAGACAGGGTTTCTCTGTAGCTTTGGTGCCTGTCCTGGAACTAGCTCTTGTAGACCAGGCTGGCCTTGAACTCCCAGAGATCCGCCTGCCTCTGCCTCCCGAGTTCTGGGATTAAAGGCATGCGCCACCACCGCCCGGCTTCAAATAGTTTATTTTCTATTCTTCTCTGTCTCAATATTTCTCTCTCCTTGCCCTCTTCTCTCCCTCTCAATCTAGATTCCACACAGGAAAAAACACATACAACATTTGTCTTCTGAGTCTGGCAGTTATTTCTCTTAAATGATGATCTTCGGTTTCATCCATTTTCCTACAAATGATACAATTTAATTTTCCTTTATGACTGAATAAAACCTGAGAAAGACTTTAGACTGTGATTCCGAAAGCCCCCTGAACGTGATGTTTGACTAAGAATGTATGGAGCACTGGGGACCTGTCTTGACCCATAGATGCCTGGCTGATCACTTCAGTGAGCCTCAGTTACTCCATCTGTAGGCTGGGCCTGAGGGATTGGTCAGCTTGGGCTGATGATAGATATGAGAAAGAACCTTCAGTAAGGCTGAGGTGCTCTTGGTTCCGCACTGGTTCTGAGTTCTATGTTTTTGGTTCTGAGTAGGTCTGACCTGCTGTTTTGGATACTCGGTGAAGCCTGTGTAACAGCTGTGGCTTTCTGAGTGTCGACTCTTTCCTGGCTTGTGTCCTCTTACATTTCACTCTTTGCCACGGCCTCCAGAAACAGATATTAGTATTCGATCTAATGAAATAGTCAAGACTCAGGGAAGTAAAAGAGCCAAGGTCCTGCATCCGATAATCATGTGAACTGGGTTCCGGTTGATTTGTGGGCTTTGAGTCCCAACTCTGCCTGTGCTTACTCTCCTCTCTGCTGGCTCCATGGAGTCAATGAGAGACTCCCAGTAATCCAAGCAACTCCCAGAGTAACTCTGTGTAAAGCTGGAGAGTTTTCTGCAATGGTGAACACATCCTTCTTCTTTTCCATTCAACATGAAACCATGAGTGACTTGAGACATGGCTAGTGCCACACAAATGAGTTAAGCATTTTTCATTTTCTGAATGTTGTGGGAGTAACCAACCTCGCTGTAATTGGAGCGAAGGCCTGCTTTCACAAGACAGAAATTGTGCGCGGTACTTTTAACAGTGGTGACTAGGTTGACTAGGCCCTAGGCCCTAGGGGGAAAATCTCATACCTTTATTCTCCTAAAGGGACACAGTAATAAACTGCCCCTAACTTCATGTTTTTATACCATAGATTAGTGCATCTCTCAACCCACATCAGAGAAGCTTGCTTTTGTAGGAGACAGTGATGAATCTGGACATCCACACAGAGAATAAGAGACTGTCAAGTGCTCAACTCTAAATGGGAGAACTATATTGTCTTCCTTTCCCCCCAGGCTTAGGGATTGCCCTAGAAGATAGAATGGAAAGACTGTAAAACCAGAGCTAGTGAAATCTGTGGGAAAACAGTATATGCTGGACGTGATAGGGTAACCGCACAGTGAACTCATAGTGGCTGCGAATACACGCACAAGGTCTGCACAAGAGCAAGTCAAGTAAGATTCCAGCGTGGACCAGAGAGGGGCTCGTGAAGTCACACTCCTGCCTGAGGAGCTGTTGGCAAATGATGGTTGCTAGGGGAGGGAGAATCAGTTTTCTTTGGGGATGAAGACCCCGAGAGGCTATCTATGCCCCAGTGGGTGGTCCTCTCATACCCACGCACATGCAAACAGCACCCAGTGGATTCTATAAAAAAGAGCACGCGAAGTTGTGAGGTAACAGTGGTGGTAGAAGTGATGGGGAGGAATTGACGGGAGGCGGATGGTAGGTAGATTTGATCAAAGCATGTCATACACCTAGATCAGATTCTTAAACAATGAAAATATTGCATGCGCTAGAGATGGGTGGTTGGTGTGTGCCTGTAATCTCAGAACCTGAGGGGCTGAGGCAGAGAGGTGGCAAGTTTGAAGTCAGCCTAGACAACAGGCAAGACCTAGTCTTCAAATTGTCTACCTGAAAGCAGACAGTGGTACACAATCTTGTAAATGTACTAGAAACTATCCATTTCTATCACAGAGGAGTCAAAAATAGCATCTTGCCATCTTCCTGAGAAATCATGTTTCTTACACATAAAAAAGCATATTTAATGTTAGTTAAACTAAACTTGAATAACTCCCGTATTTCTGATGTGAGACTTGGGGGTGGAATTCTGTGAGCTCTTAATCCATGGCCCCACTCAAGCTCCTCCCAGCTCTACCCTATAGATGGGGAATCGACACAGCTGGCTACTTTTCTATGACTCTGTGGTATATAAGATGTCACCTTCCGTTCATTGACCTGTGACTAGGTCTGTAGAAGCATTATCTGCACTCATGACTGGACGGCCCTCTGCCTTCTTATTTTCTCCCCAGCTCCCATTAGCTGTTCACTTCCCATTGTTAGTCTCCGAGCTTCCGGTTCTCTAGCTCATCTACCCTGTCTCCTCCTGTTTTGTAGATGCTACCCTCACCCTTTGCCTCTTGGGTAGTCACCATCTCGGGGGGAGGGGTTGTGGACCCTGTCACTGTACTGTCATTGTGACTGGTGGTTCTGTAAACCTTCTTGAAGTAGCTGGTATTTTGACTTGCAGACATTTTTCTTCCAGGTTCTTCGCAGTTTGAGGGCTACCTATTTGCACATTTTTCTTTAAAATATTCCTTTTACTGGTGATGAAAGTCACACATACTGATTGTAAAAGTTTTGTAGACTATGGGAACTTGTAGAATAAAATAAAAAGCCAGGAGTCACAGTGCTTCTTGTGCAGAATCGGCTTTATAATTTGAGTTTTTAATTCTAGATAGATGAGTTTTTGGAGTATAATGTCTCTTTATTAACACAAACCAGTCCACTCTTAGGTGTTTCTCCCATGTGTAGACATGACTTATTTTATTAAATAAGCAAAGTCCTGATATGTGGTGTAAGGAGCCCAGAATCTCCAGTCATTGGCTGAGTTTCATTTCAGTTTATTTAGAAGTAACGGAGCTCACACATCTCCACATCAGATATTATCACACAAAGCCAATTATTCTGAACATACTTCTCGTCAGGTATTTCAAATGCCTTGAGACAAATATTTCTCAGGAATAACTGTAATTTTATTCTCAAGGCCTTTGGTATGAACAATATGCCTGAGGTTCCTTCCTTTTCCACTGACTTTAGTTCTCACCCATAAAAATTATTCAAAAGCTTTTGGAATAAAAATTTTCCATTCTCCTCAGTGAGTAAGCACATCCAACTCCAAGTTGACCTCAGAGAATTCATGTCTTTTTTTTTCTTTTGAGCATCATCTAGAGAACAACCTGATAAAACTTTAAATATAAGAAAAATGAATTTTGCTCTCTAAACTATTATTTACCAATGGACCTTTAATATTTTTGCCATTATATTTATTTGAAATTTATTTATACCTGTTCTGAAATAGGTATAAATATGAATATTTAGTAGTTCATTTAATCACTGTCTCAGTATGACACTTAAGGTTATTCCTAATGTTTTGTTATTAGTCATATGAATGACCGTTTTTGCAGTTGATCCATTTCTTTGTCTTTTTGTATTTTTCTCTTTTATTGAAAATGCATTATTTTCTTACACAATAGTGCTGATTTTGATTTCCTCTCCCTCTACTTCTCCCAATTCCTCCCATACTTTCCCTCCAATCTGGATCTACTCCCTTTTCTGTCTCTCATTAGAAAAGAACAAGTTTCTAAGGGATAATAATAAAATATAACAAAATAAAATATAGTAAGATAAAACAAAACTTATCACTTTGAAGTTGGACAAGCAATAGAAAGAAAAGAGCCCAAGAGAAGGCACAAGAATCAGTGACCTACTCATTTTCACATGCAGGAATCTCATAGAAACACTATCTGGAAGCCGGGTGGTGGTGGCGCATGCCTTTAGTCCCAATACTTGGGAGGCAGAGGCAGGTGGATCTCTGTGAGTTCGAGACCAGCCTGGTCTACAAGAGCTAGTTCCAGGACAGGCTCCAAAACCACAGAGAAACCCTGCCTCAAAAAACCAAAAAAAAAAAAAAAAGAAACACTACCTGAAAGTCATAATTTATACACAGAGGACCAGGTACCTATCCGTGAAGGCTCTGTGCATGCTGTCCCAGTCTCTGTGAGTTCATATGAGTTTTTGATCCACTTCTTAAAATTGCATCTTAAGGAAAAATTTAGCTTAGTGTTATCAGACTGGCTTCCAGACAGGCTTATTAAGTTTTATTCCCATATATAGAGTATGATAATGTGTTGAGATGAAATGAACTGAGCAAAACAAAATAAAACTCCCCAAATCCAAAAACAAACCCCTGTAGTGCCCCAGGCTAGTCTCAAAGTTACCACATAGCTGAGGATGACCTTGAATTGCCCATCCTCCGGTTCTCCTGCCTCTATGTCCTGAATTCTGTTTGCAGGCATGTGTCACCATGCACAGTTTCACTTAGTGCTGGGGGTTGAACCCAGGGCTTTCCGCATGCTGGATAAGAACTTTACCAACTAAGCTACTGTGAAAGCCAGATGCACAAAACAAAAATGCCTCTATCCTAAAGCCCTTTGCCCAAGAATGGATATTCTTCTTGAAATGCTGGTGGCTATTGTCCGTGGTAGGTAAGGCACATGTTTTCACTTCCCTAAACAAGTTTGTCTGACCCAACTGCGCCGGATGTGCTTGATCCCATATGGGAAGGAAGTATGGAGGCAGGAAATATGTCAAGATGTAACCAAAAAAAAAAAAAAAAAAAAAAAGATGTAACCTTACCCTTGATTGGGAGGTATGCAGGCAGGAAGTACATCAGGTTGGACCTTTTTAAGTCTCTGCAAAATGTGTCTTGTTGCTATTTCCTGGAAACCCTGGAATGGACCTGGCTAAAGTCCATCAACTTGGCCAGTATCTAATTAAAGTGTGCTTCAAATTTGGCTCAAAATTATGGCAGTGGTCTTTTTATTGATTTATGGGATTAATGTTATATCTCCAGTCTCTTAACACTTTGAAAATAAGAGTTAGATATTTAACTTACTTTTACTGTGTGGTAAGTTATCCTCAAACTTAGCAACTTTAAACCACTACTTTATTTGAATCAGAATTTGTGGAGTAGCAATTTGAGAAGGACTTTTCCGAATGTTCCTCCATGGGATCTCTGATGGTGGCCACAGTTAAAAACTGGCTGGGGCTGTGTTGGAGGAGGGAGCTTGTTGGTTCTCAGCCACCCGGCTAGCTTTGACCCCAAATACACAGAAACTGTATTAATTAAATCACTGCTTGACCCATTAGCTCTAGCTTCTTATTGGCTGACTCTTACATATGAATTTAACCCATTTCTATTAATCTGTGTATTGTCACATGACTGTGGCTTACTGGCTAAACTTCTGGCATCTGTCTCTGGTGGGGCTATATGGCATCTCTCTGACTCCACCCTTCTTTTTTTCAGCATTCAGTTTAGTTTTCTCCATTCTGCCCTGCTATAGGTTCAAAGCAGTTTCTTTATTCATTAATGGTAATCACAGCATATAGAGGGAAATCCCACATCACTCCCCTTTTCTGTTTAAATAAAAAAGGAAGGTTTTAAAAAAATATATATACATATATATATACACATACACACAGACACACACACAAACACACATATATATGTGTATATATCTTAAAGGAAGATTATTTACTTGAGTAGACAATATAGAAAAACCATAGACTAACAAAACCCCCAGTATCAGGTACTTTCAAATAGTTAGTTAGGGTAGTTCAAGTGGTTCCCCAAACAATATAGATTATCCATATAGCCCTTGGTCACATCTTAGGGGTTGAGGGTGGACCCCTATTGTTGAAGACACTGTACACTTAGGACACAGGACTCAGATGATTTGAGCAGACTCTGACCTGAAAGTTTTTTTCCTGCTGTCTCAATTCCATGCCCCCCCCCAAACACTGTATAAGCTGCTGAGGGTGGGAAGCAATTACACAATCCTACCCAGCTACAACCTGTGACCCACAATGACCAGCATGGCGAAATATGCATAAAGGACACATGCCAGTGGCAAGCAACAGCTGTCTAATTGGACTTAATCTCTACTCAGCAGGAGAGAAATCATGCCTGGTACTGGTTACCAGCAAGTCAGCTTGCTGGGGCTGGTGAAGTCACGGGCCTCAGAGAGAGAGCATGCTCCTGTCACCTGGGTAGATTCGCCTAATTCCTTACCACATTCTAAATCTTAGCTTTATACTACAGATAAGTGTGACTGCCACTCCCCACCAAATATCCTTCTGTTTATAGCCAGTGGAGGCCACTGTAGAAAACCATAACTGGACACAGCGCAGAGATCAACGGATTATGGGAAGCCCAGCCACCATGGATAAATTTACATCATGAGCTCCTGCATCGATAGCTCAGGAAGAAGGGGCAATACGACTGTAGGAGCCAAAGCACCAGAAAGTCTGGTATGAAACAGTCTCTTGTAGAAATGGTCGCATAAATAAGACCAACACAGTGGCAAGATCGCTGGACATGTTGATGTGGAAGGGGGAGAATTTCACTGAGTCCCACCCCTAAATGAAGAACTCCAGGCAACTACTATCTGTTGGGAGGAGAAGTAATGTCTTCAGGGGATGAGCCCCTTTATTGGCTGTCCAATGCAGAGTGGTCAGCCTTGAAACTATATACACTCCAGGCAGTGGTGGCACACACCTTTAATCCAGCACTTGGGAGGTAGAGGCAGGTGGATCTCAGTGAGTTTGAAGTCAGCCTGGTCTACAAAGCAAGTTTCAGGACAGTCAGACTGTTATACATAGAAACCCTGTCTCAAAAACACCAAAAAAAAAAACCCCAACCAACCAACCAAACAAACAAAAAAACCCCCTATATGCACACAAACAAAAACAGACACAGAAAGTTGTATATATGTGTGTATATGTATACACATATAATAAAATAAAAAAGAGGTTGTTGGGGAAGCAAAGACAAGATTCAAGGAGGGTAGCTAGAGGGTCTAGACAGAAGAAAGGGAGGGAGAAAGTGATGCAATTGTATTTCAACTAAAACATACATGATGGTTTGAATAAGAATGGCCCCCAGAGGCTCATATCCTTGAATGCTTAGTCATCAGGAAGTGGCACTGTCTAGAAGGATTAGAAGTGTGGCATGGTTAGAGGAAGTATGTCACGGGGGGTCGGGGGAGATGAAATTTCAGAAGCCCAAGTCAGGCTCAATGACTCTCTCTTCCCGCTGCCTGCAGATCTGGATGCAGATCTCTCAACTACTTCTCCAGGACCATGGCTGCCTGCATGCCTCCATGTTCGCCATTATGATAGTAATGAGCCAAACTAAAAGCTTTTTAAAATAAGAGTTGATGTGATTGTGGTGTGTTGCAAGGTATTTGATTACACTGGGTAAACATATGGCACTGTGATTGGTCTGATAAAAAGCTAACTGGTCAATACTTAGGCAGGAGGTACAGCCAGGACTTCTTGACAGAGAGAGCTCTGGGAAGAGAAAGGCAGAGTGGCCAGCCTGATGCATAGGAAGCAAGAGATGCAGGGGGAGAGGTAAAAGCCACGAGCCCTGTAACAGCATGTAGATAAAAAATATGGGCTAATTGAAGTTATAAGAACTAGTTAGGGACAAGCTTAAGGTAAGGCCTAGCTTTCATAATTAATAAGTCTCCATATCATTATTTGTGAGCTTGCAGCCCAAAGAAAAATCCTTTACAGTAACAGAGCAATGACTAAGGCAACACATTAATATTTTTAATTATAAAAGCTGCCATAGAATATATTTTACATGTAAGCGCTGGCTTCATAGGGCCTGTGGAATGTTCTCCGTCAAGTTCCCAGGGATTGAAGGATTCTTTAGGGGGGTTAATTTTCACCGTCAACTTGACTAGATTTGGAATTTCCTAGGGGATCTATTCCTGGAAGTGTCTGTGAGTTTGTTTCCAGAGCGGAAACTGCACAAGAAAGAACCCCCCACCCCACGCCACTGCCCTTGAAAGTGGGCAATGTCTTCTTATGGACTGGAGTTCCAACTAAATAAAAAGGGAAGGAGAGAGAAGGCAAACTCAGCAACGGCTTTTCATCTGTCTGTGCTTTGTGACGAGGCTATAACCCAGTAGCTCTACCGCCATGCCTTCCCTACCACAATGCTTTCAAACATTGGGCCAAACTAAACCCTTATTTCTGTAAGCTACCTTTTCCCAGATGGTTTGCTCACAGGAATGAGAAAAAGTAACTAATACAGTGTCCAAAGAACGTACTGGAAACACAAGATAGCGGTTACTGGCCTTTTGTGGGGCTGATAAATATGGGTAAACATAGGCAGGATCCAAGGTCTGAGGCTGAGCTCCATCACAGATCTGGAATGCTCTGGCTGATGACTTCCAGGCCTCTCTGACATGAGGAAGGGATAGACAGGCAGATACGTGGGCTTGTTTTATGATGCTTCCCCAGAGACTAATCTGAAGGCTAAGCAGAGAGCCGGCAGTTGTGGCTGTCCAGGCAGTGGTTAATATATTGCTATCATGTCTACACAGCACAGGAGCTCCATCCCTGGGATGAGATCGGAGGAGCAAAACGTGATTCATGGGATTCTGATGACTGAAGTTCAGTTAATAAATTTTGTTTCAGGACCTTGAATGTGCATGAATGATTTGATCAACCTTGGGCATGGTTGTAGGAAGAGGAGGAATCCTGGAGGGCGGTGCTTATGAGTTTTCACTGTAGCTCGGGCTGGCTTGGGGCAGCCAGGCACCTCGGGAATCATCCTCAGCAAAGCTCAAATCTAGATTTGTTTTCACCTGAAAAGATGGTTCCGCTGCTTCTGAGGATCGAGTCTCTGAGATGTGTAACTTTTGGGGTTCTTGTGTTCATTCTCTTATCGTCATCACGTTTTCCTCCAGAGTTACCTGCTTTGCCTTAAGAATGGTGCACATCCTATCAATCACCTCTCCCATTCTAGTCCCTACCCTGGGTTTAGGGTTAGATTTTCAGTGAGTTTGGAAGTGAGTTTGGCATGTCAGCTTTGAAATAATTCTTTGACAATTATGCATCTACGCTTCCCCAAAGAGCCTTGATTGAGAAGGTGTGTCTCAGCCCACATCTGGAGCCTCAGTTGATTCTTGCGAAAGGCAGGACAGGCATTATAATCTGTTTCACAGGAAAGGAAATTGAAGCATGGAGAGGTGACACCATTGGCTTGTAAATCTCAGACCTTTATTGGAACCAGGAATTTCTGACTCCTCCGAAAGTCATTCAGCTGGCTCCTTTCTCTGAAGACCTCATGGGCACTCCATCACTGTAGCATTCCCGGGCCCGCAGGTGGCAGGCGGACTGGCAGATGTTCTGCTGGACTGTGTTAACAGTTCAGTGGGGCAGAGCATCTGGGACAGGGAGGCTCTGGAGCTTAGACAGAACCTCCTGCTGTGCAGGGGACCACCACATTATCTGATTAGCTTGCAAGTTTTGGCTGAGTTTGGGTTGTGAAGGTGACATGTCCTCTGGTGGGAATGCTGAGGCCATTAAGGATGCACATAGCACATCTTTAAATGCAACAGCTGTGCTTCTCTCCTTTAGAATGTAGGTTGGTGGAAAAAAAAAAAACCAAAGAACCCAGCAGAACAAACCTTTATTGCCCATTTTTAAGGACTGTTAGAGGCTAGAGGAGAAAGTCTGGGGTACTGCTTGGAAGTCAGATTGGGAAGGAATCAGTGGTCTTTGACAGAAAATATAAGGCTCTCTCTGGAGGAAGACTTCATGGCTCGCCAGCAGAATTGTGGATGCTGACTAGGGTTTTCTCCTATCCTGTAAAGATACCACAATCCTGTCACCATGGGAGACACAGGCCAAAGGGAAAATTGAGAGGTTTAAGTGTTCAAAAAAACTCCAGAGACGCCCTGGTCAGCTTGCATAGTTTCCATGACAAAATCCACCATCAGAAATTTGTTAGAATCACTCACTGTGTAAGTTCTGAAAAGAACAGAGTAGAACTCATGCCATCTTTTTTTTTTTTTTATGTAGTCAACTTGCAACTTCCTGAGACTCCAAGTGCTTGGGAAAGGGGGGGGGGATAGTTACTATTCATTCATTCGTTCATTCATTCATTCATTCATGCATGCATGCATGCATGCGTGCGTGCATTCACTCATTCATGCCATCTCCAGTCCAGGAGATCCAGCATCCATGCAGAGCCAGGCATCTTCTCACTTCTAACATGGCACATTTTCAGTGTTGAGTCCGTTAGTGCCGTCTTACTTCTCTTCTTTAGGTGGGAGGGTATAGTGTGAGTAAAATTAAGGCTGTCTACAGTGGGCCTGCTCAGCTCTGCTCTCTTGGAGAGGACTCTAGACCACTTTCCCTTCCACACAGCTTAAATGACCTTTATATGGTCCTCACATTCCCATCAGCCCGACTGCAAAGCAGTCAGCCATCATTCGCCACTCCCGCATGTCTTCCTATTTTGTCTCCCTCACAAACTAGAATTGTCAAGGAGAGAAGGAGGGTAGGGGTAAAGATTGATATCAGAGAACTTTTCAAGGAAAAGAAAACTGAGCTGTAAGTGCTGTGTGTCTCTATAAACACTGTAAAGACACAGCCTAAAACAGAAAGCGAGAAGCAGCAAAGAACAGGAGAGGAGAGGCAAGGACCTTCACTTAGTTACTCAGAACTCGCCAGGCTTCATCCTAGCCCATCTGTGATGGTTAAAGAAAATGGCCCTCATAGGGAGTGGCACTATTAGGAGGTGAGGCCTTGTTGGAGTGGGTATGGCCTTGTTGGAGGAAGTGTGTCACTGTGGGGGTGGCTTTGAGGCTTCCTATGCTCAAGCTACACCCAGTGGCATAATTCACTTCCTGTTGCCTGTAGATCAAGAGAGAGAACTCTCAGTTTTTTTTTCTCCAGCACCATGTCTGCCTGTACATGATCTGCCATGATGATAATGGACTGAACCTCTGAAACTGTAAGCAGCCCCCAATTAAAAGTTTTCCTTTACAGTTGCCATGGTCATGGAGTTTCTTCCAAACAACAGAAACCCTAACTAAGACACAATCCTTGGCTAAATCTACGGGCTTCCCAAAAAGACTTTATATATTTTTTGATTGGTTCTCCTTTGGTCTGGAAGTCCATCTGTTATTCCTCAGAAGAAGGCTCAAGGCAAATCTCTTCACTGAACAGCCAAAGTCCAAGTCTGTATCACCTGCTCCAACTAGCAAGGGTCCTACTGCCATGAATTACTTTCCGTCTAGACTTGTCATTCTGTTTTTCATAATGTATTCTGAAAAGGGGCCATAAATTTCTGTTGGTGATTTGCAGCTGGGATCTGAGGTTCCAGTTTTGACTTCCAGATTCCTGAATTGACAGGTGTTGGGACAAGGCAGAGATTTCTTTACCTGGGCTAAAGGGTCAGGTGTACCCCAAAGACAGGAGTGAATATTTCTGAGACAGGCTTGTAACTTAGGAGTGAGGGAGTAAGGCAAAGAAGAAAAGTATATGTGCTTTGCAAATTACATGAGGATAAGGATTATTTTTTTATAACTCCTTTCCCCAGAGAATTCTTGATGAGTGGGATATCCTGTCGAGAGAGAGAGCGAGCGAGAGAGAGAGAGCTCATCCTATGCTCTCATCCTCCTGCCCCATCGTTCAACACCTTTGATAGAGGCCAACAATAATAATTTACATTTACTGAAAACACACTGCCAAGAAACTAAAAAACATATTATAAATGTCATGTGCTGTGACAGACACTGTTATCCTGTGAGAGATATCGCAACAAATCATCCAATAATTAATTTACAAATACCAGAAAACCGGAGGGTACTGGGTGGAAACCAGGGTGACTGTGCAGGGAACCAATCACATTGGATCATTTTAATTTCCTCCAATGTCAGAATGACAGGTCTGGAAGATAAGGCAACAGCAATGGACGTAAAATATTCTGACTCCAGTAAGCCCTTTAGCTCTGTTCCATATGATGGCCTCATAAACATGCTATGAAAATATGGCGTAGCCTCTGCTATTGTTATTTAGTCTTTGATTTATTACCATTCTCTTTCCCTAAAGAGTTTGAGTGGAGTGCTCTGCACAAAAATATCTGCCGCTGGGGAGAGCATTGGAAAGGCCTAGCTTAGGACCAGGCCTGGAATTAGTCTTGCTCAAGTAACACAATTACAGAGATAAGTCACAATGACACAGCCCCTTAATATTTACAAAACGCTAAACACCTGGCCTCGGACTAAAGTCTCTATATTCTAAACTCAGATCGTCTGCTCTCCCCTACATGCCTTGAAAGGAGCTATCCACTCGTTTATTCCAGGAAGACTTTTTTCCCCTAAGACGTAATGAGGAGGTCTTAAAATGTACTATGTATGGAGGAGGCTGGAGGAAGTTGGTTTTCTTAAGACAGTCTCAGCCTATGATATTCTTTATATGACAATTTCCTCCTTGGAGTAAAGTAGTTGCTGGCAACCCTAAAATTCTATATGATGTTGAGGGTTTGGCTCAGGCAAGGGCAGAGTGACCAACACAGACAATGCTTCTCCATTCTTATGAATTGGGATAAAGATGGAGGATCCCACTGCTCCTTAAAGGGTCATCCAGTGCTGTGATAGGTCCTTCAGAGCTGTACCACTGATGGGTGTGTGTTGCCCCTGGGAATACTGCCTAACTTGATGACATGGATGCATGAGGTAATAGAGACTGGTTACGTGTCCCATGTCAGGGGACACACAGGGCCAGAGCATCTTCCTTCCCCACTACAGGGAAGGGGCTGGCCTGGATTTGCCAGCTCATTCACAGTAGTCTACCAGGAGGCAGAAACCCATCTCTCTTTTCTGGTACCTTCAGGCTTGAGAAGACGCTCAACAGTTCAAGTTGTCTGAGGACTCCGGAAACATATAATCATGAGTAAACAAAGGAAAACTCATCACCACTTAAGGGAGTTTAGTAAACAAAGGAACCGGTGGCCATTATTGAAGTGGGAACAAAATGATGAGGCAGAGGAGCAGTCAAACGGAAGTAAGGACTCTCAAGGAAAACAAGGGAACAACATTGATTGTCTTAAACAATAGAAAGCTATTTCTTAGTTTGAAAAATATGTATAGGAAGGCAACCTATAAAGGGACCAGTCACGGCTAGGAGCAAAGTCAGTGCTCTGTAAGACCGTTTGGGAGAAAAGGATCACAAAGTAAAAGCCTAGAGAAAAGAGTGGAGCAGATCATGAGAAACGCCCCTCCCCTCAGATCTAGCCTAGAAGTCTGTGGTGGAAGAACAGGGGGCCCTAGAAGATGAAGAAATGCCCCTGAAAAGAGAACAGCAGAAGGGAAGATGTGGTCCTGAGTATGGGATGGCTCGCTGAGAGTCCTGATGTTGCCACAGACGTATCCAGGCCATCGTGAGGTGACGCCAGTGAAAAGGGGGAAAACGGACAGGATGTTGGTAGAAACAGTACATCATTTACACAGGAAAAGGCTATGCTTTTTGCAAATCTAGAGGTCATACGTGCACGGAAAAGTATTTTTACCAAGTCATGGTCTAAGAATTCTATATCCACCCTAGGTCATCTCTCAACCCACTTTTGACACCCAAGGCATTGGTGAGTACCTTACCCACATTCCACTCACAATGTGAAAAATTGGAGGGAACCGTTGGGGTGATCGCAACCCTCTCGTTCTCCCATCAGCATATTCATTTTCCCCTTTATGAATGTGTGTGTGTTCCTGGTGTGGCAAAGCAGAGGGGAGTGTCGGAGAGCTGTTAGAACCACTAGGTAGGCTCCGGAAGGTTTGATGCTTATTTGCGCTTAGACATATTTACTGAAAACTGAGTTGGTCCTAATAAATATAATCTCCTGTGTATGTGAACGGGTCCCAGGAAAACAAAATTGGGTCGTAATAAGATTTCCCAGTGGGAGAAATAGGCAGTAGTAGTGTGGCAGTCATTGCCTGAGAGGGTTGCATTTGATAAGGTTGCCAGGTCCAGTAAATTAAAATATGGGATGCCCAATTAAGTTAGAATTTTAAATATATAGCGAAAAAATAAGTATGTTTTAATTACTGTGTGGGGATCCTGCATTTCACCTGACGACAGTATTATATCCTGCAACCACCCAGGCCTGCATTTTCTTTTATTTTTTTCATTCGATTGCTGTACCAGGTATGGAAATTAAAAATACACATATATACACACACGAAAGCAAGTCACTGCGTACTGTAAAGAAAGACTTTAGAAAGCTGGACCTGTAACCTTTCTGCTCCCAAGCACACCACTTTCTAGCTCCTGAGTTCGCAGAGAGGTAGGCCAAATCTCGTGTTTTGATGACTTCCCTTCTAAAAGAGAAAACATGAACATCACATATTTACACTGCCTCATTCGAAAGAGGGCGGGCTTACAGGTTAGACAAAGAGGGCGACTTGAATACCACAAGACTGATTTTCTCCCCTCAGGGGTTTTCAGAGTCCCTTTCCACAACAGGAAAGTGCTTGAGACACACAGCCCAGTCAGGTGAGATGAGACCGCTGAAATACACACAGAACTTAGGGAAAAAATCCAAACAGAGACAATTAAATCTTTCAAGTCCCAAAGTTTTACCTCTACTTTTTTTGGGGGGGGACGAATTTTTAGAAAGTATTTTACTTCTCTGTTTTTTCATGTGTATCTCTACAGTTTAGGATTACAGCTATAACTACTGACCTTGTGAGATACTGATATTAAATAAAGATTATCCATGATTCCCTTTCTGCTTTATGGCCAGTATGGCTAGTGTTCTCAGAAAACTTACACTGTGAAGTTCAAATATAGTTTTATTTCCACACTCTACCCCTGTACTTGTTTTTTTTTTAATTTTTATATATTTATTTATTTTTATTTATTATCTCTACTTTTGTAAAGTAAATGTGGTCCTCCTTGCCTACTGCCTACTGTGTAAAGGCAAGGAACTTGTTTTCTTCTGCAAGGGTGGTCAGCAAAGGACTTGCTGCATCCCCACAGCTATGCTGGTGGTACCCCGGACGGGGATGGGGATGGGAGGGATGCCCACAGTGTGGGGAGACATGAGAAGTTATAGGAAATGTTCTATAGCTGGCATCAGACTGGTATGGTCCCCAGCATCTATGATGACATCAAAATCAATCTGCGTGCCTTCTAGGTCATGACCCTCGAAGCTGTCAACCACACGTGTCACCTGGTTAGCAGGTGAGGAAAGTAACTCAGAGTCTTCATTGCCAATCTCCAGGGGCAGACAGTTGAGGCCTGCATTTTCAAGGGAGCTTTTGAGATTTTCCATACAGATAGATATTAATGTTTCAATGGTTGGTAAAAAGAATACAGAAATAAAAGATGGGGCCAGGGCCAGCGTGAGAGTTGAAGAAAGGCTTCCGTGTGTCTGTCACTAGGTCTGAGGCAGATTTGAATCATCCTTTGCTTTTGTGGCATTTAAATTCTGATTATAAAGTGTGTGTGTGTGTGTATGATTATAGGATTAATTTTCACTGAGCATTTACCATGTGTCAGCAACTGTGTTAAGCATGTTAACTTATTTGTTCTCTGAAATAATGACTGCTGTGGGTTTTTTTTTTCTACTAAAGATGGTTACATTAACATGCAAGAGCGTTCACACAATTGATTTAAAGTTGTACAGCCTGCAAGTGGCAGAGCAGAATCCTAACCCAGAGAAGCCTGACCCTGTGGGTGATTTTCTCTTTCTCTCTCTGCTTTCCTACTTCACAATCAAATGCAGCAAGCATCACTAAGGCATACCACAGCACTGCTAAGTTACCTGGGCATGGGAGGCTGCTGGGAGTGGCTGGTGGGGGCCAGGTGGACAGAGGAAGATTTAGAAAAGGAGACTTGGAGACTGGCGTCTGGCTGACAGACTTGAGTTGGTAGAAGGAATGACCAATGAGGACATCAGCTCTGGCGGGTGGGGCAGGTACTCAGGACGTAGATGAGGGTGGGACAGGTATCAAATTTGTGCCGCATCCAGTCAGAAGAAACACAAGGAGGAGATGATTTGGCCCAATGGGGAAAGAGCATTTGTGTCCGTTGTGGCAGGGAGAGTGACCAAGAGAGGGTTTGTCATAACAATGAGGAGAAGGATCATGCATAGAAGAGGGTGAGCAGGTTCCAGGGATGTTTAGAAGGTAGCTGGAAGGGTATTGAGAGGAGGGATTTAGAGAGGGATTTACAGTGTGAGGAAAACTGGTAGGATCTTAGCCCACAGAGTTCCCTGGGAGCTCATGAGATTGCAAGGGTAGGAGGGAGCCTTGTTGGTCACAGTGTTGGGGAGGCTGCTGTCCTCAAGAGAGGTGGAGTGGCGGGAAGGTACAAGGTGGTTCCAGTAAGACACTGCTGCACATTAACCTGGACAGTTCACTGTCAGGGGTGACCTGGTGGCCCTGAGCATCTGTGGCCAGCACCAGCGGCCTGTGTGCGATCTTGGAGAGGGGGTTTCCTATTTCCTGGGTGGTGCACAGCTCTTTTTTTTTTTTAAAGGAGTTGTCTTTTAGTTTTTTTTAATTAATTAATTAATTTATTTATTTATTAAAGATTTCTGCCTCCTCCCCGCCACTGCCTCCCATTTCCTTCCCCCTCCCCCAATCAAGTCCCCCTCCCTCATCAGCCCTAAGAGCAATCAGGGTTCCCTGCCCTGTGGGAAGTCCAAGGACCACCCACCTCCATCCAGGTCTAGTAAGGTGAGCATCCAAACTGCCTAGGCTCCCACAAAGCCAGTACGTGCAGTAGGATCAAAAACCCATTGCCATTGTTCTTCAGTTCTCAGTAGTCCTCATTGTCCGCTATGTTCAGCGAGTCCGGTTTTGTCCCATGCTTTTTCAGACCCAGGCCAGCTGGCCTTGGTGAGTTCCCGATAGAACATCCCCATTGTCTCAGTGTGTGGATGCACCCCTCGCGGTCCTGAGTTCCTTGCTCGTGCTCTCTCTCTCCTTCTGCTCTTGATTTGGACCTTGAGATTTCAGTCCGGTGCTCCAATGTGGGTCTCTGTCTCTGTTTCCTTTCATCGCCTGATGAAGTTTAATATTCAGGAGGATGCCTATATGTTTTTCTTTGGGTTCACCTTCTTATTTAGCTTCTCTAGGATCATGAATTATAGGCTCCATGTCCTTTATTTATGGCTAGAAACCAAATATGAGTGAGTACATCCCATGTTCCTCTTTTTGGGTCTGGCTTACCTCACTCAGGATAGTGTTTTCTATTTCCATCCATTTACATGCAAAACTTAAGAAGTCATTGTTTTTTACTGCTGAGTAGTACTCTAATATGTATATATTCCATACTTTCTTCATCCATTCTTCCATTGAAGGGAATCTAGGTTGTTTCCAGGCTCTGGCTATTACAAACAATGCTGCTATGAACATAGTTGAGCATATACTTTTGTCGTATGATAGGGCATCTCTTGGGTATATTCCCAAGAGTGGTATTGCTGGGTCCAGGGGTAGGTTGATCCCGACTTTCCTGAGAAACCGCCACACTGCTTTCCAAAGTGGTTGGTGCACAGCTCTTGCAGAGACATGTCATGGCAAAAAAACCAACAGGCGCATGTCCCTCGGATGCCTTTGAGGACAGCACATTGGCTGTTATGCCTTTTACTGCCTCCCCCACCTTTGCACGCAGCCCTGACATCCATCCAAACTTCCCGGAATCACAGGCCAGTCACACTGTTCCCTACACCTATTGTGAGCAAACCAAACCATCACCACGCAAGGTGACTGAAATAAAATGTGTAATTGTGCTCAGAGACACCTTAATTGTTTATTAATTACTCCATAAATCATAGTGACACCTGCGCTTGTGCGCCTGTTAATTCACTCTCGCGAGGCGGGGAATGGAAGCACGGCCTGGCTTCTGGAGGACCGCGGGGCTGAAAAACAACAGAGGCCCTTAGCTGTAGACAGGAAACACCTAATGTGGACCAGAACATGAAGGCTCCCGATCCTTCTCACTAGTCATCTGCAACTACGGCCCCACCCACCTCTGGCCAAGAGAAAAGTATGGCGCTGTGTATTTATGAGACCTTGAGAGGGTAGAGGAGGGTGTGTGTGGGGAGGCTACTCAACCTCCTCCATATCATTTTCTCCTCCTAGAGCAGGGGGTTCTCAACCTTCCTAATGTTTCCACCTCTTAAAATCCAATTCCCATGTTGTGGGGATCCCAACCATGAAGTGATTTCTGTTGCTACTTTGTAACTATAAGTTTGTTACAGTTACGGGTCATAACGCAAGGATTTGTGTCTCCCGATGGTCTTAGGGGACCCCTGTGAAAGGGCCATTCAACCCCCAAAGAGATCGTGACCCACAGGTTTAGAACTGCTGTCCTAGAAGCTGGTAAAGAGGGGGCAGGGGGGTATTGTGTTGTTGTGTAGGGGAGAAACAGGCACAGAGTGTTTATACAATTTCCAAGGTCAAGCAGCCAGTTAAGTATCAATGGTGGAGTTTGGACTCAGGCTTGCTGGGCCTCTGAAAGAAGGAACTTCTGGTGTAGGAATCAGGGAATGGCCTGGGGGCAGGACATCAGCTCTGCTGTATCCTTTTATGGGCCTTTGTGTTTATCCAAGGAGAGGTGAGATGTATTTTGAATAATCTCTCTCATGCTTTTTGAAGATTGTATCTAAAACAGAAGCAGCGTTCATCCACAGTTTCTTGGCTAGCCTGTTTTGGTACCCTGCCATTTGGATTGGCCCCTGCTGAAACTCCCCCTCTAACTGACCTCTATTCCCAGACAGTCACCCTCTCCAGTCCCTGAGAACTTCTCTCTGCTCACATCTGTCGGTAGCCATTACTGACCAAACAACTGGTCCCGGAGTGTGCAAGGCTGCTCCAGATGGCTAATAGAATTTTATTGCTACGATCATTCTTAATATGGTCAGTGCAGAACCGCTGTCTGGAGACACCTGTGTGGGGCAGCAACCAGTGGCCTCTGGGAATGGGGTCCTAGCTGCCTGCCTGAACTTCCCTCCTGGGCCTGAGAACACGTATCTTTGATTCTGTTTCTTTGATTCTGAGGACCGGCTCTGGAGAAACACCCAGCTTTGGAAAGAGCTCTTCAGAGCTGAGATGAGATTGCTGAAGGGAGGAGGGAGAACTCACTTCTGCTCTGTGTCCTCGGTAGGGAAGAAGGGGGCTACCAGCCGTGGCAGGTGGGAGGTGTGGCTCTCCTTCCCTGTCCTGTCAGTTCTGGCCTTCCTTCAGAGATCAGCCTCTATAGGCTTTCTTGAGATTGGGGAGACAACTCAGTTGGTAATATGCTTGTCCTGCAAGCATGAAGACATGAGTTCAATCCTCAGGACACATGTTTAAAAAAAAAACAAAAACAAACAGATGTGGTGTACACTTGTATTCCCAATGCTGGGGAAGCAGAGACAGGCAGATCTCTGGGACTTGCCAGTCAGCCGGCCTAGCCTAATGGGTGAACTCCAGATGAAGAAAAGACCTTGTTTAAGAAAAAAAAAGTGGTCGGCATATGTGGAATGACACTTCAGTGTCCTGTGGCCTGCATGGGCTCCTACATAGCGTGCATGCACAGGTATACACACACACACACACACACACACACGAGAGTGTGCGAGAGAGCACAGCTATTTCTATAGCTGCTTTTTGCAACTTAGCTTCCCCCTCCCCAAATATTTTTCTCTCTTCATGGCAACTGAGTCTGTCATGGATTTATTTGTTTAGCTTCTCCCCCAGCAGCTCTGAGGGCCACTATGCATAGGAGAGGTTTGCTTTGTTTAGCATCATGCTAGGTGTCTGCACAGTGCTCCATGCATAATAAATTCCAAACAAATGTTTGTGGAATGAACAAGTGAATAAATGAATATTGCAATTGAGCTATGGCGATGGTCCCTTCAAGAATGATTCTCTCTGTCTCAGCAGATAGAATTTCTCATGGTGCACTTGCCAGTGGGTGATTTAATCTCTGAAAGACAGAGAAAAGAAATGAACAGGGTTTCAGCCAAAGCCAGCAGAGCAGCTAGATTTTTTGAGGTCCTGAAGCCTGAGGCATGGATGCTCAACTCTGCCGGGCACACAGAAGACACCAGATACATGGAGTGAGTAGAGAACGGAGAGAAAAGTTAGGAGGGATTTGTTTGCCTCTTGTGCGAGAAGGAAGCTAATCTATGAGAGAGGAGCCTGCCTGCTGGGAGAGGAGCTGGAGGATTTGAGCACAGCCCATGAGGTAATTTTAACATCGAAGAAGTCCGCCTGTGTCTTCCCAGCTCCACTTCTCTCTGGCTTTCTGCTGAGAGGATCTGAGGAGGGATTAGCGCCTTCCAGCAGGGAGGCAGCTAGGCACCAGGATATTTCCTTGGGCCCTAGGTACAGTGTGTCTGGAAGATATTACCATCAGCGTTGCATGCCGACTGCTCTGAGGCTTGGAGGACCCGAAACATGGCATGCTGCAATAGAGTGGAGCTCACAGGTCGCTTTAGGAGGCTGGCAAGGCTCCCGCGCCTCTTCAGACTCTGGTCCTGTCTTCCACTGGGTCCACTCTTCTCATAGGCCATGAGAGGGCAAGGTCTCAGATAGATGAGAGCTCCTCAGAGAACCAGAGACACAGCTGGGGGGAGGGTAGGAAACCACCCACGGGGATGCATGCTGCAGGAGAACCTTGGGGTGCTATCCTTGGTCTGTGGGATTTAATTATCATGGCTGTTAAGGAATCTGGAAAGGGCCTCTTCAAGAAGAGGCTGAGTGAGTTAGCAGAGGGGTAGGGGAGCATGGAAAGGGGAAGGCTGGTTGTGAGGGCAGGGTGGAGGAGGAACACAGGCGCTCAGGAGGAAGGAATCAGAGAAGACTAAGCAAGAGGAGGCTTTCAGTATCTAGTGGTGAACTGAGGAGGACAGATCTAGAAGCTATGCCATTTCCTTATAGGCTGGACGTAGAAGGGCATGGAAGACACTGAGCACTGAGGAGTGGGGGGATGATGAAAGCCCTCTGAGGGGGCAGGGGATGTATACCTTGTAGAACAGGAACAGAGAGGTATAAGATAACTCGTGTAGTTGAAGCCAGAGGGTATTAACCTCGCCATAGTTGAGAATTAAACACCTGGCTTATGGATACAGGGGAAAGATAGAAAGATCATTAGAATCCACATGGGTTCACCACATGAATCCCATATTCTGATAGGGGTACTACTGAGTTTTCCATGGAGCCGTACCAGGGTACACAGCATACCTTTGTGATTCCGGCTTGAGTGAGCTGGAGGCCTTAAGGAAACATTATCTCTGTGGTTAAGAAGAAAAACAAAGCAAAACAAAACAAAACACATCTTGAACATAATCGTGTCACTGCTGGGGTCAGGATAGCAAGATCCAGGCAGTATGCAAGGTCTCCAGACAGAATGGATCTAACATTTACATTATTTATTTTTTTTTTTTTTTGAGTGTGGAAGGGGGCATGTCTCAAGGGAGTCGTTTGGGAAGCAGGCACTGGAGTGGAATTAGAAGGATTTTAAGGGAAGGAGCACCTGCAGAAGAGAATGGAGGAGGAGGTGGGATTGGGCAGCAGATGCTGCCAAGAGTCTCTTTAGTTTGATGGGTGGCGGATTCCAGAACCCACGTTCAAAGGGCCATTTGTTGGTGGAGACAGCTGGACTCTTGCACTAACGTGCCCAGTCACTGGTCAGGACGGTTGAGACACATAAGAACACGGTCTCAGGGGGCAGTCCATCTTTCCTGCTAGCATACCTCTGTGTCTAGCACGTGACACTACTAATAATTGCACTGGGACCATGAAGTAAACAAGGACAGCGCCTCAGCAAACAGGACATCTGGTTACCATATTCTCAGAGAATTATTACAGGGTTGGCCTTTGATTTTTATTCTTTCCTGGTTCTATACTGTTAATACCTTTTAAAACTAGTTGCTTGTCTTATGTAAAACAGTAACCTTCACTGGGTATATATCTATGCGCCCGGTAAGAGTTGGGCATTCTATTAACACTTTGAACTTCATGAAGTCAGACATTATTGTTTTAGTTATCGTATGCTTTATCTTATATACTTATAATTATTGACTTATATATTCTATATACTTACTATATTCTCAAGTAGTATGCTTATTGGCTTACATAGCATTGATATTTATAACAGTACTCATTTTTATAGGTGAGGAAACTAATATGTGGGAAGGTTGTGTGGTTTTCTCAAAGTCATCTATCATTTAAGTGGCAAAACAAGGTTGTAAATGAAGAGGTTTGCTTTCAGGACCTAAATGCTTAAATAGTTTACAGTTTGTAGACATTGCATCCCAGAGTCTGCATAATGAGAACCAGAGAGATTGTGCACCTCGTTTTAGCCCTATAAGAGGCTAAGACTGAGCTCATCTTCTGACTCCTCAGTCTAGGGTTCCTTGATTACCACATATCTGATACATCATTTTTGAACTTGCACATAATAGATAACTGGGTCAGAAAAGTCTACAACTGAGATGTTGTGGTACTCAAAAGTGCTTCTGCCAGGCTAGAATGGGGTTCGAAACTACTAAGATGAAAGTTGTCAGAGAAATGTGGGCTCGTACATGTAGGTTCAATAAGACCAGTTGGACAAATACCAGGTGGGGATGACGTTGTAGACTTGGGGGAAGATGATCAGAGGTGATAGGGAGTGAGAATGTGATCAGACTGTTTCAGGCTAAATGAACAAGGGTGCACTCAGATCACAGTGGGGTCGTTTTCCCCCGTGTATCCCTACACACAAGGGGTGGGGGTTGGGTGTCAAGAACTAAGCTTTCTTCTGAGTTGGACACTTAGTCAGGGACTCCTGGAGAAGGTGATTGAAAGCAAGGCCTCCAATCATTCCATCGTGAAATAGGTCGGATGTGCTGCAGACTCAGTGGGATTACAGTGAAGTGCCCTGGTCTCTTCAGATCAGCAGCACTGGTATTTCCTTAGTCAGAAAAGCAGAACTCTGCACTTCTGCCTTTAACAAGGTCCCCGTGGGTTCATGGGAAACCACTGAAGTCAGAGAAGTACCTGTTCTAGGTCAGCAGTTTTCTCAGTCCCAAATACACATTCGAAGTCCCTGTCCATGGGCTCTGCTCGGAAATTTTGACTCAACTGTTTTGTGTTGGGACTCAAACTTCTTTCTATTTTTGTTTCTGCTTTCTCATTCTGCCATTTCTTACCTCTTCTCCTTCCTTCTTTGAAAAAAAAAAAAGACAGTTTTTAATGTGTCCCAGACAGGCCTTGAACTTTGTATACAGCAGAGAATGACTTTGAACTTCTGATCTTGCCTCCACATCCCCAGTACTGGGTTTACAGGTGTGCACCACCATGCTCAGGTTTTTCAGTACTGGAGATGGGGCCCAGGGCTTTGTGTGTGTTATGAAAGAACTCTACAAACTCAACTATATCCCCAGTCCTTTCTCTATCCCTCTCTGTCTACTGTTTCTCTCTTTTCCAACTGTAACTAAGTTGTCCTTGAACATCAGAATGATGGAGAGTTTGTTGAGACATCACTGGGTCTCACCTCCAGAGTTTCTAACCCAGAAGGTCAGGTTGGGTCCAAGAGCTTGTGTCTCTACCAAGTCTGCAAGTGATGCTATTGCTGCTGGTCCCCAGGGATCACACTTTAAGAGCCCATGGCACACAGAGAGGAGAGGCCAGAAGAGAGACCTAGATAGAACATTCACAGAGAATCACTGTGTGTGAGGTGGAATAAGAAGGAAAGAGACAGACAGTGGCTTTAGATACCAGGTAAGCTCTTTCTGAGGTCACCTCCACCAGCTCCTCCCTGCTTTGAGGCCTTGTCGCATTTCAGCTGCTCTCTTCTGTGAAGTCCTGGGCATTTCTACTTCTCAGTAACCACTGTTTGAAGGATTTCTACATGGTCAACTTAGGGTCCCTGTCGTTGCTTTCAGGATGAAGTGTGTGCTTCTTAGCTCAGCATCTGTCCTGGCCCTGCTTCTTCCCTCCCTGGACTCTTTGCTCTGGACATTGGGACCTTCTTGGTAATCTTCAGTTAATTTTGCTCTGTCACATTCCTGCCCCTGCAGAGTGTCTGAAGCCCTTCCCCCTTCCTCATCTCATAGCTCCTACCCAGCAAGATTAGACAAAGTCCAGTATGGATGGGCTGTCTTCTTATTTTTACATCTCTTTCCATCCCACCCTTGATCACCTACCTTGGACTTCTGACTCTGTTCAATCATTGCTTCCCCTTTCCCAAACTTACTCTGAGGGTAGTCCCTCCTAGTTCTCCTGCATGACATAATGTAGTCATCCTTCTTACTGGGATGGATTCGATTGCTTCCCTTCCTCTATGTGACCTCTTCTGAGCAGAGAAATGGGCAAGGCAAGCATGCTGGGGGGGGCTACTTTGAGTACTGATGTTCACCCCACGCGAACCTCACACAGTGTCTGATACACAATAGGTGTTATCACTTTCTCACTGATGGAGAGAACACCTGGAATCTGGTGAATAAGAGCAGATGTTTGAGAAACAGTGCAAGCTGTTCTAGTCCCCAGTATCTCTCAACTACATTCTCTCTGTAGCTGGCCCGCTCCTTCTCCAGCATGGAAGACCAAGGAATCTTGTCTAGCCACTGTCCTCTGGGAGAGCACCAGCCGACCTGGTCCCTTCCACAGTCCTTGCAATGCATTGTTGGTATCTTTATATGCCTGGTCAGCAGTGTGATCACTTTACTTTAAGCAGAATATTTTGGCCTATTTTTCTGTTCAGATTGCTAGTTCCTAATTCCTCCATGGAGAGATGAGTGTGGGGCCATTAAAGGCCAGTGAGTGTGGCATACAGTAAGGGACCAAACTAACTAGATGTGAGATTGAAACACAGCCTTCCAACACTGCTGGTGACTGGGAGTTGCCAACTCCCAAGACTCTCAGCTCACAAAGTAAGCTACTGGCTGGACAGCCAGCAGTACAGGAAAAGGGAAAAACAGCCTAGGGAGTGGGTTGGTCAAGAGGGAAGTCTGAGACCATTTTAATATCGCCACATTGCCAAAGGCCTCTGATCTTCAAAACTGAAGGCACCGTCTCTTCAGTCACTGTGAACTCACAGGGAAGGAGCGTGGCTAGTGGTAAGATCCCCTTGTCCACAAACAAGGACTCGACACCCCATAGTGGACCTCACAGTGTATGGAGGTACAACTGGATTTGAACCCAGCCTAGCATCCTCATCCACCTCAATATGCTGTCTCTAAAAAAGCATGCAAACATGTACAAACCCGTGCAGGGTGCAAATGCAAATTATTCCTTCTGGAAGCATAAAATAGCCAAGTGGTGATGGGAACTTGGCAGGGAAGGAGTGGGATGAGTCAGGGACGGCTTTCTGAGTGAGATCTGCTCTGTGTGGTTGAGGGAGAGGGAGGCAGCGAGTGAGGGGGAGGTGCTGGCGGAGGAGCTGCAGGTGGGGGCATTGGCACTGGAAGTGGGGGGCTGCGCAAAGAAGCAGTGAGACACCTGAAGAGGCCACATGGTATTCTGGTCTGGATGACGCTGTTCCCTCAAGCCAGAGCTGTGTATGCATAGGGTATATGTGCTGAGGCTATATGCTACATGTGGGTGTGTGGCACACAGGTGTAGGTATGTGCATGTGTGTATACGTGGGGCATAGATACTATGTGTGTGAGGCATGGGTATGTGTGTAGGATGCGTTGGGCAGTTTCCAACCATGTGTCTTCAGTGGAGTTCTGGAACATCAGAAAATTGCTGATGGAAGGTTTCCCATATTCTTCCTTTTCTCACCTGGGCATAGGCAGCATTCAGCACTCCCTGACACACACACACACACACACACACACACACACATACACACACACACACACACATTGTGCAGTGGTGATTCCGATATAGGATTACGTAATGCATTTAACTAGTTAAGCAAGTGTGATGATTCAGCACACATGTAGCTCATAGGTAGCTTTGGCTGCCTTCAGGGACTCAGGTAGTGCTCCTGGGAGGCTTCATAGTCTTAGCTCCCTGCTGTTGGAGCATGTGTAGGCTCTGCTCATGTAATGGTCCCCAGCTATTATCCTCAGGTTCATACAATCATCACTTCAAAGCTACTGGAAAGAAAACTTAATTTTTTAACCTATGTTTTCAACAACAACAACAACAACAACAACAACAACAACAACAACGACGAACCAAAGTGAATCCCACTGGAAAACTTAGGCCATCTCTGAACCAATCACTGTGATCTATGGGATACAATGTTTGATTGACATCCTAGGTGGCATGCCCATCTGTAAGCAGAGGAGCCAGGCTTAGCACTCCATAGAGGGACCCAGTTCCAAGGACGTTGGAGATGCTGGTGCTGGAGTGAATGCTGGGTAGACGGGCACAGTGCCTGTGTCTTGACTTTCAATCAACACCCAGTGTATGGCTTTCAGCCTCAGTCTCCCCACAGTCCGTGGTTGGCCTTATCATTTGCTTTCTTTTTCCGAGCTTGTGCGAGGGAAAAGTTAAGACTCATGTCTGGGATGTGAGGGAGGGGGACAATCAGTGAGGATCAGAACTGATGCGATCACTTCCTGGGTATGCTAGGTATGGGGAGGAAGGCAGTTGGGAAATTATCTTGTAGGTCTTCACAGCCTGCTTGTGATGTGGGTACCACTTATATAAGAATGTGCCGCTGAGAAACCAGTCCGTTAGTCTGGGTAGAAAGTCACACCCCTTGTAACCTCTGCTTTCTGTAAGGCCATAATACCAGTTGGGGATAAATCTTGGTTCTAGAAAGAACTTTATTATTGTGGCAGGACTCTGAGTGCTGGGTCCAGATCTCCTTTCAGCAGAAGCCCCTGTACTTAATTCCAGGTGGAGATGATGAGGCCTGTCTTGCTGAGATCCTGGAATGGTCCTATCAGTCAAACCAGAGCAAGGGGGAATGGGCTGAGCGCAGCTAGAATGTGGTGGTGGCAAGGCCTGGATATTAAACAGTGGCGTGTTTACAGGTGTACAGTAAATGGCATCTGCTCCACCCTCCTGCTGGGCCAAAATTATCTCAGGGCCAGTACCTCGAGGCCCATAGGACAGAGAAAAGCCTGGCTCGAGTTTGAAGGACAGTCTTAAAGCTACCGAGTGGGGATGAGACAGAAAAATCTAGGTTGATGCCCCTCCAGCCAGAGGGAGGGCTTGGCTGTCTCTCATTGGCTGGATGTACCCCCACATCACACGATGTCACTTAATCTATAGAAGCTGATGCTCACAGTAATAAACAAAGTTCCTGCTTTGACTTGACTCCCTATTGCGTCTGATTGTCCTGCATAGTGGGGCTGCTGATCTGATTGTCCAGAATCGTGGGGCTGTGGAATGGGCAGATAGCGCACTCACCTTTCCCTGGGGAATAAGGCTAAGGAGACCTGGCATTCTCCTTAGTCAATCTGGTTCCCATCCCTTGGCCTTTGGTCTGGGACTTTTGGTACCACCCTTGGGTCTGCGATCAAAGGAAGAATGCTTGGCTATGGCCATAAAGAGGGACAATGGTTGATGGGCTGGAGAAGTAAAGAGAGCTCAGTACTCCCTGTCTCCTGCCTCTTCTTCTAGACCAGAAGGTCAGTGTGGCCCTGATGCCTCTGGTCATCTCTCTTCTCCGTCCCTGATTCCTGGTGTTCACTATGAGGCCACTTGTTCTGGAGCCAGTGATGGAGCGGGAAGAAATGTATTATACCTGCTCTTATTGGTGCCCCCAGATGTTTTGACTCCCAGTTGAAGTGATGAGTAGCGGGGGAGGATGAATGACAGACCCTGAGCAGGCCACAGAGCATCTCTCCGTCCCCTTAACCTCCTTTCCCTGTTGTTTGTTTTGAGTTAGTCACACCAGCTCTCCCTTTGAAACAGTATTCCTTTTGGAAGTGTTGATGTGGAAGAACCCAGAACAAGAAGTTCAAGGTGTGTTCTCTATGAGTTCTGGTTTCAAATATTCTGCCTTCTTAATTAAAATATGTGACTTGGGTTTCAGCCCAGACACTGTGATTGTCACCTTCCTTCCTGTTAGCAGATAAATGATTCTTCAATAATCTTTCTTCCAGGAGATTCTTGTTAAGTTAACCCCTCTCCCAGGAGGCTGCCATGGCTGCCTACATCTGTTGTACTGAGCCCACAGCTCCGTAAGCTTGTATTCAATTGCCTTGTCTCCCTCTGCCTCAGCCTGTACCGCGAAGATCCCCCTTTACTCTCCTTGCTGCGTCTAGGGTGCAGACCTTGCCTATCAGGCCCATCTCCCCTTGTAATATTCTCCCATAAGAGTTTTGCCCAAAACAGATTTTCACCTTCGATACCCTACAGAAGTTCCTCTGGAGAGCACCGAATGGGTGATTTGAGCAGGACAAGTGGATCTTTGTCCTCAGCCTGGTGTGTGCCACCTGGAAGGTGTGCGCATTCAAGCCATGCAATCCAGGCAGTTTGTGTGCATGCTCCTCTGGCAACCTTCTTTACTTCTGATATTAATGCAAGCCTTCATACCCAGTAGCTGTTGCTCAGGGCAGATGCAGAGCTGAGGGTGGGAACTGAGGCTCCGGTATGGTTTCTGAGGCTGGATCCTTAAACTTGAAGTGATAAAGCTGATTAGGTAACCAGAAAAATATAATTTTCATAGAATAAGTTTTGAGGACCCAGGGGACAGATCTCTCCAATCTTCTTATTCTAGAATGAAATCCTGGAGAAACTGGCTCTGACCACACACAATGGGGACTCAGGCTCAAGCTTGTTCATCTCTCTAGTGTCTTCTGTCTCCACCCAGTGTGCCTATCTGTATCCCATTCTTTGCCTAGCCCTTCAGTAGGGACTTCATCCGCCTTCAGGGACCATTGTAGCCTGCCCATATTCTTTTCCAGAGGCGTCAGGAGCTGTCACCAGAGGAAGGGTGGCAGAAGGCAGGGTTTCTTTATGTTCCCAGGTCCTTCATTTAGCCATATGTCCTTGGGAAGTTTCTTCAATTGTTTAAGCCTCAATTCAGACCAGGGAAAAGGATGAAATAATTGACCCCACCCCATGAAGATATTGCAAGAATTTGGTTAGAAAACGTGTGTGGAGCCTTGCATGGTACCTGGTAGTAAATTCACCAGCATGCATGGCATTACTCAGGGCTCTGATTCTGGAAAGATCTGAGCTTAGGGATCTGTGAGACTTCAGATTTTCTTTCTCACTGTGTAATTTCTCATGCTCCTCTCAGGGCCCGTGCAGCCCACTCCCTTCTCTTCTCGGAATGCTTGTCGCTTGTCACGGTGCTTTCTAGTCCCCGCCTTAGAGTATGTCTCTCCCACAGTGATGTCAGGGGTGAGAGCGCAGGAAACTTGTCCCTTCCCATGCCATGGAATGTTTGCAGAGTCAGTGTATCGGAAGTGCCTTCTCCTGCCCTGCTCCTTTATTTTAAAATTTCAATTTAATTCATTTGGTTTTAACATAGGCAAATTCTCCCAGTGGCTAAAAATCCACAGTGAATGTATGCTCTAGTAGGATTTCTCCATTCTTTGCCTTTATTCTGCCTAGAGGCAAACGATGATATGATTTTATAATTTAATAATCATGTTTATGTCTGTCTAGAGCTACCATCTGCATGTAAGTATTGTGCTACTATCGTTTTTGCATCTCTGCTTTTTTCTTTTCCCTTCCATCCATTTTTCCTTCCTTCCCCCCCGCCCCCTCGAGTTTCTTGTAGCTCAGGCTGGTCTTGAATGTACTATGCACCTAAGGTTGGCTTTGAACCATCCAATCCTTCAGCCAGTGTCTTCTGAGTGCAGCCCAGCTTCTGGAAGCAGATTGCTACTTACCAGCTGGATGATTTGGGGCAGGTTCTTTGTGTCTTGGTTCCCTCATGTGTAAAACGCATGCATAGTGGTAACTGCCTGTGAACATTTGTGATTACGTGCACCAAACATTGGGATCAGTACATTTGTGGAGGAGGGTCTCAGTGATCAGTGTGGGGTACTGTTCTTCCCATGCTTAGCACACGTGAGGACTGTACAGCCTCCTTAATGCTCATCCTCCCAATCAAACAACAACCCATGAGTCAAAGACTGTTCGTTACTCAGGGTCCTTTGGGCAGAAAATGCCAGAGATGAGATTTGCGGCTGACCCACAGCAGACCAGTGTCTCTCGAGCCTTCTTGCCGATATTCTCTTTCTAATACCTTGGTCTGTACCCAGTAGGTACTCAGTAAAAGCTAACTGTCCTGCTCAGATCCCTTGGGTTTTGATTTGAGGGTGTCTATTTCTGAACAGTGTAGTTGAGGCTCTTGATTTGTCCTGGTTTAACCCTCAATTCAGGCCAGGGCCATATGCTTAGAATCTGCCGCTCCTGCCTGGTGCCATCTCCAAGGGAATCTGCCTTCCAATTATGATTTCTTTCCCCTCATGTTTATATCAGCAGAAATGAAGGGGAGAAAAACCAGCCTTTAACTAGGATTTTATTACCCATTGACCTCAGCCATCTCCATCTATTTCTTCTGAGCTCTGCCCATTAGTTGTCAGGGCAACGTGGTGTAACTCCCTGTCGGCTGCACTTGGCTGAGTTTAATTCTCCTTTGCCTCCCTACTGGCCTGGCAAGGTTCTCCAGTATACTTGTTCCAAGAGCACTGTAGGGCACAGCCATGGATAAGTAGATCAGGGGCAGGAGACGCGCTCGGGGGAAGAGATGGGTGACTGTCCGGCTCCTTATCTTCAGGGAGTAATTGCAGCTTTCAGTGTGATTCGTGGGTCTCTGCTGGAAACCAGGAAGTTGAACACAATACAGCCTGTGCGTGTGGGAAAGGCTGAAACTGGATTGTTTAAGCCAGGCTGGCACTTTGCTTTGTCCAGTCTTGAATATCTGCAGTTCCCCTGTACCTGGTGTGTCTCTGGGTCATTCTCCTTCCTGTCTGCCACCATCTCCCTGTCACTGAAACAAAGACCATTCTGTGTCTTACTTCTTTCTTATCTTGGTACATTTCTTTCCCCACAACTCCAGTCTCTTCAATGTCTTTCAAATTATCCACCTTGCCTCTACTCCTGTCTCTCCTAAGAGACTCCCAAGAGATAGGAGTAGAGGCAAGGTGGACAAATTGGAAGCCTTTAAATACCTTGCATTCTACCTTTTCTAAGCAAGACTTAAAAGTTGAGTGAAGCCCTAACTCTCAAAGGCCACCACCACCCATGTCCCCATCCCTCAGCTCTCAGCCCCCTTCCCCAAACAGTGCTACCAGTTGGGGATAGACCAAGTGTTTAGAAATCAAACCTGTGGAGGGCACTTCACATTCAAACTACAAAACTGGCATGAGACGCCATTCTGGAATTAGGTCCACTTACATGCATTTGTCCCGTATCTGCTGGCCCTCTGTGTGGCAGTGTTTCCCAGCCTGAGGTAGAGCCTTCTGCCACTCCCACCCCAACCCTTAAGACCCCCATTTGAAAGACTGGAGACTTCAAGAACCCTCCGCATGCATTTTGTCTTCTCTTTGGGTTCTTTTATGAGTCAAGCACGAGGCCAACTGTCTCGGTGTCCGTTAAATATCTTCTGTGCTGCCCACCCATGGCCATGCTCCCATTCTAGCCAGGGAAGCTGGGGCAAGACCTCTATCTTTAGGTCTTTCCCAGTCCATCTCTGAGGAGGCAGAAGTCAAATGTGGCACTTGCTAGTCCTGCTTTTCTTCCCCAAAGCCCTGTGGTCTCTATAAGTGAATGACAGTCAGCAGAGTCTGTCTGACTTTGCTGTGTCTCTTGATGCTGGAGCTACTGGGCCATCTGATATCTTCTTTCCTGAAGTTCACTATCGTTGGATAGGATGGTTCACATTAGCTTCAGTTCTTAAATCAGGGGGCTTCTAGAAGGATTCTCTATAGCAGGTTGCTAGCTCTTTCAGACCACGTACTTAAAACATATAGAAGAAGATATAACATTTTAACATTGAATTCAAAGTAAGTACCAGACCAGGACTCCTTCCAGCAGGCAGAACCTCCTAGAAGAGACTCTTGGTTCAGTCTGAAACTGAGCATTTATTTCCTTGTTTTAAGACAGTCTACTGAGTTCCCCAGTGATGCTGACCTGCTCCTTAAGTGTTTAGAGCCATTTCTTCGGTGTTCTTTCCAGTCATTGGAAAATGGATTCGTTTCCCTTCAGGTTCTAAAGAAAAACACATGGGTGGGACAGTGATGCCTGGCCCTCAGTTACAAACATTTAAAGAATTCTGGAGAGGAGTAAGAGTTAGATTCAATTCAATCATACATTGATTTTTCAGCCCAGTAAATTGTGGCTGCTTCATACAAGGGTAACAAGTACGCTGCTGGAGAGAGAGAGAGAGAGAGAGAGAGAGAGAGAGAGAGAGAGAGAGAGAGAGAGAGAGAGAGATGAGATCAGCTTTTAAACAATGAAGCTCTCTGCTGTGCAGAATGATTTGATTTAAATCCAGATGAGAGCCAGCGGTGAGCTTAAAAACAAAGCAGTATTAAAAGCCACAGCCACACCCAGAACCCCATGTCCACAATAAAACAGATGGTGTCATTTAAGCCAAACAAGGTGAATTCTAATGAAATCAAATTCCTTTGAGGATAATGGACTAGATCTGGCTGATGTATCTCAGTGGCTACACAGTTAGCCATCCCCTTCCCAGGCATGATGGAAGAATTTAGTACCAAAAATGTCCTTTAATGGGCACCTGAGGAACATATGGGCAGAGCCACCTTCTCCTTTATAATATGCATCCAAGTTCCTGTGCTCATCTTTGAGGCTGAAATTTGTCCTAGGCACACAAGATTTTCCAAATCAGGGCTCACCTCTCCTGACTATGCCTTGTCTCTCCCCCTTTTTTGTGGGGGTGGTAGTGTCAAATGCTGTCTGCCTGGGCAGAGGGACTGAGCGCAGCCTTGAGACCTCTGGGAATTGCTTTGTCTGTTGATGATGCTCTAGGGAGAACCTGACTTCCTGCTTCTAGTACCAGGCTTGAGGATCAATTACTTTTTATGTTTATTAGTGAGAGTCTGCTCCAGATCTTCCATTATGTGTGGATCTAGACCATGCTCCTGTAATGTGCCCCGACTGCTAGTGACTCCCCAGAGCTTGGGGACTTATGGATATGTGACTATATCTATATCTATCTACTGTGGGACAATGATCTTGTGGCTTGTAGATTTGTCACTCGTATTGGTGATGGAGGAAGGTCATTGGCTAATAAAGAAACTGCCTTGGCCCATCTGATAGGGCAGAATTTAGATAGGTGGAGTAAACAGAATAGAATGCTGGGAGGAAGAGGAAGTGAGCTCAGACTCGACAGCTCTGCTCTCTGGAGCAGACGCCATGCTCCCCTCTCCCCGGCAGATGCGATAAAGCTCCGACCCAGGATGGACGTAGGCTAGAATCTTCCCGGTAAGCGCACCTTGGGGTGCTACATACATGAACAGAAATGGGCCAAGCAGTGTTTAAAAGAATAGAGTTTGTGTGTCTTTATTTTGGGGCATAAGCTAGCCAGGCAACCATGAGCCGGGCTGTGGGAAGAGGCCCGCAGCTCCCTACTACAGATGGCGCCCACGTGGATAACTGCATCCACAGAAAGCCTGAGAAAGCTTGGGAAAGAATAGAGTAAAGCGTGTTTTCTTGGTAGCAGCAATTTCTTGGGTCTGCTCTGCTTGCTAGATGCAAGCAAGTACTCTCATCTAAGAGAGGCTTCCTGACTCAGCTTCAGCTGTGAAACCTTGCAGCTCATTTAAGAGGTCCTGCCATGAAACACTTAAAACGGTGTTGGTGAAAAGCTGAAGGCATGCTTTTCGGTTTTCAGCCATAGCAGGAAAAAAATTGTGCTGTTTTAAAATGCCGGCTTTCTGGGCCATCCTGCCAGGGCAAACTCTGACTGTTTGAGGCAGGAGGGCTGACTACAGAGAGAGGACTTGAATGTTGTCTGTGGATATAGTATTGCAGCTTGTTTGCTGGCAAGGACCTTGAAACGCCACAGAGTTGTGGTGATAAACATGGCTACAGCTGGTATCTCCGCCATGAGGCTGGAAAGCTAAGGAATGTGCTGGATCCAGCCGTCAAAGCCACGGCTTTCGTCCTACTGATATTGCTCAGTAATTTAAAGGCTCGTGTGGTCAGAAAAAGAGAGAGATACAGTAAAGAGAGATTCAAAGACAAAGAAAACTTTAAATGATTTACAGTGTGTTTAAAAATATATACAGGCTGAAAATTAAAGTTCTTAAAAGTAAAATAAGGAAGAAAGAGAGTAGTTGGGTGTGGTAGTACACACCTTTAATCCCAACACTTGGGAGGCAGAGGGAGATTGACCTCTGAGACTTCAAGGTGTGGTAGCACACGCCTTTAATCCCACTGCCTGGGAGGCAGAGACAGACAGATCTCTGTGAGTTCAAGGACAGCCTGGTCTAAAGAGTTATTACAGGACGAAGATATACAGAAAATATAAAATAAAAGTAAAAGTAAACAAAATAGAGTTAAAATAAAGCTGCACAAAGATGGAAAATACACAGAGAATCTTGATACTGTATGCTATTATGCTCTCTTTGAATTGTTTTAATGCTGAGGAAGGAGCAACAGATGCTAAAAGATATTTGTTTATAAATGCTGCTGAACTAATCCAAGATAGATATTTTCAAAATACCTTGACTTCAGAATTTGGATCTAAGGATATGATACTTTGAAAAAGAGTTTCTTCTTTTGTTTTCACAGCGGATGAGACCCTGTGTATTTCTTCTATTTCAATATGGTATGATAGACCACGCCCTCCTGAAAGGTTGCTGTGAACACCTTCGAAAATTACTTTGCTCAACTGCCTACTGAGATGAACCTAGCAGACAGGTTATCCCATAAAAGACCTGAATACAGCGCCCCCATTCAGCAGGAAGCAGTTTGGAGAAAAAAAACTGCGCCCATGTTCCCAAATATGGTTTATAAATGTTCTTTTACATTTAAAGGGGGATATGATATAGATATGAATAATTTGCATTGGTGTGGATTTTAAGGTCAATTTTGTTATATGTATATGCATATTTCTAATCTTGATTAAGGTATTGTGATTGTATAGTTCATTTAAAAATGTAATGTATATAGGTTGTTAATGGATAATCATCAATAACTGTCAAGCTTTTAGTCATGTTATTAGATTTTCTAGATGTGCATAGATATATTTCAGCTAGATAGGCATTCTTCATATCTTTCAAAGACTGCAGAATATGGCATTTAATGTTTTAATAACTTAGGATTTTTCATGACAATGAGACACGTCTGCTCCTGGCAGCACCAATCTACTTCAAGCAGAAGATGGGCATCGAAGAGGCACCTTATGGAGTTTGATAGCCATTTGGGCAAGAAATTGCTCTTGCCTGGACTGTTGCATAAACTGGACACAGAGAACCCACAGAGAGAGGACTACTGAACTTGCCTAAAGGTGAGATGATCTTTCGGGGTTCCTGATTCATGAAGGAGTCTGCGAGACATTCTGCAGGACACAGCAGATAGTGACTGAACTGACTTTGAAATTTCCTGCTTCATGGAAATGTGTGCTGGAAACTATGGGCCTTTAGGCCGAAGATGGATGCCCCAACGGTACAGAGAAACTTTGGGTGACTGTCAAGGCAGCGAGATGTCTCTGTCATTTCTAGAGTTTAGAAGTTGCTTATTTCTTGTTTGCTTAGGTAATATTATATCCTTCTGGAGTCTTTGGTAGAGTTGAAGAATAGATAGTTATAGTTTTCTTTAGTTATGATAAAGATAAAATAGATGTAAATATTGTAACTGTAATTCTTACTTGATAACTGTTTTGCTATATGTAATTTTGCTATGTTAGAGCCTTTCCTTTTTGTTTAAACAGAAAAAGGGGAAATGATGGAGGAAGGTCATTGGCTAATAAAGAAACTGCCTTGGCCCATCTGATAGGGCAGAATTTAGATAGGTGGAGTAAACAGAATAGAATGCTGGGAGGAAGAGGAAGTGAGCTCAGACTCGACAGCTCTGCTCTCTGGAGCAGACGCCATGCTCCCCTCTCCCCGGCAGATGCGATAAAGCTCCGACCCAGGATGGACGTAGGCTAGAATCTTCCCGGTAAGCGCACCTTGGGGTGCTACATACATGAACAGAAATGGGCCAAGCAGTGTTTAAAAGAATAGAGTTTGTGTGTCTTTATTTTGGGGCATAAGCTAGCCAGGCAACCATGAGCCGGGCTGTGGGAAGAGGCCCGCAGCTCCCTACTACATATTGGTTTAATAAAACACTGATTGGCCAGTAGCCAGGCAGAAGTATAGGTGGGACAAGCAGAATAGGAAAATTCTGGGAAGAGGAAAATCTAAGTCTGCAGTTGTCACCCAGACTCAGAGGAAGTAAGATGAGAATGTTTCATTGATAAAAAGTACCAAACAAAGTGGCTAACACAGACAAGAACTATGGGTTAATTTAAGATTTAAGAGTTAGTTAATAAGAATCTTGAGCTAATAGGCCAATCAATTTATAATTAGTGTAGACCTCTGTGTATTTCTTTGGGATTGAACAGCTGCAGGACAGGGTGGAACAGAAATTTCTGTCAACAAATGGAACCAACGTGGGCAGCTATACCTACATAAGATCTTAGAGAGCTTGAGAAGTAATCCTAGACACAAAAGAGCAGAGTTAAGCATGGCTTCTTGGTAGCAGCATTTTTTTTGGTTGAGTTCTGTTTGCTAGAGGTAAGCATGTCTCATTTAAGAGAGGCTTCCTGACTCAGCTTTAGTTGCAAAATCCTTGCAGCTCTTTTAAGAGGTCCCACCACCAAACAATTAAATGGTGTTTATGAATAGCTGACAATATGCTTCTTGATGGTGGCAGGGACCTTGAAACGCCATAGAGTTGTGGCAATAAACATGTCTCCCACTAATATCTCAGCCATGAAGCTAGACTGTCAGAAAGCTAAGAAATGGGGTGAGTCCAGCCATCAAAGCTTAATCCTAGCCATATCTCTTAGCAAATTAAAAACTCATGTGGTTAGAAAAAGAGGAATATATAGTAAAGATAGATTCAGATGAAAAAAACTCTAAACAGTTTACAGTGTGTTTAAAAATATATGTATGCTTAGGAGATAAAAGGAAAAGGAAAAAGTCCTTAAAAAAACAAAGAGTGGTTGGGTCTGGTGGCACATACCTTTAATCCCAGCATTTGGGAAGCAGAGACAGGCAGATCTCTGTGAGTTCAAAGATAGCCTGGTCTACAGAGTGAGTTCCAGAACAGTCAAAGATACACAGAGAAATCCTGTCTCAAAAACCAAAAATTAAAAATAAAAATAAAGGCAATAGAGTTTAAAATAAAGCCACATAAAGATGGAAAATACACAGAGAATTTGGATACTGTATGTTATTGTGTCACCTTTAAATTGTTTGACAGCTGAGGAAGGAGAAGCAGCTACTAAAAGTCATTTGATTATAAATGTTGCTGGATTAATCCAACATACATATTTTGAAAATGCCTTGGCTTCAAAATTTAAGTCAAAAGATATGTTACTTTGGGGAAGGAAATGAGAGGCTGTGGATTCATTCTGGGTTAAGAAAAATCAGGTTTGATCAAGGAAGACCCCTTGAAAAATCTTCGATAGGAACAGATGACCCAGATGATCCAACATTTCAGATGACCTCTGTTGGATTTTCCTTTGAGTTTTACATCCAGAACTGCTGGCTGAGATGATCAAGCCTCACAGAACATTTCAGTCAGGACTTAACCATAATCCTAAATTTTCTTTAGGTCCCCATAAGATTATCAGTGCCCCCAATCAGCAGGAAGTATCCTAGAAAGTTATGCCCACATTCCCAAAAAATGGATTATGGATGTATTTTTTTAGAGTATTGGTTACACATTGTTATTAATAATGGTTGTGTAAAAAAGCTACACATAGAAGATTAGATTCAGGGTTCTTGTTTTGAAAAGAAAAAAGGAAGAAATACTGTGGGACAATGGTCTTGTGCCTTGTAGATTTGTCACTTGTATTGGTTTAATACTGATTGGCCAGTAGCCAGGAGGAAATATAGGCAGGGCAACCAGAACAGGAAAATTCTGGGAAGAGGAAAGGCTCAGCCTGCAGTCATCACCCAGACACAGGGGAAGCAAGATGAGAATGCCTCCCTAATAAATGGTACCAAACCATGTGGCTAACACAGACAAGAATTATGGGTTAGTTTAAGATGTAAGAGTTAGCTAGAAATATGCCTAAGATATTGGCCAAATAGTATTACAATTAATGTAGTTTCTGTATGATTATTTTGGGTCTAGGCAACCAGGAACAAACAAGTAGTCTCTGCCTACATCTATCTATCTATCTATCTATCTATCTATCTATCTATCTATCTATCTATCTATCTATCATCTGTCTGCAAAGATTTATTACAAAACATTGATTGCTGATTGTGGTGGGAGGTGAAAATCTCATGATCTGGTGTCTGCAAACTGGAGCTCTAGAAAGCCACCAAATTCTTCAGTTTGAGTCTGGAGGCCTAAGAACCACCATATTGGTAGTAAACACCCCCGGTCCAAATGTATGAAAACATGAGAGACCTTCCAGCCTCAACAGAGGAAAGAGGCAGATTCCTTCTTTTTCAAACTGTTGTTCTAGTTAGGCCTTCTGTGAATGGAATGGTGTCTATCCACATCCCCACTGAACCAACTGATTCAAATACTAACCTCATCTGGAAACAGCCTCACAGACTTAATGAGAGATAACACTTAACCAGATTTTGAGGGTCTGCAGTGGGATGGCCATCTGGTACCTGTAATCACATCTGAAGATGCTGTGTATCTGGGAAGGCTGGTACTTGCTACTCCAGCCTCCTGTTTCTACTGCCATCACTGGCTTGGTTCGGGGACCACACTGCACCAAGCCAGTCTTCTGATGTGTGCAGAGAGAGTCCTGTGCACCTCTGAATTGATGTTTTTGACCAGAAAGTGTTCTGTTCCATAGCTGCTGTATAGAACCATTGTTAAATCTACAGTGGGTTTTCTAAAGCTCTAGAGCTTTTGTAGATGGTGGCTATGCTCTGATAACTCTGGGATTGCAAAACTCTGTCCCCGGCAGGCCACTTACCTCCTGGAGGATCTTTTGGGGGAGGTACAGATCTTGCCCAGTGAAGCAAAGTCCATCTTTAGGAGACGCCCAGTCTAGAATGCAGCTTCTTCCTTTAGCTTCTTATAGCCCCAATGCAAATCCTAGAACATATTTTTAAACAATCAATGTGGTTTCTAACGGACTCCCAACACTGCTGTCCAAAGTCACAAAAGCACTGTGAACTTGGACATTTAGAATGGCACCTGGTGTTTCTCCACCTTGCTCCATAGATCTGGGTTCCTGTTTGGTCTTAGATATCTAGAAGAACTAGTAGAGAGCCCTGCCCTGTGAGAAAATCAATGGCATCTGATCCCCCACCCTGTGCAGCCAGGGTAGTCTCAGGTCATGGCCTGATGAGACAATCCTGTGAGTACAGCGAGAGCCTCATGGGTACACAGCCCAGAGAAGACAATGGCAACTGTGATCCCTGGTAAGATGTTCACCCAAGTCCTAGAAGGAGCCTGACCCGGCTGGAATTAGGAGAGAGGTATAGTTGCTAAGGTCTGGATGCTAGAGGAAAGTCTTTGAATAGGGCAGGCAAGGAGGAAGCTTACAGACAGTCATGAGCCTGGGCACCACACAGGCCAGCAGGAGTTTGAAGGCAATTGACGTTTGGAAAGTGGGCGCATGTCCTGTACAATGTTCTCAGATGGGGCAGTGGCCTCTGATGGCACACTGTAGTGCAATGTTTCCAGACTTATTCTAAGGATGGAGGATGGGGAGGTAAAGGTGAATCATGGCAGAGGCTGGATTCTACCATCCTCCTGCCTGGAGGTAGAATCTTAGCAAGACAGAGCAATCACTCTCTTTTCTTGATCCCTATATTCCCCCAACTAGCCTGAAAGAGCTACGTTGTGCTTGGGTGCTGATGGCCTAAAAGGATTGCGTAACAGGAGGTTTCCCCAAGGCAGGTGTTGACTTCTTTTGGAAAGTATCATGACATATCTGGAAGGGTTTCAGAAGGGGCTGTGTGTGTTCTTTTGTGTCCCTCTTATTTTAATGGAAACAGGGAAGAGCTTGGAGTCAACCCTTTCTTGAGGTATTCTATGTAGAAATTTCCCTTTTCCGGACTGATGGCTAAGAAGATCCAGGCTGACAGGGTTGGGCTGGTTTGCTTTTCTAGATAAGAGAAGAACACTGGTTACAATTTCTGGGCATGGGTTCTGGTTGGTCCATTGTCTGGTTAGTGATGTTTGGAACGCTATGAAACCCTCTGAACTTTCGGTTGTCACCTATGAGAGCCTGACTCCTTGTCAGACCCTGTCTGCTTCTTGTTAGTTTAGACTTACCTATCATTTGGATATCTCTTTGTTTACCATCAAGCCACAGTCATCCCTGCTCCACATATCAGAGCCTAACTATTGTGGCTTTTCCACTCTCTGTTCTTGACTTTCAAATCGCAGAAGTGCCATGCTTGGTTGGCTCCTTCTTATCATGGGACACCAGCAGATGTCACCGGCTTTTCCAACTCTCTTCTCCACCTCAAATCTTCTATCTCATTATCCTACATTTTTTCCTTTGTTGTGTTTGCTACCACCCGAAACAGTCTTGCCTATTCAAATATTTGTTTTGAGTATTTTTGTTTTCTATTTACTTTTCTACATGGAATAATATTGGAGCCTTGCTGGTTTCTCTCACTGGTGACTCTCCGGTTGTGTCTGACACACAACAGGTGCTCAATAAATATTTGCTCCCTAAACAAATGGAGGTGGCCGTTAATAATCATCCCACTCGGTTCCCAGGGTGGCTGAGAGAATCCAATAAAGGGTTCATGGTCCGAGTGTTCTGTCGTGCTGGCCTATGCGTGAGAAGCTGAATTTCTTTGCCTAGGGCTATCTGAACAGGCATCAGAGCCCTTGGAGGTATGGCTGATACAGTGACAACCGAATAGTGTGCACACAGTCAAGAATGAGACAGATGTGTGGAAGGCTCGGGCATTTGCCTCATACATGCTGATGTCGGCATGCACAATACTCTCCAAGGAGATTTACATTTCAGACCCATTTGGGAACCATGCAGATGTCCCAGGACATTAGAAAATGTCCTTCCATCCTCTGGCATATAGTTCCACGGTCCCTGGTTCTTCCCTTCTCTCTCTACTCCCCTTCTCTCTCTTCTCTCACTCTCTCTTCCCCATCCTCTCCTTCCTCCCCATCCCTTCTTTCCTTTCCCCCTCTCTCTTTCATCTATGTGTGTCTATGCGCACATGTTTGTATGGGATTGCATGTGTAGCATGCACATGCTTGTGGTGCACTTCTCAGGAGCCTTGGCTTTTGAGACGATGTCTCTAGTTGCTCCTCGGGTTGCCCAGCAAGCCCCAGGGATCTGTCTTTGCCTCCCCAGTGCTGGGATTACCACGTTCAGCTGTTCTCCATGGGTAATGGGGATCAATCTCAGGCCCCCATGCTTGGATAGAAAGTGCTTTACTGATGGAATCATCTCTCTAGCCCCTCTCTAGGTCGCTTGAGGGCAGCTGGATTAGAGGAAATTGTTCCAAAGATACTGGCTCCGTAGCATTTTGTGAGAGTTGGCCAGATTGGCCTTAGTTTCCGTCGTCTAAAATATGGACCGAGAGACATGCGAAAAGCTGCAAGAGCTACTGCTGAGGCATTGGCACGTGACGTTGGGCAACCTCTTTGTGCAAACATGTACACAGCAAACTCCTACTCCACTTCCTACTCCGCTCTGTGTCCTCGTGTATAAAACGAGGAAGTCAAACGAACAGACTGTGAGCTTCTTTCTAGGATTCCGAGTTGCAGGAAGCCTGAGACATGATCTGTTAGTTTTCATCTACAAACTGCCACTGACATAGCCCAGACAGATCTCCGGCTGGAAGCCATAAATCTGGTGACTGAACCTGTTGGGAAATAAAAACAGTATCAAAACTCATATTTGCATACAGCCATAGCTATTAGCATAGAGTCATCACATCTATTTCCTTGCAGCCGGAGGAGGCTGAGCAAGAGGCAAGCAACTCCGGGCTGTAGCCTCCCACACCCGTCTTGTGGCGACGACGGCTGATCTCCAGCGTCGGTGTGCCTCTGCTCTGTGAGGGAATTCTTGGCCACTGCCTTCACACAGCTCCATCAGGTCTAGGGCAAGAGGGAGTGTGACCAGCGATGCAGATGAGGGTGGAGTAAGGAGGACCCAGCACGTGGGCTGCTCAGAGGTGAAGCCCTAAGAAGTGGGCTGGTAAAACTCAGTGGTAAAGCGCAGTTCCGAGACAGGTCTGTCCACCAGGCAGGAGGAGGAAGTTCCTTGTGGGACACTAAATATTCTTTCCCGTGGTTATTTGTCAGGGAGAGATCACAGCAGGTCATTATCATGTTACCACTTAGCCATCAATTAACCAAAGTCTACCCCTTTGGGTCATTTCTCATAAATCAATCTCTCCATTTCCTCGTTATTTGGTTGTTTCTTTTAACAGCCTCTTCTGCACTGTTATTTATGGAGCCCTACCATCCAAGGCGAGTACCACAGTTGCTTTGAATCAAAGGGAATCCTTTTTGTGGAGTTTTTAAAGGGCCAGCTAAAGTCAATTGCACCAGCAAGAAGCGCGCCTTTGGATGTAACCTTTCCGAATGAGGGTGGTACACTTTTCTATCTTCAGCCCCATCCCCCAGGCACCAAGGGCAGAGAGGTCCGTGGTGAGAACGGGAGAGGCAGGCCATCTAGAGTAGTTGTACATTTTCTAGCCGGAACACCATTGTGTTGTTTCCACCTCATATTTATTACCACTTAAGGTTCATTTGCATTCCCTCTGTGTCCACAGCGATCAGAGCAACACCTCCCAAATTAGCATCATTTGCAAGTTCCATTAACACGCTGTTTGCTCTCACTCTTTCAGATCATTAATAAAGATGACCCCCGTGGCCCCTACCTCCCCCAGCTCAATATATTTCCAGTTGTCATTACCCCATGTTTGCAGACTTTGAGCCAGTTTTAAATTTATGTGGCAGCACTCCTTACTAAGCCAATTTGAATTAATTTTGAGTGTAACACTTTACGCCACTTTATCAAATGCTTTTCTTATAGTCACATGCTTTCTTTCCATCGATAGTACTCCCTCCACCTTCCTCGTTGGTATTCAGGTTGAAAACTCTCAATCCTGCCTGGTATTTTAGTTCTTCTAAAGTCACTGTATCCTCTGTGCCAAGCAGGGACTTTCTTCTAATTTTTCAGTTATTTTGAGATGATTGATGCTATGAAGAGAGGATTTGGGGAGCTATTTATGGCAATCGATAGCTTTCGTCTTCTTCTCTCACATCAGCTGTGTGGTTGAGCTGGGCATTTCGATGAAATGCTTTCACATCGAAGAATACCTGAGATCTGGACCTCCAGGTTTGAAGGCTCCCAGGCCCTCTACCCTTGTTTGAAACTGAGTGTCTGTTTTGTACGTGAGTGGTGGTGGTGGTGGTGGTGGTGGTTCTTCTGAGACAAGGTGCTATGTAGACCCAATTGGCCTGAAACTTTATATGTAGCTGAGGGTGACCTTGAACTCCTAATCCTTCTGCCTTCACCCCCTAAGTGCTGGGATTACGGGTCTGTGTCACCATACTTAGACTTACATATCAGGTTTGTTTTTAGGTAGGGGATGGCTGTGGCTGGCCTAGAACTTGTTTTGTAGACTAGGCTGGCCTCAAACTCACAGAGAGCTTCCCGACTCCTGTGTTCTGGGATTACAAGTGTGGTCCACAACATACATGTCGGTGTTGTTGGTGCTTTCAATGTGTGTTCTATTATGAGCTCTCAAGGAACGTTGTTTTATCAGTAAATAAACTCAGTGAGTTGTTCTGTTACTCATTTGTGCATCCTCCTCCTCGGAGTTGGTAAACATTAACAAAACGTCTAGCTGGTGATGGGTGCGCTCTTGCATTCATTCATTCCATATTCATTTATCGTGACGTCACTCTCACCAGGTACTGGGCTAGGCTCTGAGGATACTGTGATGTATAGAGCCTTTTACCCTTTGCACAGTTCTGAGAGTTAGAGATGAACAGCCATGCAGATATATAATGTATCATTATTGTGATATATGTCATGAAGAAGAATAAATAAGACACTGAGAGGTTCTACAGCAAGCCAAGACCCTTTCTTTTCCATACTGACCTAGTTTTCAGCTCTAAATCGTGTATCTTAGAAGGTGCAAAATTCCCAGAAGCTCAGTGGGTAGAAATAATGACCAATATGGCAAGTGTTAGTCAGGCCTCTTCCAGACATGTTTTGTGTGTACAGTTGTGCAGTACACGCATGTGCAGATGGCGCTCTTGGGGCCCTCCAAGTCCATGAGTCTTGGAGAAGACTCAAGGGTTATTGTTCTTTTGAACTTTGTGAGGAGGAGTAGATAGCTGGTGGATTCGGAGCTCATCCTTTGAACTGTGCCAGACACAGAGAAGCTAGAACGCGTTTCTCAACCTTCCTACTGCCTCTACCCTTTAATACAGCTCCTCATGGTGTGGTGACCCCCAACCAGAAAATTATTTTTGTTGGTACTTTATAACTGTAATTTTGCTGTTGTTATGAGTCATAATGTAGATATCTGATTTGCAGGATATCTGATGTGTGACCCCTGCAAAAAGGTTGTTTCATCCCCAATGGGGTCACCACCCACAGTTTGAGGATCCCTGACCTAGAGGGTCACTTGACACAAGGGTACCTGAACAAGGAGAGATCCTCAGCAGATGCTCACAGTTTGTGTGTAGTGTCTATGAGTCAAGCTTTAGTCAAGAGAGATAAGGGGCTGAGAGACCCTTAGCTTTTCCCTGGGACCATGCCTACAGGAAACCCACTGACTGTGCTCTGAGATCTTTCAACAAGAGACCATCATTATTAGGTGAGGTTGGATGTAGTGGCTTTAATAATATTTAAAAAAAATGTTTTTAGAGATACATTTTTTTTTTAATTTTGAACCTTTTTTGTTAAAAGTTGCTCTTATAACATATCAAAATAGTTGAGCATAGTCCACATGCCGGTGATCCCAGAACCTAGAAGGCAGAGTCAGGATGATCTTAGGTTTCAGGCAGTCTGGGCTACAAAGTGAGATTCTGTCTCAAAAACCCAAACCCAGCCAGGCTTGGTGACACAGGCCTCTAATCTTAGCTTCTTGGGAGACTGAAGCAGGGACATTGCAAAGTCAAGCCCTAGGTGGACTCCAGAGGGAGTTCAAGGCCTGGTGACTAGTGAGGCTGTGACTGAAAGCTAAAAGTGGTAGGAAGCTAGGGATGCAGCTCAATGGTGGAGTGCTTGCTTAGCACACGTGAGCCAGGTTGAATGCCCACATACCTTCTTCTCTTAGTCTCCATCTGTTTTAAGACAAGATGGCTCATTGGGTCCAGAGCTCATCAATTCCACTAGGCTGATGGGCCAGGAAGCCCCAGGATTCTTTGGTCTCTGCTTCCTAGAGCTGGGGTTACAGGCACATGCCACCATGCCAAGTTCTTCCTATAGGTTCTTGAAATCTAAACTCAGGTCTGCGTTTCCCTGTAGAGCTGTCTCCCCAGGTCATTCTCCTCTGTTTTGCTGTTCCTTCTGATCGTGATGTTTCCTTCCTCCCTTGGCAGACTACCGCTTCATCCCATCCCTAACCTGTTTGAGGAGTTGTTGTTTCCTCTAAGCCTGAGGCTTCAGCACCATGTGTACTGTCTACTGCTGTAATATGAATTCTAATTATTCTTAATAATAAAAACCCAGAGTCAGATATTAGCAGTGAAAACTGAGAGATCAGAGAGGCAGTGTAGCCATCCGCTGGAGAGACCTTTTACCTCCACCAAACCCTCAGACTTAAGGGGTGATCCTGCCTCTATAGACTGCATGCTCAGACTGAATTGTCAGACTGCATCTGAGGTCCTGTCTCCTCCCACCTTATATTTTTTTTCTCTGTCCAACCATATTCCTGCCTGTCTCTAGCTCCCCAGTGCTTGGATTAAAGGTGTATGACTCCCAAGTACTGGGATTGAAGGTGTGAGCCACCACTGCCTGGCTCTGTTTCTCTTTGACTCTGGATCGATCTCATTGTAGCCCAGAGTGGCCTTGAACTCACAGATATCTATCTGCCTCTGTCTCCCAAGTGCTGGTATTAAAGATGTGTGCTACCACTGCCTGGCCTCTATGGCTAACTAGTGGCTTAGCTCTGCAGTCTGATCTTCAGACAAGCTTTATCTGTTAGATCACAAAATATCACTACATACTGCCACTCTTACACGTGATCAGTGAATTTCCTACCTTGCGCTCCTGTATCCCACTCACCGGTCCCAAGTCTGGGGCAGGAATGTAGGGAAGCTTTGTTTGAGGAAAATGGCAGCTGCCCATCCCACTTTGCTGTCGAGAAGATTGAGTCTGGGAGAGAGCCATGTGAGGTTCCTGAAGTGCAGTGGATACAGGAGAGCAAGGTAGTTGCCACCTAATCCACCTGATCTGGATAACTCCCCAGGAATTGTAAAGTTCTGGCAGCTCACAGAGCTCAGCTATCTCTCAGCTCACAAGCGACGTTTTTGTTAAAAACATTTCTGATTTGCAGCTAATGGCTTTTTGTGTACTCTCTCCCCACCATGGTTATCAGATGGCCTATTTTTGTTGGTGCAGTTTATTCTTGCAAAAGTTCTCATTTATTTTCAAGTTAAATAGGACCTGACTTTTATCCCCAAAGGAACAGAGATTTCAAACCCCTGATTGGAGCAGGATTTTTGGCCTGAGTTTTGGCTTGACTCATCTCTTTGATTAAAGGCTTATCTTCTTCTAAATAACACGTCTTAATAGTTACTCTTTTCCTTCCCAGACCTTCTAAATTTAGATAAATGAGACCAATTATCACTTCTAGAATGTTCAGTTTCTACTCTGGTCCTAGGATTTGGTCTCTAAGAGATGTTGATTTCCTTCCTGTGGGATTATTTAAATTCTGCATTTTCCTAGTCAGTGTCCTCACTGGGAGGGAAGAGGGCTGTGGGTGGGGCAAGCTGCGAGCCTGTTCAACAAGAATCACAAGGATGGGCATTGAGCCTTCTGGAAGCCTGGATGTGACCTGCACAGACCTTGTCAGTGTGGGCAGGATATCCTACACAGGGCAGTGGACGAACACAGGAGCCCACAAGAGCTCCTTGTCTATGGATAGGGAGGCAAGAAGAAAGAGCAACCGTTACTGTCCAAACCTGTTGCTTTGTCATATCTAGAGGTGATCTTGCAACCACAGCGGGGGTGGGGGTGGGGGTGGGGGTGGGGTGGTGGGTGGGGGAAGGATGCATAACATTTCAGTGTGTATTTATCAAAAACTTGTTGTAGATAAGGTCATGCTGTTCCCAAGGATGAGAAGAAAGTCTTGCCCTTGCTTCCAGCAGGGTCTCAAAGTTTGGGGAGATGATCTGGGGATCGCTGGAGATATTTTAAGACACAGCAATAAGGAGAAGGTTTTGTTCACATGTCTGCCTCCTTCTACCAAGCTCCATAACACTACTGACCTCAGACCTTCCTTCCAAGATGAGCCTTGTAACTGGATCCCCAGAACCCCAGCAAACGAAGTCTTGTATCTTTGGGTCCAGTCACCAGGAGACATGCACTCCAGTTCGAATCTTGGCACATTCAAGAACATTCGGACGCAGAGCTGAGGAAGCTGTGCTCCATTCCTGGATACGAGGTTCGTGATCAAGAGGGCAAATGGGCTTACAAGGAGAGTGACCATTTATTCATGAAAAAGAATATCATCGGAGTCCCCTGACACCAACCACTGTAAGCACAGAGTAGGTCTGCTCCACGAAGGAGCTTCCCGAGGCTTCTGACTACCACTCACTTGTGCGTGAACCGTTCATGCATACAGAAGTACATGAGGCTATCTTTTCCATCAGATTCCTAACAGGGTGCAGAGTTTGGAGTCCGGGGTGACTTAATTCCTTTCCTTGTCTCTTCTCTCTATCTATCTAAAGGTGGGGGAGTCCTTTAGGTGCTGTCTTCATCTACAATAGGATAGAGCAGCAGCACCTTCCTGTCCAGATAATGCGCGTAGTGTTGCTAAGTTAAAGCGAGGAACATGGTGAAGTCCGTGCCTGGAACAGTCATGTGATTGTTGGCCCTGCCAGGGTGTTCCCTCTGGGTAAGCCACCCCTTCTATGCACCCAACTCCCGACCTCTGATCATAAAAACGCTACCCTGTTGAAAACATTTGCTTACTGATCTGTCCTTTCTAACCACACAGCTCAACCCCCAAGGACATGCGGGACAACCTGCTTGTCTTCTCTGCCGGCCACAGGGCAGTTTTAACAGAATTTTATTCAATCGATAAAAAATGTTCGTTAACTTATTTTTAAATCGTGCTTTAATGAGCTAAGTCCTGATCATTTTTATCTATTCATCAAAGGCGGACTTAGCTCCTTTTACTCCGTGTAAATGAAAGTGATAAAATGGAATCCTTTACAAGTGTCTTCCTACTGACTATTCCGCTAGCCTTCCAGCAAATTAGTCTGAATTAATGAGGGTTCATCTCCCTCTGTTGGGGGAAGCAGGAAGAAGGCAGTTGATGCTGCAAAGTCAGCTAGGCATTGTGGCCAGTCAGTGAACCCTCCCCACCCAGAGCCTGGTGAACTCTTCGGTAGGCCGTCCATGGCATATGTTGGCTTTTCCTACACAACACATTGCTGTGGCAACAGCCTGGCCCCCAGCCTCTCTCGTGGACCCTTCCAGAAAGCTTTTGTTCTTCCTCCAGCGCTGGCTTTTGTCGTTTGCTGGCAATAGCCATGAAAATCTGTCTTCTGAAGTTTCTCTCTCTGGCTTCTGGGTTTTTCCTTTGTTTTATGTCCTGTTCCGGTTCCAGGAGGTGCCCACGTTTTCCTTCCTCCCTGCTTTCATGTATCCTGCTGGGGGGTGGAAGGGGGGAGTTCTGTGCTTCTCACCAGTTCCAACTCAGCTGGTACTAGAGATTGCGTAGACTGGTGGAACATTAACAAGGCAGATATTAGTAAAAGGATGAGGCTAATTTTCTAATTCACACCTGGAAAGCAAATCTGATGGCGCTCGTACAGATCTTTAATGAAATAACATTGTTTAAGAAGTTTCCAGAGAAATTCATCACTAATTGATTTTTGAACTGTGGAAAAAGATAACACCGAGGGATGAGATATTTGCCTCTGTCTGGCCTTTGCGAATCCCTACAATTCTTCGATTTCCTTAGTTTCCTTTCCCATGCAAAATCGATAGCAGCTTCCCAAACTGGCTTGTGGACACCAAGGCCCACATAAACAGCTTTTTGGGAAGGGTGGGAAAGGAGGGGTGTTCAGTCTGTTTCAGTTTTCCTTCTTTGGGGGCCCTGCTGTGAATTCTTGGTGAAATCTGTGGGTGTCTACAGTAGGGCTGGAAGATTGTATTTTGTGAGCCAAGAAAAAGGTAGTGAGTGGGAGAAATGGATTTAGACAGCAGGTTGAATGTCCTCAAAAGTCTTGGTTCTGCATGGGACATATGAGTATAGCCTTCCTTTATCTCCAAGGATGGCCTCAGCACCCCTTCTTCATATGTGTTTGTATATTCATATAGATATGATAGAATAAAAGGGTAGATTACTTAATTTACTCTGAAAAGAAAGAGGGATGATATAGGTAGGATCGTGTTTTAAAAAGAAAAAGGGAAAGTACTGTGGGATAAAGCTATTGTATCCTGTAAAGATTTGTCACTTCTGTTGGTTTAATAAAATGCTGAGTGGTCAGTAGCAAGACAGGAAGTATAGGTGGGACAAACAGACTAGGAGAATTCTGGAAAGAGGAAAGGCTCAGTCTGCAGTCACAACTCAGATACAGAGGAAGCAAGATGAGAATGCTTCACTGATAAAAGGTACCAGGCCACACGGCTAACATAGATAAGAATTAAAGCTGTAAGAGCTAGTTAATAATAAGTCTGAGCTAATAGGCCAAACAGTTTATAATTAATATAAGCCTCTGTGTGTTTCATTGGGACAGCATGGCTGTGAGACTGGGCAGGACAGAAACTTGTCAACATATTCATAGCTTCACCCTAGGACCCCTAGCATTTTGCCACTACTTGTTCCTTTTCACAGTTTCCGAAGCTACTACCCCTGAGCCTTGGGCTCCTTGGCTAGTGGTAAGAATCTTCCTGTCTTCTCACCTTGTTGATAGTGCATCATATCAGCTTTCTCCGAATTTAAAGATTATGGGAATCAGTAGATTTCAAGAAGTCACATGACTTAATGGGTCCTATTTCAACTCCAGCTTGCGAATGCATTAAGGTGTATTGACTGTGCTTGAGGAGGCCTCCCTAAACTAAGAGTAGTCTAGCCATCCCCCTTCCTGCTGGTGCTGCACTAGGACTTGGTTTCACCCTCTCCAGAGATAATAGCTATTGAGAAGTAAATATTAGCCAAGGAGGCTCAAAATACTATGAATTTCTCATAGTTAAGTACCTCAGTCAATCTTGGGGTTCCAAGGAAGACTGGCTGAGCCTGAAAGAAGGGATGACTATATATATTAACTCTTTAGATTGCCTCATCTGCACCTGGTGGTTTGTTATAAAATGATTTTTTTTTTTTAGAAAGTATTCTTTGTTCCAACCCTTCTCTTCAAATTATATTTAATTCTACTCTGCCACATATTTCCCCCACAAGCTCTGGCTGTTAGGGGTCTAGGGGTCTGCTGGGCTGACTCTCAGTATGGTGTTGGCAATAGTTCCAAAGTTGGTTCTTAAGTTGTTGTTTACACATTCAATTTTCTAGAGATCATGTAGGACCAGACCCAGGGACAGGTGAATGGAAGAGGGAGGAACCGTTGGTGTGGGTATTTCTTTGATTCTTCATATTATGTTTATGGAGTCACCAGTTCAGGCTACTGTAAAGGCTAGCTTTTCCAGATGTTTGAGACCCTGGGTACCTCCATAGAGGCCTAACTAGGGTGAATGGGGTTGGGAGACACTGCCTGTCTGTGAAATCTGGTTTGGAAGCCTGTGCTGAATTAACGCTGACAAGACAAAGGACACTGAATTGGAGGTCTCCCCTCAAATGTGTTGGCTAAGTTCTTGGCTTCTGTGTGGCAGAATTCTTGCCTCTCTGAAAAATCTCTGTGAGTTTCTGTATTGCCACCATTCCGGATGTTTACTCCTTCCTCCTGTTCAAAGCAACCTCAGGAGACTCACTAGGCCCTGCCCAGGAAAGCCCTTCAAGGTGGTAACCATGTATTTTTACTTATTTATGAAATAATATTAACAACTGTGCTGCAAATAACATCTTGAAATGTTGTGGGGTGTTTTCCTTTCCTTTTCTGAGACTGTCTATGTATCTTTGACTGGCCTGGAGATCTGCCTATCTCTGCTTCCTAACCCCCAATGTTGGGATTAAAGGCTCATGTCATTGTGCTCAGCCTTTTCCAGTGTGTTAACAATTCCCAGAGACACTTGGGGCTCCCCAAGTCATCTCTAGGACATGACATACATTGAGCTCTATACTTAAGTTTTAGATTATCCTAGCATTTAATCCTCTCATCAGCTTTCTGAGTCCAATGTTAGTATTCCAACATTTCTGATGAAAAAACTGAGGCTTTGGGAAGGTAAAATGGTCTTGCCCCAGGTCATACAATGCTATAAATTTTGGAGTGGAGCTACTGTGCCCACTTTAAGCCTTGTTATTCTGATGGGTTTGAGTTGTCTGTGCACTGCTGCCGTCATGTAACAAAGGGCTGGTGAAGTTGTTGGGGTTTTAGACCTGAAGAGTTTGTGGTACCAGGGTACTGCAAAATTCCCTGTGGTTGGAACATGAGGCAATGCTAGGTAAGGCTGGGAAGACAAGGAACTTGCTATTTATGGGAACACATAGCTAAAGGGGCTTGCACTGGGGAGGCAGTCTGAGGAGAGAAAAGGAAAACAGATAATCTAAAAAGATCCCTGAAGAGTTGAGAGCATGGCTTTGGAATCCAGTGGCTCCAAAGAGTTGTATAGAATGAAGAAGAAAAGAATTATTATTTCATAACCAGTGTAAGAGAACAGTGGACGGGGGACATACTGGTAGGGTCTAGCTTTGAAGGTGAGGGCAGCCTCATGCAGACTTCCAAGGAAGATAGCAAATGGAAGACTGCTTAGACTAGGGTGTTGTTGAAGGCAGGAGTTAGGTTAGCTTCTGGGAAAGATTTCTTGAGTACAAGGCTTTCTAATACAAGCAGCTGTGCTCAGGTTCCTTAGAGATAATAGGACATTACTCAGGCCATCTGGACACCCAACATCTTTTCTATGTTTGGGAAATCTCTCACCTTCTTTCTTCTCAAGGGAGTACCAGAAGTGTTATATAAACTGAAGACCCGAGGTCCTTCCAGCAAGAAGCACCTGGCTCAGGCTCCAGTAAGGAGGGCACTGAGGTTAGGAAGGAGCTCTGCTGAGGACTCCTCTAGCCATGAAAAGCCAGAGACGTTTGATATCCAGAGATATAAATTGCAGGCAGAATCATGGCACACAGTGCTGTCGATGGTGCCTGTGGCTCCTGTGTCAGGGGCTTGATAATGGGGACCCTTTGGGTGCAGTGTGGAAGATGGTACAATTCTTCTATGTTTCCTGGTTACAGAGCTTTGCAGAGGAACTCCCAGAGAATGTTAGCATGTTTCATTACATTTCTTTTCTCCTTAAATCAACTAGGGAGAGTTCTTTTGTCCACAACTAAGAGCCTTGACTGGTACAGTAGGTAACTGAGAGAGCTTCTGCAGTTTCTGAAGACATGTGGAAACAGAAAAGGCACTCATCTGTCAGGCCAGCACAATCAGAACATGCATCGGTCTGGGCTCGTGGTCACAAACAAAAGAAGGCAACTTTGTATTTTAAACAGGAAAGGAACCCATTAGAGAGTCCATGGATGCTACAGAATAAAAATGAGAGCTCTAATCAAGGATCCTCTTGTAATACGACAACTGAACCAGGAAGTAGCCTTTGCTGGTCCAGGGTGGCACCCGACCTGTGAATAGACAGCAGGAATGTGTGTCCCTGTGGCTGCCAGGAAGAAACCTGACTGTTGGGTGAGGGTCTTCATAATACTCATCTTGGAGTTTGGCTTCCAGGGTGTGTAGACAGAATCTCCACTCTCAGGATTTAGAGGTGAAAGTCTCGGTTCTGCACTCCACTCGTGTTACACAGAATAGCATTACAGCAAAGGGGAGAGGCCGTAACCACATCGATGTTAGAGCTGCTGGGGAATGCATTTTACACATGAATGTGTTTTAAGTCAGAAACATGTCCTCATATACATTTAAAAGTCCTCATAGCCTGAATGATTGCCTTATTTTGGAATAAGCCTTGTTTTGGGGTTTTATGTTAATGTTTTTATTTTGAAGTGTGTGTGTGTGTGTGTGTGTGTGTATGTGTATGTTTGTGTGTGTTGGGGGGTACATGGAAATTCCGTGGTGATTTTTCTCTTGACCTTGATCTTTTGCCTGTAGCACATAAGGGGGCATGTGCAGCCATCTCCTTTCATTCGTTCTGATGGTGGCCTTGGTGACTGTTGGAAAAGGGGCAGTAGTAGCCATTGAAGCTGATTTTGCCCTGTTTCTTCTCAATTTAAGCAAAGCACTGAACCATCCCTTGTCAGTGTGAGACATGCCTTTCTTAGTGACCTCAGCATCCAGAGAGCTTGTAGAAGACTGACATTCTAAGATTGCTGCTCCTGGTGGTATGTAGCAGGTGAATGTACTTGATAAAAGCATGTGCCTCTAGCTTTTGGTACTATAAGGTATTGAGACATAATGGAAAAATGGTGGGTACCATGGTTTGAATCTTAACTGTCTCCTAAAAGACCATGCACTGAAAAGGTGATTTCTAGCTGATGAGGTGACAGAAGCTTTAGTGGAAGGAAGTTGTGTCATTGTGGGCGCTTATGTAGTAATCATATCCTGAATTGAAATATCCCGGTGAGGAAGGCTCAGGAAGTAAACAACTCACAAATCTGGGGAAGTCCATGAAACTGAAAAGATTAATAAAAGTCCCCCGTCTCCAAGAGTATCTAAGTAATAAAGTCTGCTGGGGAGAAGGAAGAAACTATGACCTAGCAGGCTGCCCTCATACCAGGCAATGAGCTCTCGGAATTTAGCTTCTGTGAATTATTATGGTGTGGGTTTTCTGTGATGGGGAGGTTGGCGTTTTGGTGACACAGTTGACTTTGAGCTGTCCTTGCTCATGTATATAACCCCTCACCTATACTCATGTAAGTAATCCCAATAAACTTAGCGGTTTATACCAAGCTCAGCTCTGATGAAATTGTTGCTTTGGTCTGTCATTGGTGCTCATTCTGGATTGAGGAGATAATAGTTCACAGCTTACCAGAGAAAGTCACACAAAAAGGACACGATTTTATACAGGATATCAGGTCTCCAGCCTCTTCCTTTCTCTTTGTTTCCCGGTGCTTTGCCATGAGGTTTTACCTTATCACAGGTCTTAAAACACAGAGTCAGTCTAACATGGTAAGTCCTCTGCAACCATGAACGCAAGTAAATATTCTTCTTTTAAAGTTTATTTTCTCAAAAAAAAAGGTTGATTTTTCTCTTACACGTTGTTATAGTGATGGGAAGATGAACAACACAAACTTTTAGGAGCTAAAGAAACTTCCAGGCTACAAGACTTACTAGTATAGTAAAAAATTCACCCATTCCATCCTGATTTCATTATTCATTTACGTAGTTGATTCATTTTTTTTTATAAAACAATTGATTTCCTATTTCTATTTTGAAACAATGCTCCAACAGTGGACTCATGTATCAAAATCCATCCTTCTGTGTATCCATTCTGAAAACAGCAATAGTTCTTCCGGGAACGCAGAAGTCATAAGAGGACATCGGATACCCTGAAACTGGAGTCGTAGATGGTTATGAGCCACCATGTAGGTGCTGGGAACTGAACCCTCCTGGTCTTTTGTAATAGCAACAAGTGCTTGAACTACTACTGAACCACTGATCCAGCCCAATTTTTAATGAGGGAGAAGTCAGTGATGTCTTTTTGGAAGGGATGTGTTTGGAAAGATATTGAAGGTTTTTTTTTTTTTAAATTTTAAGCTATGCATATGTGTATGTATATAGGTATATGCTTGTGTGTGAAGGTATTTGAAGAGGCCAGAAAAAAAGGGTTGGAGCCCCTAGACCTCATACGGGTGCTGGGAACTGAACCCTGTCCTCCACAAGAGCAACATGTACTAATACCCTTTGGGTCTTCTCTCTCTTCTTCTCTGTGTTGAAGGTTTTAATTGAGAAGATTGAGATGAATTTAACCTTTAAGCACAGTTGGCTCTAAGACCTTTCCAGCCAGAAGGAATGATTTCTGAGAGGCTGGAATTCTGACACAGCATTCTGTAGTTGGAGATAACAGATATGGAGTTCCTAGAGAGTAAATACTCTCCAAGGGTCGAAATGATGAGACCCGCAGATCCTAAGGAGTCCATTCTAAGGATCAGGGAGAAACAGATGCCGCAGCCTTTGCTACCCAAGTCTGAATTGGGAGTGGGGGCCCAAGAATTTGCTTCTCTCTGTGATCTGTAAGGGCGGAGGCTGTTGGTCTGGGACCGCACATTGAATAGCTAGGAAGGGAATAATCCCGAGGACTCAGTAGGAGGCCATGGCACCATTAGGCAGGAGATACTAGGCTCTGGTTAGGTTCAGGGTCAGGGTGCCAAGGGTGGTGACAACAGTGTGGACTAAAGAAGTGTTCTATGTTTACACGTGAGAGAGGCGTGGGAATGAGCGGAAGGGGTGCTGAGATGACCCTTGTCCCAGACCCTGAGAGAATGAGCAGAAACCAGTCATTTCCTAGTCTAGAGCTTCCATTTCTTTGGTGGGCAAGGTACTAGCCAAGGAGAGAGCAAATGGCTAGCGTGTGCCCTGGGACCCAAATCCCTTGATTTCACAATGGCAACGTTTGTAAGTTAAGTTGGAAATGAAAGAAAACAAAGCTGCTGGTCCTCCCAGTAACTACTGGATAGTCTCTCTGCCCTGGCTTCCGCTTCCTGGCCTGCCATTGGCCCAATTTGCTTCTGGAATCAAAGCCACTGCAGAAGCTCCCCTCCCTTGAAGCAGTCCTGGACAGGGTTCCTGAAAGAGAGGTCAATATTATCGCAGGAGCTCCATATCTCCAAGCTGATTTCTTTTTAGTCCTAGCTCTTGGTTGCAGGAGATTTTTCATGGCTCAGAGAACTTACTGGTGACATTTTTGCTGAAGCATGGAGACAAGATTGGGAAATTAGGGCACGTTCCTTGGATTTCCAAGGGGACAGATATTGATTGCAGACATTCCTTTCCACACTCACAAACACTGGCGTGCACTCACGTGCAAAGGAGATCCATCTTATCCCCCAAAGGCCCCTTTGTCTCTCTGAAGCACTTATTAAATGCATCTGTGTTTCTGCTGGCAGCTCTGAGTCATCTAGAAGGGGAACACAATGGGATGTCAGTCAGTGTTTGTTGCTGTCGGAGCCTTCTTGCCGTCCACCCCGTGTTTATTGTCTTTTGGGAGCCCGTTTTAGCCATTTTCTATGTGCAAAGTCATTAATCTTTCTCCTGGCTCCGGTGCTATACATTGGCTGACAGCTGGGGTCCTGGCTTTCTGGGCTCCTAGGTAGGGGCATCTCCCTGCCTCCCAGGGACAGAGCTTTGATTAGAAAGAAGGAAGAGCTAGCCAGTTCTTAAAGGAGCCGGAGGAGGAGGGTGCAGGTGTCTGCGGTCCCAGAAGGTACTGGGATTGGTGGAAAAGGTCAGTCTGATTTTGAATCATCTACAGTGCACCCTGACACCAAAATATACTCACCCCCATGCGGTGTCACTTGATAAAGGGGCTAATGAAGTGGAAAGATGTCAACAGAGCTAAGCGGGCCAGGCTCTCAGGGAATCATGCGCCATGATTCAATCCTCTGTTGCCATGGATACCGGGGAGGCTTGGCTTCTTTCTTCCTCTTTTTCCTTTTGGAAAGTCTCTCCTTGGTAACCTTGACCCTTTCACGTCGGCAAGCAGAGATAAGGAATTCCATTTTCCGTTATCTGGTCATGGTTGGCTGGTAGACTCCGGTGGGTCTGTGATTGGGGGAGGGGTGCTGGCCAGGGGCTCTGGAGTGCCTTAATTCAAATGCATGAAGCGGAGGGTGGGAAGCAATGGAAAAAGAACAGTTAATTAAGGTTGATGTTGCTGGGAAGGTTGTTTTCTGAATAATAAATTATGCGGACTTCAAAAACAAGCACAATTAAAGGAGTACAGAAAGGAGAGGCAGCTGAAGGGCAGAGGAGGACCAATTTGGTCACAGGATAGTTTTGGGGGAGTGTGAAGTGGGGGGTAGAAGCAGATAGGAGGCCCTCGCCATGTGGAGATTTTAATAATGCTTAGAATAAATACCGTGCTTAATGAGAACTTGAGACCATGCTGTCCACACAAATGCCTTTGTCTTGAGAGGTGAGATCAGTGGTGTTCTGAGCAAACAGAGATGTTGATCCTGATAGGAGAGTTGGCCTTAGGGTGATAAAAAAGGGATGATTCTTCAGTTTAAGTTTAGAAATCTAATCTCTGGGTAGATCTTTCTCAATCATATTGAACATCAATGTCAAGTTCATGTACCCACTGTATCATCGTGTTCTCTGTGCCTTCCAGAATACATTACTGTTCCAGAAGATAACATATCAATTCCTGGACCAGTTAAGGCTTGACGCTCTTGGGGATGGTCATCCATTCTTGAGTGAGACGGTGGCGAGTGACCAACAAAGTGTGATACCTCAGACTCGCCTGTCAATAATAAATATTGTTAGGATACATTCTTAAAGAAAAAAAAGAATCTGGTTTAATGAAATGCTTTGTAAATAGGAACCTTAACTTTCAAGTTACAGCCAGAAGGAAGCAGCAACATAATCCTTTAAAAATCCTTTAAAAAGCAAAGGTGAAAATTTTAGCACATTCTCGTCCTGTATATCCCGATCTGGAAATGAAGTTATCCTCCAATAAGGGTCTTATGCTGAAGGCTTGATCCCCAGTGCAATGTTTGGAGGTGGAGTTTTGGGGAAGTGATTGGACCGTGAGGCTTAGTCTAATTATTAGGCTAATTAATTGGTAGATTCAGAGTTTGATAGTATTGTTGGGTGATGGTAGAAACTAAGAGGTAGGACCAAGTAGATCACTAGGGGCATCCCCCTTTCTTGTGCAATTTCTTCTCTGTCCCCTGCCTGCCTTAGATAATTTCGATAGTCATGATAGTTTTGTTTTGCCACAATACCCTAAAAAGCAATGGAATCAACTGACTGTAAACTGTAGTCCTCGAAGCTGTGAACCACAGTACATCTTTTTCTCCCTTAAGTTGTTGTATCGGACAGCTCGTCACACTGACACAACATTGACTAACACACAACACTAGAAGGGCCCACTTTTTTTTTCCCAACTGAGTATCAGATGAGTAGAAATGGGAGATATCAAGTTGTTAAGAAGGAAGCTCCCATGTTTCCATGATTGCTAAGGTGGATAGGTTCTCTGGGTTCTCCTAACCTGTCCATACTTACCACACTTTTAGTTAGTGATTTTAGTTGGGCTTGAAGTGAGCTGATGGAGAAATGGCTGGAGGGAATCACATTGCTTAATCCAGGCAGTTGAGCAAAGGCTTGGGGGAACATTGGTAGCAGAAGAGATTTTGGTTAGCGTCACACAGATTATCTGTAGAGATTTCCTGATATGATTCTTTAGTAGAAATACTGGTCAGCTGGCAAGATAAGCCCATTGGTGCAATAGTGGCATGAGTGTTATAGGAGGTGGTGAGAATAACTTCCCCATTGGATTTGAGGCCCATGCAACAGAGGAATATGACAAACCTGGTACTGCAAACCTGGCCAGGATGGGAGGCTCAGGAGGTCATAGGATCTAGAGGGGAGCCTCCTACTATTATTTGGTAAACACTATTTTGCTATTTGCTAAATTGTATAATCTTCTAAGCATTTATTCTTATACCCACGGGTTATAGTATAGCTTTCACCACTCATCAGAGGTACTCTTTTTTTGCACTGAATGGTGGTTAATACAGAGACTCACAAATGGTTGAAGTGCATAGAGTAAGTGACTGTGGAGTGCTCAGCCCTTAGTGGGGGAGATGTATATATCAGAACCCCTCAGTGACAAGGCTTGGGGAACGTGTGTGTGTGTGTGTGTGTGTGTGTGTATGGGGTTGGGGCTGGGTGGGCAGAAACTTCACAGAAGTCGAAGATCCAGATTTCTTTATTGGGGAGGACTGCTGAAAAATTGATATTGAGATAGCTGTTGAGCTCATGAACTCACAGCAGCTGTGACCACTTGCACAAGACTGGCACAAGATCAAGCCAGTCAACATTCCAACATAGACAGGGGAGGGGTCCTACAAACTCACCCTCAGCTGAGGAGCTATTGGCAGTTTTTGAATGCTTGGGGAGGGAGTGTTAGTTTTCTTTGAGGATGTGACTTATGGTAGGTTGCCCATGCCCTACACCTATGTGCACACAGGCAGCACATAGTGCTCAGTGGGTTCTAAAAAAAGAAGATGTAAAGACATGAAGTTGAGAAGGAGAGGTGCGTGTCTGGTAGGAGGTAGGAGAGAAGGCGGCTGACACAAGCTAAACATATTGTATGCATTTTTGAAATTATGAAAGGATATGCATTAAATAAAACAACATAAGAAACATGCTCAATAAATCATGCTACTTTTATAAATGAAATATAATGTGGTTATCCAAAAAAATGAAGACATGATAGAGTAACGTGGAAAATATTTCAGCATTTATTCTTAAGTGAAAAGACAGGAGCCCTGCAATCTGTGTCTTTTATTTTTATAGTAGCAAAAGGATATAAATGGAGAGCATTCATGCTTGCAGTTTTTCGAGTTTGTATGGGACTTAAAATATCTCCTATATGCTCAAGTGTCAGATCAGCTGCTGTCCAGTTGGTGGTTCTGCTTTAGGAGGCTGTGGAACCTCTGGGGGCAGGGCATTGATGGAGGAAGCGAATATCTGGAGAGCTGGCTATGAGCTTTCTAGAATGATACACTTCCTGAATTGCTTCTATTTCCTGATCCACTCAGATGTAAGCAAGCAGCTTCATGCACCTTTCAGAGATGGCTATTAGCCATTCTTGCTACTGTGAAAGACTTCATCTTCCTAAACTGTGAGACAAATAAGTCCTTAGGTTCCTTTTGTCTTGCAGCTAATACAGGGAACGGATACTAGCAGGCGATGGCTGTGAGTGGGAAGAATGTGGAGTTCAAAACACAGATTGGAGAGGCCCTAGAATCCTATAAACAGAATTTAATGGGCAACTGAGATGGAGGCTCAGAAGAGCAGCGTACAGATAGACAGGTTCACAGTGAAGGCTGAGCTCATGGGGTTTCAGAGAGGAATAATGACTGGTTGGAAAACTTGACTAGAGGTCACTCATGCTACATTCTGATAGTCTGCTAGACTGCATTCTGAGATCTTGATGCTAATTTCAAAAATAATGGACTGATTTCATCGGGGGAGGGATTCCTAGATGATAATACCCCGGCTATAGCATGGCTACTGCTCACTACTTTTGGTGAGGTTTATAGTGAGACTTCAAAGCAAAAAGACACACAAGTAGGAACATCTAGAGCATCGAGAGAAGTGTTTTCCTAGGTTCAGCCTTCAGCACATACAAAGGCTGCTACAGCTGTCATCCTAGGTGACACCTCCACACTGGCAGTAGAACTTGGTGTCATCTGTCTTGGTGCTGGCTTTTCAAGTATTGAAGATAGAAGAGTTACAGGGTTAAAGAAACTTGCACCAAGGCTCCAGAGAGCCACTAAAGCGAGACAACATGAACAAAATCCTGATGGAGGGACTGAGGGTATAGGTCGACTGGTACAGTGCCTGCCTAGCACGCATGTGTTGTGGGTTCCCTGCATGCAACTCCTGAGTTGCTGTGTGTGAAGCTGCGAAGGTGAAGCCTATGTTACAGGGGATACACAAGGATATGGGGTATGCTGAAAAAGTGTGGTAGAGCTTACCACAGCAATGAGAGGTTTGGGGCTACTGCCTGCTGAAAACTAGATGATGCTCCTAACCATCTCCCTCCCCAGTACTAGGTTTTGGACATGGAGTTGTGAGGCTTGGTGTTTGTCCTGTTTTGTTCTCTCCCTGTTTTGACAGAGTCTCATGTAGCCCAGGATGGTCTCAAACTCACTAGTAGCTGGGAGTGACCTTGAGTTTCTGCTTTCACTGCTTCCTCCTCCTAAGTGGTGGGATGAGAGGCATGTGCCACCACGCCTGCTTTATGCAGTACTCTGGATTAAACCCAAGTATTTGGTTGTGCATTGTGGGGAGTATTCTCAGTGGTCAGTGGAACTTGCTCTTAGTCACAGAAGTGTGTGTGTGTGTGTTTGTGTGTTAACCAAAAGGGGCCTGAAAGCAAATAAACACCGGTAATATTATGGTTTGAATTTGAAATGTCTGCTATAGGTTCCATGTTGAATGCCTGGTCTCCAGCTCCATGGTGCTATTTTGATTAAAGTTGGACATTTTAGGAGATGTACACAGCTGGGTGAAATTTGGGCATGAAAGCACGCACATGCATGCATGCACACACACACACACACATTTACATGAAGACATTTGTGGGATATTAGGAAGCCAAGCTATAAAGGAAACAAATCTAAGGAGAGATATCTTCAGCGGAGTTCTAGGAGGAGCCAGACTTCAAAGACTTGGTAGAGGCAAGTTCTAACAAATAGTTATGCAAGCAAATCAATATAAACAAGAATCCTTGGGTGGGTGTGGACAGAATACAGAGCTGCTGAAATATGCAATCTTAGAGACCTAGGATTTAATAAAAAATTATTAGCCAAAGAAGTAAATAAGAAATTTGACTCATACTCTGTAAAAAGAAAGCAGTCAATAGAAATGGTCTCTGAGTTCCTCTAGAGGTTAGATTTAATAGACAAGGACTTCAAATCAGATGTTGGAAATATATTAAAAGTAATGAAAAGAAATCACATTTAAGGAATTAAACAGAAGCAGAATAGCAAAGATTCAGCGAGTAGAGAATCTAAAAGAAAAAAGCAATTATTAAAAGTAGAGGAAATTCAGGAGTTGGAAAGTAAAATAAATTTAAGTGAAAAACTGACTGGCAAGAAGCAGTTAGCTTTACACTACTGTCACAGGATAGCAGAAGGAGCAACTTAAAGACAGGAAGATGCTTTCGCTCATGGTCTCAGATGGTCATGTTCATGTTTTCTTGGTCACCTAACTGTGAGCCTGTGGTGAGGAGATCAGGAAGAGATGGTAAGGAGCTATGGGAAGATACACCCTTAAGGAGTCACCCCAGGGCCGGGCGGTGGTGGCGCACACCTTTAATCCCAGCACTCAGGAGGCAGAGGCAGGCGGATCTCTATGAGTTCGAGGCCAGCCTGGTCTACAAGAGCTAGTTCCAGGACAGGAACCAAGAAAACTACGGAGAAACCCTGTCTCGAAAAATCCAAAAAAAAAAAAAAAAAAAAAAAAAAGAGTCACCCCAGGGACCCTCTTCCTCTAACCAGGTCTTACATCCTCTAGCCCATATGGTATGAACTTATGAATAGATTAACGCATTGATGTTTTCAGCACTTCACAATCCAGGAACTTTTTACTAGTCCTGCTGTTGGGAAATCAAGACTTCTATGTGCATGTCTTCTAATGGTGGTGGGAAACCCTTCATGTCCAACCCACAACAAAGGAAAAATACTAGATTTCAGATGGAAGAAGAAAGAATTGGACATTTGAAAATAAACCAGTAGTAATTACCCAGATTGGATAATAGGGAGAAAATAAAAATGAACACAGCCTTAGAGACCTGTGGGTCAGCAAAGCATGCCACCAGGCACATGATGGTGGTCTCAGAAAGAGGAGAGATGATGTTCAAATTTAACTCACAGATTCAAGAAGCCCTGTTAGCCCTCAAACAAGATAAACATGAAGAAATTCACAAACAGATGCATTTTAACTCAATTGTTAGAAGCCAAAGACAATGAGAAAGCAATTAAAAAGAAAGGAAGGAAGGGAGGAAGGAAGGAAAGAAGGAAGGAAGAAAAGAAGGAAGAAAGGAAGGAAGAAAAGGCACTCCTCACATTCAGGGAAACATTTAATGTAACTTTTTCTTATCTAAAACAATGGATTCTTGAAAACAGTGGAAAACATTTTCAAAAAGTGTAAGGAAAAATTAGAATTAAATCCATCATGACTATTAAAAATGAAGAACAAAAATATATCTAAATAAACACATATTGGAAGTATTTGTTGCACTGGCCTACCACATAAAAACATACTAAAGCAAGTCCTTTGGGTTGAAATGATGACTCCAGAGATGGTAAACTGAATTAGCAGGAAGAAATAAAGAGTTGTGGAAATGGGAATGATTATAAATAAAATATGCTTCAAAATTACCCATAGTTTAAGAAAAAGAATAAAAAGAAAAATTGAAAATATTTTGAGCTGGATGAAATAGCAATATAATATATCATGACTTATGAGATGGAAATAAAGCAACACTTAGAGGAAAAAAATTGTGTGCACGTGTCTGCGTGCGTGCATGAGCATTCATGTGGCATGTGTGCATGTGCTCTCACATGGGAAGACTAATGGTCAGTGTTGGGTGTTTTCCTTAATCCCTCTTCACTTATATTTTACGACAGAGTCTCCCACTGAACCTAGAGATCACCAGTTGGCTAGATTGGCAGGCCAGCAAGCCCTGGGGATTTACTAGTCTCTGTTAGAAATCTCCACTCATCTCTCACTACCCCCTCCACCCTGTTCTAAATCCCACCCATCAGAAAGCCCGCCAAGGGACAGCTACTCCCCCCCCCCCCGCCCAGGGTTTAAGACCATGCCAATAGGATTGAAGTTGCAGGCACATGCCACCATTACCTGGCTTGTCCATAGATGCTGGGACTCTGAAGCCATGTTCTTATGTTTATGTGGAAAGCACATTACCCACTAAATAACTTTAAAAGTCAACATTAGAAAAGAAATCTTAAATCAACACAACTCCAGCTTCGCTATCCTAGAGGAAATAAAGCAAACTAAATTCTAAGCACGTGGAGGGGATGAGGCTGGAGTAGAGTGGAAACCAATGGGATAGGAATAGAAAAGCATGGAACAAATTGATGACTAGAAGCTGTTTCTTTTAAAAAATGTATTAAGTTGAGAAGTTCTGTACTCATTTCCCCTCGCTTCTGTGATCAGTGCCTACAAAGGAGTGGTTAAAGTGACGGTTTTGTCACTTTCAGATTCGGGGTGTCAGAAGTCTGGCCACAGACTTCTTCCTACACCAGTAAGAAACATTTATAAGGTGGAAAACCCCTTGACAATCAAAGACACTGAACAACATCTGCGTATGAGACTTCCTCATTTAATGGTGGCCATCTATAAAAAGTTATGCTGACTATGCTGATGTCAGAAGAGGGGATGCTTTCCTCCATGATCAGGAACAAGTCTGGAATGTCCGATTACTGTCCCATCCCTTCCATCTTGTACCATATTTTTTATCAAGACAATAAGGAGAAAAATGAATGAAGATATCCTGATTGGCACATTAGAAATCAAGCTGTTTATTTACAGACATTATGTTCTAACATGCTAGAAAACCCGAGGGAACTTACGAAGAAACTACTAGAACAAATATACAAGGCTAGCAGGGTTCCAGGATATAGGATCAACATAGAATACATATTTCTATATATTCTAGTAATAAATAATTTAAAATTAAAGTCTTAATATTTACAAAAGCACCAGCAGGATAAAATACTTAGAAATCAATAGCAAAAAATTACTAATGTCATCCCATGTTCAGGGATTAGAAGACTCCTAAAGAGATTTTAATGCAACCCCAATCAATAAAGCTATTTTAAATTTACTTGGAAGGTAAAGACCTAGGATGACAAAAACAATCTTAAACAAGAAACACTAAACTAGAGTTGGAGAGATGGCTCAGCCATTAAGAACATTGGCTACCCTTCCAGAAGACTTGAGTTCTCTTCCCAGTACCCACAGGACAGCTCAGAACCATCTGTTACTCCAGTTCCAGGGGATTCATGCCCTCTTCTGATATCCATAGATACCAGGTACACACATGGTACACATACGTATATGCAGACAGAATGCCCATACACATAAAACAAGATGAATAAACCTAAAATAATTTAAAAACAGAAAGAGCAAGGCTTAGACTTTTTGGTTCCTGAACTCAGTGTAAAGCGGCAACAATCAACACGTCATATTCTTGGTAGAGTGACACAAGCAGATCAGAGGGACAGAACTGAGATGTCTTACATTTGTGATCAACCGGTTATTTTAATAAAGAAAAGTAATTTAGTAGGAAAGAATAAGTTTTTTAACAAATGGTGGTGGCATAGCTGAATATTCGTCTGAAGAACAGGTTGTGTACACATGTGTTAAACCATATTTAAAGAGAAACCGACACGTTCAAATAACTGAATATGAGAAATAAGCTAATAAATTTATGGGGAAACCACAGGAGGAAATATCTGTGTTGTTAGTTAGGCTATGAGTTCTCAAGTACATCAGAAGCTAAAGACAAGAAAGAACAAAAATGGTAAAACTGGTGAAAACCTTTTGTACTTTCAGAAATATAATTAAAGGAACTCAAGGACAAAGCACAGGCTTGAAGAAAGAAATATATTTGATAAAGAACTTTTAGCTGGAATATATAAAATACTCTTAAAACTCACTAATGAGGAAACAGGTTAGCTGAAAAATGAACAATATACTTAAATTGATAATTCACTAAGTGGCTAGGAAGCATATAAACAGGCAGTTGACATCTCATAACCAGAAAATACAAATTAAAAAAATAGACGTGAGGCATCTGTAAAAGTACTGCAGAATGGTGATGATGGAGAGATGCTAAGATGCAAGGCATCTGTAAAAGCACTGCAGAATGGTGATGATGAAGAAGAGAGATGCTAAGATGTGGGGCATCTGTAAATGCACTGCAGAATGGTGAAGAAGATAGGAGCTATGAATTGCCCTGCTGATGGGGGTGGGAACCATAGCCACTCTAGACAGTGTTTTGCAATTTTGTTTTGTTTCACCTTGTTTTTCAGAGACACAGTTAGTTCTACTCTGAGGTCCAGGTTGGCCCCATTCACCCTGAACTCATAGCAAACCTCCTGCCTCTGCCTTCTGAGTGCTTGGATTACAGACATAAATCTCTATGTCTGGCTTTGCTTTGGCATGTCTAAACTCTGTTTTAAAAAGAGCTTAGCCTGGCAGTTCACGTCTGTAACAGCAGCGTTTGGGAAGCAGAGGCAGGAGGATTTGTCTCAGATTTCAGGACAGCTGGGGCTACATAGTGAAACCTTGTCTTAAAAAAAAATAAGCAAAAGCTTAGCATATAAGCCAGAATTCCTACTTTGAGGACTCTCCCCTAGAGGAATGTAAGCACATTCCTCCACAAAGACATAGATGAGAATATTCATAAGAACATGACCCCAAATCATCCCTGGAGATGATCCAAGTGCCCATCTGCTGGCCTCACAAAATTTGCTGGCCCCATACTGTACATTGCTATTCAGCAATAGGAGGAATAGCTCTCTTATGCACTGCGGCATGGGGGAACCTCCAAAGCAGTAGATAAACAAGGACTTCATGCTACGTGATCCTGTTTGTAGGAAGTGCTCAGCTGAGGCTAATTATTTTTGCAGGCAGAAGGCCAGGGAGTGGTTACCTCAAGTAGGGGGCGGCAGTGAAAGATCTGGAAGGGATTTTTTTTTCTAGGTGACGAATGAGAGCTAAAACTGGATTGTGACTTCATAACTCTCTAAAACCATAAGATTTTATTGAATTGTTCACTCTCAGCTCGAGCTGCACACTGCGTGGCATAGAAATGTGACGTTGGTAAATGCACCCTGCCCTTCCTTTTGATACAGGGCCTGGCCACTGGTCTCGAACTCTCTGTGTAGCTCAGCCTTGCCTCAGACTAGCAGTCCGCCTTCCTCAGCCTCTCGAGTGCTGGGATTATAAACATCTACTGCGCCACATAATGGGGTGGGATTAAAAAAGTTTCTGTCAAAGAGAAAATGAGATGGTGTTACATAAACTGTGGTCTGTGAAAGGTTTTATTGAAGAGAAACAAATATGCCATAGCTTCTACCAGCCAACGCACAACAAGGCCAGTCACGGGCAGTTATCTTTATAATTAAAGTCTGTGTTAGTTTTCTGTGATAAAGCAGAAAGAAAAATTCTGAGAAGACCAGTTTTAAGAAGGGAAGGTTTATTTCAGTGGGCATGTCCAGAGGTCTCAGGCTATGGCTGCGAGACCTAACACTTTGGAGTTTAAGAAGAGATGGTTAATAATGGTGGGAGCAAGCAGTCTGCCTCTTGACAACTAGGAAGCAAAGAGAGAAGAGGAAGACACCAGAGACAGAGCACACCCTTTGGAACAAGCCTCACTACCAATTAAAGCTCCATCACTATCCAGCAACCTATCAATCCATAAACTCATCAATGGTCCTTCATTCTCGAGGTCAGAGTCCCATGATCCAATCAGCCTCCCCTTTTAACATTGCCATGGAGAGCAAGGTTTAAACACCTGCACTTTTTGGAAGGACATTTAAGCCCAAATAACAACAAAGGTGTGAGGTAATCTTTCTTTGCTGAATTTTCTTCATTTACTTCGTTGTAAGTACTCATTATTTATCATTCATGTGCCAAGCACTATGCTAAATTCTGCTTATGTAGAAATGAGAAAGTCAGTCAAGGTTCCTTGCCTTTATGAAGCATTAGGCAGAGTGGAGTTTACAGTGTGGTTCCTATGTATCACCATCTTATTTGTTTATTTTTGTACATATGAGTGTGTGTGCTCCCCCATGGTATGAATCCTTACACCATGTGGATACCAGGATCAAGTGCAGGTCATCAGGCTTGCCAGCAAGCCAAGCCAACTCACCAGTCCTCGTATGCATTTTGATGACATAATTAGCATATATCTACTTTCATATTCTTTTTTCTCAATATAAAATCATAAAAGCAATTAATCATATCACAAAAGCTCTTCCTTATCCTCATCTTCATTTGCAATAACTTTTACAACATCCTTCTGTATTGAGCATCCAACTTGTTATCAATTCATTGACATTGTTCACAGTGTTCCAAAGAATTTCTTTCCAAATGGATCCTTCTTTCTTTTTCCTTTTTCTACCAGAATCTTAGAAGAGATAGTGTGGGAAACACACTTATAAATATTAATGTCTTGATGTCTATTGCCAAATTATTTTCTGTAGAAGTGGTTTACAATTCACCAGTGCAGTCGAATTATGTTTTCTAAGACACTGGGCTTGGCTAGAGGGTGAGCCAAAGCCCACAAGGGTGGGCCATGCCCTCAGCTTTGGGCTGACACATTCAGTAAGCTCTCATAAGAAATTTTACAGCATAAACTCCTCAGTGAGAAAAGAACTAATTTCTAGCCAACTTAGGAGGTAGAAAAGTGACCACACCAGCAACACCAGGGTTCAGCGTGGAGTCCCAGATGGAGAGAGGTGTCAAGGACCCTGCTCACATTCCACTTAAGCAAGGTAAAGAGGAATGGCAAGCAATGAGACAAACTTACCATGGGAGAACCAGTGCGCTGGAAGTCAAGCTTGGAAATCCAAGTGAAAGACCAAGTTTAAAAGAAACAGAAATTGAGTGACTGAAATGACTTCTCCATGAATGCTTCTTTTTAGAGAACAAATTAGCAGGAATATAAATGTAATAAAACAAGAACTCCGAGATGAGATGATAAAGCAACAGAATGAATTGTGAAGGAGATGGAAGGAAATGAGCTGAATTGAAGTAACAGAAAATAGCAAGGGACAGAATAGGCAGAGCTAAAACCTGAATTAGCGGTGTGAAAGGGAAGCTACAGATATAATCACACTAAATGCAGAAGCAAAAGAGGTTAAATAATTAGAAAGGAGAGGAGAGACAAAGATGATTCAAGCTAAGGTAATTGGTGTCCCTGCAGCAGAGAAGTGACAAAGAGACATGGGAAAGAATTCAGGAGATTCAAATCCGTAGCTAGGAGGGGTGCTTCGTGGGTCATGCAAAACAAATTCCGAGTGACAGACATCAAGGATCTTTCTAGGTTAAATTATTAAACTTAAAGAATAAAGAAGGAATTCCTCAGGCATGCAGGCACAAAGCAGTCCTTGGTAATGAGAAAGATCACGGCATCCTCAAATGCTTCATGCTAATTTTCCAAGTTGGAGGACAATAGTGATGCATTTATAAAATTCTGAGGTTTAGAAACCTAAAAATTGTAGTCAAGAAGCGGTTGCCTGTGTGCGAAGGCAACGAGCAAGTAGTCCTAAACGTGAGGTAACAGCTGGAGAAGGGCACCTAAGACATCTGCTTGAACAAAACCAAAGCCCTTTCACGGTGAGATTGGATTTGGCAAGTCTATAAAAAGGGACTATGGGTGCAGCTAACCCATTTATCAAAGCACTGTTGACCCAGGTGTTACCACAGCAAAAATTGGAGATACTAACTTGGTAAAGAGGATAGTTTCTTTAGCTTACAGTTTTGGAGACTCGGGATTGAGTGGTCCTGTGGGTTTAAATACCCGGTGAGGTGCAGGAAAGCAATGATAGAAATGCATATTGGGGCAAGTAGTCACTGAGCAAAGAGAGAGAGAGAGAGAGAGAGAGAGAGAGAGAGAGAGAGAGAGAGAGAGAGAGAGAGCTCTTTAAAAAACACATTTCCTAATGACCCCAGAATCCTCTCATTAAGCACTACCCAATAACGCCACCTTGGTGACTGTGGTGGTTGAATAGTATGGCCCCCATGGATTTGAATGCTTTACTGTAGGGACTGGCATTATTAGGAGGTGTGTCCTTGTTGAAGGAAGTATATCATGGGGGAGGGCAGACTTTGAGGTCGCATATGCTCAAGGTATGCTCACTGAGGGACTCAGTTCACTTCCTGTTGTCTTCAGATCAAGATATAGCACTCTCAGCTCCTTTTCCAGCACCATGTCTGCTTTTATGCTACCACGTTTCTCGCCATGACAATAATGGACTAAATCTCTGAAACTGTAAGCCATCCCAATTATATATTTCCTTTATAAGAGTTGCCATGGTCATGGTGTCTCTTCACAGCAATAGAAGCCCTAACTAAGACAATGATCAAACCTTTACACATAACCTCTAGGTAGTACCCAAATCAAGGTAATACCCAAATCAAGGCACTAGACCAATTTTGGCCATAGAAGAGAATGCCACTATTTTAAACTCTAGCCAAGCCAATCTGAACAGTAGCTATTGAGTGGTGGAGGAGAGGAGGTGGAAACGTGAGAGAATATTATCACCTGCAATAGCAAGCTGGTTAGGACTGTATCATTCAAGCTACAAACATTAACTAACTTTCCTATCCTTCCTTCCTCCTTCCCTCCTCTCCCTCCCTCCCTTTGTGGTACTGGGGGTTGAATATACATGCTTGATACAGGCTAAGCAAGCCCTTTCCCATTGAGCTTTATCATCTGTTGCTTATTTTCTTTAACTTTAATGTTTAAGGTGTTAATACGTGTCAGGGATGAGAAAGCATTTACTTGATGAACTATAAATCTTCTCAATCCTCTCCAGTCCCCTTCTCTTGTTCCATTCAGGGAAACAATGACCATCTATAGACTTATCTCGGTGTGAGAAAATTCTGTTTCTTTCTCTTCCCATCTCTTTTCCCTTCCTCTCTTCTAACTTTGACTGAATGTCAGACACAGCGTGACTGTACGGATAACCACAGAGTGTTCACACTAATCACTTCTGATTGGTAAGTATCTGGGAATCTAATGATTTTGTATTTTAATGGCTTGCATTAAAAAAATAATGGACATGAGTCATTCTCTAACTCACACAAACCATCCCGCAGTGTTCCATATACTCTTGCAGAGCATATGAAATAGATTACAAAAAAAGAGCACCCCATTATCCAAACGCTGTTCCTGGCTCCCAGTAAGCAGTGCCTCGGGGTGTGCACACAATTGTGTGTCTCCTCCCGCAGCCACTCTGGGGTTGGCTCATTGTGATGGTCCATTTATGTGCTCAGTTAAGTAGTCATTGAGCCAGTTGTTTGGTCCACAGCTAATTTAGCTGTTTTTTTTTTGGAGGTTTTTTTTTCTAGTTGTGGTTAACATTAGGCACAGTAGATTCAAGTAGAACAGAGAAAGCATCAGGGAGTTCACCCCCATCTTACCATGCAAAGGTCTTAAAAGTGAACAAAGAGGCCTTCCAGGGAAGGAGGAATTTGCTCAGGCAGAATCCAATTTCTTGAAATATCCTTCTTTCATGTGCCACACTGATCATACATATCACATGTATGCAATATATAATGTGCCTGATAAATACACATGCATGTATAACTGCTCATTCTCTTACCATAATTCCATTTGGAAGTCCACAATGTTTAACAGGTCTGCTAGAGTGTGGGTGTGGGAGAGAGGAGAGAGAGAGAGAGAGAGAGAGAGAGAGAGAGAGAGAGAGAGAGAGAGATTAAGATAACAGTTCTCTGGGGTGCTGGACTGGTTCAGGAAACCTTCCTGGATCTTAGGCCCAGTCCACTGTCAGGTGGTTACAGTTGCATAAGAGTCCCTGGGAGATCTGCATCCCACATTCAACTTGCAGCCAGAAGGCTGCATACAACTGTGTGTAGCCAAGGACAGCTGTGAGCACAACCCACACGAGGTTGTAAACTCACTGAGATGATTTTTTGTTTGTGATTTTGTGGTGTGTGTGCGTGTGCATGTGCGTGCGTGCGTGAGTGCGTGCGTGCGCGCATGTCTGTATGAGTGCGTACGTGTGTGTGTGTGTGTGTGTGTGTGACTAAATTGCATAGTTCTAAAGCATGGCTTTCTAGATCATGTTGTATAACAGTCTCCAAGGATCAGACACACCTGATTCTAGAGGATAGAGTCATAAACATGTTACAGGTGACTGCTCCAAGGGGCTTGCCTTTGGGGTACTGTTTCCCAACAATAAGTGACTCACATAACTACCTTCCCTGGCCATTTGGCCATGTTCACTTTTAGCCCTTTTTGATATAAAAACTTCAGTAAAGTTGGAGTCCTGCTGCATTTACAGTTTTATGGCTTTCCTTTCCAGTGATATTGTGAGTAGCTCCACATGATCCTAAAGTTTCGTTTCATTTTTAGCAGATATGTAGTTTTGACCTCATTCTATGACTGCACATCTAGGCAGTTCCTAATATTTTGCTCTTAGAAACAATACTATGATAAATGCTCTCCATAAATTCCCAGAGCCACTTGGCTAAGCAGAACCTGAATTTTAGACCCATGGAATCTGTGTAAAATAGTAAATAAATGTTTATCATTTTAAGCCACCAAGTAATGGGATAATTTGTTCTGTGGGTGATAAGAATAGCCAACATTGGCTCCCTTGAGACTGTTTTTAAATTAAAAATCTATCACAGGTTTAGTTCCTTGTAATCTAACTCTTAGTACTAAGTTTCTTTCCTTTTCACACCTCAGCAGTATTTATGAGAGAGAGAGTTTGGACAATTTAAACCACATAGAAGCCTTGTTGGACTGTTTCTTCTCCATAATGTCTTCTCTGACTTATATCCTAACAGCCCATTGGCATGTACTGTACCGGAGGTCAGCCTGCCCCCACCCCCCTGCCGCCAAAAAAAAAATTAGAAGTTTTATTTCTGAATGCTATCAACTGTTATCTCTTGAATGTCGGTTGTTCCTCTTCTGGCACTATTTTAGGAGGCAATGGGACCTTTGGGAGTTGGGGTCCTGCTAGAGGAAGCAGGTCACAGGACATGTGTCCTGGGGCTAGGTCCTACTCTGACCTCTGTTTTCTGTCTGCTACGGTATGAGCATCTGAGCTCCACTGTGCTCTGCCATAGCAATGCTTGGCCTTGCCATCAGCCCATAGATGCTGGAGAAGGCAGCTAACCACAGACTAGAGCTTATGAAGCTGTGAACTCAAACCGTTCCTCTTTGAAGTTGTGTCAGGGATTTTCTCACAGTGCTGAAATTCTAACGCGTCCTCCACCTCCTTCTGGGTGCTCCTTGGGCATCCACTATGATGTCTGCTGACTTCAACGACATCCCTTCCTCCTGGTTTACCTTGATTGAGATGTGGGGATAGTTTGGGTAGGATGGGTCGTGTGACATAGTGTTATTTACTGTTCTATAATAGCATATCCCAATACTCTATGCTTTCAAGCAAATAATGTTTGTTACTTCGCATGTCTCAGGAGAGTCAGAAATCTGGGAGTAGATTGCCTCATAATTCTAGGACACAATGCTTTCTGATCAATGTGCTGGGGTTGTGGTATTTTGACAACTTCCCTGGGGTTGATTGAAGGATCTGCCCTTACTATGGATGGCTGATATAGCTGATGGCTGGAGGTCCCAGAGTTCTCCTGGCTGTTAGACTCTTTGCTACATGGTCGTACTATAAAGTTGCTTATCTCTCTCAAAGAATTGTAGTTATTTTCAGAGCAAGTGATACGAGAGAAAAACCAAGACTGAAATCACCGCCTCTATAACCTAGCCTTGAAAGTCGGGTGCTGTCATTCCTCCCATAATCTACTGACTACACAGGCCATTACTAAAGCCAGATGGGAAGGGGTTATGTAGAGCGTTTGGGGTGAGAGGGGTAAGAGAAACTATTTTAGAGACTGGTTGCCACAGACCCCATTCCCGTGACCTTGGCTTTGAGATAAGAAAAATGGCTATGGGTATGGGGGAGAAAGTATTTGGTGCCAGGTCACGTAATGCAGTGGAATACAAGGAGATGAGGAAGCCACGATAAGTCCCAGAGTGGAATTAGGAGGAAGGTCATTTGTCAATAAACAAACTGCCTTGGCCCATTTGATAGGCCATCCCTTAGGTGGGTGGAGTAGACAGAATAGAATGCTGGGAGGAAGAGGAAGTGAACTCAGACGCCATGCTCCCCTCTCCTGGGCAGATGCAGGGCAGCTCCTCTGAGGGGCAGACGCCATGCCACTGTGCTCCAGAGCAGACACTATGAAGCCCCGACCCAGGATGGACGTAGGCTAGAATCTTCCTGGTAAGCGCACCTCAAAATGCTACACACATGAATAGAAATGGGCCAGGCAGTGTTTAAAAGAATACAGTTTGTGTGTCGTTATTTTGGGGCATAAGCTAGCCAGGCAGCCATGAGCCGGGCTGTGGGAAGAGGCCTGCAGCTCCTACTACAACCATTTCTTCTCTCATTTGTCTCTGTGCCTCAGCCTCGCCCAGATAAGTAACTGCTTCCATATCTGTGTCTTTTTTTCTAGTCCTTTTTCTCACGCCATTGCCTATAGCAGGGGCACTTTGTTTGGGATAGCCCAGACACAGACTGTGAGACAAATACTTTGAGTGCAGGCAGTTCCTTTAAGGGGTGATATTATGAAAATCCTGCAGGAGACCGATGGCCTGTGTTTGTAAGAGAGAGAAAGGTGGAGCTGGCAAGATGGCTCAGAGGGTAAAGGTGCTTGCTGCCAAGCCTGATGACCTGTGTTCAATCCTGGGACCTACAAGATGGCAGGAGAAAACTTACTTTTGCAAGGTGTACTCTGACTTCTACACACACACACAACACATGTATATCTGAGTCCATGTGCACATACATACATGCGTACCAATTAAATTTCAGGGGGAGGGAGAGAGAGAGAGAGAGAGAGAGAGAGAGAGAGAGAGAGAGAGAGAATAGAGTCAGTTAAGCCAGTAAATAATTCCTTGGAACAACTGGCTCAATTCCTTAGGGAAGCCTGGGAACTAGCCCAGGTTCTGGGCTGTCTTACCTGTGGCAGGCTTCTGGAGTTCTCACTCACCAACTTTGTCAGCCATTGGCCCAGGGCTGCTCCTAGGAACTGTTCATCCTGTGGCACTTCTGCTCTGCAGTTGGAGCAGGCAGAGTTGAGGTGGCAGTTGCAGGGTCCCTTGGGCTCAGAGGTTGCAGGTGTTGGGCCTGCTAGGGTGTGGTGAATGTCGTAGGTGTGTGAAGGGTATTGGTGCATTTTCTGGGACTACCTTTGGAACCAAGCCAGAAAGCTCTTCCCATGACTTCTCCACATCCCCGGCCCTCCCCCCACTGGTGCCTGACCCCCACCACTGAGTCTCTGCATCTTTCCCACTGCATGTGGAGCTCATTGACGAATATAGACAGTCTTCCATCTTAGTATTGCTGGGATGCTTGGAGAAAGACCTGGCTCAGAATCTGGTCCACGGTGGAAGCTCAGTAAGTCTGGAGTCTGGAGTGAGGGAATGCATACATGAGTGAACAGCAAAGGATTCTGCTCGTCATTTGAAATGTAGTCCTGTGTTATAAAAAAAAAAAACCCTTTATTATAAATTATTACAATTTCCACCCTCACAGGCTTGCTTTATGGAGATAATTTTCTGCAGAGGGGTCTTCCGGGTGCAAGGGAAATTACTAACATGTTTATGGTGTACTCGTAGACATGCCAGGCTGATTCACTGCTGGGTAAGCCCCTGGACTCCGGGAGAAAAGCTGGGAAGGGGAATAACAGGCGATACAACAGCTTTCTTCCCAGAAAACCTTCATGTGGAGAGGGGTGAGGGAGGAGGGACGGCTGTGTTTCTGTGCAGCCTGAGAGCTGTCTTAGATCCCGTCTAGTGCTATTTTGGATGGTCGTGATTTACTCATTGTCAGAGCCACTTAGCATTTTGGGAAAGATGCATTGTCTCCGGGTAGAAAGCAGTGGAATGATTTGGCTGTTATTACGGATAATAATTGTGTTTGTTGTCTATGCTGCCTGGGCCTATTCGGGAGCTTTGTCACCACAGCTATAATTTTAAATATTTTAATTAATGATACTTTGCTGTGCTTGTACCTCGAGGCTCCTTAAGCAAAATGAGCAATTAAAAAAAAAGACATGAAAAGCAAATGAATGAAAATAAAAGAAAGGGCATTAAAAAAATCCTTCTGTTTCTGCGATGCTTCAGGCTTGAAAAATGTATTCAGCTGCCTGCTGCAGGCAAGAGAAAACCCTCACCGCTTCTGCCCGTTATCTCTTGCTCCCACGGTCATCCATCTCTTGCAGCTGCTGAGTGACATGGAATATTCATAAAGTAGCATCGAGAGGACAGGAGAGAAGGGAAAGGGCACAGCAGAGGACTGGAGACCCAGCAAACATGGAACCTCAAGCTTCAAAAATAATCAGTATCAGTTTTTATCATCATCGATTATTTCTATACTTTTACAATACTGTGGACATGGTTGAGAAGACACTAAAGAACTGGCCTCTACCTCCAATGTAGTTATGGGATATCATTTTGAGAGTAATGGAAAGCCCAGAGTGTTCTTTGAAATAGGTGTGTAAAATACCAAAGAGGAAGGCCAGTAGAGCAGGTACTATGGTTTCAGTATGGCTTGTTCCTGCTAAAGTATATGTGGAGGCTTTCTCCCCTGTGGAACTGTTAAGAGGCAGTGAGTCCCTTGAGGGATCTATTCCTATGGACAAATTAATGTTTTCATTGTAGGAAAGGGTTAGCTATCTATTAGCTAGGCCTCCAGTTCTCTCTTCCACAAGCTTGTGTTTGCCCTTTTAATTTTATACTGTCTTATTATACAGCCTACGGTAGCTGTCTCATCCTAGACATTCTAGTTGCTGAGAACTGTATATGAAAGAAACCTTTTTCCTTCATAAATTACCTAGTCTTAAACAGTTTGTTACATAGCAATCAACTAAGATAGTGCATGAGCTTCTGAAAAACATGGCTTTGTCTTAATGATGCAGAAACTGTAAAGGTCTCAGAGGCAACATTCCTTCCACTTATCAGCACGGGGACTCTGGCCCAGATCAGGATTTCAGACATAGGGATGCATGACCTGGATATCTTCATCTTCCACCATGTTTAAATGTATTTGAAATAGCCACTATTGGGAAATAGAGACACCAAACATGAAAATGATTTCTAGTCTATTTGGAGAGGTTCAGATCTGCTCACCTGAGTCTGATTGGCAGTTTGGGACTGAAGCCTGTTACAGGTACTCTGTGATGAGAGAGATTTATGTAGAGACTTCTCTATTTTGTATTGAGTGACTTTCCATTGGTGGCTTGAGTTCATTGAGATCAGCCATGGTAGAAATATTCATCGCACAGGTACTGACAAAGACTCTAAGTCAGCTTTTCTTTGATCCATTGGAGAGTCATTTGCTAACCATTTACTAGATACCACTGTGGCTACCCTTTACAGCCCTTAGAGAGAACTGAACTAAACTTCTCTCTAGTCCCTGTGCAGGGTGTCAAACAGATCGCTGTGATCAGAAACACTATGAAATATGCCATTTCAGAGCTGTCTTAACTACTATTTTAGGGTGATGTTTTAAATTTTTTTCTCTTTTCTTACTTTTTTATAAATTTTTTCACCATTGGTTGCTGGGGACTGAACTGGGGTCCCAATACCAATGTTCGATAGTATATGGTCCTGCGGTGGTCAACCTACAGCTCTTGTCTCATTGGCACTGAAATCTGCAAATCTGTCAGTGAGGAGCAGACACAGGAGCAAGGGGATCTGCATAGATGGGATCGGGGGATTTGTGGCAAGACAGAAGGAGAGTCGGAGCCCTTTGGGTAGAAGGGAGAACAAGGTACAAGGAAGATGCTTGATAAGAATCCTTACTGAAGGATTTGCCTTCTTTTGATGGTGTTGAAGCTTTTAGGAGGTGAGGTCTATTTGATGGCTTTGTGCACAATTAACAATCCATTGTCATGACCATGATGGTGCCATAAAGTTATGCTGGAAGTCAGTCCAAATGACCACATGGTAATCAGGTCTTTCTTATTGTGTTCTGGGACACTAAGAGATACGAGTACACGTCTGGTTCAGGACCACAAGCCCAGCTGGACAACTGTATTCTGGAACACCCTTAACCCAGAGAAGAGAAGGCAATTGCAAGACTTTGGTTACAAAAGCTGAGGCTGTAAAGATTCTTGGGGACAATGAAGTCAGACATGCCTTCTGTTCTGTGTATTGGGTAGGGTTTTCCATACTGGGGGAAGGAAGAGTCAGTGGTGAAGTAGGAGTGTGGAGAAAAAGCAAAAATGGATAAGGGTCCTGAGAGCATAGGACTGTTTGATCACCCTTTCTCGGCATGTCCTTGGAAGAATAAGATAGAAGAACAGTTAACTAGAAGGAGAAATCCTTCGGCCTATTAAAACTAATGACTCTTTTATGTGATAAATATTTTGTGAAGTTCCCTTTACTATCTTGAACTAAAATAAAATTCAGGAGTAATATAACTCCCATCGCTGTGACAACCAATTAACATGCCTATACAATCCCATGGGGGATGGGGCCAGTTCTGGTTGTGAATCACTGTGTTTCCTCTCCTGACCAGGAGCCAGCAGGGAGCTGTGGTCTGTGTAGGGAACTTAGTAGAACGTGTGCATTGGCAAGCCCCCCATGCCTGCAGCACACAGATGGGTAGACGTGTGCATATGAGGAGGGGGTGGGGAGATACCCACAGCATCCTTGGCATTATTATGAAGTGGATGTCACAGGCGATGTTGGAATGTTGCCAAGAGAGAAACCAGATCCAGTGGAGGCCAGTATTGCAAGAATAGATAGCCCAGCTGTGAAATGCTTGGTGCCTCGCTTCTTCTCCTTCTCCTCTTCTTTCTCTTCCTTTTCTGTTTTCATTGCTGTGACAGAACACCTGATAAAGGCAACTTGAGGAAGGGAAGGTTGACTTTGGCTCCCAGATTTGGGAGATGCAGTCTGTCCAGGGAGCATGGCAGTGAGAGAGGCATCGGCTGTGGTGGCCACAAGACAGGCAGTCACATTGCGTCTGTAGATGGGAAGCGAAGAGAGGTGAGTGCTGGTGCTGCTTTCTTCTCTATTCGGTCAAGGAGCCTAGCCTGAGGAATGGCGCCACTCATATCCAAAGTGGATCTTCCTCATCAGTTAATTCCTCTAGAAATACCCTCAGACACACCAGGAGAAAGGACTCCTAGGGGACTATAAATACAGGCAAGGTGGCAAGAAAGATTAAGCATCACCCATGGCCTTTCATCCCAAGCTTGCTTGAGTGAGGGATATGGTGCCCCAACCCTACTCTGTTAAGAGTATCATTGGAACTCGATCTTTGGTGAAGGGATAAGAAGAATCATTAAAAACAGAAAATGCAGTCAGGAGCTCAGACTCAGGATCTCTGTATCTGGTATCTGCTTCATGATTGACTCTCCTCAGGGCCTCTTCCAGGCACAAGCACTTGAGCAAACATACTTTTTACTGTATGGATGGATGGGTGGATGGATGGGTGGGTGGGAAGATGGGAGTGTCTCAAGAAGCCTTTAACCAACATTTCTCCAAACTAGAAAAGTAACCAAGAGCAAATAAGAAGGAATTAATAATCAAAATTCAACTCCTATAAATGTAGTCTACATGCAATTAGTAGTTTACATTTCGCCCATCTGTATAATGAAATATACTCAATTCATTCACGGGGTGATTAAATTGCTTTCAGAGAAACTTCTTCATCTTCAAGTACCAATCAAAGAACCCTTACGTTGTAATTAGATGAGGCAGAAACCGTTGAGCCTGTAGGAAATCTATTTACCCCATCTGGTCACTGGATGATGAAAATTAGCTGTTCCTGATACGACTTTTGTGGTAATAATTAGCAACCATGAAGCAGAACCTGGTGAGGTCTATCCATTCCTTCAGTCTGTGGAGTTTGGAGAAGTAACAGTGAAGATGAGAGGGCTGGGTGTGGTGCTGTTGCCTGCAACTCCAGCACCTGGGAGGCTGGGCTTAAGCTTGAGGATAGCCTGGGCTACATAGTGTGACCCCCATCTCAAATAAAGAAAATCCCCAATATTAGAACAACATATATCTTTGAGGTGGAGAAAACGTTCTAAAATCAGCCACAAAACATATAACTCAGAGGAAAATATTGACATATTTAATAAAAATAAGCATTTAACATTTTAAATGTTTCCTGCTACTATAAACAAAACCTAAAGACAAAGACTGGAAGAAAATACCCATTATCCACACGAAAGCTAAAAGCACAACACTCTGTCCCCAAAATGATAGCTACGAAGTTGGGAAGCCCTCCACTCGATATCTGTAAAGGAGTAAGAAAAAGGCACAGCGCCATTCAGAAGAATGTAAAGGCAAGCCAGAGCTCTGTAAGCAAAAATGGGAAGAAAACACTTGAAACGATGGATAACCCTGTGGGCATCAGGGGAACGCAAACTGAATAGACACAATGCCATCTTTACTCAATGGAATGGCAAAGCAAAGCAAGGAAGATCACCAAGGCTTAAATAGGCATGGGATGCTCCTTTGTCTACTCTTTGTAGAAATCTGAATGGCTGTCACATTTGGGAGAAACTATTTAAACTTATTTTTTAAAATAATAAAGGTGCACATATTCTTTAATCTGATACTCAGAGAAATAAAGATGCTGATCTCTGTGCAGGACTACACAAAGGTAGCTGTTGCCATAGCAAGTGGGTAGTATTAAGATGGGCAGTTGGGACCACTAATGCCCATCATTTAAGGGTTGATTAAATAACTTACACCACATATATAGTGGAGAATAAGAGAATATTATAAATCCATTTAAAAAGAAAGACTTGGGTTTATGTTACTTACTTAAAAGCATCTACATTACAGAGAAAATGAACTGTGTGTTGTTCACATCCGGAAAAAGCTGTGAAGATAAACACCTTAAGGTATTGACATTGGCTATAATAGAGCATGGGTGAGTCTGAGAGCTGGAAGGAAGCTATTGGCTGGGTGCTTAATATGCTTCTGCTTTGTTGAATTGCTCTGAGTAATACCTTCATTGAGGTATAAGAGAAGTTAAGAAAAACAAACCAAAAACAGCAACAAAAAGGAGAGAAGTGGGGATGGGGAGGAGGGATAAAGAAAAGAAATAGAAAAGATAGATTGTCCATTGACATTTTGGACTTGAAAGCCAGGTGCAGTGGTTCAGACCTGTAATCCTAGCTGAGGAGGATCTGCTGTGAGTTCGAGTCCAGCTTGGACTGTATCCTGATTTCCAGGTCAGGTTGAGCTACAGTGTAAAAGGTTCTGGCTCAAGAAAGCCCAAACTAATCTCAAACTAAACCATTTCTGACTTCAGACTTCACGGAGGAGAAACAAAGTAATTTTTCCAGCCACAGGAAAGAGCAGTTGTCAGTCAAAAGCACTTGGGGCTTCTAGAAATGCCATTGTGGAGTTTGGGGTCTTTAACCTGACACTGAGGTTCTTATGAGCCGCAGAGTGGTTTTCCTGGGTCGGTGTTCCCTGGGATGGTAGTTAGCCTCTTTCTGGTCTCTTTAAGAATTTGTGCCTCTCATTTTTGCTTTATGTCCTAACAGTCTTGCTTGTTAGAGGATTATGTGAAAACTCGATTGTTCAAAAGAAAATAAAAGATAAATGCAATTGAGAATGAGGGAAATAGCGAAACATTATTTGTGTCAGTCGGCGGTTTGCAGGTTAGTGTACTTCATCTTTAGATGAAGAGAATCATGAAAGATTGATGTAGCAACATTCCTCTTAAGGTCGGAGGGCTTGAGACAACCGCTTTCTCTTCCAGGCTCTCCTTCTGCTCCCAGATCCTTTTATTTATTTCCCTCTACCTCCGAGCCAAGGGTTGTGTGGCTGTGGAGCTTCCTAGTCAGATCCCACTACTCAAAACCACTTTCAACGGTACCATCCATCTCCTCCCCCTGCAAGTGGCATTATCTCCACATCCTCGGAGATGGGTCGTCTCCTCCCTCTTTTTATCACTCCGAACCGCACATGTTTGGTTCCCCAAACCCCGATAATGTTCTTGCTGGTCTCTCACAAGTGAAATAACAGATAACCATTCTCCCCGTGTTGGTGATGGCATCATTCTGCACCCAGATAACCAGGAATGAGTATCTACTCTCCTTGCTGGCTGTGATTAAGATCTCCCTGGCAAAGATACAAGTGAGATTGCCTTTATAAAATAATATCGGAGCTCATCTCATTTTGCTCAGCTCAAATAGGAGCTAGCATCATTTCTTGGGGGGGGCCTCCCCTGTTACAATCTGTATCGGCTTTCAAACATGTATGCCACCACCTGCCCCGCTAGTGAGATAAGAATAAAAGTATTAGATGGCATATTAAATTGTGCAGCATTTTTCATATTACTCATACAAATGAGATAACAGCTGCAGGATAGTCTGTTTCGTTCTTGGCAGGACTCCCAATCACGGTGCTGCTGAAGCAAGGCCAGCCTGACACCTCAGGGGTGTGGGCACATCTTTGTGGCTCCCATTCAGCGGGGCCAGGAGGCTCCCCTCCCTTCAGTTCACCTGCTCAGCCTGCTCAAGGTGCGTTAACAAGGGATAAATCCTTTCTTCCAGCCAGATCTAGCTTTAATGTGAAGTTAACTAAAAGGAGGCAGCCCACAGAGCAGTCCCCAGATTTCAGCGAGCAAAGTCCCACTTTTTAATGACATTTTTTGTTGCATCCAGCTATTGTCCTAATATTACTCAGTATTTACAGCAAATCAATGTTAACAACCCATTTTAACCTTATTTTAACGAATACTTAAGAAATCGCAAGTTCGTTACGCTACCTTTGTTTTGTATCTAATTAGCATGGGTGTGATTATAACCATTAATACTATTTTCTGCGCATCACAGAGAAAATAATTTTCAGGTGTTTTCATTTAGAAATGCCATTTAGAGGAGTTCTCACTGAAGTGTACACCACTAGCTACAGTTTGTTTGTTTATTAGTTATTTATTTAACTGGCTTTGATGGGTAGGTCCTGTGCTCAAAGTAGTCAGGGAGGAAAATCCGGACAATAACACATCTCAGGAAGGAGATGTTGGAGAGGAGAAAGGTCCACCATCCATTACAGCCAGACTTCCATGAGAAAGATGAGGCCAAGGCCATCTTGCCACCTTTGTCAGTGGGATCTTGAACCAGAGAGATAGCTGAATCCTGTATGAGACCCTGAGGCCGCAGCACAGGTGACAACAAGCTGCCCTAGACCTTTGCCACGCCCTCCACAGCCAGTCCCAGTCTAGGTCTGATCAGCACCGCAAAGAACGTCAAAGGATGGTACAAAATGACAGGTGCCGAGTGCTGTGCACTCCTCATCTGTGCCACCGCGTCAGCCTCAGGAGAGTGACTTGGTTATGAAAGAGTTTTAGGTGCAGAAACAAAAACAGAATAAAAAAAATGAATAACGCTGAGCATGTCGGGATAAAATGCCGTACTTTAGAAGTAGCAAAGGCCCCTGACAGCTGTCAGAGAAAGTTCTGCTCAGGCTTCCGAGGGATCTCACGAGCAATAGTAACTCCTTCCTTCCCAGTCGGTCTCTAGCTCAGCAGTTGTTGTTCATGACCCCAAAGAGGCACTGCTAGACCTCAACGTAATGACCTGGTCACCTAAAGCTGGTCCTTCAGAGCTTTACCATTCACCAGTTGGGCTGACTGTCCCAAATATGGCTCCAGATGCCTCAAACCATGTGATGCCTTCTTCCTGAGACGTGGGTGCATATGGAGCTGTATGGCGCACGCAGAGGTGATAGGCAGACGGACAGGAGGGAGTTAATCTCCCAATCAACTGTGATTTAGTGGAGGCCTGTCAAACCTGCAGGCTGAGCCTGGGAGTGCCATGAGGGAGCAGTTAATCAGATTTGGATGTCCAGGTGTGGACGGCCTGACTGGTGACCAGAAATTGAACCAAGTGTCCAGGAGTAGCTCATGTGTGCTAACCCAAGGCCCATGAGACGACAACCATCAATTCTTTCTTCATCCTTCAATCCACATATGCTGCTAACAACAACATTACAAAAATTAGCGGAGGCCATTTGATCTCTGGTTTGATAAAGGAGGAGGTCACTCTAGTGCTTGGAAAACAGTATTTTGCTCAGTCCAAATGCTGACTGGCCCACATTTTTTCCAAGTTAGCTTTTGTCATCATCCTGTATATCCATAGATTTGATTTCCACAAGATCACTTTGATCCCCAAAAGTCACTGGTTGCACCTGTGCCCACGGGCCACCTCCCTAGTGAGCCACCATGTCTGATTCCGCCCAGGTTTTAATTTGTTTAATAGAAGAGGAAGAATTAGTTCCGAAGTTTATGCTTTTGGATGTAGTAGAACAGAGCAATCTTCTCGTTGTGTCTCAAACCTCAATTGTTCCTCTTTTGCTATTTACTAAAGCAGAGCGAGGGCAGAAGGAGAAACAACACGTTTCTTTATTCTTCAGCAGCACTGAATGTCTTCTCAATTAAAAACCACAGACTGGGGACTGGGGAGATGGCTCAGAGTGTTTGCCGTGTAAACATGAGGGCCCAAGTTCGGATCTCTAGCACTACATGACTACATGAAAACTGAACGTAGCCTTGCACGCCTGCAGTTTCCCCAATATCAACCTCTCACTGGGTTTGGATTCTTATGGTGGACCTATTCTGTAAACATGACAATGTGGCCACCAGATCATTGATGACCGAGCAGAGCACTATATAAAGTTTGAAAATTCAAAGGCTGTCCTGATCATAAAAAGCAGACTGGAAAATGGAACTCACAGGCCATTTCTTGAAAGTTTTAGGTAGGAAAAACAATCAGGTGAAAAACTGAATTCCCAGGCCTGAATTACATAGAAGGATGTGTTCCAAATTTATATTACTTGTCTGGTGTGAGATATCCAAGCTGAGAATTTATCATAACCTGGTCAAGGACCATTGAAACCCTACAGGCTCCAGTACACACAAATATAAAACTTCTTAGCAGGAATTTTCATAATCCAGGGCACTCAGGATTCCAGAGATCTGATACTCCCGAGGAAGAGGAGCCTTCAATAAGAAACAGACGAACCTTGTGAATCAAGCTTTCAGACGCCAGGGTCAGGAGACATCACAAACGGGAGTTCTCATTTGCAAGTGGGAGTGCAAAACAGTGAAGCTTCTCTTGAGAGCAAGCTGGCCGTACCCGACACATTAGAACTCGAGCAAACACCACAGCCAGCAAGTACATGTGTGGGTATGTGCTCTAGAACTTTCTCTTGCATGAATATAAGATATACCCAAGGATGTTCATTGCCCCTGTTGCAAAAACAAATTATAATGATAATTTAAAGAGTCTGAGAGGGAATGGATAAAGTGTGATTTATTCACATACTAGAATACTATCAAGTCATTAAAATGACGGAACATATCCAAGCGTATAAATCTTAAAAGCATGATGCTGAGTGCGAAAGCCAAGTTTCTGAAGGATAAGCGTCGCATACCATTAATGCAAATTAAAACATACAAATCAATATTGTATGTTATTTATGAACATGTGGAAAGGTAATGAAAAAAGAAAAAACAGCCCCACACGTATCATTCTAAGAAAAGAAGCTTCCTTTGGTGTGGGAGGGAGGTTAAAAGACTCGGCTCAAATGTAGGTCTGATTCTTAGACTGTGCAATACTAAAAGTGTGTGGCATATGGACGCACCACAGATCAATACGTCTCACATTTTACGGTGGAAAGGGGAACCTTTTCCAAGTATTGCTTTTCTGCAAATTTTTTTGAAGAGAGGAATAATGTATTATAAATTCCATTGGAAAAAATACATAAATTCTGGGCTACGCTAGTCTCCTCGTTGTCTCTGTGTGAGGTATCACTCCTTTGTATGCAAGCCACAGTGGTGACTCAACACATGATCACAGTGAGGGCTCTTTACAGGACCAGGCTGCACCCGCTCATCTGGCCTCTTCTTCTGCATCTACCTTATTGTTCTCTCACCTTATGCTCTGAGTTGAAGCAACATGGAATCTACACCAGATACAACCACATTCTTGGACTTGCCAGTTTCCAGAAACATGAGCCAAAATAAATATAAGTTCCTTAGAAATTGTCCACTTCCTGCCCATCATTGTGTTATAGTGACAGAAAATAAACCAAGCCACAAAACAGGGTCAAATTGCACATTTAATCACTTTCAGCACACCAGGAAGGAAATGACAAGTAGACAGTAGACTATGGCCATCAAAAGAAACTTCCTTTTTTGGAAAATAGAATAATGACCAGAAGAGAGAATGCTATCTGCACCAATGAATATCATGTACCACACCCTCCTGGCTGTCACCAGTTCCCATCGACCAATGCAGCTGACCTTGTTCTGCCCAGAGAACAGTTGCCTTCTCTACCACTGTCCTTAGCCACGCATGAGGTGGACAGTGGGGTGTATCTCCATTTCGGGAACTGCATTTTCTGTAATAATTCATTTCCTGCTGTAGGGAATTCTAGGGCACTGGGGCCATCTTTAGGATACAACAACTGCAGGCTTCTATTTTCAGGACTTGAGCTATGTACGATCAATTAACCAGTCGGTTAGCTCTCCAGAACCTTCAAGGGATATTAACCAAAGCCAGAGGTCTTATGGAGTCATGGTCCACAAAATTTGTCCCTGCTTTTATACTGTCTGTCTCTTAGCAACGGACTCAAGGGCCTTGGCCTGACTTCCAGGCCAGGCTTAGCTGTTTTATTTTGTCTTGCCCCACAGCAACAAAGGCAAAGGCAGCAGGGCTCCCTGTTACCCTGGAACTTTCACTATGGGAGAAGCTGTATCTTTGGAGCAGCAAGTGAGCTGTGGCTGATGGAAGGGGGCTGGTTTGTTAGGGTCACCCCTCATTCCTAGTTCTTTCTTCATCAGCCCTGTGCATTGCTTACCTATCTCTGCTGACAATTTTAATTTTGGGAAAATACTAATTTGACTTAGTTTTCTTATCTTTCTGGATACTGTCTCTTAGTAAAGCTCTCTCCTCTTTATTTCTGGTTTTAGTTTGGCCAGCCTGTGCAGAAATGAGATTACTTGGTTCAATGTGATGACATAGTTTTGTCTAAACTGCGTACCAAGGAATAGCACCCAATTGCTTAGCAGTTCGAGGAACCCATAGGATGCAATACCAGGGCTGGGGGAGAGCTCAGATTGGAGCAAGTGATTAGTATCAAGGTTTTCTGTTTGATCCCCAGTGCCACCCAAATGAAAAAAAAACCAACGGCACACCTTTAATCCCAGCACTCGGGAGGCAGAGGCAGGTGGATCTCTGTGAGTTCAAGACCAGCCTGGTCTACAGAGCTAGTTCCAGGCCAGGCTCCAAAGCCACAGCGAAACCCTGTCTCGAAAAAACAAAACAAAACAAAAAAAAAACACCAAAAAAAAAAACAATCCCAACAAAACCATAAAACAAACAAACAAACAAAAACCTCACAGGATTATGATCTTGAAGATGTAGTGTCTTTATTGACCTTGGTTCACCCTAATTCAGCCACTTCAGTGTAGACCCATAGACCCGTCACTCAGCATCCATCTTACTTCTAGTATTGGTTCACAAACAAAATGTTAAGAAGCAGTTGGGGTGAGGTATTACACAACCTACCCAGTAAGTACAAGAGGTCTGCTTAATTTTGTTTACCCCAGACAAAAGCAGCTTTAGTATATCACTGTGAGGAAGTCAAGGTAGCAGGGCAGGCAAGTTATATTCAGTCGAGAGCAGAAAGAATGAATGCATGCATGCTTATGACTTGGTTCACTATCTCAAGTTTTATAGAATTCATGATCTGCTGCCTAAGGAATGGATACATCCTACACACACACACACACACACACACACACGCACGCACGCATGCACGCACGCACAGACATGTGTGCACGCTCGCACATATGCTCACAGGCACTCACTCTTGCTCACACACACATTTGCACGCGCACACACACACTTACGCACACACGACCACAGGCCAACCTAATTTAGGTAGTTCCTCAATGAGACCGTTTTCGTTCCCAAGTGACTATAGATTGTGTCAAACTGACAGTTAAAACTAATGATCACAATGACCTTAGGTGGGGTGGAACCCAAAAATTCAAACAGCATCATCAGGCCCTTGTGTATTTTGCTCTGTCTCAGCTTTAGTTTCCCCTACTGCTGGCTTCATTTCAGGCAGACTCTCCGTGGGAGGATGGTAAACAGAAGCTGTCAGTTTGTGTTTTTTTCCTTGCTTCCATCCTTTAAAGCAGAAGGCCTGACTGATAGTTCCCTTAGAAGACTCAGCAAGGCTCCCTCTGGCCCACTCTGGCTGTTCCCTGACTGGGGGAAGGAGCTGCTGTCCTCTGATGCACAGTTTGGACCTGGAGCATTTATGGTGTGTCAGTATCTCACAAAACCACTGTGGGTAAATGGGGGTTACTTCTTTAAAGAGATTCTAGACAAAGACAAGACTCTTGTAACAGCAGTGTTCTTGTTATCTCCATGGTTTCTTTGTAAGAGTAGATGGGTGGTTGTGTTTGTTTGTTTTCCAGGGCATTTCAATGCAAAGATACCTGTATTTATGCTAATAATCAAACTATCATCAGGTGGTCACCTGGAGTAAAACTGTTTGACTTCAATCACAATCGCTCCCAGCCTGCTGTCCATGGATTTGGGAGCACACATACACTTTTATTTTAATGAGGATTCACCCATCCATTATTCATGACTGGAAAGTATATTAATGTGTTAGGGTATAGTGCTGGTTCCCAGGGTTTCTAAATAAGATCGCTTTTGACAGCCCTGGATTGTATGGACCTCCCATAGAGCTGTAATTACATGTGTAGTGCATTAAGAGAAAAACATGACAGAAATTACGATGAACTCAGTATTTCATTGGAGGCAAAACATTGGTAACACTTGAAAAGCAGCAGTCGACGTGAACTCTGGACCTAGACTTTAATAAGGCTCTGGAAAAATGCTCGTGTGTGTGTGCCTTTTCCTGGACCCCTCATGAAATAGTACTTGCAAGGATTGGGCCCACAGGTGGGGAAGCACTGAAGTAGCGAGTAATTAAGGGTGTGATTCAACCCCCGCGACACCTCTGGTGAGCGGTTTGACCTTGGGTGACTTATTTAACTTCTTTATGTCTGCAGGTTTCTTAAACAGGATTGAAATGACTCCGCCTGTTATTTCCCCTAAGGTTGCTGTGGGGATTCGAGACTTGGTAAGTAACACACTTTCACTATGTGTGTGTTGAGGGATTCTATATTGGAATTACTTCTCTGAATCTTCTTGAAGGAAGACATCGAACCTCAGGCAGCTGTGGACAGTCATCTCTCAGACTTGCGAAGTGATTGGTTCTTGGACCCTTCCCAGACATGCGAGTCTGTGATTATTCGAGTCCCTTGTAGAGCAAGGTATACTGTTCATCACCTATGCACTTCCTTGTGTACTTTGAATCATCTCCAGGTTCTTTACAGTAGCTCATACAATCTAAATAGCATGTAAATATTTGTTCTGCTGTGTTGCTTAGGGAATAATAACAAAGAAAGTCTGCACATGGCGAGTTCAGGGGCAGTTTATTTTGTGTGACTCTGTGCAGGGTCAGAAGAGGTTTTCTGAGGCAGTGTTTTACGCTGTAGCTCAGGCTAGCCTGGAACTCACTATGAAGCCTAGGCTGACTGCAAACTCATGGCAGTCTTCCTGCCTCAGTCTCCTGTAGTGTTAGGATTGCAGAACTGAAGGCCTGACTGCCCTTCCAGTGCCTAGCAAGATCCTTGCTTAGGCAGGGTATGCTTATGTAAATAAAGAAAACGCTGGAAAATCCAATGCAATGAGACAGGGACATTACCTAGTATGGTGAGCACAACACGGCTGGTACACAGCAAATGCTCCTTTGTTCTTCTCTTAATCATCCCAGGTTAGATGCAGTCTACCTGTGTTCTCTTCCAACTTTAGAGGGTTTAAGCATCACCCATGGTGCTAAATAAACAGATGGCAGCCCCTGTGAAGTTTCTGATTCAGAATGTTTGGGGAATTTGCTTCTCCACCAGGTTCCCAGCTAGTCTGGACCAACAGCTACCAACCTTGGATACAGATTAGAAACACTACAGAAGCTCTTAAAAATAACAATGCCTGGGCTCCAGGCCTTGTGAGTGTGATGGATTGGTCTAGTGTGGTCCCGGCAACACTGCTGGCTGTTGCTTTAAAGCTATATCTTGCTAATAATACAGACAGAGGTCCAGATAGCCAGTCTTCCCCCTAGATGTATACACCCTCCCTGCCCACACACATACACTCAGGGCATCATCAACTGCTTGTGGTCAGCTGGCAGCCCCGTATCCATTGGGAAATAACTGACTGAAGACAGCCTGGTTTTGCATTGCTAAACTGGTTATATAGCTATCACATACTACTGAAATCAGTTAGCAAATTGAGATTCTTCACAGGTATGGCATTATTTTTCCAGGGCCAGGCGGTGCTTGCAGATTGTATGTCTACCCACCTTATGTGTGGCAGGCTTTCTGCTTGCTCTTTTTCCCTCCCTCCCTTCTCTCTCTTTCTATCTCCTTCTTCCCCACCCTTCTTGTAGAGCTGTGATATTTCTTCATTTATTTCCCCCAAAGACTTGAATGACAACACAATTTAGCCTCCATCACGTTCCAGTTGTTTCTTGCATCATTATGTAATCAAGGGGCTAACTCAGTGGGTGACGGGGGACAGAGAGGTGAGATTTGCTTTTCGTATTCAGAAACCAACTGCCCTTTTCGGCTATAAAATCATCTCAAGACCCTAAATCGGTGGTTGCAGGCTCATTAAAAACAAACTGTGATTACAAGCGTGTTTGTCTGTTTCTCTCCCTCTTGGTGCCTGTGACGGCAGCTTTTTTTTTCTTTGTGAACTTTAATACATGTTTAATGCGAGTCTTAATGATTTGATTACAATGGCATAATTACATAATTGGAATGTATTGTGCATGCTGGCGGGAAGGAGTCTTGAAGGTGCTGGGTGAGTGACGTTACATAAACAGAATAATAATGATGGTGAGATGGAGAATGAGACTAATGAGAAAATGATTAGAAAGTCTTGGAAGAAATGGACACAGTGGAACTGAGAAGAGAGCATTTCTTTTCGTTAATGAGTGGGATTCATTTCCCCTTGGAGGTGGGGGTTCTAAGGATCGTTGGAAAGAGGTAGGGTCAGACGGTTTGTTTAGGAGATTACTTTGAAGACATGTAATGGTCCCCAGTTGTACCTGTCTGGGGACAACACAGGTCAGATGCATCAGACAGCTCTGATTTACTGCTTAAGATCATTAAGGCAGAAAGTAAACTCAATTCTCTTCCTCACCGTGGTCCTTGCCTTGGAATGTTTTATGCAGCCGATTTGCATATCAGTGGACCATTGAGAGCCCCATTAATGTGGAGTGGAACCACTTTCCCCTCCCCATTGCAATTCCACCACCTCTTGCTGGTAACATATTGCCACTGTAGAGGAACGACGCCCAGATGGTCATTTTGTGATCACAGTTAATGATCACCATTACTGTGTCACTTGTGCTAGAGAAACGTGACTACCTGCGTAGGGCCCTTGCCATGGTAATTGGTCTGTGTCTTCCTTACTTGCTGTTTACAGTGTGTGACTATAATCACAGTGATTATTTCTCTAACCTATTTGTACTATTAACATAAAACACACATGCTCATTGGTTCAACAAACACTAACATTTATTAAATATCCGTATAAACTCTAGTTGCTATGTATAATAGCAGGTAATAGAAGTTGCTATGTATAATTCACATAATAGAAAATATAGTATTTGGTCTAGAAACAGAAGTCTAGACAAGGGATTTGTGAAAAGTTCAATACAGCAGGTCATCATGTGGCGTGTCAGAGAAATGGTCAATATATTTCGGCAACAACTACATGTTCTTTATTCCATATCTTAAAAGTAATGAACACTAATGGCTAAGGGTAAAGGGCAGAATATTGATGTGAATCTGATGAAGATCCTGCCTTTGGGGAAATTTCAGAGGCCAAACTGGCAGTTTCTGTTGCAGTAAATGATGGACACACTCCATCACACAGTGTTTTCATATCTTGGTTTGTTCCCTAGATGGATATTTATTCATTCATGTGAACAGAAAGTGTGTATGCAATTATGGTGATTGCCATGCTGCCCATAACATCACACTGCAAGCAACCTAATGGTGCACTGTTAGGAAAAAATCTATATCAACTGAGGATAAAGCCATACCGTTGAAGAACTCTGTCCTCTGACCACAGCATGACCCAAATCAGACCAGCTGTACAAAAATGGGCCCAGAGACATTCTGGCATGGAATGGGGGAGGGCTCATGAGGTAGCACACAAGGTCCTGTTTTGTCCCAAGGTTATATAGAAGGTTAATGATTGCTGTGTGTCTGTAGAAAGAGAGACTCTTCATTTGGTGGTATAGCTGCCTGCAGGTTGCCCATGTTCCTCTAAGTAACCCTGATCAAATCCATGAGATTACCAAATTGGGCTTGGGTGAAATTGTTTCCTTCTTTTGTCTCTTATTGGTGTCTGTGGTGAATAGACATTTCTTAAGTTTTGCAAAAAGTACCATTAAAAACTATTCAGAGATTAAGCATCGAGTAGAACTATCGATACATCTTTAGATACCCTTTGAATAGTGTAAGTAGCGAGTAATTATATGTAGTATTCTATTTTTTAAATAAAATGAAAACCAAAGGACAAAACATTTTCTAAGGGCCATATGTAAAATAATCAGCCGCCACCTATCAATCAATCAACAACCATAGCACAATGCAAAACCAGATGTTTCGGAGACATAGGGTTGAGAAGAGTTGGAATTGAGGATGTTTACAAAGTGAAAGCTTAAGCCTGATATTCTCTTTTTATAAAATTGAAAATAGATTATTTTTTCATATGGCACATCCCAACCACAGTTTCCCCTCCCTCCACTCTTCCTAGCTCCCATCTCCTCAAGATCCATATTCCCTCTGTTTCCCTTCAGAAAAGAACAAGACTCCCAGTGATAACAACCAAGCACTACAAAACATGAGACAATAAAGTAAGGTCAAAGTCTTTATATCAAGGCTGGGCAAGGCAACCCAATAGGAGGAAAGAGTCACAAGAGCAGGCAAAAGAATCAGGGACACACCTGTTCCCACTGTTAGGAGCCCCACAAAACCATCCAAGCTAACAGCTATAATATAGATAGAGGACCTGGTGCAGACTCTTGCAGGCCCAGTGCTTACTGCTTCAGTCTCTGTGTGCCCATGTGAGCCTGGCTTAGATGAATCAATGGACCATGTTCTCCTGGTGTCCTCTATCCCTTCTGACTCCTACAATATTCCCTAAGCTCTGAGGGGAGGAACCCTTGGAGACCTCCTTAGGCTCTTTCTCTACATACTGTTTGGCTGTGAGCCTCTCTCCTGCTGCTGAAGGAAGCTTCTCAGATGATGACTGAATATTGTTGGAATAATTTCATTGATTACTATTTTTTTGGTGGGGAGGCAATTGTGTTTATTCTTTACCAGGTCTCTGGGCTATCCAATCTCTGTTTCCTGGTCATCCATAAAGGAACCACACTTTGCTTATTTACTTTAGCAGCAAATGCCACAGAAAAACGGGGAGATGGAATCCTCTGGGACTTCCTAGTGCTCAGTACTCAGCTGGAGTTAGATTCATGTTTATTGAAGTCAACAAAAGCAAAGAAAGGGAGCGAGGGAAATACTTGGGGCCAGAATCACGAGGGCAGCCTTCAACAGGGAGATGCATTTGAACTAGTCTTCAAGAACAGGTGTCGGGGACGTGGAGGAGAGATGAGCAAGTAGCTTCCAGTGTGGATATGGGTGGAGAACATCCAAAGCAACCACCTCTGTGACTAAAGCTGTCCTTCCTCTGCTGTCTGCCCACTATTTATGTCTTTGTTGTGCCTTATTATACTGTCATGGCATCCAGAAGAATGTTAATCCAAACAACGAGGAGAATCATTCTTGCTTTGCCATGGGGGAATGGTTTTAGCTTCCTCTCACCTTCAACTGTTTCTCTTATTTGCTCAGAAATTGGTGCTAGAATTTTCTCAAATGTGTTTTTTTTCTGTTTATAATCAGATGTAATTTTTTGGTTCTGTTAGTATGTCGAGAAATATTTATTATGTTCATTTCTACAATTTCCATTTCTATCTCTCACTATGTGTCAGTCTAGATATTTTCAACTCATTTTTTTAGAAATACTGATCTTTCATTTTGCCCTGACAGAAGATTGAAACCAGTCTTCAGAAAGAGTTTATTCCTTGTGTGGATTGGCCTCTGGTGCAGCTTTTTGTGTACCTCAGCTGAAAGGAACTTCTTTGGGGAATCTGGGATTTAATCTCCTTTCTGCCCCTTCAGAAGCTCTGCTATCTTGAGTCACTCTCTTCTGCCCAGCTTCTATTGTCAATGAGCTAGCCAAGCCCTGAGTAGAAAATTGGTGCCTAGTGCTGACTTCAGCCTTGTCTTTTTTGCCTCTCTGCACTTCTGGTCTTGAATATCCTGTCTGTATTGGGAGTTCTGAGATTCAATTTTTTCCCCATATCCATGACACCAACAAAAAGACTACGTGACTTCTCAGTACTTAGCAGTGCCTTCTGCTTTGACTTTGGCCATCATTTAAGAAGTGACAAGTGTCATTAGAATTCCTTTTGCCCAAGAGCATGGTCCCTTAATTACACAGGTCCAGTGTTTTTCTTTTTCAGAGGGTGGGGTGGTGGAAATCAACCTAGGAACTCAGGTATGCTAAACACAAGCCGTACTATTGCATCATCTTCCTAGCCCCAGATTCATCTTCAAGTATTAGTCTCTAAAGTGGACTCAAGATAAACCCTAGAATGCCAATTGAAACTCTGTTTGGAAAGTCCTCCTGTAACAGTTAAGTTTTGTGACAACCAAGGAGAGCTACCATTAGCCTCAGTGTGCTAGTTATGTTTTATGGATGTGAACAGGATCCCTGACATAAAACATAGAAGGATTTAATTTGACTCACGGTTTCAGAGGGTTCAGCCTCTGATGACTTGTCCCCATGTACTTGGGCCAAACTTCATGGTGGTGTGGTGTGTAATAGAAGAGAGCTATTTCTTTTTATTTTTTTTATTTTTTTTATTTTTTTTATTTTTATTCTTTTTAAATTAAAATTTCCACCTGCTCCCCATTTCCCATTTCCCTCCCCTCCTCCCAAATATTGCCCTCCCCCCACTTCCCTCCCCCTATCCCCACTCCTCTTCTCCTCCCCCCACTCCATTCCCCCTCCCTCTCATTACTGAAGAGCAGTCCAAATTCCCTGCCCTGCGGGAAGACCAAGGTCCTTCTATCTACGTCCAGAAAGGTGAGCGTCCAAACAGGCTAAGCTCCCACAAAGCCAGTTCATGTATTAGGATCGAAACCTAGTGCCATTGTCCTTGGCTTCTCATCAGTCTTCATTGACCGCCATGCTCAGAGAGTCCGGTTGTCAACGTGTAGAAGAATGAAAATAGATCCATATCTATCACCATGCACAAAACTCAAGTCCAAATGGATTAAAGACCTCAATATTAGTCTGAACACACTGAACCTGATAGAAGAAAAAGTTGGAAGTACTCTACAACATATGGGTACAGGAGATCACTTCCTACGTTTATCCCCAGCAGCACAGACATTAAGGGCAACATTGAATAAATGGGACCTCCTGAAACTGAGTAGCTTCTGTAAAGCAAAGGACACTGTCACTAAGACAAAAAGGTAACCCACTGACTGGGAGAAGATCTTCACCAACCCTGCAACAGACAAAGGTCTGATCACCAAAATATATAAAGAACTCAAGAAACTAAACTTTAAAATGCTAATGAACCCAATAAAAAAATGGGGCACTGATCTGAACAGAGAATTCTCAACAGAAGAAATTCAAATGGCCAAAAGACACCTAAGGTCATGCTCAACCTCCTTAGCGATAAGGGAAATGCAAATTAAAACAACTTTGAGATACCATCTTACACCTGTCAGAATGGCTAAAATCAAGAACACCAATGATAGCCTTTGCTGGAGAGGTTGTGGAGAAAGAGGCACACTCATTCATTGCTGGTGGGAATGCAAACTTGTGCAACCACTTTGGAAATCAGTGTGGCGATTTCTCAGGAAATTTGGGATCAACCTACCCCAAGATCCAGTAATACCACTATTGGGAATATACCCAAGAGATGCCACATCAAATGACAAAAGTATCTGTTCAACTATGTTCATAGCAGCATTGTTTGTAATAGCCAAAACCTGGAAACAACCTAGATGCCCTTCAATGGAGGAATGGATGAAGAAAGTGTGGAATATATACATATTAGAGTACTACTCAGCAGTAAAAAACAATGACTTCTCGAATTTTGCGTGCAAATGGATGGAAATAGAAAACACTATCCTGAGTGAGGTATCCCAGACTCAAAAAGAGGAACATGGGATGTACTCACTCATAATCGGTTTCTAGCCATAAAATAAAAGACATTAAGCATATAATGTGTGATCCCATAGAAGCTAAATAAGAAAGTGAACCCAAAGAAAATCATATAGTCATCCGCATGGAGAGGGGGAAGTAGACAAGATTCCAGGGCAAAAACTGGGAACTTGCGGGTGAGGTGGCATGGGGCAAAGGGGAAATGGGATGAGAAATATGAGAAGGGGAGGATGGGAGGAGCTCGGAGGATTGGGATGGTTGGGATATAGGAAGGATGGATACGGGAGCAGCGAAGTATATATCCTATCTAAGGGAGCCATCTTAGGGTTGGCAAGAGACTTGACTCTTGAGGGGTTCGCAGGTGTCCAGGAATATGTCCCCAGCTGGTACCTTGGGCAACTAAGGAGAGGGAACCTGAAATGACCCTATCCTATACTGATGAATATCTTGCATATCACCTTAGAACCTTCATCTGGCGATGGATCGAGGTAGAGACAGAGTCTCAATTTGGAGCAACGGTCTGAGCTCTTAAGGTCCAAATGAGGAGCAGAAGGAGGGAGAACATGAGCAAAAAATCAGGACCACGAGGGATGCACCCACCCACTGTGACAGTGGAACTGATTTATTGGGAGCCCACCAAGGCCAGCTGGTCTGGGACTGAATAAGCATGGGTTGATTCCGGACTCTCTGAGAAGAGAGCTATTTCTATCATGAAGCGGAGAGAGTGATTTGGGAAGGAGCCAAGACAAGATATAGCCTCTAAAGATGCTTTCCCCAGTGACCTGCCTCTGCCCACTAGACCCAAGCCTACTTCTTAGCTGTCATCGCCTCCTGATAACGCCTCCACAGTATGAATCTATTATGGGATAAACCCACTGATTTGGTTAAATCCCTCATACAGAAGTGTCTCTGCAAACACTCTCATGGATATACTCAGTAGTGTGATTTACTGGTCACATAGGCAATGTTTCTCTGTGTGTGTGTGTATGTGTGTGTGTGTGTGCTTGTGAGCATATGTGTGTGGAAGCTAGAAGTGAGAGCTGAGTGTTCTTCTTTAAAAGCCATCTATCTTGTGTTTTAGGACAGTCTCTTACTGGAGCCTTGGGTTGTATGCCATTACACCCAGATTGTCCTGTGGATCTTGGGGGTCAAACTCAGGTCCTTAAGCTTCTATGACAAGCACGTTATTGACTGAGCTATCTACTCAGCTCCACCCCTTCCCTTAGGTAATCCTTAGTTCAATCAGGCTGATAATCAATATTAATCATCACAGCTTGCCATGCTGTTTCCAAAACAAGTGATTCCAGGAGTTTCTTAGGGGCCAGGCCTTGGATGCTGTTCCTGAGGGAACCACTGCCTGGGGAAGAGAACATGCTTCCCAGTTGTCCCTGTTGAGGCTTCCCTTATCGTCCCAAGGATCTCCAGTCCCTCTAGTTTTCAAGGCAAAGTTTGGGTATATCTTGGCATAGTCTATGCATTATGCTGGAGGAACTCTTGTATGGGTCAAGGTGCATCAGCGCAGGAAGAATGGTCAGTGAAGAACTGAAGATTTTATTGTTTCTCGTGTATGTGGATGCCGGATTTTAGCTGACTTATAGTTTCTTAATCACAAGTACCTAATCCAACCCTTGGTTCTTTAGATGTTTTCTGTTATTTCTGACTTACTATGTTGGATCCTTCAAGGATCACACACCATGTAGAAGGGCACATGAGTGTGAACATGGTCGCAAAGTGGCCTACAACCCAGTTGTCTGAGAATGTCGATCAACGGTTGAGAAGTAACTTGCTTCTCTACATGATGGTAGATGTTAAGGGTAAGAGATGAAGGGATTGACCTACATACTCTGATATGGGGAAATACAGAGCGACCCACCTGCCATACCACAGCACGGGAGCTCAGCTTTGAGAAGGACTTTCTTAAGAGTCAGGAGAACAACCCTGGGTGTGGGTGACTGGGTCAGAGCTATTGCAAGAAAGTTAAACCGTTCTCCAGCCTTAGCTTTTAAACTCTTATCATCTCAGAAACACCTCGGATGACCTGTAGCCTACTTCCTCTGAGAAGTTGAGTGTTCACCCAGTTCACATGCAAGATCCAGGTGAACCTGAGCATCTCACCTACTGAGGCTGGATGTAAGAGGAAATGTCTCTAGTGCTGAATATCCCATGATATTGTCAGCTCACAGAAGGAGAGTGTCTCCCAGAGTAACACTTTTCTCTGGGTCTGGCACAGGCAGTGATGGGCCCTGATAGTTTCCTCTAGGGGAGCATAAAATGATCTAGATGAAAAGATTACTGGAAAATGATGCCTTAAGGAATAGTGTGTCTCCCTTACACACTGCTGTTGTGAATGTAAATTCATCTAGTCACTATTGACGTCAACACAGAGGTTCCCCAAAGAACTAAAAATAAAAGAGCCGTGTGAGTCATGTGACCCAGCCACTTCTGGGACATTTACTGCAACACTATTCAACTATTCACAATGACTGAGGTATGGAATCAGCCTAGATGTCCGTCAGTGTGTGTGTGTGTATGTATGTGTGTGTGTGCATGTGTATGTCTCTGTGTGAGCGTGTCTCTGTGTGAGTGTATATCTCATGTGTGTGTGTCTGTGTGCATGTTTCTCTTTGCTATGTCAGCCTTATTTGTGATTTCTATTTTGGAACTAAATGACAGATATCCAGCGCTCTGTCTCTTACGCCAACTAAATGGATATTGGTAAAATCTAAGATTTGGAAACTAGACATGCTTTTACCACCTAAAATTTATTCTACCGTGTCTATCAAAAAGGGTGTTGGCATTAATAAGCACTCAGGAAGGCAAGGTAGTGGCATTTGTTCAGTGCTGCTGTGTGCCAGGCGTGTAAGTGTACTCTGTGTGCAGTGCTTTGTTAAACAAGCTGAGGTCTTTGACATGTATGTTTTCTGCCTGTGCCATCTTGCCTCCTGCTTGTCTTAAATATTGCCTTGAAAGAGCTCTGTGTTCTGCTCCTTTCAAACATGTGTTTCAAATACATGTGCCTGCAAAACTGTAAGCTGACTTCTGTCTTGCTCTCCCCCACTGAGCCTGGCATGGACTAGGGAACTCTGTATGCACTGAATGAATGCTTGATGAATGAATGGATCTCCATGGAAATGAAGCTGACAGTGACAGAGAACCCCATCCTTCTGCCTCCAACTCTCTGGCCCTTCTGATCCCAATTAGCTTGTGTCTGCAAAGATAAGCACATTGAGAGGGATCTCGGCCAAGTGTTTGCAGGCACATTCTACCCAGCATTCCTGTTTGGAGTCACCATGAGAAAGTTACCCCATTCATGTGAAAATTAAACACTTAAACCAGGAAGATAGTTAAAGGACAATAAATTGGGAGCCTGTCATTTAACACTCCAGTGATTTTCATTGCCTTAAACTTAGCCATCAGGTTGGGAACAAAAATGGCCTCTTTAATCAGACAAGCTGCTATTTCATCTTATTTGTTAGGTCCAAGAGGAGGTGTGCACAGAAAATCTAGGCGGTTCTAGAGGATTCTGGCTGCCAGGATGGTTTGAATTGCAGGATATGCGAAGCTCTGCAGCAGGGCAAAGTTCCCCTTGCCACCTCTCACTCATTCCCTCATTCCTGCTTCTGCTTCTGTGGAGCCCTTCTGTCGCTCAGTTGCATGCAAGGCCCACACAGTCACACACATTCACAGATCAGGCCCATATCCACACACTTGCTTGGGTCATCCTTCTCCCTCTCCGTTCCAGTGATGATGGCTGGTTTGTGTTTCGGCTTGGCAAGTGCGCAGGGCTGGGTTATGCAACGAAACACGTGTCTAGGTAGTATTTCGCAGACGAAGCTGACATCTACAATGAATTAACTTAAACTTGTTTTTGAGAAATCAGGTGAGCTGCATCCAATCAGGCTTAGAGTGAAACCGAAGTTTCCTTGAGAAAGTAGAAATTATGCCTGAAGACCTCAGATTAGTGGTTGCCCTAGCTGGGGTTTTCAGCCTGCCTGATAGATTTTGCCAGACAGGTTTTTGTTAGCCCACACAATTGCATCAGCCAATTCCTCAAATAATTCTGTTTCAATACCCATTTGTGTTTGTCTGGTAGACCCTTTTCTGTTTGATTGGTAGTGTGGGTACCACACCCTCTGAAACCACCCTAGCCTTCCTGGCCTGCTAGAGCCGAGGAAATGTTCCTTTTTTCACGGCAATCTCTCCACCCCCCAACTCCCTGTGTGACTTGTCTCACCCTCATTCCCTGGTAACCTCTGTCAGCTGTGTGCGTGCGCGCGCGTGTGCAGGGAGTCACTCTCCTGATCATCTTCTAGTCCTGAGATTGAGGAAGTAGTGTTTTGCCATGGGTCCTAACCTAGCTCAGCAAAGATTCAGCCAGAATCCTCCCAGGCCCAAGGGTTGTCTATTCTGTGACCTTTCAATTTATCCTGAATACTTGAGAACACTAGAGAAAGGTTTTAAGAGTAAATATATACCAATTGTTGCATATAATTCAATAAACACAATTCAAGCCCCGCTTCCACGCTGCCCAGTCCTCCTCCCCGGAGGCAGCCTTCTATTAAACTTTCTGTGGCTGAGCAGTGCATATTCTGAACCTGCCCATGAACACCCAGCCCTGTTCACGGCAATCTCATCAAGAAGTAAAGTGCACAGAGCCTCTCTGCATCTTCCCAGCTAGTCACTAACTCAGTCACTTCTCCCGAACACAGCCTTCACTGTGACTCTACACTATATACTAGTGCTTGGTCAAAAAGCCAGTGCTGGGACCGTGGCTCAGTACAAACATGAGGACCTGAGTCTGGTTCCGCAGTACCCATGTAAAACAGTCAGGTGTAGCAGTGCATGCTTATAATCCCAGGGCTGTGCAGGTATAGGCAAGAAGGTCTTTACCGCTTGCTGGACAGTTAGTATTGATTGATAGTAATTGATAGGCTCCAGGTTCAGTGATAGACCCTGTATAAAAAGAAGGTGGGGAGCGGTTGAGAAAGACAGCTGATACTGTCCTCTGACCTCACATGTACATGAGAACATATACTTTCACACATATGTACACACATACACACATAGAATCCTTTACAAACACCTCCAAACATCAGAGAGGTTAGCTCAAAAAATTTTATGTGCAAACTCCTGTTGACTATAACTTTAATTAATATGTGTATCCCTATATATTCTGACTTATTAAATTTGGCTCTTCTAATAAATAAGGATTCATTTTATATTCTCTTTTGTATTCTCTTCTCAGATTCCTTCCATCTCTTCTCAGATTCTAGTATGTACAAATACATATATATTATTATTCTGAAGAATAAATTGCATATAATTTATTCATAGAATAAATTAAGTACACAGATGTAAATTAGTGGTATAAAGTATAGGGGCCACATTTAGTTGCCAGTAGTAATAGCTAATAGCTGAGAGCCGAGAGCCGGTACTTACTGAGTATTGACCACATGTCAGTTCTTTTCCAATGGCGTGAAATCATTTAGTTCTTATACAACTCCATAAGAAGACATCTCTGTTTTACAGATGAGAAAAAGATGAAGTTCACATCCATCAGCCAAGGTCAGGACTTACAGCCCGGCACTCTGGCTCCAGAGCCCAGGCTCTTCGTCACTGTGCTGTAATTTTAAACAGTGTATTTACTTCTTCCTTACCCAATCATCTTTGTCCTGTACCTCTGAGAATAATTCCAGCTATGAGCCTTCCTAGAACAACTGCAGGTAAAATGTCTTCTCAGAAAATCCATTTGCTTCACCTCTTCAAGATTTTAAACTAAATATTAGTTAAAAATGACATTGATATATGGGCCTAATGCTTCCATTATGAAAATTACTCTAAATTTTTGCATAATCCTATACTTAGAAACTTGCATTTATTTTGCCCTGTTTCTAGCTTATAATATGCTGTGAAAGCATGGTAAATCTGCTTTTGACTCTGGAAGATTGCTAGCAATATTTGAATGTAAGCAATGCAATTCAGATCTGACCTTATTCATTCATATTTGGTGCCCCCAAGTGGGAGAGGTTCGGGTGGAAATGTGCCAGCCTACAGAACAACCTAGCACCCAGTCCAGTTACTATTCTTCAAAGACCATGTTCTAAATCTACACCCCAAAGCAACTCAGCAGCCAAACCCTTGGAAGAAGAGGCAATCAACACTCCCTATGCCTGTGTGCCTATATCCCCCACCAGGCTTGGCAGCTACAACTTGCTGCTTCTTCCTATGGCTCTCACACAGGCAGTGCTATGAATCTTCACATTAAGGGTCACCCAGCATCTCTCTGCCACAACCTCACAACCAGGCCTACCTGACCTATCTAAGCTTGTTGCACTGGCCTTTTAATTTTGCCATCCTCATCACTCCTTGCTGGGATGTTGGGGTGTCATTACAACTGTGACCCCTACTTAGGAGGCAGGTGCTACAAAGGAGGCCCTCTGTGCAGACCAAGTGCACACATGGGTCTTGACTTTTGACTCTATGTCTTATGTTTGGTATGAGTGGCTTCCTTAGTCTTGTTGAGTCTTGGTTTTCACATCTGTAAAAATAAAGCTCCTGTTGACTGGTCAGGATGTTAAATTTAAATTAGACAGTGTTATGGCACACTGCTGACTTCAACCAAGTCTTAGAGGAGAGTGCAGAGAGTGGGGGGTCTCACTCAGCCTGGGAAGGAGTATGGGGACTCCTCCTGTAGGAGACAATGCTTAATGGAATCCTAAAAAACCAGTAGCTCTAATTACTGACCAAATGTATGTGTGTATGGTTGGAAAGCAGATGTTATAACCCAAGGTAAGAAAACACAATGAAGGAAATGAGTTTTATTTAACCAAAGCAACCGAACCTAGTACTGTGAACTGGAGGTTAAAGTGTGAGGCAAAGAACAGAATTGGATTTGGAGAGAGAGCTAGAACTCTGAAATGAGGGTTAGAGAGGTTGGAAATGCTCTTCAAGATGTGACTTGTGATGGAACAAGTTAAATGTTTATTTAGAATCGTGTGATATCAGAATTAGAGGGACCTTGGAAATAGCTTTATTTTATTGGTAGAAATATGAAAATTGGAAGCCCATAGAGAATTGCCACTGCCAATTAATGACAGTGTTTGAGCCATGGGTTCTTGATTCCTTATGTAGTAGACAGGTGCTGCGTGGTCCACAATGCACCTCCTATTCTCACTCCGACACTTTGAGCTCCCAGAGTAAGCTGTTGCAGTTTACAATTGTCAGCCTACAGTCTGTATCTTTTTTTAAATGTGTGTTTCTCTTCTATTTTTACCAAAATGGTGTCTTATTTAAAAATGAAAGAATGCCAGTGGACTTACAATACAACAAAGCTGTGGAAAACCTGCCAAGAAACATTCCCCACAGTAGGAATTAGCTGTAACCTAACTATGCTTCTTCCTTTTTCTCCCACAGTAGGGATGCTTGGGAGAAGCTGACATGCACACCTCAGATTTGAATGGCATCATGACATCATAGTACCTAGTCTTTTGAACCAGATTTCTTGAGTTCAAAGCCTAGCTATGCCCCTTTTATCCAGGTAATACTGGGTATCACATGGGTATATATCCAGGATGGTATCCTCCTTATGGTGGGCTCTCTGCATTGGAGAAAGGTGCTTTCAGACAGCCCTTCAGGATCCCTTGGGCTGCATCAGGGAGGATCTAAGACGCAATCAGAGAAAGATCCTCCTGAGTAGATAAGTGGAATTGATAGTCTATTTCCACATGAGATCGGACAAACCAGGGGTTGAGTTCTAGAATTGCCATGTTCTGGATGTGATGGCACAGAGAAGCTGATTTAACCTCTCTGAATGTTGGTGTCCCCGCTGAAAAATGATGTGGTAGCAAGTGGTTCCTTCTCTGAGATGCCATGAGGACTGAATAAGACAGATGGATGAGAGGAGGCAAGTGGCAAGGGAATTCATGACAAGGTGGAGAGACCAGGAAGGGAGTTGTCCTTAGGCAGCTTTGGAGAAATTCCTGTAAGATAGAAAGCAGATGGACTCAGATTGTAGAAACACAGGCGCAGGAAAAGCCATATCTCCAAACACAGACAATGGAAAAACACTGTAGAAGTGGTAGAAATTCCAGAAATAATTTAATCATAGACTACAAATTGAGAGAGCTGGAAGGGACTTTGGGGTCATCTTTGGGCTAATTACCCAAGTTTTGTATTCTGAGCATTTGAACCCAGCAGTTCCCCCACTCCTGAGCTCAGAGTATGTTGATGGTGAGACCCAGACTGGGAGCCACAGAAGGAGGAATATTTCAGAGAGTCAGGGTAGAGCCAGGACTAAGTCCAGACAGCCAGGAAAGACGCGGAAGGGAAGAAATAAAGAATGGAAAAAAAGATAAAAGGAAAGACTCTGGCTGTGAATTTGTCCCCAGAACAAACTCTTAATAACATCTGTCTGAAGCAGGGGAGTCCTGACCCAGGGACCTGCTGGATAGTTCAGCCTGGGTCAGAAGGGGAGCCCAATGGCTTCAGATGACTTACAGGCTCTTTGAGAACCAGGAAGTTCCTTCTCAGGGGGTCAGCTATTTGTTTGTACATCTTGTCATCTCTACCCTCAATCAGCCAAACAGCTGGAGTCAGTACTTACACAGGCTCAAGCAAACAGGAGTTTCAAATTCAAGTGCAAAGGATAGTTAAGAATGCCCAAACATTCAAGGGAAACACCACTAAAAAAATATCTAGTTAGAAACGATATTGGTTTAGGAAAATTTCAAAAATCAACAAATGAAATAGTGTCCATAGAAAGGAGAAATAACTTTAAGATAAGTAGAATTCAAATTCAGTTTTTAAAGGGCTATCAGCCAAGGACAAATTATGTGGAGAAGAATTTATTAGGAGTCCATGATCACCAAATGCTTTCAAACTTTTATAAAGGTGTTCTGAACAGCAGAGTGGAAACCTGATAAAGAATAAACTCATGGGACTTGAGAGGTGGCTCTATGGTTAACAGCACTTACTGCACTTGCAGAAAACCAGAGTTCAGTTCCCAGTACCCACATCATCAGGGAGCTCACAGTTGCATGTAACTCTAGTTCCAGGAGATCTAGTACCTTTGCTGACTGAAGTTTCTGTCCTGCTCAGTCCTGCAGTCATTTAGTCCCAAAGAAACACACAGAGGTCTACATTAATCATAAACTGTTTGTCCTAGTACCTCAGGCTTCTTAATTACTTTTACATCCTACATTAATCCATAATTCTTGTATGTGTTAGCCATGTGGCTTGGTACCTTTATCAGCAAGGCATTCTCATCTTGCTTCCTCTGTGTCTGGATGATGAATGCAGACTGACTTTTCCTCTTCCCAGAATTCTCCTGTTCTTGTCACCCTGCCTCTACTTCCTGCCTAGCTACTGGCCAAATAGCATTTTATTTAAGAAGTACAACTGAAAAATCTTTTAGGGCACAAGATCATTGTCCCACAGCATACCTTCTTCTGGCTTCCAGAAGATTCTAAACATACTTCATATACCCATACCCAAGAACACACATAAATAAAAACAAATAAATATTTAAAATGAAAATAAGCTCACACAGTGGAAAGTAAGAGAGAGGGAGAAAGAAAAGGGGGCAAAAGAATGTGGAAGAGAAGAAATGAAGTGCTAAAACATTAGAACTAAGAAATCCTCAAGTTTTTAGACTGAAGCAGAGTAGGCATAGAACATAGATGACCATAACCTCACAAGTAAATGAATATTGTTGATATCACAGAACCACAAGAATAAAAGAATATGTGAGAAGTGCCTAGATAGAACAAGTTCTGTACAAAGGAACAAGAGTCAAGTGAACATATGACTTTTTTGGCCATCCTGGAAGCTCAGAGTTAGAGGAAAGTATTTTTGATTTTGAAGGTAAATTATTTGAAGTTACAGGTCCATACCATGTTGATCCTATGCTATCCACTTCATCGCTTGGCCCACCTCTGAAGATATTTCTGTATGAACTCATTCATCTTCTAGCAATGCCCCTCTTTCCCTTAAGTTGTGTATCTTTCTCCTGGCTCTCAGATATTCTCTGATGACTGTCCTAAAACCTGGAGTTGGAGAAGTTCCTGATTCTGGGGACACTACAATATTCTCAGCCAATGGAAGATGGAAACTGTGGAATACCTACTTTGGGTTCCTGAACCTTTCCTCATCTTGGTAATAACTCATGCTACACTGTGTTGTAGAGGAGTTCTCAAGCCATTGAAGTTTCCTCAAAAACACACTGAGAATCCCCTACCCTCAGTCCAGATTTTGGTCCTTCAGATAAACTGCCTTTAAGTCCACATCTCAAAGATGATATCTGGGGGAATTCAAACACAAAATTCTTCTGTGTAGCTATATTTAAGCATAAGAACAATGTTCAGACATGATCAGACAAGGACTGCAGTTTTGATTCATACGTGTTTACTTGGGCCACCTCTCCTCCCTCACACCCACAGGTTGAATAAGTCCTGCCCTTACATACCCTAGTACCATTTAGAGAAAGGAAGGAGGAGGGAAGAAGTGTTAAAGGGAACTTGTACTTCCAACACACGGTGTCATTCACAAGAGACTGTGGCAAATGGCACAGAGGGTGGGACACAGTTTGGTTTCTCATCAGCTCTCCCATGAGCATTACCACTCCACGTCAGGAAACTATGGATGGTGAGGAAGTGCTCCTCCATTGGTTTGCTGTCAGCCCGTTGGTGCACACAGGACTGTTTAAGGCAGCAGTTCTCAACTGTGGGTTCAGAGTGCCTTGGGGATCAAACAACCCTTTCACAGGGGCTTGCACATCAGATATCCTGCATATCAGATATTTGCTTTATGATTCATAACAGTAACAAAAATTATAGTTATGAAGTAGCAATGGAAATAATTTTATGGTTGGGGGTCAGCACAATGTGAGGAACTGTATTAAAGGGTCCCAACCCTAGGAAGGTGGAGAGCCACTGGTTTAAGGTGTTGCAGGACATTTAGGATTCCTAGTTCCGGTCACTAAAGGCTGGAAGTCCTTCCCAGACATTGTGACAATGAGAACTCTAAACCACCACAAGGGAGACAAGATCTTCAGGAGGCTACTGTTAAATGAGATGAAAAGGTTAAATGCTTTTTAACACTTGAGAGTGGTGTGCAGAGATTTATACCATTTGGGTCATCTCCCGCTGCAGGGTGAGTTTCCATCACCCTCCATCCAACAGTATCAGGACAGAACTGAAAGCTGGATTTGCACTGGGCAATGTAAAAGGGATGACGGCTGCAGGCACAGGATTAGAACTGGTAACTCTGTACGAAGAGAGATGCTACCACCCTGATATCTCCCTCAAAATTCCTGTGTTGGAAACTTAATCTCTATTACCGTCGTGCTGGGAGGTGGGATTTGATGACGGGTGTTCAGACTCTAGAGCTTGTGGGAGCTCTCTGGTTCTGCTTCCCTCTGAAGTCACAGCTCACTTAGCTCTTTTGCTGCCCCTCATGTGATGATGCCAACTCTCAACGTATTGGCACCTTGATTTTGGTCTTCTCAGCCTCCAGCACAGTGAGGAATGTTCTGTTGTTTGTCCAGTCTCAGAAACGATGCTGCAGGTGTACTAAAGGTACTGAGAGAAGGGAGAGGAAGGTCAAGCTGGCTTTCAGAGGAGTGAGTCACTCTTGGCTTCCACACCACAGACTACCTGCTGGCCTGCTGGGCCAAGTGGTGAATGATGCCAACCTGAAGCCCACATGTAGGGTGTTCCCTTTGTGTTCCCTTGTGTTCCCATCAAGAGGGTCCAGAGAGGACTTGCTGCCCAAAAGAGGGGACTCCAGGATCCTTCTGCTTCGGCCATGCTCACCCTTGCCCTTCTTATGTCCCAAAGTACTTTGGCATCACACAGAGTTCAGAAGGCTCACGATCAAGACAAGTGCACCTGACTGGCTCCTCTTGCTTCTAATGGCCACCTCTTTTCTTCCTAAGGGCTCAGGCCTGTAGCTTATGGGGCAAGACAGCTAGCTGATCCAGTAACCTGGAAAAGGAGGATACAGCAAAGAGACAGACTCTTTAATAGTCAGAATCTAGAGAGGAAAAGAAGACTTGTGGGTGCTCTTCCCATACCATAGAAAATAAAAGGAACTGTTCATTCTTCATTCATTCATTCATTCATTCATTCATTCATTCATTATGTTTTGTGTTACTCAGCCTATCACCAGAAACTGTTACCTCACATCAGCTCTGGAAATCTTTATCCTAAACACCACTCTTCCATCTACCCATCATATGTAACCCCCTCCAGCTGTTACTCTAGGCTTCTCTGGGCCTTCTGAGCCCTTTGGGGGATGAACTCTCTCTGGGGATACACTTGAGGAATAGGCCCCCAGCAAATGTCCGTAGCACCATCCGTATTAATCGGGACTTCCTCCTGGGTACTGGTGTGGCCTCTACAAGGTAGTTGCTCTAATGGGGGTTTATGCTCTCTACTTTCAGTCGCCTCTCCAGCGGCCATTTAATTCTGCCCCAGCTCTGCAGTGTGAGGTCTTATTGTTGCGTTGTGAGCCTGACTGATTTCTTGGACCAGAGGGGAAATGAATGCTTCCTCTAAGTGCAGAGATGAAAACTGAACCTCAGCTCAAATCTGAGCACAGTGCAGTCCTTCCTTACTGACGTGACTGTGGGCAAAGGTTACCTCAGGCCAATAGATTGCAGCTTTCTTATCAATAACAGATTTTTAAGCATTTTTATATGAGTTTCTGTGCCATACCTTAACAGGACGGCCATTAAAGAAAATTGTCAGCTAAGTCACAGAGTGCACAGCTAAAGATGGCTTCAGGTGAAGAACATATAACTCTCTGGTACAATGAGTCTCTGCGTGCTGCATGGAACATGCTTTCACTAAACAAATTAGTTACTTATTCGAAGTTGAAATGTAATGGGTCAACTGGTATTTTTGTGTATTAACTCCGAAAACTCTGTCTATTAAATAGAATAGGAATAGAGCTAGCTATCCCTTGTTGAAAGTTGTGGCATGCCAGAGCGCTAATCTGATTTCACCCTCACATCCGGACATGGAAACATTAGCTCTGTTTTTACAGATGTGAAAACTGGGACTCAGCAAGGTTGAGGAATCTTCCCAACACTGTGCACCATCAAGCCTCCCAGTCCAGAGTCAAAGCCACGTGCTTGCTCAGCCCCCACACTGGACGGTCCCCTGGGGTGTCTGCATATAAACCTCAACTGCAAACATGTTTCCAGTGGTTAAACAAGAGGGCAGGATAGCAAACCTAGGGCAGGATGGCAAACCTACAGTCCAATACACTGGCTAGGGTGGCTGTAGTGCCCAGCTTGGAGACAGAGACAGACAGCATATTGCGCAATAATCTTGTCTTAAATGTGAATGAGAGCACAGATGTGGTGGGTATGAGAGTTTTACTCATTGGCCTCTACGTGGGTACTGACCCTCAGGCCTGTGGGTGGAATTGGGTACATAGACATCTGGATAGTTGTGTTTTTCTTTCAGGTCTTTAGATCCCCATTTACTCTAGCCACACCCCACATTTGCTTCTGGGCATGAGCTAACAGTATTGAAATTGCTATTTACATATGCTCATCTCTCCTATTAAAACCCACAGACTGCACAGCCAGTGTCTCGGGAGTACAGGTGCTGATTCGTTTACTCTTGCGTCCCCAGCATAGAGCAGAGAGCCTGGTTTGTAGCAGATGATCAATCAGTGTTTGCTAAACAAATGCAAGGATTACTGTGGATGAGGCCTGATGCTTGACATTTGTCCTTGGGGAGAAGGGAGGAAGAGGAGTCATGGTACCAGAAGAAATCATTGTAAAGCAGTAACGGGGGCCGCTGAGGACCCCAGCCTGTCTTGAAAGAGACGGGAAAGTTGTAGCTTCCAGCTGTATTCCTTTCCATGAGGTCTTAGACAGTGTAGACTACACAGAGAAGAGAGATTTCTCAAGCAGCAGAGGAGGGTTGGCCTGGGAGACACTGCCAGAGGAGAGGGAGTCTCATCTGGGAACACTAGGCCCCTGTGCTTTACAAAGGGATTTGTGTGGTGAGGCTGATGGTAGGGGAGAAAGGATGGTGGCCAGAACAATCTGCCCTATACTTAAGGGAATAGCAGAAGGATGAGAGTTTTTTTTTTTTTTTTTGAAAGAAGTAGGTATTATTGTCTTCAGTTAGCTCATTCCCTTGTCTTCCAGATTTTAATAAAAATGTATTCTTGTAGTCATTGAACAGACTTTTTTATTCTTATCTAAAGCAATTATAAGTATTATAAATTATTGTGACACACTGTTTTCCTTGCAGTTGGCATTTGAGATGTTTTAAGTAAGAGAGTATTTGAGTAAGAGCCAACTGCAATGTTAGCCTTTTGATGGTTTCTTTGGCCCTCCTTTCATTCTCTGGTTCTGTGTTCTCTCTTTTGTATGGAGTACAGGGGCAAAGATGCGCTGTGCCTTACGACGGACTCAACAGTGCTTATACAGCTTCTGCATTGTTGACCGGAGTCCTGAGTTGCCTCACGAGAGGTTTTGTTGCTCGAGATCCTCTGTGCTGGGCTGACCATGCATATAGGCTTTGAATCCAAATCCAATAGTCCTGAGTTCAGCTTACCACCTGTGTTATTCAGGGTTCTCTGAAACAGTAGAACTTTGTAGAATCTCTCTCTCTCTCTCTCTCTCTCTCTCTCTCTCTCTCTCACACACACACACACACACACACACACATACACACACACACACGCTGATTTAAAGGCTGTAGTCCAGCTAATCCAACAGTGTCTGGCTATGAATGGAAAGTCCAAGAATAGAGAAGTTGTTCAGTCCACAAGGTTGGATGTTTCAGCAAGTCTTCAGTAGATGCTGGAATCCCAAGGAAGTAGGCTCTAATGCATGTGAAGGCATGGACTCGTTGGAACACTGAGAGCAAACAGGCAAAGGGCAAAAGGTTCCTTCTTCCATGTTCTTATATAGGCTTTCAGTATAAGGTGTGGCCCAGATTCTAAGTGTGCCTTCCTACCTCAAGACCCAGGTTAGAATGGATCTTCCTACTTCAAACTAAGCGAAAGTGCCTCACTGTGGCCTCTGTTTTTGGATTTTAGTTAATTCAAGATGTAGTCAAGTTGACAACCAAGAATAGCTATCACACAACCCACCTATACCAGAAGGCAAGGCCTGTGAGTGGACCAGATCACCTGCTGCACCAGATGATACCACATGATCTGGCTATGTCTTATGGAACTGAAGAATCAACCAGAGAACTTTGCCTAAATCCCTATTTATTGAAAGAATTGCATATAACCAATTGGAACTTATTTCAAATTACCAAGTTTCAGGGGATTTTTATGTAGCACAACTATGGAAGTACTTAAATTTTAGATGTTTGCCTAAAAGGGTGAGATGACAGTTTCGGTCCCTCTTTTCTTTACTATGGTGGTCATGGAGGTTGACCACATGAATCTTTTTCAAGAGACCTTCTTTAGGGATCAGAGCTGAGTATCTCTGCAGAGTTAACAGTCTGGGTGGATGGGATGCCCTCTTTCACGACAGAGTATATATTGGTTAAGTAAGTGACATTTATGCCATCAGTAAGGGAGACACATATATCCAGGACCCAATATGTGACAGAAGAGGTGGCCTAACTTACTATTCCTTAACAAATAAACAGAGATTTTGTCCTTGTCCCTAGTGGAAGTGCACCCTTGTCTAAGAATAGGGGAAGAACCTATTATGAACTACAGTTATGCCATGGAAGGGGCATGCTTTCACTCCTTGTACTTAGAGGCCTTCACACTGGAAGAAGGGGCCTATTGTCGGGAGTAGCTAACTCTGATCAACAGAAAGGCTGCTTCCTTCCTCTTAAGGTTGGTAGGAAGGACTGTGAACCCTGGCCAATGTTCTTAGATGCTGCCTTTAAAAATTGCTAAAAGACATGGAAAGCAACTCTACCTAAACAAATATATAATTACCAATGAGTCATGTATCTTTGTAATATAAGTTTGTATCATCATTATATGATAACAAGACTCCTCAGTTATGTTCCAGTCTACAGCTATTTCAACATTTTTATCTTCTAAGCTCTGAGCACTTCTAGTCCAAAGTTACAAATTCAAGCCCTAAGTTCCACAGTTATTCTCCACAAACCAACATAGTCATGTCCAATACAAGCATGCCCCACTTCTGGTACCAATTTATGTTCTAGTTTGCTTTCTTTTGCTATGATAAAACACTGACCAGGAACTACTCAGAGGAAGAAAGTGTTTCTTTAGCTTATACTTGAGGGCGCAGTTCATCATTGAGGGAAGCCAGGGCAGGAATGCAAGGCAGGAACGTGAAGTGGAAACTCGAAAGAATGCCGCTTATTGACTTTCTTTCAAGGTTAACATTTAGATACCTTTTTAATCTAACCCAAGTTCACCTGCCCAGGAATGATACTGCCAACAGTGAGCTGGGCCATATTGTATTAATTATCAATCAATAGAATGTCCCCATCCCCACAAATCAGTCTGATTGAGGCAATTGTTCAATTGTGGCTCCCTCTTCCTGAGTGTGTCAAGTTGGCAGCAAAAATAACCAGGACATGTAGAAGGATGAGGATGATACTGCAGCAAACCTGAGAGGGGCCGTGTGGTAAGTAGTTCTTCAACATGAGTGAGGAGATGGATCCATGTGGTTAAAGGATGAGCCATAGTAGTCATGGGACATGAATTCCTTCAAGTGAACCTAGTCCAGGGGACATAGGTCTGTTGTGGAATATTAACTTGGCAAACATGTGTTACTTTTGTTTATGCTGTGGAATATTACTTTAACTGTGTAAAGGTGTGTTTCTTTTGTTTATACTGTATTTGTTTAATCATGTAAAAATGTGTTTCATCTACTTGCCTAAGGCACCTGATTGGTCTAATAGAAAGCTGAACAGCCAATAGATAGGCAGGAGAAAGCATAAGCGGGGTTGTCAGGCAGAGAGAATAAATAGGAGGAGAAATCTACGTTTGGGAGAGAAACGAGGAAAGAGGGGAGAAGAAGAGAGGTGAGAACGAAGAACACACCTGGGGCAAGAAGCCAGGCAGATGCCAGCCAGCCAGACATAGAGAAGTAGTGAAGATAAGAGAGACAAAAGTAAAAAAAGGTAATAAGCCCCAAGGCAAAAGGTAGACAAAGAGAAACAGGTTAATTTAATTTAAAAGAGCCTAAGCTAGGCCAAGCATTCAAAACTAATAAGTCTCTTTGTCATGATTTGGTAGCTGGTTAGTGGTCCAAAATAAAAAGCCTGGTACAACAGACTTCAGCTACTGCTTCTAAATTAGCTTACAGGTTTCTTATTCACTGTTCCTAGCCAGTGCACAAGCCCAGCAAGCTCTCTCCTATCCAACATGGTCTTTTGGAAAAGTAATTGTATAGCAGTGTCAGCTCACTTCTGTACATAACGAGCTTCCTCTGAAGGCCAGTGTTGTTTGAGACTTTCAGGATGGAAAGAGTTTTTCCTAGACATATGTCATGGTCTGGGACACTTTGCTTTTAACACTTTCCTCATTTTGTCTCTATACACACTCTTGGTCCTGCATCCTCTTGTGAACATTCTGCCTAAAAAATATTTCTCCCTTCATCCTTCATAAGTAGTTCCACTCACAAATCTTTAACATACTTAAGTCAATCCTGGTGTCTACTTCATGGAGAATCTGCACTGATATACTGTGCTTTTAGATAGCTTTTTTGTTTGTTTGTATGCTTGTTTTATTTTACAAGACAGGGTTTCTTTGTGTAGCCCTTGCTGTCCTGGAACTAGCTCCGTAGATCAGATTGCCCTTGAACTTACAAAGATCTGCCTTCTGAGTACCCGGATTAAAGGATACGCTGTTACCACCCAGCTTACAGGTAGTTTTCATAACTACTATTTAAGCATTTCTTGATGACTTGATGGCTGATATGGACATCTAAAGCAACCTGAAGGAAGGGACTGCATCGGGGTTAACATCAGATCCCATTCATTAGAAGCTTCTTACGCTTCTAATGTTTTAAATCTTCCTCTCCTCCAACCAGTAAGATTTTTTTCATGTGTATATGTATGCAGTTTGTGTGCTTGCTTTCATGCATGTATGTGTGCACATGTGTGCATGCTAGCATGTGGGTGCACTTGCAGGTGCATATGTGCATGCTTTGTGTGTGTGCATGTGTGTGTGTTTGCATGTGGGTGCATTTTCAGGTGCATATGTGCATGCTTGTGTGTGGGTGCACTTGCAGGTGCATAATGCATGCATGTGTGTATACTTAAGCTGAAGTTGACACTGAGTGTTTTTCTGGGCCACTCTCCACTTTATTTGCTGAGGCAGGTTCTCTTACTGTTCTGGGAGCTGGCCAAGTATGGCTGGTTTAGCTAGCCAATTTGTCCTGAGGATCCCTGTGTCTCCCTCCTAAGTTCTGTGATTATAGGTAGCCATCAAACCCAGCTTTTAAATGAATCTTGGGGTTCCAAACTCCAGGATTCAAGCTTACACAGCAAACAGTTTATCCAGTGGGCCATCTTTCTAGCTCTGAATCTGAAGTGTAATGTTTCTAGACATTATTCTAGAAAGTTTTAATCCATGATCTTTTGAATTTCAACTTTCCACATTCATTTTTTTCCCAGCATGATACTTTTGGGAAGTGTATTAGACCCTCTCACTTCCTCCTTTTCCACTTTGAGCTTCTCTCACAATATCTCTCTTTACAGATGTATCTTGTGCTAGCTCTTAGGTTTCTCTTCCAGCTCATCATTCTATCTTTAATTTGTTACTTAAAATACTAGCTTAAATATTATTAATTTATAGACATCATTTTATTTTTTCTAAGAATTTTTTTAGCATCTTTAAAAAAATCTCTCCCTAGGAGTTAGTTTTTATCTTTGATTATTCTAGACATGTTTATTCTACAGGGAACTAGTCAGCTGCAGTGGGGAGCAGGGACTTAACAATTTATTTAGCATGGCTGCATTATTTTATAAACGAAGACTCATAGCCTGCAATCCTTTTTTCTACATTAGTAGCTCATGTATCTCTGCTGTGCTTTCGTTTTTTTCTGACTCTTGTCTGCTATGGTTTGCTCACTGTGAGGTCACGCTTGCTGAACTTTTATACAGATCTTGACAGCATCTTCCTTGCAGTGCACACTTGACTTCTGCAGTCTGAGGGCGTCTCCCCTTTCCAAACTCTTGGAGAAGAAATCCTATACATTCCCTTCAAGGAAGGTTTGTGAGTTACCATTCTGCTTATGTCTGATTTGTCTCTCAGTAAGATTATTTCATAATGTTTGGAGGAGGATTTTTATGATGTCATTTGAAATCATTTCATTGTCTTCAAACTTCTGTTACTTCTGGAACAAAATCAGATGTCTATCTTGCTTTCCTTTGAGGGTAAAGCATCTTTATTTTCTATCCCTTCTTACTGTAATGCTTCTCTTCACCCTTCTTTTCCCCCATCCCTTCCTTGCTTGCTCCCTCCTTTCCTTTCTCACCATTTCCCCCTTTTAGAAAGTATTGTATGTTTTATTTGAGTGTAATTTTCATTGACTTTTTTGGTGTATAACTTGGGGTTTTTCTAGTATGCTACATAGTAATTGACTCATGTGCTCACAATATTCACTTGCTTATTACTTTAAATATATATTTACATTATATATGAAACTGTAGTAACATGCATTTACAAGGTGTCCAGTGTTTAGAGAAGAGAATGATAGACATAACTGTAGCTCATAGCAAAATTCAGTTAACATCAGAAGGCACCAATTTTACCTTTTCTCTTTCTCCACCATTGGCATACAACCTGAACATACATGGACCCTGGAGTTTGACTATTATTGCTCTTGCACATGAGAGAACACTCTGGACACACACGTTGAAGACCATTAGAAGATGCTTTATGTCTTAAAATAAATACAAACCTCCCCCCCCCCCGAAGAACAGACTTCCAGGGCCATGTCCATCCAGGTGACTCTAGATGGACTCATTTCTGCTTTCTAGATGAAGCTAGTGTTTAGGAACAGAGAAGAACTAAAAGAAAAAATGTCAGTATGCAAAAAGCAGATGTTCTGTGTTTGAATCTCTGGTTCCTACAGTTACACAAGATGACATAATAGAGTTCTTTAAAACTTTTCTGCAAATTATCTTGACACTCTAACCACTGAGAAGTGGAGTATATTTCTATTCCTCTTAAACTCGAGTGGGCTTACAGTTTGCCTGTAACTAAGCCAGCAGGACAGAGGGGACGCTATCAATTTTTCAATAGTAGGTAGTAAAATGCACAACTTCAATTTGTCAGCTAGAAAAACTTGACTGGAGTCCTGAGCTACTACGTTAGTAGTCCCATTACTTGAGGACAGCCATTCTACGAAGAAGCTTAGCACTCATAGAGTCCATGCATAGATACTCTCATGGACATCCTAGCTGAGGTCCTGGATGACACCTAACATCAGCCACCCTGGACGGTGAGTGACTACACTTTCAGATAATTGTGGTGTCCAACCATCAAGTCTCCCCATTCACTAAATTTTCCCCAAGGCCTCAACACTATGAAACAGAGCAGCTCCTATTGTTCCCCATACAAATCTCCATTCTACATTATTTATAAGCACAGTAAAGCGTTTGATCTAAGCCAGTAAAGACAGTTTGTTACACAGCAATGGTAACCTAGATATTCAAATAACCTCCTCCTTTGACATAGACTCTTGTGAATTAGACTCTTCCCCTTTCCAACCATTCAAGACGCGACTAATGCCACAGGACAGTGAAACGATGCCATGGTGGAAATAGCCTTGTTGTTTTTAGTTATGAAAACACATTTTCTCAGCTACTTTACTATTTAGCAGAATATGCTTCCCACTCTCCCAATAACTGGCATTACCCCTTGGCGTAGAGTAATGTTGTGAACCAGTGTCTTAAAGAAGAGACAAGGGGAGGAAGTTCTGTGGATGCTATGGGTTGGGGAAACCTGATTATATCTTGGAAGCCTGACAGGGAGGGAGCTGTGTATTTGTTTCCCCATCAGCTGGAGCACCACATAGGTGGAGCACCACATTCCTGGAGCACCACATTCTTGCCACATGACTACTTGGCTTTATGTTATGCTCATTCCTCCTCCTCTGCCCTACCCTGCTGCCTCTAGATCGACCTGGAAACATGCCTGAGTGCCTTCTGTAGCTGCTCTTGTAACTTTGCTAGGTAACCTGATCTTTGCATATAGCTATTTTTGCCTAGATGTTCTTTTAGCTCAGATCCTTCCTTGGTCATAAAGAAGATGCATTGGAGAAAAGGGTCATGCTCTATCTCTTTCCCCACTTTGTAAGTTTCTAACACCTTGATGGGCTCCTCCAATCAGGATTGATTTCTTAGGAGAATGTGCAGTTACTCACCCACTGTACCTCTGAGTCCAGCCAGTTAACTGAGAACTGATTGCCTGGGCTGTTCAATGTAGCTGATGAAATGGAACTTAGAGAGCTCTAAGTTCCCTAAAGCCTTAGTCCATTACAATCCATGCTTTCTGACCTATATAAAAAATGTTTTGAACTACTGCAATTGGATTTTAATCCTGACAGCATAGAGGGCACTGGAAGCCTTCAGTGTGGCCCTGAGCTGCTCACAGACACAAAGAGAGCCAGCCAGCCTTCCCTCTTTGAACCCTCAACACAATGTGCTGCAGTTATCCTGCACCCATCTTCTTTCTAGCGTCTGTCTCTAATTTGCACTTGCAATGTTACTATGATCCATTTGTGGCCACTTCTTTGTTTTGTATTTTCTGTATTTATTTTTTATTTCTAAAACTTTTTCTAGGTACCCATGTCCCGTTTCAAGTTTTCTAGAGAGGTAGTACCACAACCGACAAGGATATACATTGACCCAATACCTGCATAAGTGTAAATGAACACCTGTGACAGTCTTCCCCAACTTCGTACACACACACACACACACACACACAATTTAGATGGTATATCTCACAGGGGCATGGTAACTTTACATGGAACAACTGAACTCAGTAGTGTTAATGGGTTTCATTGGTCTTGGAAGTAAAGGCCTGTGGAGAGGTGTTGAGATATAAATGTTCTCATCTGGAGATTTCTCTAGGCTTGTAGAATTTCTCAGGCTCTGCACTATAAGAATCAATCACATCTTGTCACACGTTCCTAGCTCTGCCCCATTAGGAGTGATGAGGATAGTACTAGGAACACCAGGAAACTGGGCTTCAAGTTCTAAGGTTTCAGGCTCTAATGCATATAGACACTGAGAAGATCTGAATTCATATACCTTGGGGCCCAAGAGGTAGGGCTGGAGGTTTAGACACTTCTTGAAGATGGTGGAGAGCAACAGGACTGTTAGAAAATCCACAAGGCCTCTGTATCAGTTAGCTTCTGTTTCTGTTATTAACACCATGACCAAAAGCTACTTGGAGAGGAAAGGGTTGATTTGGCTTACAGTTCCACCATGGAAAGAAGTCAAGGAAGGAACTCAAGTCAGGAACCATGAAATGGGAACTAAAGTAGAGGCCACTGCCAATGGCTCACTTGTTTGCTTTCTTCTAGACCAGGTTGGTCTTGAACTCACAGAGATCTGGCTGCCTCTGTCTCCCAAATGCTGGAATTAAAGGCATGTGCCACCACTGCCTGGCTTTAGTTTGCTTTCTTATACAACTCAGGACCATCTTCCCAGGGTGGCACTACCCATGGAAGGCTGGTTCCTCCCACATCAGTAATTTGTCAAGAAAATGCCCCACAGATGTTTCCACAGGTCATTCTGAAGGAGGCAAGTTCTCAATAAGGGGTCCCTTTCTCTAGGAGACTCTGGTTTGTATTAGGTTGACAAAAATGAATTGGTTCAGGCTCCAAGGGTGTGGACACTCTGGAGGGAAGAGGACTTGAGGTAGGGCGTCTGCCACTGGAGCAGACCAAGGACAAAAAGGGGGAGAAAAGGGATCAGGATGTGGGATTCAGGAGATGCCTGGATCTGGGAGTCGGAATCTCCTGAGGGATGCTGAGTGGTGCCCCAACAGGGTCAAAGGGCTGGATCTCTGGGGGTCTGGCCACCTAGAGAACTTCCATATCTTTCCCACCAAGGGCCCTTTTCTGTGATCAGAGGATTCTCTCCACTTATAGAACAGAAAGTCGTGGCTCAACTTCATATGCAGTGTAGCAATTTATAAAGTTTCTCATGTTGGGTCATTGTAAATTCCTCTCAAAACTGGAAAGATCAGACACTTGTCCCAAATTCAGGAAAGGGAGCAGAGGCCAGGTACGTGAGCAGGTGTCTCATATAAGAGCACCCCACCAAACAGATTTTCTTTAAGTTTCTTTGTTGGGTTGGGTTTTTGACAAGATGACAATGGATAAATTACAATTCTTCATTTAGAAAGTTGAAAAACAGTGACTACTTGCTTACCAGTTACTAAAATTTTAAGCTGATCTGTTTCTTAGCATAATAATTGAGCTCCTCGTACTTCACATCCTTTCCAGCATAAGCTGTCATCAGTGTTTTTGATCTCAGCCATTCTGACAGGTGTAAGATGGTATCTCAGAGTTGTTTTGATTTGCATTTCCTTGATTGCTAAGGATGTTGAACAATTCCTTAAATGTCTTTCCACTATTTGAGTTTCTTCTGTTAAGAATTCTCTGTTTAGACCATTTTAAAATTGGATTATTTGGTATTTTGATGCCTATTTTCTTGAGTTCTTTATATATTTTGGAGATCAGTCCTCTGTCAGCTGTGGGGTTGGTGAAGATCTTTTCCAATTCTGTAGGCTGCTGTTTTGTTTTTATTGACCATGTCCTTTGTCTTACAGAAGCTTTACAGTTTCAGGAGGTTCCATTTATTCAGTGTTACTCTCAGGGTTTATGCTACTAGAGTTATATTTAGGAAGTGGTCTCCTGGGCCAATGCGATCAAGTCTACTTCCCATTTTTTCTTCTATGAGGTTCAGTGTGGTTGGTTTTATGTTGAAGTCTTTGATCCACTTGGACTTGAATTTTGTGCATGGTGATAGATTTTTACATTTTTCTATAGGCTCACATCCAGTTACGCCAGCACCATTTGTTGAAGAGGCTTTCTTTATAATTTTGGCTTCTTTATAAAAAATCAGGTGTTCATAGGTGTGTGGATTAATGCCAGAGTCTTTGATTTGAATCCATTGATCCACATGTCTGTTTGTGTGCCAATACCATGCTGTTTTTATTACTATAGTTCTACAGTATAGCTTGAAGTCAGTGATGGTGATGCCTCTGAAGGTTCAGGATTGTTTTAGCTATCCTGGGTTTTTTTGTTTTTTCCATATGAAGTTGAATATTATTCAAGGTGTGTGAAGAATGATGTTGGGATTTTGATACAGATTGCATTGAATCTGTAGATTGCTTTTGGTAAGATCACTTTTTTACTAGGTTGATCCTACGTATGCAAGAGCATGGGAGATCTTTCCACTTTCTGGTGTCTTCTTCAATTTCTTTCTTCAAAGACTTAAAGTTCTTGTCATACAGGTTTTTCACTTGTTTGGTTAGAGTTACCCCAAGATAGTTTATGCTATTTGTGGCTATTGTAAGTGGTGATGTTTCTCTGATTTTTTTTCAACCCATTTATAATTTGTTTATAGGAGGGCTACTGATTTTTTGAGTTAATCTTTTATCCTGCCACATTGCTGAAGGTGTTTATCAGTTGTAGCAGTTCCCTGGTAGAATTTTCGGGTCACTCATGTATTCTATCATATTGTCTGCAAATAGGGAAAGTTTTGCTTCTTCCTTTCCGATTTGTATCTCATTGATCTCCTTTTGTTGTCTTAATTTCTCTAGCAGGAACTTTGAGTACTATATTGAATAGATATGGAGAGAGTGGATAGCCTTGTCTTGTTCCTGATTTTAGTGAAATTGTTTTGAGTTTCTCTCCATTTAGTTTGATATTAGCTGTCAGCTTTCTGTATATTGCCTTTTTCATTGCTGGTGGAAGTGCAAACTTGTACAACCACCTTGGAAATCAGTGGGGTGATTTCTCAGAAAACTTGGACTACATCTATCTCAAGACTCTGCAATAACACTCGGGCATCTACCCAAAGAATGCACACTCACACCACAAGGACATTTGCTCAACTATGTTCATTGCAGCATTAGTTATAATAGCAGAACCTGAAAGCAACCTAGGTGCCTTTCACTCAAACAATGAATAAAGAGAACATACATTTATACAATGGATTATTACTTAGAGGTAAAAAAACAACTGACATCTTGAAATTTGCAGGCAGATGGATGGAACTACAAAAAAAAAAAAAAAACATTTTGAGTGAGCTAACCCAGACCCAGAAAGACAAACTCATGTACTCACTCATAAGTGGATATTAGATATAAAGAAAAAGATAAGCAGGCTACAATCCACAGCCACTGAGAAGCTAGGTAACAATGAGAACCCTAAGAGAGGCATGCATGGATGCCCCTGGGAATAGGAAATAGAGAAGATCTCCTGAGTAAATTGGGAAGGGGAGGGAACTTGTGGGGATGGGAAGGTTGAGTTGGGGGAGGGACAGAGAGGGAGAGCGGGGAAAGAGATATCTTGATAGAGGGAACCAGTATGGGGTTAGGGAGAAACCTGGTGCTAGAGAAACTCCCAGGAATCCACAGGAATGACCCCAGATAAGACTCCTAGCAATAGTGGAAAGGGTGCCTGAACTTTTCTTCCCTTGCAATTAGATTGATGACTACCCTAATTTTTATCATAAAACCTTTGTCCAGTAACTGATGGAAGCAGATGCAGAGATCCACAGCTAAGCATTGAGCCGAGCTCCCAGAGTCCAGCTGAAGAGAGGGAGGGAGGGATTTTATGAGAAAAGGGGTCAAGATCATGATGGGGAAACACACAGAGGCAAATGACCCAAGCTACTGGGAGCTCACTGACTCAGGACTGACAGCAGGGAAACCTCCATAGGTTCGAACTAGACTGTCTGAATGTGGGTGACAGCTCTGTGGCTTGGGCACTCTGTGGGGCCACTGCCAGTGGGACCAGGATTTATCTCCAGTGCATGAACTGGCCTTTTGGAGCCCATTTCCTATGGAGGGATACCTCTCTCACCCTTGATATATGGGGGATTGACGTGGTCCTACCTCAACTTGATATTTTAGACTTTGTTGACTCTCCATGGGGGGCGTCTTACCCTTTCTGAGGAGTGGATGGGGAATTGGGTGAGGGGAAGGCAGGGGTGGGAGGAAGGGAGGTAGGAGGGTGAGAGAGGGGGAACTGTGGTTGGAATGTAAAATAAAAAAAAAACTTTTAAATAAAAAAAATTAAAAAATGAGATCTTAAATGAGTTTATTTACCAAGAGAAGTGGAGGTTTGCTTTCATACATGAAAAGATTTGTTTGGTAGCTCCAAGGTCTATTGAATTAACATCAGGTAACCTTGAAAGATACATCTACATATATCTAAGATTGTTAGAGCATTTGCTGTAGAACATTGAACTTATTTCTTTCAAGTTATAATTCATGACTGCTACAGGAAGTTGATTTTATTTACCAACCTTGTGATAATTGACCTATGACCCTGGCCTTATTGATCAAATTATAACAAACTCAGCCGGTGTAAAAGACTCTCTTAGAATCAGGAAACCACACAGGTGCTTTTCCTTTTGAAAACATTATCTTTCAAGTTCAAAGTAGTGATATCTGATAGGTTAATTTTCAAATACACACAAATTGTGATTTTCCTCTCTAAATCCTGGGCTGGGGAAGAGTAAGAAGGACTTACTTTTCTTCAGATACATCCTTACAAGTCTTCAGGCCTGACAAAGACAGTGGTGTTTCTTGAAAGTTTCACCACCTCTACTTCAAGGACCTTACCTTTGCAGTAAGACTTTCCCTGCTTATCTTTACCACCTTTTAAAAATGAGTTTAGATGGAGATTGGCTATTCCCAAAGGGTGGAGATGCTGTCCAGTCATCTCTATATTCTATGCATAAGGACCGATGACTAACAGTTACTGAACTCCAATGGGCACAGTATAGAAAGTCCCTTTCCCCATCCCATTCCAACCATGTCTGAAACAAACAGCTATTGGGGTTGAAGTGTGTGTGTGGTGTATGTGTGTGTGTGAGTATGGTGTGGTGTATGTGTGTGTGGAGTGTGTGAGTGTGGTGTGATGTGTGAGTGTGTGGGTGGGATTGTGGTGTGATGTGTGTGTGGTATGTGTATGAGTGTGTGTGTGTGTGAGTGTGATGTGATATGTATGTGTGGTGTATGTGTATGGAGTGTGTGTGTGTGAGTGTGATGTGTGTGTGTGTGATATGTATGTGTGCTGTGTGTGTGTATGTGTGTGAGTGTGAGTGTGGTGTGATGTGTGTGTGTGATATGTATGTGTGCTGTGTGTGTATGTGTGTGTGTGTGAGTGTGGTGTGATGTGTGTGTGTGTGATATGTGTGTGTGTGTGTGGTGCGGTGTGCACACAGGAGGTAGGGGCATGAGATGAAGGGGATATAGGCAGGTTTGTTACTCTCCTCTAAGTGCTTTGATAAACTAGGTGAACTGGACCCTGGGCTCCGAGTAGCCTTCATGCCAGGCAAGAGGAGCTCCTCCGATCTCAGTAGACATGTTGGTTACAATGTCACTGTCTCCCAGAAGGTCTCCATGCTGCTGTTGCCTATCAGTGCATTACTGGCCATTCCGGGTGACTGGCTGGATGTCAGGCCTTGGCTAACAGAAGATGCATTGACTGGTAATGCCTCACGAACATAATCTACCATCAGACTCAAGTTCCCTGCAGCCAGTCATTTCCACCTCTTCTCCCATCTAACAGACATCAGTAGCTAGCACGGCCTTCTTCTTCCTGCGGCAATTGTCTTTCTGTGGATTTGTTAATGGGAGAAGGGGAGGGGCCAGCATGCAAGGGCGTGGAAACTCAACAAACCAGGTCATTTATCTTGCATGTCCCCGAGTGGGTGTCCCAATTACTTAAGGCATTTTAGGTTCAAAGATCTGTCAAGACACTTTTCTTTTTTTCTGAGGGACCTGCCGTGTGCCCTACATCTGTCTTGTTTCTCAGCAGGAGCTGATGATGGATGTGCATACATTTTTGCAGAGCGCCAATTAATGCTGGGTCTGCTTCTTTGAAGTGTTGTGAGCATTGATTCCTCGGGCTGGGTTCTGCTTGGAAGCCAGGGCAGGGCCTAATCTATTGGCTGTGCAAGCTCCTATCGGTTGAGAGCTGGGCTGGAGAAATGAGGCTTTTGTGGGTGACTGCTTTGCCAGGGAAGGCTGCCCTGTCAATGATAGGGGGAGGCATGCTGGATTTTAGTTAAAGTTCTAGGGAAAGATCCTATTAATCAAGAGCCTAATCAGCTGGCTCTAGGATATGGTGGTGAGGGAAGCCATATAATTTATTGTCCCATCTAGGACACTTTGAGATGGAAAAGAGAGTGTTGTTAATAATTATGCCCAGAGAACAGGTGTAAATTGGGAGTGTCCGAGGCATACCAGGACATATGGTTAGCCTAAGGTGATATATTAACTTTATCAATTAATTCACAGGAGCTTGTGTAATAGGCTTACTCTACATATCATATTCCTCTGAGGAAAAGGGGCCTCACTGGATTATCATTCTTTGGCAGGTTTCTGTTCTGTGTATGGAACACATTGCATGTGGTGCTTATTGATCCAATGCTATGAAAGAACAGAGGTTTATATGTAAGACCCAGGTTTGTGTCCTACCCTTCCAATTACTAGCTGACCTCACCCCACCCACTGACCATCCTGGTTGGTTGGAAAGGTCCAGCTTCCGCTCTGCAAATTTCATGGTTCAGGAATCCCGCTGGTCCCAGATAGACTAGAACAATTGTTTACCATTTTGGTGATTTCACTGAGCATGACTGTGTGCATGGAGAACTCTAAGGAGTCAAACTTAGGACTCACGCACAAGGTGAGTCACCAAAGCCGAATCGTCATGGAGAGCTGGTGCTGGAAGCACTGGGGTGGAGGGCAGCCCGAGGCAGGCAGAAGGGAGGGTTCCAGGGTTTGGCTATGAAGAGAGGAGCTGGCACAAGCCTTGTGTGTTTCCAGTGGAGTGTGCTGGAACGGTAATCAAATGTAGGCAGAATCAAATCCAGTATGTGCCCCCACCAGCAGGGAGGGAATGTCTACCTTTAGTACGTCCATGCTACTGTTCGTTATTATGTGTTCTTTTGGTCTTAACCATTCTGATTGGGGTAATATGAAAGACCAAAGCAGTTTTAATTTACACTTCCCTGATGGCTAAGGATGTTGAGCATTTAAAAAAAATGTTTCTTGGCTATTTGTATTTCATCTTTAAAGAACTCTCCAGCTCCATGCTCTATTGTTTAGTTGAGTTTACTTGATGTTTAGAATTTTGAGTTCTTTGTATATTCTAGATACTAACCCCTGGGCTGCCTCTTCACCCTAGTGATAGTGCTCTTTGCTATATCAAAAACAGTTTAGCTTCACAGGGTCTATTTCATTTATTCATTTATTACTGTTGATCTTTATGCTTGTGCTGGTTAGCACATTTCCTGCCTTTTCCTCCATCAAATTCAGGGTGTCAGGCCTCATGTTGCGGTCCTTGATCCATTTGGAGTTGTTTTGTGCAGGTAAGAAATCTAACTTTATTCTTTACAAGTAACTATGTAGTTTGTCCTGCACCATTTATGAAAGTTGCTGTCTTCTCTCTAATGTGTATTTTTGGCCTCTTAGTAAAAATATCAGGGGGCTGTAGGGGCTTAGGTTTATATGTGAGTCCTCATGGTTGTTTGAATAAAGTGTGCCACGTAGTCTTGGGCATTTGAATGCATGGTCTTCACTTAGTGGCTTGTTTAGGAGGTGCAGGAGGTGTGGTACTGTTGGAAGAAATACATCACCAGAGGTAGGTTTTGAGGGTTTAAAGCCTCGTGCCATTTCAAATTTCTTCTGTTTGCTTTGTGCTTGTAGTTCAAGATGTGTGCTCTCTGTTTCCTGCTGCCATGCCTTGACTTTGCCATTATGGACTCTTATCCTCTAGCAAAATAAAATCTTTTTTTCGGTAGGTTATTTTGGTTATGGTGTTTGATCACAGCAGTAAGTTAATTCAGTCCTCAATTCTAGTCCCGTGATCAGTGTGTCCTATTCCCATGACTGCTGGGTCTGATTTATGCCAGTGCCATGCTGTTCTTACGACTATAGCTCTGTAACATAACTTGAAATCTGGGATAGCGGTACCTCCAGCACTTCTTTTACTATCAAAATCATTTGGACTATCTTGGGTCTTTTGTGTTTCCACATGTAATATAAGATTATTTTTCAATTTCTATAGGGAATAGCACTGGGAGTTTGATGAAAAGTTTAATGATTCTATAGATTGTTGTTGGTAGGAGGGCCATTTTTATATTAATCCTACCAATTCATGAACATATGAGGTGTTTTCCATCTTCTAGTATCTTCTTCGATTTCTTTTTTCATTGTCTTAAAATTTTTATTGTGCTTGTTTTTCTCTTCCTTGCTTTCAAGCTATTTTATTATTTGGAAGCGATTGCGAATGGGGTTGCTTCCTGCTTTCTTTCTCTGTATGTTTATCATTTGCATACAGAAATTCCACTGATTTTTGTGTGTTAATTTTACATTCTGATATTTCACTGAACATGTTCATTAACTGTGGGAGGTCTGTGGTGGAGTCTTTAGAGTTTCTTTGTGTAAAACCATATCATCTGTAAATAAGTATACTTGGCCTTATTCCTTTCCTATTTGTATCCCATTTATCTCCTTCACCTGTCTTATTGCTCTTGTTAAGACTTTAAGCATTATATTGAATAGGATGTGTAGAGCAAACATCCTTGTCTTGTTCCTGATTTTAGTAAAAATTTTTTGTGCTTTTCTCTGGTGGGATGCTGTCTGTGGGCTGCTGTACGCTGCCTTTATTATGTGGAGCTATATTTGTTGTATTCCTGGTTTCTGTCTGAGAAGAGTGACCTCATCTATGGCCAGGAGAGCTGCAGTAGCAGCGGAGTAGTGAGCACAGAGATGCACAGGCAACAGCATCAATTACATGTGAGACACGACCTCCTCAGTCTTTGAGGCCAAACATGAGACCCAAGAGAGGACTGCTTGGTTGATGCATTTTGGAAAAGGGTTCCAATAAACACGCGTGCCACGGACCAACTACTACAATGACATCCGGTTATGGGGTCCAGGGTGTAAATGAAGTTCCTGCTGAATGACCTGCGGAGTGGCTAACAGTGAAACTGAACGCCTTCTTTCTGTTTTGACCATCTCTATACAACATTTTTCCTCTCTTCACAGACATGTTGTTTTACTCCAAAGATAAATGATGCAGAGAAGTGTCACCATGGAAACAGCAGCAATGGCTGTAATGGCACAGTAGCTGCCATAGACCCACAACGACAGCAGGTAGAGAAGCTGGTGAAATTAATTCAGATCACCCTGACTATTCTTGTCTGTTATCTGTCTATCTGTCTATCTGTCTATTGTCTGTCTGTCTGTCTATCATCTATCTATCTATCTATCTATCTATCTATCTATCTATCTATCTATCATATGTCTATCCATCCATCTATCTGTTTGTCTATTATCTGTCTGTCTATCTATCTATCTATCTATCTATCTATCTATCTATCTATCTATCTATCTATCATCTGTTTATCCATATATCTGTCTGTCTATTATCTGTCTGTCTGACTATCTATCTATCATCTTTATATCTATCTTCATCATCATCTATTATACCAGTATTATACTCTCTCTTCCCCCTCTTCCCCCATGAGACTCCATTTCCTAAGGGTTTCACAACTTCCCAAAGTAGCACCACCACCCAGGGACCAAATGATCATCACTTGAGCTTATGGAGAAGCAGTTCAGTTCTGAAACACAACATAACCTCAATATTCACACACTGTCCAATTTTTGGTCAGGCTGGGCTGGGAAATTCTCCCTAAGATGTGCCCTTTGGTGAGTTCTCAGGTGCCGAGACTCTGAGTCCTCCTTTTCTATTGTCTACAAACCTACTTCTCTGAAACTATAAACTAAACACCTAAATTTATCTGCCTATCTTTTAATGCACCATTTGTCTCAGAATTAAATTCCAAACTCTAAACTTTCTAAAAGAATTTTCTTCCCATCAATTTAATGAACCCCAGAAGCAGCCTTGTGTGGTGATGCGCTAAGGGATGACCCAGAGGTACCAAAGGAATAGCTTTAGCCTGGAGATACCGTGGATACAACGTCATCCTAGAGAGCGCCAGAAAAATATTGGCCTATAGAAGCACTAGAGGTGCTGTTGCCCTTCAGGATGCAGCAACTAAACTTCTTTTTACCCCCACAGAAAATCCTCAAAATTATTCTTTCCCAAAAGAAGACCAGAGGGACTGCTATACCTTGTGAAGCAACAGTAGCTCACAGCAAGATGAAGCTGGAATATCCAGAATGGGTGTGGGAAGTCTCATGTCTTGGCCTTACTTTCCCACATGACATGGCAGCCTATTCCTTCATTGTTCTCCCTTCTCCTATTTCTCACATCATCACAGTGCCCATTTCCAAGGAGGGTGGTGTTTACAGTATGAGGAAATGCGAACAGCAAGAGCAAGGTCAGCTGGCCGGTCAGATCTGGCCTGCTGTGCGAAGGCTGTTGGCCAAGAGAACACACTCCAAGGTTCCAGATCCCTAGGGGAATGGGAGAGCTTCTGTCTAGAGTATGTCAGGATTTCCTACCACATCCTCTAGGCATGAAACACACACACACACACACACACACACACACGTCTTTCTTTTCTCCTCTCTCCCTCTACTCCCTCATAACATTTTTTCTTCTTGTAATTTTAAGAGATTCATAAACTTTTAGAAATCCATCATAACCTTTTTCTTTTAACTCCAAGCATTTGGTGGTACATAAATTTATTCCGAATTTTATCTTCTCTGACTCTCCTGTAGATAACGGGTGGGAATGGAGAATAGGAGGACTGGTGGGGTGGTTGGTGAGAGTAGATCCACGTGATGATGGGAGCCAGTATCTTCAGCCAGAACCCTGAGTGTCTGGCTCTGGCAGCAGTACCAGCTCCAAATGAGCTCCTGGAAAGTAGGAATGCAGATTGATGAGAGAAATAAACCATTTCCAGATTCGCCGGGTATGGGTTCTGCAGGTGTGTAGAGAAAGCAGCACGCTCTGCCAGTTCGGGAGGCAGAATACCTTGGAGACTAGGCATTGGCTGCACCTAAGCCAATAGTGGGGAGACTGTGACTTTAGTCTCAGTATCTGCTGCCTAGATCTGGGGCTAGTGTGAGCCCTGCATCGTGTGCCTATGGAAGTGGACCTTGGGGCTCATTTGCTCTTGGGGAATGGCTACTGGGCTTTGAACAGGGAGGCACCTAGGACATTTACAATGCTTTCTTCACCAGAGCCATGTGTGGCTTGATCAAACTTCCATGATAGCTCGTGAAGTAGACAAAACAAAAATGGGTCAGGTTAGAACAGAACTTGTATTAGTTGCTATGACCAAATACCTGACCAGAAGCGATGCAAGGAAGGAAGGGCTTAATCTTGAGGGGAGATATAGTCAATCGTGGAGGGATCAGTAGGCAGCTGGAGAGATTGCATCTGCAGTCAGGAAACAGAGAGCAGTAAACAGAAGTAGGGCCATGTTATCACCCCACTTCACAGTGACTCACTTCCTCAATGAGGCTCCACTTCCTAAAGCTTCTACAGCCTCCCATAACAGCCCACCAGTTGGGGACTAAGTGAGTGAGCATCCCATAAGCCTGTGGCGGACATTTCCCCTTCAGATCACAACACAACCTCCATTCTCCTGGTTCTGCAAAATTATTGGCCAGGTTGGAAAACTTCTCACAAGTCTGCACCCCTTGTTGCATTTTCAGGAGTGGAGACTCTCACTCCTTTACCATGTTCTAGAAACTGAAGATCTGCTCCCTTCCAGTAGCTTGTAACCAATCCTTATAGCCAATCCCAATTCTTTCTGGATGGCCTAGACACATCCATAAGTGTAAGAACTTAGGACCGGGACTGCCACGGGAGTGGTGTTGGAGGAAGCACTTTGTTCCTCATGCTGGTCAGGAAGCCAGGGTAGAAAAGACAGAGACAAAGCCAGGAGGGAGGATCAATGTTGGACCACCATGGATAGACACACACACGAGGACCCCGAAGACAAGAACTGAGCTAGTCTATGAAGAAGAAGGCTGTAGCACTGCTGCAGGACAGGGACTTCATCCAGCCAGCTTCCTTCTCTGAGCCTCAGTTTCCTCACGTGCAAGATGGCACCACTAACGTCTGCCTGGCAAAGTGATCGTTCGAATGAAATCTGAATGTGAGTGGCTTAATGTCTCCACGGCACAAAGAAGCCACTGTAGCTAACAGTCGCTCATTATCACTATGTGGTAGCCACCACACAAGGTCCTTGGGTAGGCTGGGGGAGTGATGGTTATGAAAATGAGTAAAGAATACTCTTGGCTCTCAATTTGCTCCTAGCTTCACAATTACCATAGAAGTCAGACTGTGATGAGTGCTGTAATAAATGGAACGCCTGTTGCCGAGTTTCTTCCATGACCCCATAATTGCTCACTTGTGGAAAACCTCTCAAGTGACCGAAACCCTCCCAGACAAAGATATTACAGAACCATGCTTCCAATTAATGTCTCCTAACTTGAATTACAAATGTGGGCTAAGATTTCTCAGGGTCGCTGCTGGCTGCTTCTCAGGTAACTGAACTGAAGAGTCGGCACAATGGTATTCTTTAAGGGTGTTTTGAAAAATATAGGGCTATGTGTGTAGGAGGGCCCTTGCCTTCCATGGGCCATTGAACCACAATGGGAAAAAATGGAGGACCTCAGAACTGAAGAGCAATTCTGTTCTCTTTCTGATTTTTTTTTTTTTTTGGTGGTGAATAAAAAACCCTACCCATTCGCTTTCATAGTTAGAACAAGCCACTGAGCAAGTTCAATAGATGATAAAAAAAACCCCTCTGTTTATATAGAATCAGTTATTCATGGAAATATATAAGGCAGGGAGAAGTAGAGAGAAAACAACCCAAGAAGGGTCAGAAATGGAGACGTAAAGATTGACAGGATAGCACAAGGCCTGGGAGATGCAGAGAAGTACTCTGGCAAGAAGCAAAGATAAGACAGGGTACAGATGCGTGTGTATGTGTGTGTGTGTGTATCTGTGTCTGTGTCTATGTGTGTCTATATGCTGTGTGGGAATTGGAACAGGAAGAAGAAGGATGAGGACATTCTAAGCCACATGTACTAAACCCAGGGTCAGCTGTTTCTGTAAAGGTCAGGCCGTAAATGCTTAGGCTTTGTGGATCAACTTTTGTTGTAATTATTTAGTGAAGCCAAAGATCTATAGATAACACATTAATGAGTGGGCACAATGTGTTCTAATAAAACTTTATAAAGACAGTTGGTAAATCAGCTTTAGCCCATGGGCCATCATTTGTGAACCTTGCTTTAACTCGTGTCCCTTTAAATAAACAGCTATGTCTCTCTTGGGTTCTCAGGATTGTGTTTCTCTCAGGTAGCTATGAATAGCTTAGGAACTTCTGGAAAGATCATGGTTTCTTGGGGGCCCATTAGTTTCTTTCCCTCTAGGCCAAAACCTGGCACTCTCTCTAACAGAGAAAAGAAGAAGCCAAATAGGATTACTTCGTCTTGATTGGCAGTAGGGTGAGTTGGATAGTGAATTCCATTTAGCCCAAGTCAGCCAGCCAAGGGTAGAATCAATGGCCATTCTTTTGACATCTCTGGGTCCCAGGAGAATATTACCTTTAGGGGCAAGGTTTCTACACTACTGATTAGTCCTGTGTTTTATCTAAACACACAGTGATTCTGACCTCTGGTATTTCATAAGTCTGCTATTAAAAAATGTGGTACTGTGCTGCACACATTGGTACAATGTTGGAAAGAAAGACATGCATTGGGGTGCATGGCAGAATCATCAAGGAAAGCCCTGGGAGAGAGAAGGCAAGAAGACCGCAGAACTGGAGGAAGGAAGAAGGCTCCCCAGTGATTGTTTATCTTTGTGCTCTTCCTTGAGGGCTGGTGTATGGGTGGGGGTGGACAGCCTGCTCAGGGTGACTGTAAGACTGAACAGATGCGGGCTGACCTCATGGTCATTGCTAGCTCTAGCTGACAAGGATGTTTAACATTCCTGATGTTTATATTTATATAACACCATTCCCTTGCAGAGTTCAAGGCATGTGGTGTGCTATATTGAGAAAATTCTGTTAATTGTTTGGAGATCTGGGACATCGTCCTGGCCTTGCTGCGTATTTGGGGTTGGTTAAGCCTCTGAGTAACCCCTGAGAGAGGATACTATGTCCAGAAGGATTGGAAAAGCACCACTGTATCTGACCAACGGTCATAGCTGCAATGTGTGTGTGTGTGTGTGTGTGTGTAGGTGGTAGGTACATGCACATACGTGTGCATATGCCTGTGTGGCCCACAGGTCAATGGCAGGTGTCTTCTTCAGTTGATCCCCACATTATTTTTTGAGGCAGAGTCTCTCACTGAATCCGGAATTCACCTATTTGGCAAAGACCAGCTGGTCAGCAAGCCTCAGAGACCTGCCTGCATCTGCCTTCCCAGTGCTATTACAGTCATATAATTGTATGGATTACAGTCATAAACCACTATGTCTGACTTTCTACCTAGGATCTGGGGATCTGATTCAGGTCTTAATGCTTGCCTGACAAGCACTTTCCTGACTGAGTGTCTTAGTTAGGGTTTCTATCACTATGCAGAGACACCATGACTGTGACAACTCTTAGAAAGGAACATATTTAATTGGGACTGGCTTATAGGTTCAGAGGTTTAGTCCATTATTGTCATGGTGGGACAGCACTCAGGCAGACATGGTACTGGAGAAGGAGCCAAGAGTTCTACATCTGGATTGGCAGGCATCAGGAAGAGAAAGAGACACTGGGCCTGGCTTCATCATCTGAAATCTTAAAACCCACCCCCAGTGATACACTTCTAGCCATATCTACTCCAACAAGGTCATACCTCCTAATCCTTTAAAAAAGGTGCCATTCCCTATGAACCTATGGGGGCCATCTTCATTAAACCACTACACTGAGCTATCTTTCCAGTCCCTGATAACATCTTGAAGGTACTCTTATTACAATACCTAGACAACTGTTTGAGTTAGGAGCTGGGTGTCATGGATGTATAAAAAAAGATGGGCCATGTTGATGTATAAAATGAGGCAATTCAGTTGCTTCAAACACATCATGCCCACAAGCACTAAGCACTGTTCCACATGCTCTGTGTGAAGGGTTAATTTTCCTAACAACCTTATTTGTGAGTTATCTACATTAACTCAGGGTACAACTGAGTTACAGAGAGGCTGGGGAATTCCACACAGCTAGTCAGCTACAGAACCAGGCTTTGAACCCAGGCAGTCTGGACCCAGAATTTGAGCTTTTAACCACCACCCAGCATGGTCCCTCTAGACTACCTCACAGGGCTCTGCTGGGAAATGAATCAGAGAATTGCTTTGCAAACATTCTGTAGACCCTGAAGATCTCTATGCTGCGAAGGCGGCGTTCCTATTAACAGTTTCCCCCTTGAGTTCTTCTGAGAGCAACCCTCTGGAATAGAGTGCCGTAGCTGAATTCCATTTGGAAGGCCCCAGCACACTGTCAACTACACAGAAAACTTAGCTGACAGGCAATGGGTACTGGGGCAGTGAAATGAATCAAGGATGTGCAAACAAAGCACAGCCTGATGAGATCTCAGTTGAGCATCCCCTGGTGCGCACCGATGAAAGAAGTCAACCTTTGTCCTTCTTATCTTTGTGAGAAGAATCCGAAGAGCAGCTCTGAGCAGGTCATGCTTACCTGGCCCTGTTCCTTGATCAGTCTCTTGAGAAATAGAGCACTACCCACATTTCCTTTTCTCCCTTATGCACAAATGTTTGAAATAGTCAAGGTAGCAGATCTCCCTGGTGACAGGGGGCCCAAGTGTAGCTCTGAGCCTTTGGGCACGACTGTCCCCAGCAATGAGAGGAAAGGAGAGTCCTGCTGTTCTTGGAAGGCCTCCCACGATGGTATTTACTACTGCAAGTTTGCCATATAGAGCCCGTTTGTTGGCTGCCAGACCAACCTCTTGAGACTGGAATCCGGCCAAATGAGTCCTTAAGTGTCTTTCTGTCTGTCTATTCTCTATCATCTATGTGTGTATTCATCTATCATCTATTTATCTATTCTCTCTCTGTGTGTGCGTGTGTGTGTGTGCATGTGTGTGTGTGTGTGCATGCGTGCACATGCTGGAATGTCCACACCACAGCACATTTGTGATGGTCAGACGATGTTTCTGTGAAGTCTGTTCTCTCCTGCCACTTTGTGGGATCTAGGGATGAACCTCAGGTAATCAGGCTAGGCAGCAAGCATATCTACCCACAGAGCTATCTTGCTGTTCCCAAGTGATTGCTTTTCATGCCAAGGGTTGAGTTTCCCAAAAGAATGTGGGGGAGTATTTCAGGACCTTTGTTTAAAGTCTTCTCTTTAGTGTTTCCTATTGTCCTTCTGTCCTTCTGTCATTTGTATTTTTGTTTTTTTGAGACAGGGTTTCTCTGTGGTTTTGGAGCCTGTCCTGAAACTAGCTCTGTAGACCAGGCTGGTCTCGAACTCACAGAGATCCGCCTGCCTCTGCCTCCCAAGTGCTGGGATTAAAGGCGTGCGCCACCACCGCCCGGCGTGTCATTTGTATTTTCCCAGGTGTTTCCCTTTTAGCCCCAGGAGCACTATCCCTGAGTGAGACAACTGCTTTACAGAATCTAGTCCCCTGGACACATGGCCTGTTACCTTGACATTTCATCTCAGATAGAATCTCCACCATTTTTGCTACCTCTTACTGGAAAGGCTCGGTCCTGTATGCTGATATTGCTGGGTACAGAGAAGACTTCTGGCCTTGCCGTCCCAGGGACATTTTGTGCTGTCCATGGTTGGAGTAAGCTGCTATGCCAAATGGTACAGAGTCATACTTCCAAATGTTTTAGTATTGCACCTAATAGGCAACTTCCCTGGAAAAAGCCTACTTATTCGCTAGCCAGCACATCTCACTGCTTTCCTGCCGTCCTTTATTTCCATTGACTTGCACTGTTGGTCATTTGCTAAACAGCCATGATCTTCACTGACAACATCCCATTCCGTGAGACGTGGCGATGTGTCCAATTGCCTGTATCCCTTGAAGTTAGATGTCCCCTGGGTGCCAGTTCTAGTTAATGAAATGGAGGTCAAGTCTTGGCTGATCCATTCAGAAAAGCTCTTGTCCTCTGTCTGACCAATGCGTAAAAGCAACGACCCCCAGCTTTCTGCCTGGAACAGAGAGGTTGAGCTGGTTCTTGTCACCATTAGGATGAAAAATCAGAAGTTAAAACTGGGACAGCTAGAAACTGCATGAGCCAGGTAGTCATGGCAGTACTGTTTCCAGGTTCTTACTGCTCGAGAGAATGTTCTAGTGCATTCAGCCAAAGGGAACCAAAATGGCCACAACTACTCTCCTGAAGGACCTTTCTTCTCCATATTGATTAGCCCCACGCTTGTCTCTCAACTCCACTCTCTTCCCTCCAGCTCTGACCGGTCAGAGGCACGGCTGCCCTGAGGTTCCTCTTCTCCAGAGATGAAAAGGCTCATCACTGTTTCTGTTGCTGGTGTGTCTTAGAATCCAGGAGGCGGTTTGTGGATGTCGGTGTACATGGAGGATGACTACGTTCATTAAGAGAGGAACTCCTTAGTTACACAGCCAACAGTCCCTCACTGATGTCTCCTGCTGCCTTGCTTTATCCAGTAATAGGAGGGCGAGCGAAGAGGTCTGTGTTAATTAGCTGAAATCTGAATTTTGGAATTCTTATTTCTGTCTCAAATGTTTTGTAGACTAGGTTTGGCCATACATAAATGGTTACCCCAGGATAGGAAAATATCAGGTCCTTTTGACCCTCCTCTTCCTTTTCCTGTTCTTCTTTATTTTATTTCCTGTGCGTCTTTTGCTTGCATGTGTGTATGTTTGTCATGTGCATGCCTGGTGCCTATGAACGTCAGACGAGGGCATCAGATTCCCTGAAACCGAAGTTTTGGATGGTTGTGATCCATTGTGTGAGTATTAAGAACTGAATCCAGGAACTCTGCAAGAAGAGCCAGTGTTCTTAACCACTGAGCCATCTCTCCAGGCCTTGACACCATTCTTAATTAGCTGAACAGAGAAAAAATTCTGACCCCATTACTGCTCTTTTGAGTGCTGGTGCATTTAGAGCCTGAAACATTTTACAGTGTTATTGGAAACAGTGCTCATAGGATTTTTCCTACAAGCCCTGCTGATGTTTCTTGTTCTTCTTCTAGGCCCTTGTTAGGTCTATAATACAAGGAAGCCAAGCCTTTGACCGCTACAGTCCTTTTCATGGGATGAGGGCGAGGCAGAAGTTGCTTGGGCAGGACCAAAGGAAATGGAGGGATAATGGCATTCTTTGTCTTCCCCAATGGTCTCTTTTCATCTTTCTTACTAATCCTCCTAAACTCCCATAACAAAAGGTCTGTGTCTACTGTCCTGAGCGGACTACATAGGGAGATAGATGCATGGCAAGGAGGCTCATCAGAGATGGGGCATTCTGAAGATAGGCAAAGAGGAAGTGTGACAGGCAACTTCTTGGAAGGAGACAGCGGAGCTGTAATTAAATTTTCTGATCTTGTTAGCCAATTTCTTCACTCACTGCCCCTGAACCAGGGAGTGGGGAGGGAGGGAGGACACTGTTGCATTGGCGGCGGCGGGGAGGGAAATGAGCTTTTCACGGATTATTGGTTTAGTTCCACTTCTCCCACTTTTTAATTTATTTGTCTGCATGTTCTCCAGAGCTGAAAAGGTTCTGAGTCCTTTTCCATTTTCTTTTAATTAGATCTGATTTTGGAGTCTGAGAACTTGGGCGGGGCTCAGGTTACAATAGTTGGGCCGATAGCAGGTGGGAGGTCATCCCTCCATTAGATCTTTTGGAACTCTTCGTCGGGACTAGAGATGCCAGGTTAAGGGTTTCTGCTTCCTTTTTGTTTCCCTGCCTGCCCCCTCCACTAGCAGTAGTACTAACCATCATCTTTCCCCACTTTGACATCTGATGGTTGTAAATCACGAATATTTCTCCAAACTGTCCATAAAGTATAGATTTGTTAAGTCCCCTTCTTCACATTTCTCTTGAGCAGACTGGACTGTGGATCACGATAAGCCAGTTGTGATCTCTGCGTGAGAGTGAACACTAACAATGTCCTGTCTTTTGGGCGGGGGAGACAAAGAAAACAGCAAACCGGCCAGAGGAGAGAGGCAAAGGACACTGTGGTGGCTAATCTGCTATGTTATTTAAATCTCTGATGACCAGAGCTGGCTGTGTTGGCACATGCCTGTCGTCTTAGCATCTGAAAAGCTGAGGCAGGAAGATTGCTGCAAGTTTAAGACAAGCCTTTTTTGGTTTGTTTGTTTTATAAACAAGACCTTGTCTAAAAATGGTATCAACAACAAAAGGTATCTACCATCCTGGACTAGAAAGCTGGTGAGGGAACAAAAGGTCGTTTTTCTGCTGAAGCTGAATGGGCCACTGGCAGCAGAGGCTGCGCCAGGTGGACTGGCACTGGAGTGGGGTGGGGTGGTGTGTCTGCCTGCTGTCTTTGTCTGCCAAAACCTCCTGTGAGCCTGACGCATCAAAGACATTTGTCTTACAATTTTTCCAGGGCAAGAGGTATTCTCCAAAGTTCTGCTGGACCATATGAGATTTATAGTGCTCAGGACATGTGCAGGATGGTCTGATTCAACAGAGTGGCCACACAATAGTTGTAAAGAGCACTTTGGGAAACCCCGTGGAAACTTCAAATAAATGGTAGAGCATTTTCCAGAGTCGCTGAGCTGAGGTTCCGGACAGGCTCTTCTGCTGAGCAGGGGAGACAAGACAAGATGTATTCAGTGACTGTGGGCCAAGGAGAATGATTCAAATACAAGCCCAAATTGAAGGCCAGAAGGCACAAACTGAATTATAGGTTTTGCTTTGAAGTCTGACTACTTCACACATGTGCAACCTGAAGGAGACAGCTGCAGGGAAGGTCTAGAGGGAATGAAATATATATATACACTTATAACACACACACATATATATATATACACACTATACTTATAGCATACTTACTTATAACATATACATTCTATATATCCCCTATACTTACTTATAACTTATATACATTCTATAATATATATGACATTTTGCTGATAATTCTTTGACTTTTGAGAGCCTTAGAGAAGCCTTAGAGAAGGTCTGTCATGCAAAACCAACCTGTCATGAGAAGACAGCATGTGGCTCTGAAGTTATCAAGTCAGGCTTGGGTCTGGTGGGTCTGAGGATGAAATGTATTTTCCCAGAAAATCAGGAGGGCCACAGAAGCTATTTGACATGGGTCTTGGCAGCTCGAAGAAAGTTGAAACTTGAGGCTGTGGGGAAGAGGGAAGAGTAATCTGGTGTCTGTAAGAATAGCGTGGAAGGAGAAAACGCTGTGGGTATTGAGAACTGGGGGAAATTGGCTTGAGGAACATGACGGACTACAGTATGAGAAAGGACTGGAAAGGAAAGTCCAAACCTATTCACAGACACCCCCCAATGTGTGGATTGTATTTTAGGGGGCAGCGAATAGAAGCACTAAAGGGTAGAGGGCAGGGAAGGAAGAGACAGGAGGAGGGGAAAGTGATTTCTCTGAGCCTGCTTCTCTGTATGTTCTCATACAGAGTCTAACAGGTCTCTGTGGCTGGGTCTGTCCTGAGTTTCACCCGACAAAGGGCAAAAGGCTCCCATGTTCTGTTGGTGTTACAAACAACCCTAGTTTTCCTCCCCTTCCTCTGAGTGATGACAGGCAGGGAAAGGGAAGGAAGGAGAGGCAGGGAGGGTGATACATAAAGAAGGGGGCTCTGGATTTCATAGATTCAAAATGAGCATCAAAAAAAAAAAAGAACAAGCCCATTATTATTGTTATTGTTACTCCACAGTGATGCTGTTAAGTGCCTTTGCCAAAAGACAGAAGAAGGAATCCTGGCTGGGAAGCCATCGGATGTGGATAAGAGCTTAAAGGGTAGGTCTTCCACTGAGGTGGGAATCTCTGAGGCATTTGGTAACATGAGCACAGCCTAATGCAATCAAGCAGAGCAAGTGAGGACCAGCCCCTTGCTCTTGGCCTCAGCGCCCTGCCTTGCAGATTCTCCTGCCTGTCTCAGCTCCATCCCCCTCACTGACTGCCTTCTCCTACCACAGAGAGAGAGAAAATGACCAGGGGCCTCTTCCTAAGACTCTCAAATTACAGAACCACAGCACTTTAGGAAGGAGAGAAAAAGTCTTCAGCTCTTTTAACAAAAAAGGTGAGGTTCCTAGGACTTCAAACTACAGTAGCAAAACTAGGGCAGTGAAATCCACCTAGGCCGGTTATGTAACCAGCATGTGTGTGAGGCAGGAATATGTAATATCCAGTATTAATAAAGAGGCCTAAACCTTCCCCAAAGCACTTCTCCTACGAGGGGTTGACCTTGTCTTGCAGCCTTCAGCGTTGCAAGTGGGATTTTAGAATTGGAAGCTAAGTAGATTGGAGACTGGGTCATGGGAAGAGGCAGAGGCAGTGCTGGGAGGAGGATGCTGCCTGCTCTTGCAGATTGGTTCAGTCCTGAGTGGCTACTCTCATGACTGGACCACTGTGTTGTCAACAGTTTGAAGGAGAAAATTGTCTCTGTGTGTGGGAGTCTCCTCCAGGTGAATGGTGTGACCCCCTTACCTACCTTTTGGTCTCTCCTCTCAGACCAAGAACACACAGAGTCCAGACTTTCCTTCCAGGTTAGAGACTGGCCATGGAGGCAGGGCTGAACAGAGCCTCAGGGCCTCCTGCTCATGGCTACAAACCTTCACTGTATCAGCCCACACAAAGCTGAGGAAAACCCTTTGAAACCAGCACGCGGGATTGCCTTTTGTGGATATCAAGAATTTATTATGGGCATTAAGCTGAATGTAAACACAAGGAAGGGCAGTAGTGATTTCTGAACAAATATTAAACCTGGAGTTTCTGACTTCCGACTGATATATTACCCAAACAGGGTTCAAGTGCCTCCGAGCTAATAAAGACAAAGCAGACTTTCATCAGACCAAATAGGAGAGCGAGGATCTATACAGTGAAATACAGCAGATGCAGCCCTTTCATTAGGGATGGGGAAATCAAATTTTAATGGCAATGCCTAGTTAGAAGTTTTTCTATTGCTCATCAATTCAGCCCTCATTCTCAATATTAATAACTCGGCTAAGCACCTGGAAGGAGGCTTTTCCCTGCCAAGCTAATACATTTTCTATGAAACGGCACTTGATTGATTATATCACCCTAAGTGTGACCACGGGAGAAGTTGCCCTGGAAATATGAGTCTGACATGATGGGTAAAAAAAAAAAAAAACAAAGAATACTGAGGATGAATAAATACTATTTTTGAATTGTTTATGACAATGCTAAGAAAAACAAATTCAAAATAGAAACAAGAGAAGTAGAATGGTTGGCAGGGTTTAACAAAAAAAATCACAAAGGTGTTTTGCTCATCTTAGATAGGCATTTCGAGAACAGAGATAGTTTGAATTGAATTTCCTGCAAAATAGCAAGGAAATCATAATAAATAAACATAAGACTCAAAGTTGAGGGCAAGTCAACTTCTTTGTTTTCCGTTCAGATCTATGGGTACAGAAATCAGAATGCTAAAGAGGACTCGGATGTTTAGGTTCCTAAATACTGGAGGAACGTGGTAGTCAACTGGGCAGGCTGTGATGGAAGACTTTGCTCTAAGGAAGCCCATTTGAGATGGTAGATGGAGGCTGCAAGCCCTGGAAACCAGCTCTGGTTATAAATGAGCAAGGAAGGACCCCAGGGACTCACACTAATGGTCTGTATGCTTCGTGTGTGTGTGTGTGTGTGTGTGTGTGCGTGCGTGCCTGTCTTTGGGCACCAAAAAATGTGGGGAACAGAGAAAAGGTGGGGGAAATAACATACAGAAATCACACTCTACCTTGCTTTGACCCCTGGACAACACTTCTTGGTTAGTCTTTAAGCAGCTAACGTGCAGGCATCTCCTTGGTGGCTCCAATATCTCTCGCCTGTTGGTGTCTTTTCAGGCACTGAAGGCGTGGAGTGCCACTGCCACGCTCTATGTCGTGGACTGAGCAAACAGAGATGAACAAGAAGTCGCTCAAGATGGCAGATTTGCACTTCGTGGGAGGGCGTGAGAATGTGAGCTGTGACTTTCAGATGGAGAAGGCGGGTGTGTGTCTAGTGCCTTAGCATTGGTTTGCCATGTGCTAGTGACCACGTCAGAAGGCACAGATCCTCGTAGGTGTTATTAATGGACTGGGAAAGGCAGGACTCTCCTTAGAGAAGAGCAAGCATTACCTAGTTCTAACTGTAAAGTTCTCTGAGCATCTGTCCTGATTCATCAGTGGCTTTGGGGTGGGTAGAGAAAGGTGAGATAGTCTTAACAGGTCGGTGGGGATGGCGAAACCTTCAGAGGAAGGTAGAGTATGACAGAGGGGTAAATCATTTTTTAAAATTATGTTTACTTTTGAGAATGTCACACATGTATACAATGGAATATGATCACGTCTACCCTCCCCAACTTCTGCCCTCTGACTCCTCCTCCGTGTTCTCGTCCCTCTCGACTTCATGTATTCCCCCACCTTTCTCCTTTCTTTTTCTGATATTACACCAAGTTCAGCTAGTGCTGGTCATACGTGCACAGGTGTGGGACCCTTGTTAAAGCACAGGAAACCAGCCAGTGGGAACAGCCTCAAAACAAACTCAAATTCCAAAAGTTCCTCATCAAAGGGTGGGACCTAGAGAGCTCCCTGCCTCAAGTATGCCAGAAGTTTGGTTGACTTGTTCTAGGACAGGTTACTACAGCTGCTGTGAGATCGTGCATGGTGAATCACACTAGGAAACCAGCATTTCATGACACACCTCCATTATGGGGTAAATACTTTGCCACCTCGTGGTGACTATGAGACTGCTTGTGAGACAATACAATGTGGTCTCCTCCTCAGGTTCCTTGTCTCCAGCCAGTATGTAGGAGTGTGAGGGGAAGAAAGTTTCATTTTTAAGCTTTAAACTTTAATTTCTTATTATCTTATTATTATTGTGTGGGGGATTGCACATGCCATGCGCATCTTTGGAGGCCAGAGGACAACTTTGTGGAGCTTGTTCCTTCTTTGCATTCCTACATGGGTTCTGGGCATTGAACTCGGATTGCCAGGCTTGGGAGGCAAGTACTTTGCCTGCTGAGCCGTTGTGCCATCCTAAGGGATGGTAACTTTGTAAGCCTGTGTAGACAAATGACCAATGAGCCCGGTTTTATCTTACTCCACATCTTAAAAAACATGTCCTAGCCGAAAGCTGTCCTTTTCATACTTTAAGTCACTGTCTCCATTTCTTTTACATAAAGCAAACTTTCTTGAGGAGGGAGGTTATCCAAGTCTCCATGGCTGCTGGCTTCAGAATAGTGGGCGCGCGCGTGTGTGTTGTACATGTGATTCCCCCCCCCCTTTTGTGTTTAGTTATGACAGAATTTCATTTCCATTCTGTGAATCTTAACTACAATACAACAGATTTCTTTTGGGTATGGTTGAAAACTTTCTGACTTTCATCTTTCGTGTAAATATTTTGAAGATGGTTACAAGCAATCTTTAAATGCTGCTCTTAGAAATATTTCCTTTCAAACTGGATTTATTTTTTAAGTATTTATTTGTTATGGATACAATATTCTGTTTACATATATGCCTGCAGGCTAGAAGAGGATACCAGACCTCATTACAGATGGTTGTGAGACACCATGTGGTTGCTGGGAATCGAACTCGGGTCCTTTAGAAGAGCACGCAATGCTCTTAACCGCTGAGCCATCTCTCCAGCTCCCTCAAACTGGATTTATAACATATTAGATTAAATAAATATTTTAAAGACACAGTTGCTGTCTGAATAATGTTAAATTAAAATGGTCCACATGTGGGTTGGAAATAATCTGTGTGCATGATCTGGTCTCAGTGGTGGTTCCAGAAGCAGGCAGACTCACTTTAACATGATATGTAAATTTGTTCTTTTTTATTTTTTTATTTTTAGTTTTCTGAGTCAGGGTTTCTCAGTGTAGCCTTAGCTGTCCTGGAACTCATTCTGCAGGCCAGGTTGACCTCAAACTCACAGAGATCCACCTGCCTCTGCCTCCTGAGTGTGGGTATTAAAGGCGTGTGCCACCACTACCTGGCTTCTAGGTTTGTCCTTACCTGGTCTTTAGATGGAATTATTTCAGTAAAATAATTATTTTGTGTAGGTATGTGAACGTATTCATGCCTGCACATGTATGCAGAGGCTAGAGATTGAAGTAGGATGTCTTTCCTGACACCTCTCCCTTCGGTTCAGATTTTATTATTTAGTATGTACATGTGTGTGCCTAAATGTGCTTGTGTGTGCAGATATTGTGTGCCAGACCACAACTCGAAGGACTCATTTCTCTCCTTCTGTCTACTGTGTCCTGAGGACTGAACTGATGCCATAGGCTTTGTGCAGGTACCTTACTCACTAAACTATTTTGCTGACTCTCATACATTTATTTATTTATTTATTTATTTTTTATTATTGTTGTTATTATTATTACTATTTTGAGAAGTTTGTCACTGAGCCTGGCAATTTGCTAGGTTTGCCAGCCAATAACTTTCAAGGATGCTCTGCCCCAAACCTGTCCCTTCATTGCTGCGGTCACAGGCACATAGCAGCATGCTGCCACACCCAGCTTTTATGTGGGTACTGGGTCCTCATGACTGCATGCCAGGTTCTCTAGACTTTCCAAACCGTGTCTCCAACATCAAATTTCCCAATGTCTTCAGGTCATTCTCTGATAATAAAAAAAAAAAGTCCTCTGGTCAGTTCCAGTACTGAGAAGGTTTTATTTCAACAACAAAAAGCCCTATATGACACCATTGACCTAGGCTCCAGATTCATATCAAGTTTAAAACATCTCTTCCCTCAAATACTTCTAGCCCAATTTGGGCTGAGAAGCTTGGATCAAAGGAAAATGAATGAAAATTAAATTTATGCCCCGACATTACTGAAGCATGCATGGGCAGCCCGTATATGGTGGTTCTGTTGAACTTGTCCATATAGAGTTTCCTGGTCTAAGTTGACAAGGTCAACTGACCAGGTCTCTTCCTCAAGAGGGCACCTCATCTTATTGCAGATGGTTGTGAGTCACCATGTGGTTGCTAGGAATTGAACTCAGGACCTTTCGGACCCCTGAGCCATCTCTCTTGGATCAAAGGAGTGGATGGTAACTGCTGCCTCTTCCCTGTTATTACTGTTAGGGTGGAGAGTGTATTTTTATTTTTTACTTTTTGCCTCTGTTGACTTTGGATGCTGGTTAAGACACAGCTTGATGAGTGCCTGGCGGTTTGACTTTTCCTCCTTGTGATTGTGGTGACAAGGTCGTGCCTCAGGTAGACACCCTCCTTTCAGCCAAAGCACAGACAGAACAGTTTAATGATAGCTTAGCATGACCTGCAGAAGCACCAAATGCCATCATTGCAATGTGATGATAATTGTCATTAAACAATTTTTCTTCTTTACCCTTGGAACCTCAGGGGAAACTGGGACGAAAATAGTTCTGTCTCTCCATCTTGATGCATAATATGTATTTTCAACCATGAAGCAGAGAGAAGGCATAGAGACACACTGGGCTGTAATTTATGTGAAGCACTTTGCACAGTGTTTAGCACATGGTAAGCACTCAATAAATAGAAAATTATTGTAGTTATTAGTATTGTTAGCTGATATTTTTCCTGTAGGAACTGAAACACCCTAAAACTTTGAAATTGCTGTTTTTGAATAAAGGGGATGCCTATGAGGTTCCCAGCTTTGAAGACTATTCTAAGCAACATAAATGCTGTTGGTTGTATTTCTCACTGGATATTAATCTGGGACTTAGGACTGGGAGGTGGAGGCTCAGAGCCCACTGTATTCAGAGCTATTCCTTAAGAGCTCATGTATTCAATGTCTGGGCTCTTTCTTCTCTGAGCATTCATTACGTCCCTGCACTGGGTACCTTCCTTTTGTTCCTCCGCATCTACTCTGCCCCCTTTCCAATCTTGTTCATTCCCTTTGGAGATCAAAGACAGAAGGAGAAGGTAACCAGGCTGTTTACTTCCCCGGCTTCTTCCCCAGTGAACTTCAGTCATCTTTGTCCCTCTCCAAAAGTCTGTGGCTCCTGTCTGTCGGGCGGCTCTTTTCACAGGGCTACCCAGAGGAGGTTTTCTGTTTCTGTGACCACTCCCTCCTTTGCCCTTCCAGATTTGGAAGCCCTAATAGCTGCTTGTTATCAGTCACAGGCTCCTGAGCTGTCTCTTCTGGTTTCTTTCAACCAGGTTTCTCAGTCTGGGTTGCACATTAGAACTACGATTCTGCTCTCATGTTCAGGCTGAATGCTGGACCAGCACTGTCCATCAGAAATACAATTTGAGCTATACAGGCATTCTTAAGTTTTCTGCTAGGTACATTATTAAAACTCAAGGAAGCCCTTTACTTGCACCTACTAGTTTATTAAGAAGATTGCACAGCTAGAGATGAATAAATGAGGATGTATCAACTGTGAAGTGCAGACAAGTCTTAAGTCGAAGAGTTCTGTCTTGTGGCACTGGGACTTGCCACCTTCCCAGCACTTGAATTCATTCACCAACTCCAAAACTCTCTAAATACCATGTAAGGATTTCTGTAAATCTTAAACCTTGGCACCAATCCCTCTTCTTTAAGTCTGGGGTACAACTGAATGTCCTAATTCTTTAGTCTCTGGGTCTTTCTGGTGATACCCCACTCTCAGGGCAAGGGGCTCTACCCCAAGTCACTTCGTTAGCATAACTTCAGGTGTGATCATCAGGGGATGCTTCTGCATAGGTTCCTGTGTCTGAATACTTGCTTCACAGCTAGTGGGCCATTTGGGAAGGTTGTGGAATTGTCAGGAGGTGGAACCATGCTGGAGGGAGCAGTCGCTGGCTTTGAAGGTTTTTTTCCACCTGCTGTTCTCTCTCTCTCTCTCTCTCTCTCTCTCTCTCTCTCCTCCCTGTGTGCAGATGACATGTGATCAGTTGGTCACACACTTCTGCTGCCACGCCTACCCATCATAATGAACTATACCCCTCTTGCCCAAAACAGCTCTTAGGAATTTCGTCATAGCAGCAGAAGAGTGACTGATGCAATGTGTTTCCTGACTTGACACACCACGTGGGGCACAGCATCTTTTCTCTGATATTTCTGCCTGCCCAAAATGTGTTGCTTAGATTTAATGATGTGGAAGCTTCAGGTTGATCAGAATTTGAGGGAGTTTCACAAAATGATTGGCCTGTTATTCTCAAAGATGCTGATGCGATGATGAACAAAGACAAAGAAAGTCTCAGGATTGAAGTGTGCTCAAACTCACTTTTGCAAGGAGGAGGTGAATGGATTGATCCAAGGTTCCCTGGGAAGCAGGCCTCATGAAAACTTCTCTGAGAGACTATGCAGGTCATGTCAGTCCAAAGCCTGTGCCCTTTGTTGGATCAACCCTTAGAATGGCAATGGAAGACCCCACTACCCTTCTCAGAGGATAGTCTGAATGCAGGCTCACCAGTTTCTCTGCCTGATACTTCTAACCCACTAGCAAATACTCCCTTCTTCACCTCTGCACTGAATGAAGTTGTGTGCCTCCAGAGGTAGAAACAAAACTTCTGCCTCAGTGTCTTTATGGTGGTTTTTCCCTCTGTCTGAAGCATTCTTTTCCATATGTCAGCATAGCATGCCCAGCCTCACCTTCAATCTTTACTTTCCAGTAATATCAATGCCATGCAAAATTCTGACTCCGCTAACTATGTTGTGGTTTTCCCTATAACAATTCTGACACCTGACATACTTCTGTTCTTATTTATTTGTCATTCTGTCCCCTTTAGAATATGTAGTGTCAATTCTTTCCTCATAGTGATTGGTTTAGAAAAAAGGTCATGTGATCCAGCAAGCATCAATAAACAGAAATGAGATTTCCCCAGAATCTTGAGAGGCAAGCAAATTCCCTTCTACAGTTGATCAAGAACTGTGTCAGAAACAGACAGGTTTGTAGTTTTCCATAAGACTATAATTTATTGGATACACAAGCTGTGTCAGGTTGGCTGTGCTTCACCAAGTACTCCTGATTTGACTTGAGAATGTGACCACTAGTTACCCCAGGTTCTTATTTTCCATCTTAATTACTACTGTCATTCTCAGACCCATATTATACTTCAAAAAAATGATATGTAGGTTATATAGGATGGCTATTGTCATTCTCAGACCACATATAATACTTCATATAATGATACATAAGTTATAGGATCATGATAATCATTCACAGAATACATATTATACCTCATATAATGATGCATAGATATAAGAGGGTTATTAAGGTATTAAAGAAGCTGAAGTATTAAAGCTCTCTTGAAGGTAGAGTCACACAAAGAGATATACTTGATGGCTAGGTAAGCTAGTAGTAGACTCAGTTGTCGAGGAGATGTTAGAAGGTACAAGACCAGGCTAGGAGAGGCCAGTTTAGAAAGCAAATTACAGAATTGTGTGGGTCTGGCCTTGACTAGCAGCAAAACATTAGTGAACTAAAGTCTTGAGTGTAGATAGAAGTTTCCATTCTGCCCAGTTCCTTAGCCATTCAGTCCCAAATAAACACACAGAGGCTTATAATAATTATAAACTCTTTTACTATTAGCTCAGATTTATTACTTAAATCAACCCATAATTCTTATCTATGTTTAGCCATGTGGTTTGATACCTTTTCTCAGTGAGGCATTCTTGCTTCCTCTGCTTCTGGATGATGACTGTCTCTGCCTTTCCTCTTCTCAGAATTCTCCTAGTCTGGTCACCCCACTTATACTTCCTGCCTGGCTACTGGCCAATCAGCGTTTTATCAAACCAATATAAGTGACAAATATAAGTGTACAAGAGCATTATCCCACAGTGCTTGAGTACAGAGCCTGGAACTCACAATCTGCTAGTCTTAAAGATGAATGAGATGGTCTAGTAATGGGTCAGTGAGTCACTCTGTGTCCTACTGTGAGGTGTCCCCTGTTTGTAGGAACATGATGAGGAGGCTGCTTATTTAGTAGTCTGGGATGTTTGATAAATTCATAGGCCTGTTTTTTTTAAATATGGTTTTGTCATGTCCCTGTATTCTTGATTTACTTTGTGTGTTATAACACTTTTCCCAGGGAGACACCATAAATGTGCACTCACCCCAACTAAGTAACCAAAGACAGAACAAAGTAATAGTTATAAAAAAAAAGAGTGTATTTTGGTGAACCAATGGAATTTTGGAGTTGCTTCCAGCAGAGAGGACTCAAAGTCAGTTGCATCACCAGAAATCTCATCCTGACATGGGTAACAATGCATGGAATGTGATCTTCTCTTCTACACTGCTGCTGGTCACAGAGCCTCCTCCAGGTAGCTGGGCCACCTCTCTTCCCCAAGGAATTGATGCAAGCTGATCCCCAAGGGAAAGAGTCCAATGTACCTTGATAGTTTCAGGAACTTCCTGAGACTTGTAAAGTCATTTACTTCCCATGTCTTTCTGGTCTGCTGCCTTCTTTCAGGCATCATGTTTCAGTTTGGAACTTCTGGAGTTCTAGGGAGCCTCCCTCCAGGATGGAATATTTCAGCTCAGAGGAAACTGCTACACAGTACTTTGATATGTTTATAGGTGATAATATTTTACTTGCAGGAATAAGTTACCTGTGAGTCTGTGCCATGGTTTATGCTGGACATTGGTGGTTGTTTCCTTGCACCAACCTGATGTGGAGTCATTCTGCCCCAGCATTTGAAATCAAAATACAACTTATCACTCTTTTGCATAATGACATCACTTAGGGACAGCACAGCTTCAAAGCTACTATCTCATGTGCTATGAAGGAACCTAGGGAAGACAGCTTTTCTTCATGGCAGTGAGGCTATTAGCCTGTTTTCTCTGTGGATCCCAAGGCAGATGAAGAGTGAAACTCAAACATCAGAAGGAAGAGTAGAAAGGTAGCAAGGACCAAGCCCTGAAGGCATCACTTGAGCTTCTGAATGAAGATGGGCTAAACCAACCCTACCCAAATGTACTGTGAGCTGATACTGCCTCTTGGCTTCAGTTTGACTTGATTTTCTATCAAAGGTACTTCAAGATATCCTCCTTGAGATGTAGAGAATTTTTTTTGCTTATTTTTATTCTAGTAGTTTTGCTTGTAGGAAAGACTGTTGATCCAAAAGTATGACTAGCTGGTTGCATGTTCTATACCATGAATGCATTGGCCTTTGTGAGCTGATTGGTGTCATTCAGGTTCAATATCCTTTGCAGGACTGATAAGATTGGAGGTCTGGTCCTAGGAATGAGGCAGAGATAGGGATATAGAGATTTGAAGAGAGCCGGCAATGAGTGACATGCTTGGAGGACTCAGGTGACCTTCTATGTGGAAATCTTGAGAAGGTAGGTTTATCCCTGGGTTGCACAAATGGTCTGCGTATGAGATGAAGACTAATGTCAGGCTTCTTGCATTCTACTCAGCTAGATGGGCTTTATTGAATTCTTTGCCTCTAACAGCACCTGTGGCCTTTGCAATAGAACTTTGTAGGTCTTCCCCTGAAGATGTAGAGTCTATTGTTTCTCTTATAAATGTAGATTGAGTTGTGACGTTCTTTGTAGACGGAAGTTTCTGTCTTTCCAGGTCCTACAGCCATTTAGTCCCAAAGAAACACACAGAGGCTTATATTAATTTTAAAGTTGTTTGGTCTATTAGCTCAGGCTTATTATTAACTAGTTCTTGCAACTTAAATTAACCCATAATTCTTGTCTGTGTTTAGCCACATGGCCTGGTACATTTTCTCAGCGAGACATTCTCATCTTATTTCTTCTGCATCTGGTTGGTGAGTGTGACTCTGCCTTTCATCTTCCCAGAATTCTCTTAGTCTTGTTACCCCACCTACACTTCCTGCCTGGCTACTGGCCAATCAGTGTTTTATTAAACCAAGATGAATGACAAATCTTTACAGTGTATCAAAACATTATCCCACAGTAGTCCTTGGTCCAAATAGAATGAGGAGTGTGGAAGTGACAGTGTCCCCATCCCAAGCTTCAAGGTATTGTTTGCTTTTACCTTACAGATGATCATGAATGAGTCCAGGCTAGTCTCTGGAAGAGGAGAGAGCATATATATGGGGGCCCTAGTAGACCCAAGTGAGTCTAGCCTCTGCCAGGCCGTGGTGATGCACATCTTTAATCCCAGCTTTCTGGAGTCAGAAGCAGATGGAACTCTTTGAATTTGAGGACATCCTGGACTACAAACTGAGTTCCAGGACAGCCAGGGCTGTAACACAGAGAAAGCTTTTTCAGGAGCTTCTAGTGGACTAAGCACCCAAACATCTCCAAAGTGAGAGACCCCAGCTTGGATAAGAAGAATCACTCTCCAAACCCACAGATGGCCAAAATGTGGGGATGAGTCATTTGTATCCAAAGAGTTGTTCAAATGACCTACAGATCCATCAAAAGAGTAATAAATATGTATGTTGTTAAATTACTTTGTTTGGGGAGTGGTTTATTACAAGTAATAGCTAGCTAAAATCGATGATTCCAGCCCGCATCATCTGAGACTCTCATTGCCCAGTTGGATGAGACTTTGGAATCTGTATGGTAAGAGTTTTAATTTTGCAATTAAGCCATATTCACTCTACTTGGAGGTTTGCAAGTGTATTACATGCACAAGACCTAACCATTTTTTGACAGCCTTTCACAACCTGTCATGGGCACTGTTTTTTTTTTTTTTTAATTGATTTTTATTGAGCTTTACATTTTTCTCTGCTTTCCTGCCTGCCTCTCCCCTCCCCCCTTTAGCCCTCCCCTAAGGTCCCCATGCTCCCAATTTACTTAGGAGATCTTGTCTTTTTCTACTTTCTACTTCCCATGTAGATTAGATCTATGAAAGACTCTCTAAGTGTCCTCATTGTTGTCTAAGTTCTCTGTGATTGTGATTTGTAGGCTGGTTTTCTTTGCTTTATGTTTAAAACAGTCAGTCTACTGCAATAGTGACAGGCTTCTCTGGCGTGAGGAAGTCTTGAGGGAAGGGCAGAACGGAAGCTCAGGGAGTGCCTGCATCTGGAAATAAAAGAGCATCAGTGTTTTTAGATACTCAATTTGAACTCTATTAAATGAAACACAGGCCATTTGAGAGAGGTGTTTGTTCTGGATTCAACTGTGTTCTGTTCAGAGAATAGCCTGTAGGGACAGATCTGTCACAAGCACACAGTGTCTAGTTTAAGTCAGAAAACTCCCTCCAGCCTGTTTGCAAGCTAGACAGTTTTGTAATTGAAGGTAAACCTGACCTGAGCTCTCTTTGACTCAGAAAAGAAAGTTCCTTAGTCTGGCCTTTGTGGCTGTTCACAACTGGCAGCACATGCATTTCTGAATAAAGGCAAACCGTGCTCCATTTTAACCCCATCTGGCCCTGTGGGAGACTACAACATGATGTAAGAGCTTTTCACATATGTATTCACAGGCAAACAGCAAACAAACAAATGAAACTAGTTCACACAGCTTGTATGCCATCCTTTCCTGGTGAGCCCACTTCATCTTGACATAGTTCTCCCATAAAAAGTTCGTCATATATGAGAAACTGCAAAAGGCACTCCATTAAAGGATCCAGAAAAAAAATTATCACTGTTATTTTGGCATTGATCTAGGATCTACAGACAATGCAATTGTAATGAGAAGAAATAAGTATCGATATTAGAAAGGATAAAAAAATCTTCATTATATACAGTTGATAGTATCACATACAAACTAAGAACTGATGAAAAAATTATTAGAAACAATAAAAATAAAACCCCATTAAGGTCACTTGTTATAGCAGTCAATGTATAAAAATCAATAGTTCCTCATCTCCAAGTTTTTATTATAAAGTGCATCATACCACAAAAGCATGTATGTGCAGATATGCATATATAGCTTAGAGCTTGACATATATATCCAGTTAAAATTTGGCAGTCACGAATACCTCCTGATCATCTATCATCTTCTCTTTGGAGATATCTGTTGTCAGTCATTGCCTTGCCTATTTGCTTTTGGAAAGCCACAATTTCATGTATCCACAATGAATGCATTTCTCATTTTGCTAATTTTGAGTTGCTTCCTTTGTCATTCATCACTGTGCTTCTGAATCTTCAATACTGAGCATATAGCTACAGTTTATCCATTTCCTGTACTCGGTGATATTTTATGTGAATGTGTACCATCCTCTCAAAATTCAAACACATGTTTCTGTATATACATAAAATATTTAAAATTCAAGCACATAGAATATGTATATGTTTATATGCCTATACACCTTCAAAAACTCACGTACTGTTGTGTTTTCTCCTGCGGTCTTATGGATCTGTTCTTACTCCAGATGCCATCAGGACTTTTATCCTTGTTTTTCTATTCAAGCTTCAGCTTGTACAGTTGGGTTTTCAATTTACTTAGAAATGTGTTGTGTATGTAGTGTGAACTGGGTGTTTAGGTTTTTTTTTCCCTTTTAATAGGGCCCAACTGTTGTCCCAGCTCTTTGTATTGAAAAACCTGTCTCTCCCTACTGATTTACAGCATCCTGTCTGTAATGAAGTGTGCACCCACCACTGGGTCTATTTCTGGGTTTCTGTACTGTTTCATTAGTTCTTAGCTTTCTGCATCCATTCTAGACTGCTGCAATGATTGTGATTTCACAATAGACTTTGACATCTCATTCTCTTTGGGTACATCTTAGATATTCCTGTTTATTTGTAGTTTCCCATGAGCTTTAGAAGCACACACATTTGCACACACATGTACACACACATGCACGCACACACACATTGTGGGGAACATTGACAACTCTATCATGCTGATACTTCCAAGCTGAGCAGATATATTTTCTCATTTACTTTAATCTTATTTACTGTCTTTCAGTAAAATTTTATAATTTTCTCCACAGATGTCTTGACACATTTTGCCAGGTATGTGGTTTTTATTATAACTCTGTAAATGGCTTGATATCATTTATAAATTTCAGGTTTATCACTTTATTGCTGGCATACAGAAATACAATTTATTTTGTAAATTGTTCTTAAACTATACAGATAACAGACCTGGTTTTGCATAGATGCATTTTCAAACCTCTGCCAATTAATTAAGGAATGCACATTTTCTTCAAATCTGCATCTATAAATATTGAACATGTTTTTAGGTTGCAAAGTAACTCTGAAATGCCATGGGTCTCTATCCTGTAACCTACTCTACATGTCCACAATTTAAATACAATTATGAAAAATAACCGGGGATAAAGGCAACTTGGCATTTACAAAAAAATTCACAGTACTTCTGTTATGTTCTGCACATAAACTACCTACAACAGATTCGTGTTTTAAAAGCCTAGTCCCCAGACGGTGGTGCTATTTTAAGAGAGAGCCAAGATTCTGGGAGATGTAGACTAACCCAAGGAAGTAGTCTTGAGGGTTATTCCTTGGGGGCACCTTTTTTCTGGTCCTTTTGTGCCTCGTGTCCTGTTTCCTGCCTGTAATGAGGTAAACTCTGCCACAAGTGCCTGCTGCCGAGACATTCTGCCTAAGTGCATGGAGTCTAGCAATGATGAACGAACTCTCTGAAACTGTGAGCCAAATAAATTCTTTCTCACTTAAGTTGTTTATGTGAGGTGTTTTGGTCACAACCACAGAGGTTAATAAACCTGGAGTGTTGCTATCAGAGCAATAAGGTCATTGTTGCTGTTCCAGACAGTGTGGTTCTTTGGAACTGGATTAACTTAAAGTGTTGGATGGGGTTGGAAAAGTAAAGCGGAGTAGAGAAAAGCTGGGATGCTGAAGGTGAGTTTAATGGGTCATTCGGATGCTCGTAGGCATTCCAGTGAGGGATGTGGACAGTATGAATTGTGTTCCGAAGACTTCGGGTGAGAGTAAGAATCCTAGAGGCCATTCGTGTTACACAATGACACAGTACATGCCTATAATTTTCCTGTGTCCTGAAGTTCCGAGTGAGGCTGAATTTAGAAGCAAAGGACTTACAGTACTCAGACCTCCATGTGGTTATTAGTGGCTAGTTTGAGCCTGCTTAATAGTAAGAACTGGGAAGAAAAAGCAGGGCAGATAATTTTGAAAACCTCGCAGTTTGGCTAGGAAAGAAAGACATGTCAAATTGGGGTTGAAGGTATGGCTCCTGAAAAGATCAGCATTGTTAAGAAGAATCCCAGTGCTTTTCATTAGGACAATAGAAAAAATGCCTTGAGGGCATTTTAGGAACCGGCCAGACTGTCCATCCCAGGGCTTGCAGAAGAGAATGCCAGGCAGCCACCTGCCTGCACAGGACAGCCTTGGGAAGTGCTTCCCTCATTTCAGCCCCACATGTACTAGAGTTTGCTGAAGCTGTGGTCCAAAGGGATCCAGATATTGGTCAATCAGACTTTTGCACATGTGCATAATATTGGACTTACATGCATGAGGAATGAAAGAGTTCCAGGAATTAGTGGAGACTTCCATCAAGCTGTCAAAGAAAAACCCAGGCAGTGTGTGACAGGGCCAGAGTCCCTCTAGACAGTCACGAAGCTACGTGTGAGAGAAAAGCCTAACCTGCAGCTGAAACGTCAGAATGTGGACATGCTCGAAATGTGTTGTGTCCATCAGGGAAAGCTACAAGAAGTGAGTACATCCAGAGCCAAAGCTAGAGCTGGTGGGCTACAAAGAGCAAGGTTACAGGGCAGGGCAGCCTTGTATTCTGTTTCACATTCTAATAACACATGCCTAGATCCTGGATGTGAAGATACAAGGCTTGGTGCTTTTTGTCCTGCTGGTTTGGGGACTTCTGTCTTTCTTTGTTCTCCTCTGTTATTTCTGTGTCCTATTGCTCCCGTTCGCAAGGCAATGTTTCTGCTCTGTGATCAGTTGTCTTAGAAGTATAGAATCTGAGGCTCTGAACAGAAAGTCTTGAGTGTCAGAAGAGAACTTTTCTGCCTCTTGAACACTGATGGAACTGTCGTTAACTCAAAGATGGACTAAATAAACATATTTTGCATTATGAGATCGTCATGGACATGGAAGGGTCAAAGGATAATGCTGAGGCTTAAATATGTCATTGTCCCTAACAGGTTCATGTTGCCAGTGTGATGTCTCCAACTGGTGGCACTACTTCAAGAAACCATGGAAATATTGGGGGGGAAGGGTCTGACTGGGAGATGTATGTCAGCAGGGATGTCTTTGAAAATTATAGCAGGTGCTTGGCCAATTTCTCTTTCTCTGCCTCTTGGCTGCCATGATGTGAGCTTCTCTGTTCTTTCACGATCTTCAACTGGATGCAGTAACATTTCTGAAACAATAAGCAAAATAAATCTCGCTTCCTATAAGCATTTCTGTTTGGTATATAGTCACAGCTATAAGAAAAGCAACTAACACACAAACTCATCAGAAGGCATATCACAGAAAGAAATGAAAATGAAATTCAGAATATAATGATGACAGTACTGTGCATTCAAATGCATGGGATAGCTCAAACAGCACTCTAGGAGAAATTATGTAAATATTGCATTCAGTAGAAAAGGCTAAAATTTAATACACTAAGAGCCAAAGTTAAGAATTTAAAAGAAAGAACAAATAAAAACGGGGGAGATAGTAAAATTAATAGTGAAACTAAAGAAGCAGAATATACATGTATGCAAAAGAAGATCAGCATGCCTGAAACTTGATTCTTATAAGTGGCTCCAAAAATGATAAACTGAACACATATGCAACCCAAATGCATTTAGAAATGAAAAAGGATCAAATTACAGATAAAAACATGACAAGAGAATAAACAGATGACATAGTTCTAATATTAAAAACTTTCTAATTGTATAGATAATCTATCTAAACACAACTGGCTTCATGAAAACAAGAAAGTCTTTCCACCAAGCAAAATACATAGATCCAGGTACTTTTGCAAGTGATTTTTTAAAAGGAGTGTGTGTCAGGGGTGTATATCTCTCAGCCTTCTTGCCTCTGCCTTCTAAACCTTGGGATTATATATGTGTGTATCATGTTTAGCTACAGGTGAATGTTTATATTTTTTACATGTGTATGTATATGTGTGGGCACATGTATGTGCTGGTATGCATGAGTGTAAGTGTGTGTGTAGAACACCGTAAAGACCATCGTATTCACTGAGGTAAAGTCTCTTGCTGAATCTAGAGCATATCTATTTGACTAGTCTAGCTTGCCCTAGGGATCCCCCATCTTTGTTTCTAGAGCACTGCGATTATAGAAGGGCCACTATGTCTGCTCAGATTTTAATCTGGGTGCTGGGGATCAGAACTCTGCCTCTCGCACATGCATGGCAAAAATCTTTATCTACTGGGCTATTCCCAGCCCCAAAGACTTAGAAATTCTCACTCATTTTTTTTATTGAAAATCGATTTTTTTCTCATACAATAAGTCCTGAGTACAGTTTCCCCTCCCTCTATGCCTCCCAGTTCCTCCTATCTCCCCTCCCATCTGGTCCCACCCTCTTTATGTCTCTCATTAGAAAAGAACAGGCTTTTAAGTGATAACAGCAAAACAAAACCTAAGATAGAACAAAAAAAAAATCAATGTGTGCATGAATGCAAGTGATGTGTGCCATGGCACACGTGACGGGGGTGGGAGACAACTCTCAGGAGTTGGGTCTTTTCTGCCATGGGTTCTGAGGGTTAAACTCTCCTTAGAATTATTAATGTGACAAATGCATCAATGAAATTTCAAACATTAAACCAACCTTGAATTCCAGGAACATAACCATTTTACACTATCTATGGCATTTTCATGTATCACATGGACCCAAATAATGTTAACTTGTTGGTGGAGGCTGCTTGTTCATTCGCGGATGCCCTGACCCAAAATATTCACACAGAAACTGTATTAATTGCAACACTGACTGGCCAATGACTCTAGCGTATTCCTAGTGAGCTTTTACATCTTAAATGAACACATTCCTATGATCTTATATTTTACTCCAAGGCTTGTGGCCTACTGACAAGGTTCCAGCTAGAGGCTCATGTCTTTCTCTTCTGGTGGCTACATGGCTTCTCACTGACTCCACCTACTTTCTCTCTGTATCTCTTTTAGCCTGTAAAGCCATTGGTATATTCACAGAATACGTCACTTCCCGCATCATTAGCATTTTTTCTTACTTAAGAATTTGAGGAAGAGGAGGTGAAAAGGGTTTAAGAAACGAAGGCAGGAGAGGCAGGACACTAGAACAAAACTTTATAAATCCACTGGGCAAAGCTCATATGAACTCACAGAGACTGAAGTGCCGAGCACAGGGCATGCACTGGTCTGCACCAAATCCTCTGCACGTATATTGGGCTTCCAGTTTAGAGTTTTTATGGGATTCTTGTTTTTTATGATTACAAGAAGGTCTCTAATTCTTGTGCCTTCTCTTGGGCTCTTTTCCTTCTGCTGGATTGACTTGTGCAACTTCTATATGATTTTTTTCATAAATTCCAAGTGAATTAGCAAAAAAGAAGTGTTTTTTCCCTAAATGGCATACAGGTTTAATTGATAAAAGTCTAGTCGTAATTGGTATTCTTCATCCTCCAAAATAATGAAAAAGTGTTCAGACTTTAATTTCAAATTCCTACAAATGGTGTTTTTTAATTTAAACTTATTCAAACATCTTAAGACTTTACTATTTTTGTATATTCCTTCGGAAACAACCTTTTCTTTACTTCTGAAAACTTTCACTGTTTTTTTTTTTTTTAAGTGAAAAGTTGACTGGTGACAAATTATGACAACTTCTTCCTTTTAAATATTTTTAATTTTGTTTTTCAGGGTTATTTTTATTGGAATTCTGGATTGATAGTCCCCCTCCCCACAGATATTTAACTAATCAGTAAGCTTCCAATGTTTCTGTTGAGAACTTAAATTTCAATTTTAGTGTTGCTCTAGAACTTTTGCCTACCATTTTTCCCGGTTGCTTTGAAGATTTTCTTGTATCTGTAGTTTTTTTTTTATGACACACACTATGCCTCCTTTTTTTCTTCTATTTGTGGTCTCTTGAACCTATTGATTAATGCCTCTCATATGTAGTTCTCAGTCATTAGCTCTTCAAATATTACTATGTTTCAGGGGTACATTTTGCTTCTTGAGATTCCAGTTAAATACATATTAGGCTCGCACAATCTTCAATATGTTTTTCTCCATAGCGGTTAATATTATGCATTGCTATTAAGGGCTAAGTGATGCTTGGACGGCTGGGTGTGCCTGTGTAGAAGTCTCTGTAAGAGATTGGTATTTGAATTGTCAGATCAAGTGAATATCTGTCATCTTATATGGGGTCAGGCTATTGCTATGATGACTACTGATGGCCCTAGAAGGAAAAAAAAACTGTTTTCAGACTTTCTGAAGCCAGGAACTGTACTGGTATCTCCACATGTTGGCCTTGAACCTGGAATCCTGGTTCAGATTAAACTGCATCATTGACTTTCTTAGGATCCTAGCTTGCTTTCTATTGCTGTGATAAAAACACTATGATCCAAAGCTTGAGGCAGGTGCTAAGACAGATCTCTGGAAAAAACACTACTCAAAAAACCTGGCTTGCTCCCCATGTCTTGCTCAGTTTGCTTTCTTACACTTTCCAGACCACCTTCACAGGAGTAGCAGGGCTGGCACCACCCACAGTGGGCTGGGTGCTCCCACACCACTCATCACCAATCAAAAAATGCCCCAGGGACACGCCCACAGGTCAGTCTTATAGAGGCATGATTTGTATCAAGCCACTTAGACCACAGATAGTACCTATTTCATGGTACTTTCTTAGTCTTCATAATCCCATGTACTATTTTTCACAAGACAAACATATATACAAACATGGGGATTTATGTGAATAAGATTTAGATAAAATTACTTGATTTTATGCACACACACATTTTCCTATTATTTTTTTATACACAGAACCTTAATGAACACACACACAGCATGCTTCTTTTTTTTTCATATTATTGGTTTCTCTTTTTTATTCTGGAATATTTTCTCCTCAGTTGACTTCCAAGTCCCCAAAGTTCTCCTCAGATGTTTCCCTTCTAAATGTGAACCTAACAAGTGACTTATTTGTATTATTTTGTTCTACTTGTGGAATTAGAATTTTATTTTATACTTCAATAAATTGTTTCTCGCCCCCCAATTCTCCATCTTGTCCTTAATTTCCCAGTGGTTACATACAGTTATTTGACCATCTATGTCTGATGACCCCAATATTTGAATTTCTCATTAGTCTACCAGGGAAACATCAATGCTAGGGAATAGGCTCATTTGGGGGGGACCTTTGTTGGCCTCATGTGATACCTTGATAATTCTTCTAGCCTCTTTGATGAAGGTTGATCTGACTTTATTCTTTTTGAAATGCAATCTGGGAGATTTTCAGTATTCTGCTTTCCTACCAAATGCATTTATTACTTTAATAATTAAAATGTTCACATTAAGAAACAAGGAAGACCTTTGTGTTTTGACATAGAAAGTTTTCTAGGTAGGATTACTAAATTAGTTACAGAATAAGAGGCATATTAATATCCCCAGTATTTTTTATGTTCAACTATGTGACAAGAACTCTTCTAAAAGCTTTATTTATTTGCTTTTGGTGTGTGTGTATCTGTGTGTGTGCATGAGCACACGTGTGTGGGGGGGTATGTATGCATTTATGTGTGCAAAGTCATACATGACTGCATGCATACATGAGTTTGGAGGATCTTTGATTGCTCTCCACTTTACTTCCTGAGACAGAGTCTCTTACTGAGCCAGCAGCTCATCAGTTCATCACGACTGCCTTGCCAATGTGCCTGAGGGATCCACTCGCTTCTGCCTCTCCCCCAGCACTGGTGTTATGATGTGTGCTGCCAAGCCTAGCATTTATGAGGTACTACAGATTCTACCTCAGGTTCTTATGCTTATGCAACAGGCATGTTATCAACTCAGTAATCTCCACAAACCATCTGAGAGTTTTAAATATATTGACTAATTTGCTGCTCGAAGAACCTAAGGAGGTAATTATTGTTATTAGCTCCCTTTTAAAGATGGGAGAAGATAAAGGAGCTAATGAACTTACAGACAGTTACCTACCTAGTATAAACTGGGCATAGGATTTAGTGTAGACTATATTTGACTATATATTCTATTTGACTATAGAACCCATGTAATAAACAATTATTTTCTTTATGCATGACAGATAGCACACCACACCAAAATTGGTCCCAAGAACACAACTAGGCACAAGAATAGTTTCTTACCAACTTTGGGAATGATTCCGATTTTACTTTTTATTATGTTCTGTGTTGCTCAATATGGTAGTCACTAGACTTCTGTGTATTTGAATTTCAGTTAATTAAAATTATGTAGAGATGAAAATCAGTCCCTTAGGCAGTTTCATCTCAAGTGCACTCAGTAGCCACAGGTGGCTAATGACAACATTATTGAACAGGGAGATGAGGATATTTAGATTCTACAGGTTTTATTGGGAAGTGTGCTCTGTAGAGTTCTATAGAGGTTGAATTTTTTATAATAAGTATGAATTCATGACTTACTTTGGAATTAAATAAAGAGGATAAATGACAGAAGGAAGGTTGTTTGCTCACAGTTCCGGACCCCCATTGCTGAACCATATCTGTTATCCATCCTTCTGAGACAGTCAAGGAGTTTCTGTTCCCTCGCAGTTATTCTTCATGGTACTTAAAAGCAGCACAATACTTTAGCCTGTGAAAAGCTCCTTCAGCTAAAGCCATTATGGGTTTCCTGGAAAATGGAGTGGCAACACTATAGGACTATATCCCTCTTGACTGTTTGGAAGCATTTAAAAATGGGCATTGCTTTTGAGATACCTTAGCAACCTAATGCATTTTCAAAAGATATTCTTGGAAGCAGGTTGGCAAAAATATTCAAATTTATTTTTCTTTACTAAAGTCAAGATCATTGATGGTAAATTGTTTTAAGTTGTAGAACTGTTTTAAAAATACTGTTTCTAGGGCTCAGTGTTTAAGAGCATTGCCTCCTCTTCCAAAGGTCCTGAGTTCAATTCTCAGCAACCACATGGTGGCTCACAACCATCTGTAATGGGGTCTGGTGCCCTCTTCTGGCCTGCAGGCATACACAGAGAATATTGTATGCATAATAAATAAATAAATATTTAAAATTAAAAGAAAAATACTGTTTCTATGCAATTAATGGAGTCATGGAAACTGATCTAGAAAGAATGCATTCATCCATAAATGGTCAGACTGTTCCAACTTCAACTTCATCTTCCTTTTCTTAAAAATTGTTTATTTTTTTATGTGTGTATGTTTTGCATGCATGTATGTCTGTGCACCACATGTGTGCTTGGCGTGTCGGCAGAATTCAGAAGAGAGTCTTCTGGAACTGGAGTTACAGATGGCTGTGAGCCACTGTGTGGGTACTTGGCACTGAACTCAGGTCCTCTGGAAGAGCAGCCAGTGCTCCTAACCACTCAGCCATCTCTCCAGACCCTTCATTTTTATTTTTGAAGTCCTCTGACAGCAGAAAATATTTAATGCTGACTTTACTGAATGTATTATGTTTAAGACTTATATTATTTTTAATTATGTGTTTTTGTGTAGGCATGTGCATGTGAGTGCATGTGCCATGGAGACCAGAAGAGAGTGTCCGTCACTTGGAGCTGGACTTGCAGGTGGTTGTGGGCCACCTGATGGGAGTGCTCAGAGTAGAGCCCGGGTTCTCCATAGGGTAGTGTATGCTGCGAAGCCAAGTTCTTCTTCAATAATATGGAATAATATGGAATGAGAGTGCCCTGATCTGGCTCCTACGGGTACTGGGGCCAGAACAAATTGGAGAGAAGCAACTTAATTAGCAAGTTTGATGCCAGCAGCAACAAGAAATGATGTTCAATCTGACTGGCAATGTTTCCAAGCAGCACCGGACTCAGAGTGTAAAGGGCCCAGGGTGCTCTCTTGTTCATTGGAAGATTTCAGGGTCTGTGGCTCTTGTGTGCTCATTCTTCAGCTTAGGCATAATGTCCAACAATACCTCATCAGTGGATTGCTGCTCTGTTTTCATGGGGTCACTTTCTCTGGAGACCAGTGGTGGCTCAGCTCTGCATTGTTCCTGCTTATGATCCGGGAAAAATAGTCTCTGTTTGGGACATCGTTGGTCTTGAAGCAACAGGAAAGGAAAATGTAGCCAAGCCATATAGTATCTGTACAGATTCTGCTTTAACAGCACATGCACCTCACTTCTTTCTTATCTCCATGGGCAAGGCTGGTCATGCGGCCAAATCTGATGCCAGTAGGGTGGGAAACACCATCCTCCTGCCAGGATGGGCAGCGTATGCTTGATGGCAATAATCGCACCCACTACGTAAATTAGTTAAAAAAAAAAAAAAAAGTTCCAGTGTGAGCTGAAAATGGGTTCTGATGGAGGCATGGTCAAAGGAAATCAAATACTGCCCTCCTTTCTTTCTTTCTTTCTTTCTTTCTTTCTTTCTTTCTTTCTTTCTTTCTTTCTTTCTTTCTTTCTTTCTTCCTTCCTTCCTTCCTTCCTTCCTTCCTTCCTTCCTTCCTTTTCTTCTTTCTTCCTTATATTTGCTTTTTTATTTCTTCACTTCCAATAAGTGTATCCAGTTTTAAGACCTTAGCTTAGGACTCAAGGATTAATATAAACTTTCTTCTAGACAAACACTCACCAAAGTTATGGAAAATAAAAAATAAAATATGAATTTATGATTAGCTAAGTAAGGATTGGTAATGGGAAATGCCAAGTTCTCTGAGTACACAAAGGAAAACCATTTAACTCAGAACTTTAGGGAGGTGTGAGTGGTTCATGGGAGAGCTCCTAGGAAATTCCTTAACCTCAAAGTTGGAGTCAGCAAGGCAGGAGGGTCCTGATGGAGCCACAGAATTTGCAAAGGAACAGGTCTTCCTGAGAGCTATTAGTCCAGTAGGGATGAAAGCTGGGCTGAAGAAAGGGTGATTGAAAAGGATGAAGATGAGTGAGTCCTTAAGCAGTGGTATCATGAGGAGGAGCACTGGCCATTCCACAGGCTGTGTGGTACTGACTTGAGGCCAGTCTGGCACCTTCAGAGAAACTGCTGTGTGTGTTGACTGGGGTTTCTGTCCCTCTTGGTCCCGCAGTCATTCAGTCCCAAAGAAACACACAGAGATTTACATTAATTATAAACTGGCTGGCCTATTAGCTCAGGCTTCTTATTAACTCTTATAACTTATATTAGCCCACAATTCTTGTCTGTGTTAGCCATGTGGCTTGGTACCTTTTATTAGTGAGGCAGTCTCATCTTGCTTCCTCTGTGACTGGCTTCCTCTGTGTCAACTGCTGATTCAGCCTTTCCTCTTCCCAGAATTCTCCTGTTCTCATTGCCCCACCTATACTTCCTGCTTGGTAGCCCCACCTATACTTCCTGCCTGACTACTGGCCAATCAGCATCTTATTAAAGTAATACAACTAACAAATCGTTACAGGGTACAAGATCATTATCCCACAGCACTATATGGAGTAGTCTGGTAGGAAAGACAGCATAGAGAATGGGCTGAAGTTGATAATTTTTGCACTGACTGCTTTTTTTGAAAGATGGCAGACTGAGCATAAATGCTGGCTTTTTGATCTATCCTGAAATATCATGCAAAGGATCCAGAGAGATCCAGAAAGGGAGATGATGTGGCGGAAGAGGAAACAACACAACCCTGAAGATGCTGACAAGCCCATAGAAATGACAAATAGTTGAGAAAACACAATAAAGCTAAAATCTAGACACACTGCTTCTGTTCTCCCCACCTCCTTCTCCCACCTCTGTCTCTGCACCAGTAAGAAGGCAGTCATATGTAAACCAGGAAAGAACCCCAGCCAGAAACTGGCGACATTGGTTCCTTCAGCTGGGACTGGAAGCCAACACAGTGAGAAATATTTGTCATTAAAACAACCCTGTTTCTCGTATTTTGTCATAGTAGTCAATCTAAGATGTCCAGTATAATAGGAAAGCATTGCAAACATAGAATAATTATTTTCAGAAACAATATTTTTAGACATTCATAAATCTCAGAAAATGGACCTCTTGTATTTTTGCTTTTGGTCAATAATGGAGTATATGCTTCTCCAAAAACAATAGTAAATAAGGTACTGCAAGTGGGAGAATAGAAGAGTACGGAGTCAGAAGAACCACAGCACCATGGAAGATGGAGAAGATGACATAGTGAGGACAGATCTCAGCTGAGTTTCAGGTCTAGAGGGTAAACTGTCCATGGTATCTTTATGATGTCAACCACATTTATATGCCTGGGGAAGAGTTTGCTGAATTTATTATGAATTAGGAGCAAGTACATGAATAGATCAGGACGCTGTAGATGCAGATGTAACAGACTGAAGAATAAAGAAACGCCCTCACAGTACTCTGAGGGCTCAATTAATATAGTAGTTAGCCATGGGGATGAAGATGCTGAGCATTGATCTACAATCCCAAGTCAGTGCAACCATACTGGTGGATGAAATGATTGACAGAGCTTTGCAAATACTTTGTAAAGAGCTACATAAATGCTTCAGGCTTGGGAGCCATATGACCCCTGTTGCAACCACTTCACTGCTGGCACAGCCATTGCACAAACAAGTGGGTGTGGCTGACTACTCTTCCATATCTTTTTTACAAAACATGCACGTGACTCTTATTGGTGACTCCCCAGATAGAAACGTGTGCTCGAAGGAAGGAAGTGAGGGTACTAAAATTTCACATTGCACGGGGGAAATAGGAGTTAATGCCTGGGATGAAAACACACAAAACCCAAAGTAATGATGTAAGCATATCTGTCAAGCTATGGAGATGAATACTGATGCAAACGGAAGGGGTGGCTGTGGGAGCTTGCAGTTCGCTGTGCGAACACAAACTTGGTGGGCGTTTTATGTCTTTAACCCAAGTCATGGGGAAGTTGTGTAATAACTAAATTAAAAATTTGTGTGGGCAGCACACAACTGTTTGTTTAGATGCTTAAGAATTATGAGGTCATTGAATGTGCTGGAGGAGGGGGTCTAAGGATACTGAAACATTGGCTGAGTTTTCCAACCCTTTGTTTGACTCCAGGTAGAGGCTCAGGCACATAGGCAGGTGTATGAGTGGAGGCTTTGTACCTGTCAGTGGATGGTGATGATGGTGATGATAATGGTGATGGCAATGGCAGTGGCGGTGGCCGTGGGGGTGGTGATAGACAGACCTGATGCTAACTCCTCACGGCTGGCCTTGAATCAGTGGTGTCCTGGTGCTTAGCACAAACCTCACCCAGGACACTGGTCTGTGAGGTAGGTATCAGAGGACAGGTGTCCCCAAAAGCCCTATTAGTGTTCCCAGGAGGGTGGTGTTCATGTCAGGCTGGGATGTCCCTTCAGAGCAGAGTTAGGTAGCCTAGAGGCGGCGTGGTGCATTAGGGAAGCAGGCTTCTAGGCAGAGAGAGGATGTTAGGCCCACACCTGAGCTGGGCTCAGGCAAGAACATTAGGGCTGTTGAGATTTGTGGGTCTTAAGTCTTCCCAAGGCTCTGAATCACAGCAGACGGCTCACGGCAAATTAATGAAGCTCATTTTGACTGGAACCATCGTTTGTGAATCATCATGTCTGTGCTCATTAAATAAATTGTCAGTGTCTTCCCAGGCATTATGGATGCATTAGAAATTAGGGATCTTCATAAATAATGTGTCTGCTTGTGTTTAAAGGGAACAGGGATCAGGGAGGAGGAAAAGAGAGAGGAAAAAAAGAAGAAGGAGGATGGGGAGGGATCTGGAGGCCACAGCATCCGTGCTGGGAAGAGGCAGGGACACGAGATCCACCTGACGAGAGTGTGGTGTGAGGCTGGCACTGTCTCCAGGCAGGACCCGTTAGCTCTTCCGGATATTTCTTTTTTCATTAGGTGGAAGAGGACACCAATAAGATGGGTGGAAGAGCCGACACCCATCTCCATCAGCCTCTTCCCTACAGATCCGAGCCAGTGGTTTTGGAGTGATGGTGGGTATGGGATTTTCTCCTGTCACTCCTTTTGGAGTCACTGGTTTGTCTTCAGCAGCCTGGGAGTCACAGTAAGCCAGTTAGGCATGATTGGCACCTCCTAACTACTCTCTAAGCCCCCATTCTTTTTTTTTAAAAAAAATCTATCTATCTACCCATTTGTCTATCTGTCTGTCTGTATATATGTATATATGGTCTTTGTGAGTGTGTATGCACATAAGTGTACAGCTTTTGAATGAGTATACAGACAACCACTCTTGACCACAGACCCATGTCTCTAGTCCCTGTCCCCACTTCTTGCCAGGACCTGTGAAGCAAGAACACCAACGTGGCTGATCTAGTCTATTGATCCCTTGTGGCATGGTAGCCTCTCAATGCAGATTCACTCCAGGAGCTGCCGTTGATGGGAAATCTACACATTTGAACTAACTAACTCCACTGAAGTCTCTTTAAGCTCTCCCACCTTCAGTGGCCATAGAACAAACATCAGGGGAATTCTGGGAGCCATAGACTAAGGAAGAGAAATGGTTTGTTTTCCTTTTCAGGATGCCAGGGCTAGACATGGGAGCGGCAAGGCTGGTAGAGCACTTCGCTTGTAGTCACTCACACATGTAAGTTCCCAGGGGTTACTGAGCACATACTCTGTGCCCAAGTGCCATACTCCTGCGCTGCCAAGACACCTATGCTTGTGCAGTTTATAGCCAGGGTACACATGTGAATGGATGTGTGTGTGTGTGTGTGTGTGTGAAAAGAGAGAGGGGGGGAGTGAGCAAGCTAGGATGCATTTGTGTGTGTGTGTGTATGTGTGTGTGTGAAGAGAGAGAGAGAGAGAGACAGAGACACAGAGAAAGAGGGAGCGAGCAAGCTAAGACACATTTGTGAGTGTGTGTGTGTGTGTGAGAGAGAGAAAGAGAGAGAGAGCTAGAATGCATGTGTGAATGTGTTTGTGTGTGTGTGTGTGAGAGAGAGACAGGGAGAGAAGAGAGAGAGACAGAGACAGAGAGGGAGCGAGCAAGCTAGGATGCATTTGTGAGTGTGTGTATGAGAGAGAGAGAGAGCTAGGATGCATGTGAGTGTGTGTGTGTGTTTGTGTGTGCACACATGCTTTGGGTGTAACAGAAACATCCAAACAGAAGAGTAGGTCAGATGAATTTAAATGGTGACGGCTCGGTGAAGAAGATAACATAGGCAGAGTGACAGGCTGACAGCAGAGGGTGAGCAGGCAGTGTTGTCCCTGCTAAAAGGAGACACTTAGACTGAGTGACCGGTGACTCTTGCCAAGGAAGACCCAGGAGTAGAGAGCTAGTGCAGAGATGGTGTGGCAGGTGACCCCATGACTGGACCTGTATACTTTTGTGAGCTGCTCTGCTTGCTAACTGGAGCATGAACAACAACGCAGAGTTGATCCTTCCTCGGATGATCCCAGCAGGACTGAGCTGTCTCCACTTTCTTCTTCCCATCTTTCCAGGTAAAATCCTGTCCTCCATGTGGTGTAGTAAAGTCTAGGGAAGAAAGTCATCCCCTAAGCAAGTCCTCCCCATGCTCACTTAGTCATTTGGGTGCTGGTCATCTAACAAAGGTGACTCCGTATACTGGACCCGTCACTGCTGGTGAAGGCCAAGCATTCAGGCTAACCAGCAGACATCTGGGCCAGAATAGAGGGCTACAGTGCTGTGCCTCACAGTTTACCATGTTAAAATGCAGATTCCCAGTGGGCAGACCTCTGTCAGGACTTGGGTACTTTTCTTGTCTACCTTCCATGTGATATCACTTCTGCTGGTTCATGGCGCACACTCTGAATGGGATCAGATTATTTCACCTCCAAACATCTTTGGTGTAAGTATTGTTTTGAGCTGGAGACAACTGAGAAATGACAGACATTAAAGGAACGCTCTGTCCTCCTCCTAATTGCCTACAAACAGGGCATAAATTTCCCTTTGTGGAAGTGGCATAAATGTGCCTTCCTCTTTCATAACAGCCCGAGGCAGGTGACTCTTGTCACTTGGGACGGAGGGCTGGCTCTGAGACTAGTCTGTATAAAACAAACCTTAGCAAATGACACCTCTCTGCCAGGAGTGGGAAACTCCCATAGATTTTCCTTCCCACGATTTACTATCCCTGAAACCCCAGATCTCTTTCCATTTTCTAGTTAGTTCCTTATAATTTAGCGCCCTTTGTTAAAATGATATCTATGCCTCTGAGTCTAATTTTTTTAAGTTTTCTATTTCTTCTCTTTGAAGCCCCACAAACATAAAATGTTAACATTAACAATTTTTGTATTTTTTCTTCTGCTAATTCTTTTGTTCTTTTAGTTCACAAAGTAGAGTAGAAGGAAATCCTTTTCATCCCTCCAGTTCATTTATTCTGAAGTCTGTAACAGGTTACGAGATTCATGGCTAAGAAGATGAAAGAATTTTCCAAGGAAGTTGATGAGTCATGTTTTTAATGAGCTTTTGGAAATTTAGATACACCAAAATCTGATATTCCTGATCTCCAGCCAGCAATGTTCTGGCCAATGTTTAAAAACAATGGACAATTTGAGAACCAAGGTCCCTATCTGTGGGGTTGGTTGGTTGCTGTGTTGTAAATCTTTCAACAGGGTGGCTTGTAGCTTCCAACATGAGGTTGTTTAATTGAACCACAAATTAAATATATTCAAAAGATAACTCCAGAAACACAGAAAATAGTAAAAACTAGCCAACTAATTAAGGATTTGGTGCTTACTAATTCTATCTTTTAAAAAGTTATTATTTGAAATATCATAGATGTATACAATATATCTTGATATAGCCATCCCCCATATCCTCCTTATTCTTCTGGCTCCCCCAACACATCAACCTAATGTCCTTAAAAAATAACCCACAGAAGTCAGTTAGTGCTCCCCATATGCCCATGGGTATGGGACCATGCACTGGAGCATGGCCAACCTACCAGGATCACCCCACCAAAGAAAAATGACATTTCCTCCACCAACATCCATTAACTACCAATAGCTAGCTCCTCAGCTAGGAGTGGAGCCTTCAAACCCCACCAATGTCCACATTGAGAATCTGACCTGGCTGCTTTTGTCCAGGTGACCCACAGCTGCTGTGAGTTTGTGTGTGCAGCAGTCATGTCCAAAGGATAGCACTGCCCAGCACCCTCCCCAGCCTCCAGATCTTACACTCTTTCTGAACTCTTTTCTGTGATGTCTTTGATCCTCCCAGAGATAGGTGAAGGAGATGAAATATCTATGGCTGGCCACTCACAATCACTTATTCTCAGCACTTTGAACATTTAAGAGTCTCTACATTAGCCATTACCCCCTGCAAAAGGAAGTTATCCTGATCAAAACTGAAAGGAGCACAAATCTATGGATCTAAAAGTAAATACTTAGAAGGGAGTTAGCAACATGACCATTTAGCAAAACATGATTGATAGGTTCCCCCATTGCATTTCCTATTCACTAGCCAAGGATTCTGATCAGTTTATTGTACTTGGCACAAATTCCCTTCTATAGAAGAAATTGTGAAGCCAATCAAGGGAGTAGTTGGTTACTCTGTAAACAATCTAGCCACTGTTGCAGCAGTGGGCACATCTTTCTTGGAAAGCCAGTATTGTAGCATTCCAGGACTTTATATCTTACTAGAGTTACTTAACCATCCACAGCCACTGTGGCTTTAGTCACAATACCCTGGAGATGGAATCAGTCTAGACGCCCATCCACTGACGAGCAGATAATGAGAATGGGAAGCATCAAGAACTACCACTCTACTAGAAAGTTAAACAAAGTAACGAACTTTGCAGGTAAATGGATGGGACCATTAAAAAAATTACATTGGGTGAGATCATCTAAGACCGAGAATAACTTCCTTACCAATTCTATTATTTGATTTTTAAAAATCTTTGCAGTTTCAAAACATGTTCCAAAAATTCCTCAAAGTTTGGCAACCTCTTCCTCTGGCCGATTTCCAGTGTGAGCCCCATATGGAGGTTTCCACAGGAAGGGAGCTATTTCCTTGAACAAGTTCACCACCTTCTTGAGGACCTCTGAGCTCAGCCCAGCCTCCTTTCCTTGCCATGGCTGGGTTTCTGAGCTCCCTAGTCTGATCCATTCTCTGGATTGGTTCGGTCAGTGCTTGCTGGTGAGCGACAGCAGGGATGTTACAGATGCAGATGACAAAGAAGACCAGGCTATGATGCCTGTGGGGTGGAAAGGGGGAGTGCTTGAAGTACTTCTATCCTTGTATCCTTTGACAACTCTTTATTTTGATTTTTTTGAGACAAGATCACACTCAGTAACTGAGCTCGGACTATAACTCCCTGAGTAGCCCAGGCTGACTTTGGATTAACTATGCAGTCAAAGATGCCCCTAAACATGAGATTCTGTTGTGTTAGCCTCCCTGGTTCTAGAAGCATAGATGAGCTCAACCTTGGCCACTTTATCTGTTCTTTATTTGCATTCATAAAGCTCTCTGAGGTGTGTGAACAACCTGAGACCCGGAGAGGAAATGCTATTTGTTTAAGATCACACGTTAAGGTGTTCGGGAATGGAGGCTCAAAGCCAGTGATCTCTGACATCAAACGAGTCCAATGGACAAGACCTTTGTAGACGCTGAGAAAAGGTGGGTTAGCGGTGAAACTCTTCAGCTGGATGCCATTTCCCTCGAGGCCTCTGCAGATTTTGGCCCATTATCTTTTAGCTTGGAGGAATTTATGAGCATTTAAATATTTTTTCCATTTATGAAAGCTTTTAGAATGTTTTCTTTTCCCTCTATAGCTATTTTTAGTCTTAGTTTTCTACCCTTAACGATATCATTAATTTATATCCTAAACATTACACTGGATTTTCCATTTATGTGATTGTGTTTAGAATTGCCAAACACTTCTTTCTGCTGCTGTTGTGTGTGGGTGTTTCTTATGAGGGACTCTTTTCTTCTTTCGTGGGTTCATTATCATTTTCTCTTCATTCTGAGAGTCTCTTCACTTACGGCCCTCCTCTGCATCTTCCTGCCCTTACTTCTTTCGGGCAATGGAAGCCTTCTCTGATTTTGATGGCCTTTGTCAGTTGCTATTTAAGAAGAGGGGTTTTCTTAGAGACCCAGGCCCACCTGATACATTCACAACACAATCCCTATGCCTTAGGCTCAGAAAACATCATGGAAGAGGGGACAGGAAGATTCTAAGAGCCAGGGGACCAAGATGTCTGCACTGAGATTGTATCTTCTATATATGTCAGGAAAGAGACAGCCATGGAATATCAACTATATGGGTGCCCAAACAAGATCTGAAAAATGACAACACACACACACAGAGACAGAAAGAGGTGCAAAGCTGTGTCTGTGGGCTCTCATGCAGAGTGAACTGCACTGCAGTACGGAAGTCCGTTTTATTGGGGACTTAGTTCCCAGTATCTCTCTGCATGTTTGTTTTACTTGCTGTGCTAACCAGTGAGACAAATGTCAACCTTGTGTTCAGTATTTGTCCTCAGCCAAGCTTCTGCTTTCTGGTAGCTCTGCCTGAAAAGAGACTCATGACTCAGTATGTGGTCCTTATGTCCTCTGTTCACTGTAGCTGCCCTGTCCCCCTCTTCTGTGCCCCCCCCCCAATTTTCTTTGGGGGAATCTTGCAGAGAGCAAACCTGTGTTCCGCTGTGGTGGAGACTGGGGGTGTGGGGATCTCAAAGGTTCCCCATTTTAAGTCTACTCAATCCGTCTCTCTGCTTTGTTCCGCTTCTACTGCAGCAGCAGTTGGAACCTCCAGTTCTAGGACTGGATGGGGTTCTGGGGGTACATCAGTGGCTATCAACTTGCTTTGTCACTGGCATCCTCCCCGTCCTTTTCATTCCCCGACTCACGTGATTCCTTCCCAGCTGGGAGTGGTGGCTAAGACCGGAAGACCGCTCTCTCCAGCTCTAGTATTCCAAACACTACTTTCCTCTCCAGGCTCCCTAAAGCTTGCCCCATCTGGAAATTTCCAGCCTCAAGTCTAATAAAGTCACCCTTTTGTTTATGCTGGTTTAATGGTAGATTTCCATAGCTCGCAGTTCGATCTTAGTTAATGCACAGGGTAGGTAGGGCCAGTTGATCAAGCAGATAATCTAATGTCGTGTTGATCTTTTTATACAGAATAAGTAATGCCAGATTGCCAGAGAGGTCCTTAGAAGTGGGGATGGTGGTCTCTGGTTGGCCTCCGGCTTGAAGGGATGGTCACTGGCTCCCCTGACAAGCCCAGATGCCTCCCTGGGGGTCAGCTCGCAGTCTAAGGCTTCCTCAGCCCATCCTCTCAGCACTTAGCTGACTCCGCCTTCCCTTCTCACCACCATCCAGTTTAATCAGTGAGCTGATGTGAGAACAGCTCATCTTTCTGACTGTTCTTTAATGTTGCCAAGGTATACCCTTGGTGCATGATAGAGAATTGAATGAGCCCCCCCACCCCAATTCATGGTTTTCTAGTTCAGACCTGGGTGATTTACTTGATATTCTTGCTCTTCAAATAGCTTTTTGCTAAGATCCATGTCATTTAAAAAAATGTTTCATATATATATATATATATATATTCATGTAGTTATATAAGGACATTTCATCCAATTACACTGCATGAAATTTCTTACCTATAGCTTGCAGATTGAGAATGTTACTCTGTACCCTCCTGCCTTTCTTTTTCACTCTCCTGCTAGTCTTTTTTTTCCTGTAAACAGATTTGCCTCTACATTCATGTCATATATATATATGTGTGTGTGTATGTGTATGATTTTATGTATGCATATAAAATCTAGGAATCATAAATGAGAGAAAGCATATAATATTTGTTTTTATGAGATTGATTTAATTCACTTAATATGATTATTTTCGGTTGCATCAGTTTTACTGATAATTCACTCTTCTTTATGGCTGATATATAAACACACAAACACAAACAAACACACACACAAACACACATACATAGCCTTATCTATTCATCTGTTCTTGTACATCAGGGTTGGTTCCATAACTTAGCTATTGTGAAAAGTGTTTAAATAAACATTGATGTGGCATGATCTTTCTAAAATTAAAATACTATCATTTAAATTCATTTAAATCTTTGAGCTATTTAATCTCTTATCCCTCTGTGATAAGACCATTCAGACCATTCGTGTACATCGTTTGTGAGTGGCAGACCTGAGATTTGAACCCAGGCTGCTTAAACTACAATGTCCACACATTTGCCCTCCAAGCCACCCTGCCTGCCACTGCTTGTTGTACAGTCTGCCTGCTGCAGTTCAGCCTCTGGTGTTCTGATCGCTTTCACCAGTGAGCAAAGGGAGGTGCATAATTTATCGGTATAGGACTCAGTAAGTTTCAAACCAGCACCTCCCATTGCTCACTGACGAAAGCGATCAGAACACCAGAGGCTGAACTGCGGCAGATAGGCTGTAGAACAAGCAGTGTCCGCATCTCTCTAAGCCTAGACAGGATCACAAACTCCACGATGAGACAAGGCTGCCACAGTCAAGGCGCCTTACGGAGCACGCGCAGCAGGAGCTGGTGGAGTCATTGTGAATGGTACAAGGAGCAGCTTATGGAATGGAGAAATTGGTATGGATCTTGGGTGCACTTCTGAGGAATGAGATCTATTAGAATAGTTCTGGTGAGTTCGGGCATGGAAAGCACATTGTTGGAGGTTGGAGTTATTTCAAAACGAACTAGCGAAGCTCTTTTGGGGACCAATCCTGCACTGATTGGGAGGGGTGTGGACAAGATACCTTAATAGGTCATTTTAGTCTGTGATTTTGGTAAAGACCACTGTTCTCATGGTACATTGAGATTTTTCTGACAGGTCTCAATTTCTAAGTGCAAGAAGTTTCTGGGTTGAACTGAAATGAGTGACGGACGGGCTTTGGATAACAGGAACTTCCCGTGAGGATTTGTTTCTCTGCATTCTTCCCGGAAGTTCTTGTGGGCAGCCTTGAGGAGCCCGTGTCCTTCCATTTGGCAGTGTTGCAGAGGCAGAGCCCATCCCCACCTGTCTTTAAGTGTTGTCACTTGAGTACATTTCTGTGGTCCCCAGCCAAGGCCCCAAGGCAGCTGAGAACAGTGACATATGCTAAATTGTCTGGTTCCCAAGGAGCCTGAGCATGCCCACTGAGAGGCCCATAAAATCCTGCCTGCAATTCCCTGCCTCCATATGCTCGGCGAGGTGTTTGCTCGGATTCGGGCTGGTGGATACAGAGGGAGCCCGGCTAATGGCGGTGTTTGCTGAGTTAATTGTTCTGTTTGATCTGAGGCTCTTCCAGGGTGCACAGGGAAATGAGGTGTTTGGTCAGGGTTTTCCTTGGGAGCAAAGTTTACCTCATAACTTGGAGAGGAGAAGAAAATTAAAAGAAAGAAAGAAAGAAAACCACGCAGAAAGGTTGTGTGGAAGGCAGGAAGACCGCATAGGGCTGTACAGGACTGTGCGACCATGCCTGGGAACAGTGGCAATGGTCTTCATGCCACTTAAAGCTTGTTTCTCGCTGTCTGCCAAATGAAGGCAAAAATAATACATCTCATAACACCCCTTATTTATGCTGTTTACATTATTTATTTCCAAAGAAGCATCCCACAGGATACAAAAAAAAGGGTGCCTATGAAACAAGCCAATTGTAACAAAATGTCAGACTTTACTTGCGATGGGGGAGGGGCAACCATCACACTCAAGCCCCAGCATAATTTGGCTGGGAAAACAAAGTGCTAAATTAGCCGGGGATATTAGAAATACAACGAAAGCATAAACAGAAATACCCAGGAGCCCTGATTTTCACTGTGTAATGAAGGGATGTATGCCTGATTAGGGCGAGAGAAAAATTATTTCCCGGTCTTAAATTCTGAGGAGACATATTGAGGGAATAATTTTTTCCTATCATCACCACCCCATGAGGTTGTTTTAAATAAGTCAAATTAGTAAGGAAAAAGTATTTTCTAAAATGTAACACAAAGGGCTACATGCATGGCAATCCCATTACTGAGGGTGACAGTTCCTTCAATAGCAATTTTGTCTTGGGAACAGCTTCCTGGGGCAAGGAGGCGGGACTTGGATTGTCTGGCGTTCCAGTGGAGAATGAATTCCTTCAGCAAATTTAGCTTTGTTTTCAGACTAAATGGTTGGGGGTCAGGGAGCAGAAGGCTTTTGCATTCCTCCTACGAGGAAAAAGGGAAGCCAGAGGCAGGCGGCCCTACGTTAGCTTATTTGTGCTTGCGCCAACAATCTGTGGCTTCCCTCACAGCCTACCTAATCCCCATCAGGACTCCTCACTTTTTACCATCTCTCTGGAAGGCACACGTGCCAATGCGTCATTTGCGGTTTTACCAACTAACACATGTGCCTCAATGTGCCTGATAATTTTATCAAATCGTAGGCTGGGAGTCCTTGAGACGCCTCCTGACTAGACCCAGGAAGCTAGAGTCTAGAGTGTGAGATGATAAACCCACCAGACTGAGAGTCACTACCATAGGCTCCATGGTGCGGTTTTAAAATCAAAGGACAAGTGGGGCTAAACAGGAACTTTAGACAGGAACTCAATGGAGATGTCATCACAGCGCCGTGGCCTGTGCACAGCCACACTCCCAGTCTTTATCCTGGTTAGCAGAGAGACTCAACCCAGCGTAATTTACCCTGAATACTTAAAACTATGAGATACCAATGATTTTCAAAGCCGGTCGTGTCGTGTGCGGGAGGCATCAAGTGTATTAAAAGAATGAGACAATTCTTGTCCCGGGCTTCACGGTTGGCCGACCACATACCACCTCACCAGTGTTCATGCCATGTTCCATCCATGTCATGGGAGCTGAGTCATCGTGGTTTTGACTTCTAGCTGCTCCAAATTCACTCTCCTTGGTCAGGGATTTGTCTAGGGATGTGCGTTGTGCTCCAGAGACAATACAGTGCAATAATGCACTCGCTGGGACTACTGGGCTAGAGATACGCTTCTTACTGGTTAGTTCAGGCAGAAAAGATGAAGTCAACTTATAGCTGTAGGGGCTGCTCATCAGTTAGCAGGATGGAGGTTCTGAAGTCACTGTGGGAGGCAAAAAATGAACAGTGGGCAGAAATGGGATTTTTACATCAAGGTTTAAGCCCCTGGATCAAGAGATTTCTGAAGTTAGACAATTGCTCTAGAATACACACACACACACACACACACACGTCATTCATATATATATATGACATTGGGGCTGAGAACAGTAAAATAGCAGCACTTGTCACTACTCTTTGTTACTGCAAAGACCACATGAGAAAATTCACCGCAGAGCATCTGATGTACACTATGGATTAAACGTGAGATGTCCTTCATAGGCTCATGTGTCTCACTCTCGGTCTCCCCCTATGGGTCCTGAGGTGGATGGCTATGGAAACTTTGGCACTTGGTTTCTAGGTCTGTCACAGGGGAGACTGGGAAGATGGGGAGGGTGTTGCTGGTTATAGCTGAGCCTTGCCTTCCTCCCACCTCCCTGCTTCATCATCTGCCAAGGTGTGGGGAATTGCCTCATGCCACCGTGGACTCCACGAGTGAACCGTGAGCAGGAATGACTCCTTCCTCCTTGAAGTTTCTTCTGTCAGGTCTCATGAATGAGAAAAGTGAGGAATACAGTATGTAACGAGGGTTCAACAGTGGTAATCCTCTCCATCTCTGCCCACCGTGCCAGCGTATGGGGTTTTAAATCCTTTACGGGTATAGACAGACCAGATGTCATCTGTATCAGTTTGACACAGCAGGTGCTCTCTGCACTCAGCCATAAGAGGCTCCCTCTCCTTTTCCATGCTCGCCTGGCACCATGCTCCTGCCCTTGTTAGTTCCTCTACTGCACAGTCTCCATTCTCTCCTTTTTCCCAGCCTGTTGCCTGTTTCCCTTTGAGACTGTGAGGACCCAGATGACGAGAATGGTGCCCAGAATTTCCCAAGCAGCTGCCTCGCAGCAGGGAGGGACAGGGCCAGGCCTACTCATAGGCCATAGCACTACAAGGATCCAAGAGGTGTCTTCCTTTGAGCTGGGAAATGTTTGAGGTTCTGAGCCCTTTCTGCGGGAAAGGTCAGAGTGTGTCAAATGATACCAACCTGCTTTCCCCAGGGGGATTTATCAGCTCACATAACCACAAAGTTAGGGGTAGAGTTAGTGTTAACATATGTGGATGCTTTTCTCCAGAGTCAGGAATGTGTATCTCTATCTGTCCTCTGTTTTTCTTCTCCGATGGATGTTGTGTCAAGATACACTTGCAGCTCTGGGCTTTCTCCATGGTCTGCGATCCAGCAGGAGAATGCTTTCCTAGAATCCTCTGTACATCTAAAGCTGATGCCCAGCAGCCTGGGATGACGTACCCAGCTATACATCAATCACTGAACAAGGCATGTGGAATTGGCTGTTCCTAGTCAAAGAGCCAGCTTCAGATGGGAGAGAAGCCACACTCCAAACTACATGGGAGGACTGTGAGAGGATGCTGTTGTCACAGAGAGGAAGGATGATGTCATGGATACAGGAGGAAGAGACCCTTCTCTGGTATTGGCTCTTCTTTTCTTCCAGAGACTCTGGTACTCATGTCAGTTGGGTGAACTGTTAAAGGCCCCTAAGAAGGTAGAGCAATTCTCTCAGCGATCATCTAGATGCCCCTGGTCATCTCCACCTCACAGAGTTCTTTGAGGCAGGGTTTACATAAGAAACCTTGCAGGACACACCCAACGCTGGCTAGAATTGGTCGTATAGAGGTGCAGCGGCATCAGTCACCACCTTCCCTCTCCGGGGTCATTTCTGTCTTTGTGCGTTAAGAAGTCAGGACGAGATGGTCGATGGGGGAGAGGGATGGAGTAGGGGAGCAATGAAAGAGAGATCTTGATAGGGAGAGCCACTATGGGGTTAGGGAGAAACCTGATGCTATGGAAAATTCCAAGAATCCACAAGAATGAACCCTGCAAAGACTCCTAGCAATAGTGGAGAGGAAAAACTGGCCTTACCCTGTAATCAGATTTAGTAAATGCTCCAGCTATCATCATAGAGTCTTCATCCAGCAATGGAGGAAACCAGATGCAGAGATTCACAACCAAGCACCGGGATGAGCTCCGGGAATCCAATCAAAGAGAGGGAGGAGGGAATATATGAGCAAGGGAAGTCAAGATCATGATAGAGAAAGAAATCTACAGTGACAGCTGAACCAAGCTTCTGGAAACTCATGAACTCTAGACTAACATCTGTGGAGCCTCCATAGAACCAAACTAGGCCTTCCGTATGTGGGAGACAGTGGTGAAGCTTGGACTATCTGAGGGGCTCCTGGCAGTTAGGACCAGGATCTGGTGCATGAGCTAGATCGTTGGACTGATTCCCTATGGTGGGATGCCGTGCTCAGCTTTAATGTAGGGGAGAGAGGCTTGGTCCTGCCCCAACTTAATGTGCCAGACTTTGTTGATTTCCCATGGGAGCCCTTACCCATTGGGAGGAGTGGATAGGGGGGTAGACTAGAGGAGAGGTGGAGGGAGGAGGAGGGGTGGGGGAGAACTGTGGTTGGAATGTAAAATGAAATTAAATAAAATAAATTAAAAAAGCAAAACCAAAATCAAATTAATTAATTTTAAAAAAAGAAGTCAAGGCAACAGGTGGAATTTCTGGCTACATCTTCTTCTGCAGATGGCCGGACCCCAGCATCCCTCTTCATTCGGAGATCTATGTGATATGTAAGGAAGGAGCTTCATCTTCAACACTGGACCCCTCCTTAAAAGTTCCACCTATCAGCCAGCCGGTGGTGGCGTATGCCTTTAATCCCAGCACCAGGAAAGCAGAGGCAGGAGGATCTCTGTGACTTTGAGGCCGCTGTGGTCTATAGAGTGAGTTCCAGGATAGCTTCCAAAGCCACAAAGAGAACACTTGTCTTGTAAAAAAAACCAAAAAAAAAAAAAAAAAAAAAATCCACCTATCGATGTGATTCTGAGAAATGGCTTCTGAAGGCTCCATCCTATGCTATTGCTGAAGACGCCTGAATGTGGAACCGTGCTGTGCTCAGGCAGCAATGACAAAGTCAGCCTACCCCTGCGGAGTTCCAAAGCCTGGACCTGGGCCTCTTCCGCAAAGGGGAATGGAGCATCTTTGCTCCTGTTCTCTTATCTTTGTTTATTTTTTTCCTAATAGTGAAGCTGCTTGCAGCATGCTTTTACAGAACCCTGCAAGGTGCCCATAAGGAGAACAGAGCATCGGATAAACAGCACCTCTCTCTGTGTGGCAGCAAGGTCTTGATCTCATTCAGAGAGCAGGCAGGCTTTTCTTGGGCTCCAGGGTGGCTGGCGTGTGGTATTCTGTGGCTGCCCTTGCAGTTTCATCTTGGTGGCCCACAGTAGTTCGTGGGTTTCTGATGTTGTTTGTGTGGTACCCAGATCATCATCAAAGCCTGCTTCCCTTGCCCTGTGCTCACAGCCCATTGTCTAGCAGCTCGTGTATGAGAGATTGGATATCAGGGTTTGCGAACACAGCCCTCCAGTGTTCTCTTGATGTGTGACCTCATCTCCAGTTACAATGCCACACATGAGAGATCTGGAGTCACAGGCAAGTGCTCAGCCATACACTGCCTCCTCCTTGCTGTTATCTACTCATTCTGGGACTTTATAAAAGCTGTGCACCCTTTAGTGCTGACCGCGAGAAGCTCAGCTGCCCGTGCCTGAGTCTGGTGACAGTACAGGGTCATGAATGCCAGGCCTGGCCCTGCTGTCAAGATACTGCCAGCCCCTGTGACCACAGGGCGAGCGGTGTGAGAGCAGCAGGGCTTGCACTGACGCCACTGATGACCAAGGGGTAACTAACTGTTGGATCCAGGACCCTTTGTCGTACGCACAATGCAAGATGAAGGCTGATCCCTTATTTGCCACAGGTGTAGGGCCAGTCTCCCTGAAGTCATGCTCATAATATTGTTTGCTTATTTATTTTGAGACAGTTTCCCTTTGTAGCCTGGGTTAGCCTTGAGCTCACAATCCTCCTGCCTCTGCCTCCTGAGCCCTGGGACTGGAGGTATGCACCATCACCCCTGGCTAATGTTTGGTTTTAACTTTTTTCCGTCTACCTTTGCAGTGCCTTGAAGCATTCCATACCATTAGCTGCTTTGTTCGCCTTTCTCTTCCACAGCCTCTGGGTTTTGGTGCTAGCCTCTTCCTCGCAGGGGTCAAGGCTGGATGACTCCAGGGTGTGTCCTTGCACCCCCTCCCCTCATCTTACCACTGTACCTGGCCTTTTCCTTGTAGCAGTGTCTTGAGTCCCAGGCCGAACTCTTGTTCCCAACAGCACTGGGCCATCTCTAACTCAAATGTCAGCTTACCCTGTCCACATCTCTTCTGGGATCCGCAGTGGACTCAGGGCTCCTTTCTCTGACCTTGATATCAAGGCAACTGTTGTCTCTGCTTTTCCTTTACTTCATGGACATCATGTCTCCAGAATCCAGCTTTGGGCATTCTGTTGGCATTCAGCTCCCCTTGACTACCACCCACCCTTGCCTTGTCGTCTCCTCTTCCTTACTCTTACTCATCTCTTATTTGGGTGGCCGTCCTGCTTCTGGCTGCCCTTCGCCATGTCTAAGCTGTTGACTAGCAGAAGCCTTCATTCGATTCTCAGTCTTTTGTTTCCTTCTTCTCAACTTTTCCACATCTTCCCGTGAAGTCAGATCTCCTGACACACAGCCGTGAACAGGCCTTGTCCCAACATCTCAATACTGGCAGAAGCAAGTCTAAAACTCCGACTGGCGCGACAGACTATGTGAGCCGTTAAGGCATGCTTGTGTTTTAGTCCAGGCTCAGCACTGCAATGCTAGCACCACCTGGGGACTTGTTGGAAAGGAAATTCTTGGGTCCGACCCAAAGTCAGAAGGTCTGGGAGAGCTCCCCGATGGCTGTGTTTTGGCAAAGGATTCTAGGCAGGTCCCACACAGTTGACGTCTGAGACCCAAAGGTTCTTGCTGGGCCTTTTCAGAACTAGTAATACTTAGGAAGCACTTGAGGGAATGATAAAAATTATTCTCTACCTGATTCTATGTAAGACCAGTTGATTCTGGATCTAGGACGATGGGCTCTAGGATCTGCTTTTTCTTTTCTTTTTCTTTTTTTTTAATGCTTCTGGGCAATTCTGTTGTAGAATGAAGATGCAGAACTTTGCTGGACCCAAGTCCAACAGCTGGAGCTACTAAAGGCCTTGTGCCAACCACCCCACCTACCCCTGTCTCCACGATTCACTTGCATCTTCCTCCACCTTCCTGCACCTGTCCTAACCTTACTTCTCTGCCCAATTCCCAGCCTGAGTATTCTCTCCTCCATTAACTTTTCCAGGAAGAAAGCGATCTGGTCTCTTAGAAATCACCCATGCAGGACTGGATAGGGCAGTGCACACCAGCAGTCCCAGCACTCGGGAGGCAGGTACAGTAACATTGTGAGTTCAAGGCCACCCTGGGGTTTGTAGGGAGACCCTGTCCTCCTAAATTCAAACCAAACAAAAAATTCTAAAAATAAACATATACACGCTCTGTAAACTGTCAAGTGTTTGTTACTAAGATTATATTATAATATGTTAATCTTTTGAATATGCTACTAGTCATGTCTGGCATTTTTATGGGCGCTGACTGTGACTGGCATCGTTTAAATGCTTTAAGTGGATTAAGCTGTTTAATCTTCTTTGAAAACTACAGAAGAGGAAACCGAATTGGGCACAGAGAGGCTAATTAACTTGCCCAAGGTCACATACCTAGTAAGGGACAAAGCTAAGAGTTGGTCCTGATCATCTTGGCTTTAGATTTCATGTCTTAACCTGAAGCTCTAATGTCTCCACATATTCTTATGCATGCAATGCAAATAGCTATGTGGACATCATATGTGCACAATAGTACCCCCTGGTTCTCATAGTCCTTTGTAGGTAGAACCTTTGAAACAACTTTGTGAGGCGGGAGCTGCTATTGCCAATCCCATGTTCATGTCAGGAAGGTTAAGGCTAGAGAGTGTATACCCTCCACTAGGGCACACCCCCATATGGGCTGAAACTGTAGCTTGAGGTTAGTGGCTGGTTTAAATCCAGGTGAAGGCAGGGCAGCCTCCAGGTCTATGTGTGTATATGTATGTATGTATGTATGTGTGTATGTATGTAATATGTGTGTATGAGTGTGTGTATGTATGTATATATGTGTGTATGTATGTAATATGTGTGTATGAGTGTGTGTATATATGTGTATATGTGTGTATGTATGTAATATGTGTGTGTATGAGTGTGTGTGTATATGTGTGTGTATGTATGTAATATGTGTGTGTGTGTGTGTATGTCAGGGGAGTGGAGAAAGGGCTTTCCTTTCTGGTCATGCTCCTCCCTTGTGTGTAGCCTGGCAGAGATCAGCCATATTGAGCAGAGAGGGAAGAAAAGGGACAAAAGGCCTTGATCTTGGCTGGACAAAGCTATGGACACCTGGTCCTGCAGGGAAGAGGCAGATGGGGGTGTCTCAGTTCACAGCCAGTACTGGGAGATCACCTAGAGGGTGAGGAAGATGCCAGGAGGAGACTGTCTAGTGTTCTAGGCAGCAAAGGGATTCTTGAGAGAGCAAGGACACAGTACAGAGGAATGGGAAACCGTGGGCCTCCCTCTGACGGGGTCCACAACATGTGTACGCTGGTGTAGACCAAGTACTTAGAAAATACCATGCACAGTTCATTTTGGGGGGAGTGTGTATCACAGTGTAGTAGAGTGTGCCTGTTGTTTCCTAACAGAGCGGAGATAAGGGCTACACAAATACTTATCCGTGACATAGGAACATAACTCCCACATTCCAGACACAGCAGTGTGACTACTCGTGTAAACTCTCAGACATTAGTTACTGCCATTATCCTGTAAGTGCGCAGCCTACACCTCTGTTGTGATGATTCCCTGTGCTAGGCCACACGAGCCCCTCCAGTGGCAGCCTGTCCTCTATCCCCAGGCGTTTTCTGAGTACTCCACACATAATAAGTACTCAGTAAATATTTATTGAAGGAATAAATCACTTCCTTTGAAGGGTGATGTTCCCAAGTGCAGGATGAGCCGCATGGAAGGCCTGCTCTATAAACAGCCTCTTAGAAGTGCTGAGTGGGGCTTGGCCTTTTCCAGGACAGATGTGCCGCAGCCCCACTGAGAAGGATATGCTTATTTATTGCACTTAGGGGGCTGTCCGAACATCACAGCTGTGCCTATGACAAAGCCACTAAGACAGGGCTAGCTCCACATTCTAAGGTGTAACTGAGAGCCAGGCTTGTCTCTGGTGATGACATCAGATCCTTAGTGTGAGGTCAATTGGATGTACCTGCATCCAGGCTTCCCAGGCACCAGCTGCATCATCTAGCTAGGGGCCCATTGCTCCAGCAGCAAATCGAGAGGTTTCTCTGCCCGGTGCCCAGAGCTGTGGCTCTTTTCTGTGCTTACTTAGTTTCTGCCTGTCTAGCATCTATGTATCATGGTTAGTCCCCCTTTCTCCCACGCTATCCCCTCCTCTTTTCCAGTTATCTATCTTCTCTCTCTCTCTCTCCCCCCTTGTCTGTCTGTCTATCTGTCTCTCTCTCTCTCTCTCTCTCTCTCTCTCTCTCTCTCTCTCTCTATCTGGCTAAAGTCTCCAGCTTGCCACCCCCGCATGGTCCTGTAAGTCCCATTCCCCATCTCCCAAACCCCACCCACTCAGAGAGTGCTCAGTTTTCTCCCCTGATGCCACCAGCTGCCCAAGTCCCTGCTTAAGCACTCAGCTTTTGACCATACTTGAGCACAAACCCAGTTTTTGGCAGACCACTCATTGCTTACAATCTATAAAACTTTCCAGGCCTGGCCTAGGCACATGACTACTCTGACCTCGATCTCTGGGACCAGAGAACTCTTTCGTCAGTTACTTTGCTTAATATACCTGTTGTTAAATATTTTTCATTCCAGCTTGATCTGGTTTACTGCATTGGCAGAGAAACTCATTATGGGGGGGGGCAGAAAACCTATTACTATTTTTCTTTATATCTCATCCATCTATCTATCTATCTATCTATCTATCTATCTATCTATCTATCATCTATCTATCTATCTATCTATCTATCTATCTATCTATCTATCATCTATCTATCTATCTATCTATCTATCTATCTATCTATCTATAATCTGTTTCTCCCCCCCCCCCCCCCCGTGTGTGTGTACCTGCTGGTCTGAATGTGTACCATATGCATGCAGTGCCCCTCAGAGGCCAGAAGAGGGCCTTGGATCCCATAAAGCTGGAGCTGCAGGTAGTTATGAGCTGCCTGATGTGGGTCTCTAAAACGGATCCTAACTGCTACACCATCACTCCAGCCCCTTTTCCTGGAAGTGTGGCAGCCTACTGGCTAACCATAGGTACGGTTGGGTTTGTCACTACAGACTCAGGAATTTGTCAGAGAAGCTGGCTTTGAGTCTTGTTTTGCCCCTTAGTGGCTACATGCCTTCAGGAAAGCAACTTGACTTCTGTGTTTTAAAATTCCTATTTGCCAAGCAGAGTTAATGGTAGCACCTATTTTGTAGTGGCTGTGAAGCTTAGGGGAGCTCATACAGGGTTGGTTGTTCCTGAAACTGAGTCTCTCCTTTCTTAGAGCGGATGGAGACCATTGGTGAAGTCATAAGGATATGTTATGCTTCTCTTATGGGACACAAAAGTTTACTAGGCAGAGACAAATAATGATGTAATATCTAAAGAATGAGCTAGTGATGTTCCCTGGCCCTGCAACCGGCCCCTTTCCCATTCCCAGCCACTGAAGGCTAGTGTGAGTTTATTTCCTAATGTAAAGGTTTCATAGCACAAAAAAAGAGAAACAAGATCCCCATTACGTAGGATTTCAAAGGTGCAATCCCCAGAGGTCTGGAAAGAACTCAGGACACAGTGGGGCTATTGACAGCAAGCCAGACTTGCTGAGAATCTCATCATGCGCTGGGTGGAACCTGGGGGCAAGAAAGAGGAGTGTGCAGGTGTGGATGGCCCTGTGTGGTTGTGAAGGTGCACTGCAGGGCTCCCTTTTCTAGAAAGAAGCCTGCCATTCAGTTGAGTGGAATGCAGTTGGTCCGGTCCATATGTAGCCTGTGGCAGTAGCTAGTGCCATGCCTGAGCTCCACTATTTCTGGGAAGCTCCCACCAATGCAGATGGAGCTCAGCTGGGGTCCCAGGACCCAGCCATTGCGCCCTTTGCAGGCCTCTTCCATGGGCAACCTTTGCTCTGCAGTTTCAGAGTGGGCTGGAGGGGCGATCGTTAGATCGTCATGGCAGTCCGCAGCTTTTGTCTCACTTTATTTCTGCAGGTCCCCACCCCTGACAAGCCTCCCATAGGCCTAAGCTCAGTGTCTGCTTCTCAGTCCCCCACCTCCAAAGACACAGCTCAGAGACAGAACCCTGACATCCCTATCCAGGAAGGTAGACTTGGGGAGTCCAAGGCAAAGAGATATTTCTCCTCACAGCTGGACAGAGCTTTGTGGAGGCAGCCAGGTGCCCAGGAAGAAACAGCTTCCGGTTTCTCCTGACATTCGGCGGCCTGGTTTCTGAGAATCTCTCAGCCTTGTATGGTCTAGTGTTGAGAGGGTCAGGGCCCAAGCTGAGAGCACATTAGAACGAAAGGGGCCTGAGGCCAGGAATGAGGATTGACTGAAGCCATCTGCATGGACCAGGCCAGATGGCCATGAGGACATTAGCCAATACCAGCAAGGAAGCAGGAAGACTTCTCCCACTGTTATCGTGTAAGGCAGCCTCATAGTCCTGCTGGCGAGTGACAAAGATTGTTTCTATCTCAAAATACCAATGATGTTTTAGAGAAATAAAAGTTAAATTTTTTTTTTTGGTTCACCTGAGCTTGTGGCCTGGAATTTACCCTCAGTTCTAGCAATGTCTGAGAGGCCAGGAGCTCCTGGAGGTCAAGGGCATCTTCCCATGGCAGTGCACAGGCCTTTCCAAGCAGCTCTGGGTCCCATTTGCTGGCCCTGGAGAGGTCTCCCACGTGAGGCTGCAGGGCTTTGGGGAAGCAGCAGCTGCTGGGATGTTGCTGTACATGGCAGATTGCAGAGAGGCAAGCCAAGAGCCAGAGCTGCAGGAGACTCAAGGACACAGCACAGGACCTGAAGGGATGCGATTCTATTCATGAATGCAGGCAGTAGCAGCAGCCAGCAGGCAGCCAGGCCACAGAGCAGGTTGTCAGGGAAGCAACTTCAGCAGGTCCTGCAGGTTGGCCAGAGGAAAGCAAGGGTGAACCAAACCCTAGACAGGAAGGGTATGAGGCCCTGGCCAGTTCTGTGGCATCTCCTCCAGCTGCGTCTGGATGCAGGATTGAGAGTATATGGACATCTCCTAATCCCTGCACCAGAGCAGCCACTTGGAGCCTTCAACTTCTCCATGAGAGCTTGGATGACAGGATAATGCATTGTCTTCCAGTTTTCTCTCCTCTTTGTCATGTGAGTAATCCTCCACTCCCCCTTGTTTTAGTTCTGCTGCCTTTGTTCATATCACCCCAGTATTTTCAGTACTCAGAGGTTAACCTCTAGGCATCCTCAACCTAGCATCCAGGGGCTCCTCTCACCTCCTGCTGAAGTGATGCATTGCCCCACGCCCCATGAGCCCCACCACTGCCTGACCCTGAACACTTGCTCAATACCTTCTCCACTGCTTTCATCCTTCCAACCATCTTCTGTCCTTGTCAGCGTCCCCTGCAGCATCATCACCTCCATGAAGCTCTTCCTGTCTCTTCCATCTGCCTTCCTATCTCCCCCCAGGCCGGCTCTCCCAGCTCCTGCTCCCAAATACAAAAGTGTAACCTGCTTTTTCTTCACAGACTCTACCCTGATTGGTATTATTTATAAAGTAATAAAAAAAAGAAATTAAAAAAACCAAAGAACCGCCTCCACCTCTCATCTTTGCTATACCTCACTGTAATCTTTAATTTTTTAATCTAAAATAAAATTAACAACAAGCAAGCACAAATCTTTGTTTACCAAATTTGAATATGTATGATTTCAAAATCGGGTTTAAAAGAGGACTTCTCATTACAGGTATACAGTCACCTTCATAAGGAATTGGCATGCACCTGGTCATTTTTGCTGGTCCCATTCGCAAACACTCATCCCAAGCGGGGAGAGGGGATTTCCTTTGCATTTATGCTGCGCTGTGCTGGCCATTTGTAACATCTGCAAAGACATCTGGATAATTTCATCTTCATAAGCATGGAGATGTTTGTGGCTGTTTAGATACATTCAAGATGAGGGAGGAAGAAGCATTACCCCAAGTTCATGGTAAAACAATTTGTATGAGCAGCAAGGGAGGATTTCCAATGAGGTTCTTTTGGAATGACTGGCCAGGAGTCGGGGGAGGGGCTGGGGCCGGACTCTGGACTCTGGTACCAGAAGGAGGCACTATGGATCCAATTTTTATCCATTGTGCTGGCTGTTAAGAATCCTTAGGGTTTGGGAATGGCCCAGCTGATGAACTGTTTGCTGTGACAACATGAGGACCTGAGTTTGAATCCCCAGCACTCATGCAAAATGCCAGAGACAGTGGCATAAACGCATAATACTAATCCAGGGAAGGTAGAGGCAGATTGGTCTGTAGAACATGCTGGTCAGCCCATCTAGCCATACTGGTGAGTTCCAGGCTCAGTGAGGGAGCTTGTCTCAGAGGTGAGAAGCCATCGAGGACGACACCTGATGTAGCTTCCACATGTACACATACACCCATAAGCGCATTCTGGGTGTGGAACCGAGTGATACGGGGACGGGTCTGCAAGATAACCCTGCTCTCAGCTGGGAGGTAGCAACCCACGGGGTTTCCCTTGCATAGGCGCCTGGGCCCTGGTAGCTTTTAGAAGGATACTGCTTGGTGAAGCAGAAAGCGTCGGGAAATTGCAGCTGGACAAATCTGAGTTCAAGTGAGGTTCAACTGCTTCAGGGTGTAGTTAGGAAAAAGGCATTTCATCTTTTGGAATATGGTTCAGTATCTTTGCTTCTAAAATGAGACTTACAGTGTCCCCCACATTAGTGGAGGCTCAATAAAGGCCCAACCTTTGGGAAGAGGACTCTATCTTCCACAAAGTCTCCTTTGGGGGTTTCTCCCCCCAACACATGGCAGATAAGTGGCCTTCTGGGGGAAAAGGACGGCTCTCTGAGAAGAGTTGGGGGCACCATGAGCATCTACCCAGGCAGAGAATGTTGGGCCTCTGGCTCTGACAAAACTTTCATATTTGGAAACCAGACCCTTCTGCTGATTGTGCCAGGAGCATGCTGGGTTCCTAGATGGAAGTGTCTAGTTCCTTGCCTATTAGTGTGTTGTTTGTCAGTGTGAGGCCAAGGTAGCAGAATCCAGAGACAGCTTCCACCGCTTGACTGCCAGGAAAGGCAGCTACTTCACCTGTGTGTGCTCTGCAGCCAGATCTGAGGCAGCCAGCTCCTGCTTACCACCGGAGACACTGGAAGACATGCTAGAAATCGGCAAACTCAGGCATTTCTCAGTGCCAGTCAGGAAAAGCTGTTATAGCTTACTCAGATGAGAAGAAGACACCATGCAGAACTCAGGGTCCAGCATCCCAACTCTCCAAAGGAATGCTTTACATGGTATAGCTTTGATTCGGGAAAGTTAAATTAGAAAAATCCATAGTTTAAATCTAGACTGTTGATTCCCTTTTTAATTATAAAACTAGAATAATCCCTGTGGGGAAAATGACCCCGAGGCATAATAAAAACACATTAAAAATGTAGTAAACCTGGAGAAGCTAATCTAATTAAAATTAAAAAATTTCACCCTTCAATAAAATATCAATGAAATTATTCAGTGTTACCAGAGTCAATATTGAATAACTCGGACTCTCTCATGTGTGGCTGGATAGCACAATCCTGGATGTCTGTCCTTTCCCTGAGCACAGCCTCACCGGCTCCTTCCATCTTTTCCAAGGCTGGAAAGGAAGCTGGATCCACCCTGGTCTCCCTGCACTTCCTGGGACACACCCTTTGTTCCCAAACTGCTGTAGCCTGAATTTAATCTGAGTTTGAAACTCTGCTCTCCACGAGTAATTTTTGTTCCAATTTTCTCATTTTGGTCTTCCAGTCTTCTAGTCTGGTCCTTGTGTTTTGAGACCGCTCTCATCACAAAGGCAGCTTGCTCCCTTGTAGAGTATCCAGAAAGGAGACTCCGGTACTGACGCTACCCTTTGGGCCACACTGATTCCTCCAACATCAGAGAAACTCCCATTGTGGATACAGAGGAGGAGTTTGAAGAAAATGGTGAACTTCACTATTTCTGGGAAAATGTCCTCCTATGCACTGTGGTCCCTTGAGCACACAGGGAGGGCCAGGAATGAAAGACAAACAGGGGAAAAAGAAAATAGCTTGAATTGTTACTCCCAAGCAGTGAAGCCGGCCTGTGGCCAAGATGTGTTGGTAGAGGAGTAAGCAGACAGGTGGAGAGGGAGGAGAAGAGGGAAGAACAGGCACATTTGCTTGAAAATCCAGCATGGTCGGGAAGCCAAGCTTCAGGATGAACGGTAACACAGCCACAGTGAACGCTTCTGTCCTTGTTCTTCTTTCACTTCCTCCCGGTCTCTAGACTGAAGGCTTCCACTTCCTGTGTGGACCTTTGATACTGTCCCGACACAAGGCCATTCTTCCATTTACCTCTGAAAGCAAGTCCGGTGGTCTCCTTTGTTCCTCCTCCTTGATTTATGTGTCGGGATGGATGGCACCGAGCACTTGAGACAGCAACCTCTCTCTCTGTCTTGCTTTCTTTTCCTTTTCACAAGGCAGCACCTTCCCCACCTCTTTTAAGCAACTAACTCCTCTCCTGATGTTGAAAACTGGTGCTTCCAGAACTCCGTTCCAGCTCTCCTGTCTCTATCCTCCCTAGTTACCTCGTCTCTGCCCATGCCTTCTGCTACTAACTATGGGCTGCATCTAGAAAATCAGCCTCTTTCTTTGCTGTGAGTCATTATAAATGTCCTTCCAATAAGCCCTGGCACTGAAAAACTGGTTTCTCTCTGGCTGTAGCATCCTCTATGTTAGAACATGGAAAGTCAATAATCTGTATCATGGAGGTAAGGGCGGAGGGTGAGACTGAGTAACGGAGTGAGCCGGAGAGAATAGACTCCTGTTGTTATTAAAGCAATAGACACCTAGAATGGCAAGAACTGGGTTGCACTCATTTTAATCAGATTTTACGGGTCTTGTGACTCTATTAATACCCATTCTCAGTAATTCATATATGTATGTATTTGAGACAGGTTCTTGCTCTGTAACCCACAATGGCCTGAGACTCATTAGGTAGACTGGGCTATCCTCAAACTCATGTCAATCATCTTAGCTCAGCTTTCCAAGTGCTGGGATTTTAGGTTTGAGTCAGCAGAAGTGGCTAAGAGAGCCTCTTGTTCAAGGAAGGGCAGGAAGAAAACAAGGGAGAAAATAAGGGAAGCTATTTTTTGCCACAGTGTCTTTGAACTTCGGTGGGGGGGAAGGCAGATGACCATCTCTGTGGACAGAGTCACATTAGTTGGATATCCACATGCAAAGAACAGGTTACAAAAAGACCTCAAACCACAGCACACTGATTCCAGTTAGACACAGAGACAGAACAAAGGTTGTACTCTAAGATGACACAGGCAGACACCTTGAGCTTTTTAAATAGAACACGAGAAGCACCAGCCTCAAATACAAATGTTTAATTGCACTTAAATTAAGAATGCCTGTTGCCCCAAAGGCATCATTGCAAGAATGAAAAGAAAACCCACATCTTGGAGAGATACTCGAAATACAAAAGTATCTGGCCAAGGATGCACTGCAGATATGTAATTAATGATGGTAGATACCAGCAAATCACCTGTAACTCAGACAGTGACATGCAGCAGAGAACTAGTCCACTGGGAAACGGTCAACAGATGAGAGCAAGTAAGTCACCAAAGAAGCCTTTCAGGTCATTTTTTCTGGTATTGGGATTCGAACCCAGGGTCACATGCATGCTGGGCTATACCCCCAGTCTCAGAAGTTTTCCAAGTGCTCAGTAAACATGTAGAAGTTACCCCCTTCATCTGAGTAGACAGCTATAGTAAAGATACCACCGAACTAGGCGGCTTATCCACAGAAGCCCCCCAGAGTTCAGAGCGCTGAAAGTCAGAGACCACCTGGCAAGTAGCTTAGATGCCTTGTGACGTCCTTGTCACAGATGGGAGCAGCACTAAGCCTTCCTTGACTGGAAGGAGATCACCGTCTTTCACAGACCCGACCTTCAAATGCTATCATTTGGGGTTCTGGTTTTGACATTTGGCTCACTGCAACTCCTCTTCGTTAATCCACCCTGGGGGAATTCTAGCTAACTCTGTAATTAGAACCTTCCACAAACCAATTCTGAATGGATGAAATTAAGGAGACCAGCAGGTCCGGCAAGGACGGTGACGTGGAACAGTTGGAGGTGGTAACTGCTGCTGGGAGTGTAAATTGGTTCTACCACTTTAAAAACCATCTAATACCTATTAAAGCTAAACATACATTTCTTCTATAACTCGGAATACACTCTTGGGAGTAGAAACAAGGGAAATGACTCGTGAGCCCACTGATAGGTATGAAAATGTTCACAGTGGCATTACTTACAATGGCACAAACCTGGAGACAGCGCACATGTCCATCAAAAGCAGAATAAATAGGCACAGAATGGCATACAGATGTCAAAAGAACATATTATTGCTGCTTGACATAATATGGATAAACCTGACAGACAAACTGTTGGAACAAAACCATGTCCAAGGCTCATCACAGTGTGGATGAGCCAATTTACATCACATCCCCCAAAGGCAAAGAATTTATCATGATGGAGGTCTGATGGACGACCATGTGAGGGAACCTTCTCAGATATGGGAAATAGTCTATATGACAATCTGGAAGCTAGGGAGGTGTGTCTGTAAGTGAAAATTTGTTGAATTGACTAAGAAATCCTTGAACTCGGTCAAGGAAAACATTGAAGAGTAAGTATTTAGTTCCCTGGACGAGACAGTGTTGATAAAAAGGGATGCAAGGACTATTGAAAGTATTGACACATAGCCTGAGGCATGGACGTTAAACAGGAACAGGATGGGAATATGAACTGAGGGCCAGAGGAAAGCTGCCTTGCTTATAAGTACATTAATACAAAACCGCATTGACTGACTCAGGCTTCTTGGCCAGTGTGGCTGTTATTGGTGCCCGATGTCAGAGGGCGAAGGCAAGCAGATCTAAGGGGCATTATGGGGAGCAGCAGCTGTCAAGGATAGCTTCAGAATAAGCAGCCAGTAGCCTCATTGGGCAGACAGGAAGACAGCAGAATGCCAGCAGGTCTGTGAGTCTGGAAGGGCTACGATGGCCATCGAAGGGATCTATCTCTTATTTTGTTTTTCTGGCAGTATTGGAAATTGAACCTAGGGCCTCAAGCACACAAGGCAAACACTGTCACTGAAATACAACCTCAGCCCTCAAGCCCAACTCTTTACATGGGTATTGTGAATCTGGACTTGGTCCTCACAATTGTCCAATCAGCTCCCCAGTCTTTCATGCTCCTTAGTTTGGAATTCAAGGGCCCACATGGCAGGGGATATTTCTGAAAGGTTAACTTGGTCTCTGTATTAGGAAAAGCAGACACGGGGAGAAGCTGTTCTTGCGATGGTCAAGTCTTCCAAGGCCTGTTGACAAAGGTGGGCCGACAGGTTCTGAATTCTAACCAAGTATGCACTACTGTCTTGGACGAATGATGAATAAGTAGGACCTTACACACACCTTCAGGCCCATGATGCTACCCAACACACCCATGCTGTGTAAGTCTTCAAAATCATGCACGGAAATAAATTTTGATTTAAAAACGTTATGAAGTTATACTGATTAATACAAAGATGAATGATTTGAAGCAAATTACTAAAGAACTAAGATGAGAAAGAACATAGGATTAAACTTCCAAAAGCTGAATGTAAATATCTCATATCCCGTGGAGACTCTGAAGACAAATACTTCTCTAGGTAAGCAAAGGTGCACGACAGCGCTCACAGCAAGGCTTTCGGGGACTAGCCTGGGCTTCACTCTTACACACCTGCAAGATTTCTGGAAAATGTTTTTATTTCTATAAAGGCAAAATTATTGTCAGCAATCCCCTTTGTAGCCCATAAAAGTCACCCTCTGCCGTTCCTATTTAGGTTCAAAACCACTGCAGGGAAATAGGTTTATTCATTTTCTGCTCCAAAGCCTCCATCAAGGTGTCATAAAAGTTCCTCATATGATTCCCCACACCAACGTCTCCACACTTTCAAGCCAGTCCCAGGAGGCAGAATGAACTTTTCCGCCATTGGGAAGGCAAACATAGGGACGCAGTCGCCACTGTTTCTGGTGTTATTAGAGCAAGGGGGGTAAGCTCCTAGCTCCCAAGATGTCTATTTCCATTAATAGCTGAGCAAAGGCTCCAGTATTTTTAGGAATTAACAGCATCTCTGTAATAAAATCTAGGATTTAAAGCAATAGAAAGCGGGCAAACGGTAAAAGCGAACTGACGCACATTCGCTGTATTGCGGCTACGTCTTGTAAGGGGCTGGGCTGATCATGAGGCACCGATCTGATTGGGAAAGGCCGAGGAAGAGATGATTGCGAGGGATGCACACTCAGTGTTCTTTATTTCCTCCTGCCAGCAGAAATGGAGTAAATGGATCATGCAAGAGAAAGAAGTTAACTAAAACCCTTTCTAATGCGGGGCTGGGACATAAGCTGCCCCTGTCTGCGGCTCAGCTGAGCCCAGTGTTAACTTCGGTTCTGCTGAGGCCGCTGCCCGGTACTGAACAGACGACAGTCTCTGCTTTCAGGCAAGACTTCTGAGTCTGAAAAGGTTGCAAGTATTCCCCAAGATAACTCAAAGACACCCTGGGAGCTACCCATGCCTCTAAGGCTACCAATTCCTGCACATCATGTTTGTTGGACACTCAGGAGGGGTTGATTCTATGTGTCACCTGACTGGGTTACGGGGTGTCTAGATCGAGCAATTTCTGGGTGTGCCCACGTGACCTTTTCAGGATGAGATAAGCACACTATCTTTGTGGACTGAGATGTCAGCCTCCTACCTCTGGTCCAGAGCTTACACTGTTTCCCCGCCACTCCCCACCTCCATCCACCTCCAGTTCTCAGGCTTTCAGACTTGAACTGCAATTGCTTTGTTAACGTCACTGGATTGACATCATGCATAGCACGTCATAGGACTTGGCCTCCATAGCCACGTGAACCAGTTCTTTATAACATCTCTTCCTTCCTCCGCTCCTCCCTACACTGTGGGCTCTATCTCTCTGCAGAGTTCTGATTAATTTATTGCTCAATCTGCAATCTGCCCTTTGTAGGTGGATTGAATACTGGGATTCAGTGGTTGTACTTTCTTTCCCTCAAAACAAATATTCCCTGCCCGCAGAAGCCCCATGAGCTTGCAAAGAAGAAGCATGGTTTCCTAGGGAGATGTCTCGGTGGATAAATGAGGACCTGAGTTCAGATCCCCAGCACCCATGTGAAATTGGGGTATAGTGGTACTGCACAACCCCAATGCTGGAGACAGGTGAACACAGAGACAGGTGAATCCCAGGGCCTTTATGGCCAGTCAGGAAATTCTTTCAGCAAGAGATCCTTTCACAAAAATAAAATAAGATGGAGAAGCAATTGAGGAAGGTATCATAATGTCAGCCTCTAGGTTCTACATGTGCCTACATGAAAGAGAACCCAGGAACACACTACTGGCACACCAAACACACTCGCATGCCCACCTGCACACTTATACTCACACTCAGAGTTAGGGGTGGGAATATGAATTTTAGGAATATTTTTTAAATTTTCTGCTCTGACCTTGCTCACTTCTGCAGACTGAGATGTCAGCCACACCAAACATACTTTCCACACTCACATCTAGAGTTGGGGATGGGAATATGAATTTTTGGATTATCTTTCAAGCTTTCTGCTCCGACCATCTTGCTCACCTCTGTGGAGGGAGATGTTAGCCTCCTGCCTCTGCACTGGGACTTGCAGTGTCTGCTTCTCCCACCGCTCCCCTCCTCCACCTCCTGATAGGAAAGCCATTTTGTGGAGCAGGAGACCCCATCTCCAGCTGCCATTTTTAACTGAAGAGTCTGGTGATTACATCTCTGCTTAGCCCACAACCCATAATTTATAGAACATTCTATTATTCTTAACTTTGTAACTCAACAATCACGTGTCTCCCTAGCTTTCTGTCCCAGGCACATTGATAGATATATCTACTCTCCCATAGGAGCCATTTGGTAAGGAGGTGATACCCAGTACAGCTCCATCCCCTGAGGCAGGTCCATGGAGACCTTCCTCGATGGCAGTTCTCAACCTTCCTAATGCTGCGACCCTTTAATATACTTCCTCATGTTGTGGTGACCCGCAAACATAAAATTATTTCATTGCTACTTCATAACCGTAATTTTGCTAGTTATGAATCATAAGGTAAACATCTGACGTGCAGGATATCCAATATGTAACCCCCAAAGTGGGCCTGGCCCACAGGTTGAAAACCACTGCTCCCTGCTGACTGAATTCCCCCTGAGCAACTCACACAGGTGCTGCTGCCCAGCTTTCGTTTCCCCATATTTCCCAGGGGTCTTTTTCTGGATTCTTGAAGAGCTCCAAGTGCATTGGGTTTGCTTTGTTTATCTGTCAAGAAAATACGATGCTCTGTCAAGATAGACATGTCTGTTGAGCTTCCCTCAATTCTGGTGTTCCTGGTGAGTCACAGTGATCTCTGCCTTGATTTCACTGGGGATAACCATCAGGATCACCATACTTTTCCCCTGCCCAGAGGATGAACTAACCAGTGTATTGGCCTTCTTCCTTGTTTCTGCCCTCCACTCACAGAGTTCCCCTTACATTCTAGCCTCTTCCCACATCTAATGTCTTATCGTCCTGCCAAATCCAGAAGAAAACTGTGAAACCACCCTCCACTTCTGCCCCAGTTTTACACTGAATTCTCCTTCTTAGGAAACTGAGATTCAGTGTGACTTGTTTCCCCGGCACCGCCCAGTCGACTAGTTGGCTGTACCACAGTTTGAAGCAGACCACTAAGTCTGTTTTCTGTTTTCTGTTTGCTTGGTTTTAAGGCTAGTTTCTGGATCTGCTCCTCATGGCCTTCCAGGGCCTTTGGGTATGGTCCGTCAGCTCCTGGTCACCTGAGTTAGCAGCAAAGAGGCAGCTACTGGCCTAGCATTTTATTCTCTGCTTGTGCCGTGGGGTCGTCTATATGGGTAAGCATGTGGTCTACAGTCTGACCAGGGGTCTGCATGCTGCTTCTGGGAGGACGTGTCCTCAGGGCTGGTGTCTGTGGAGCCTGGAGTCAAGACTGTAAAAGAGGCACACCTTCCCCAGGAGCCCGTCTAACCTGCCTGTCTGGTGCCATAGATCCTAGGAGGACGTACTCACCTGGCTCCTGCCTCTCTCTGGTGGCCTTGCCCGTCTATGGAAAAGCTCCTGTCAAGAGCTACGACTGCCTACAGTAGCCTTATAAAGACTTCTTCTTTAGCCAAGTCAGTGATTGAAATGATTCCCAGCCTTCCTCTAAGGAGATGAAACCCACTTTCAGATTTCTTAGCTGTTTCCAGAGCCACAGCATATTTTACTGCTGGGAGGACAGATGCCTGCTCAAGTGTCTGATGAAGACACTTAAACTTTATTGTTATTTGACATTCATTAGGGAACCATCTTCTGTAGGCAAAACACAAGACATTTCTTCAAACAGGAACCATAAAAGGACTAATGATGGGTCATAGGCCAGATGGTATGGAAACAAGATGAACCAAGCCCTCGGGCCGTACCAGCTCATGCCTACCCACCCTGCCTTTGACAACAGTGAGAATCGTGGGGGAGAAAGAAACAGATATGATTTCAGGGTGCCAGCAACGTAGCCCAAGGATGGCATTGCAGAAATACGGAGCTGCACATGTTGCAAGGTCAGTGGTAGTATCATCCAATGGCTCTCAGCAGACAAGGGTCTGGAAAATTCTTTGTTGAATTAATGATCAAGTTCCCTCTACCTTGAATAATGTTTGCTCGGTTCTGATTTTATGCTGACAAACTCCCTGCAGTATTACAGCAGCTCAAAGTTGGCTGTTGCCTGTTCTGTCCCACAAGTCATAATGATAAGGATGAAGAAAGAAATTTTACCAAGGACACACGCCTCATCAGTAATGCTGAGGGGATTGAGTCTCCTATCTACAACCTTTTCCTTATGTCTCAAGAATCCTAAATACTGGTACTCTGTACCTCTAGCGTTAGAGTGTATACAGAATTCAGAGAGGAAAAATATACCTATTATAGGTATTTCTATACCTATGCCTATTTTATAATCATACACAACCACAGGGTGAGAAAATACAACCCAAGTTCTCCCTGCTTTTGCTAGATGAAACTGGAGATTCCTTTCCCATTTTCTGACTGGCTTCTCTGGCACTAAATGAAAATGGGAAAAGTCAGAGAGAGAAGGAACAGGGGCCCGTGAGCATCATCGTGTACCAGGTAGGCGGCCTCACTTAGATGTGGGGAAGAGAGATAAGGCTAACTTGCCACAAGGTTTAAAACTTTGCTATCAGGAAGGAAGATGGCAGTGAGGATCCCATCCCAATTGAACGTCTCTGATGCTGTAAGCTACATCTCCCCGGAAAGCATCTCTCTGTGACAAATGAAGTCATGGAGTTTGCAACAGTAACAGGAAAATGCTATTTATCAGGTTCATGTAACAATGGGGCAGTTTATCTCGAGAACAAGGCTTTCACGATGTCTCCAGATATCTTCATGAGGTGATGTTAACGTTTTCTGCATCAGCTCCTGTGTTTTCTAACCACCTACGCTTTGGACTCTGTTTTCTTCTTCCCTCTTACCAGCCCTGCACCTCCACCTCTTCATCCTAAGCTTACTATATGTGCCTATAAATAAAGGGGGTGGCGGATTTCCTTCATGTTGAGAATTTCATTTCCAGTTGCTAACGCTACTTCCTTTATTGGGAAGAAGCACAGGAAAGCACGTTGGCCAGTACCCATTCAGAGGGAAGGGGCTGAAGTCTTCCTGTGACTCATTTCATTCCATCTGGAGGCTATGTCTTGATGAGTTCTTCCTACTGGAGTTCTACCTTGATGTTAGTGAGGGATTCCTGTGTTTTAGGGGGTACAAACTTCACATCATAAAATATGGGGATCACCTGCTGCTCCCCAACCATGAAGCCATGCTGTCATATTAAAGAAATAAGCCAAGCAGATGCGAGTGAACCCACAACCCCAGCGTGATTTCATTTTAATGCTAACTGTCCTATTTGGAGCAAGAGTAATTAGAAAATCAGCAGCGAGTTAGGGGAAAAGAATTGCTGAGGTTTATAATTACTTGGGGTAGAAAGAGAATCCAGGATCCATTTACTGAGAGTCTCATTAAAGTCTCCATTAGGAGATGCAAGCTGCAGCCATCAGAGCCAGAGAAGAAGTGGGGGGAGGAGGCGTCTGTGAAGGAAGCTAGGGTGAGTTCTGTGGTCACTTCGTCAGAAGAAGCCCGAGGTTCTGTTCTTACCACACTGTCCATGTCTGACAGTCAAGGTCAGAGAAGATTCACAATAAATATTCTTGACCATTTATTCACCTTTCCATACCTCCCACTTCCTTTTTGGTTTCCTCTGGTAAGCCCTCAATAATGAGAACTATCTCATTTGTCTCTTAACCCTCCTTCCTGGATGTAACTGAGATCGGTTTTATTTACTTATCTGTCTGTCTATTTATTTATTTATTTTTTTATTCTTTCTAGATTCGAACATGTGTATCTCTCAGCTACTCTTCCATGACACAGTTTCCCTTCTATGAACATCTTGTGTCCTCCCTCTCAACAGTATGTTAAACACTAAGCCCCACCCTGCCAGCAGAGGACTTTAAGAATATGGTCTTATTTAGAAATAATGTTGCTGCATATGTACTGTTTAGATCTTATTAGAATAGTGTGGTCCTAATCCAGTCTATCTCATGGCCCTTTAAGAGACAAGATAGAGGCACAGGCACTAAAGAGAAGAGCATCACGCGAGGATGGAGATGGAAACAGACATGCTGCGGTTACCAGTCAAGAGTACAAAGTCAGAGCATACAGGATTGTTCAGTGTGGGTTTCAAAGGGAGTGTGGCCCCACTAACACCTTGAAATGGCTTCTTTAGCCTGTAGCTGGTGAAAGTACATTTCTGTCATCTGTGGTAACTTGTTATAGCAGTGCAAAGACACAAATGGACACCCTCATGACAAACGCCCGCTAGAGGACTGGGACGGGAGGTCAGTAGCAGGCTCTACAGGAATAAAAGGTGCATGCCTGTAACCTTTGTGCTGGGGGGCAGAAGCAGGCAGATCTTTAGAGCTGGCTAGCCAGAAATCATAGCCAGTTTGTGAGCTCCACATTCAGTAAGAAACCTTGTCTCAATACACACAGACACACACACACACACACACGCACGCACGCACGCACACCAGACATTACTGAAAATCTGAGGAAGATAGGGCTTCAAACATCTGTGAACTCTGGTAACACAGCAACTAGTCCTAGCCTTCACTGTGGCTGCTACTTCTGCTCCTGCTTTGTCATACTTTCCTTGTCTGTTGCTGCTAATTTTTGGATCACTCTTTGGGCAGTGCAGGTAGACAGACAATTTATTTGGTCCTTGCAGGAATTCCATCATGTGGATGTGCTGACTATACAGAGAGGGATGCGGGCTTGCAGAACTCAAAAGCACCTTGCTTCAGTCTTCCGTCTTTATTTTGCATGCCTTCACCATCATCTGTTACAAAATCAGCAAAGTTCAGAGCTGAAAGAAACCTTTGAAATGTTCTAGTATTCATTCATGTTTTTAATTGGAGAAACTGATCTTAGAGTGGGAGTAATTCATGCTCATTTGCTACCCCCTAAAGCTCACTGCCAGAGTTCTATAAATATCTCTCATGTAATCATACAAGAACAGGATGAGAGTTTTGCAATGGAGACACTCAAGCCCCAGGCAGTGTGACCTCCATCTAAGACGCACTGCTTACAAGCAATGAAGTGACGACCTGAATCCGGGACTCACTGGACCCAAAGTTTCTTTTGACTTACTTCCTGTGCCTTAGCAATATTCCAAGGATGTGAGAAACCAGGAGCTGGAAGCAGACTCCCTGTTTCTGGCCCCTCATATAGACCATCAAAAATCCCACCCATCTGTTATACAGGGCATTTAGGGCCCACCTTTCATCATTGGTCCGTATTGTACAAATTGAGAACGATGTACATATGAACAGATACTTAATATTATTCACCAATCCCGAACTTCCTGCTCCATCTCGGCTGGCAAAGCTTTCAGTTATCCCATCTCACTGGGCTGGTCCTCATCTGTAAGCTGTCATCTCTTCCCTCAGCCCGCCTGCTTCCTGCCTCCCTCATTTCTGAGCTGAGACGTTTCCTCATTACAGCTCCTATTTGCGTAAGATCAACTTTAAGTTCCTTTTATCTCTACTCCGAGCTTCTTAAAAAAAAATCTTACCGGATCTTTGATTGGTTGTTGTTTGATGCCTTTTTTCAAAGGCAGCCTGACAAAGTCTTTCCAGGGCTTTTGCGGCCCTGTTCAATTAGAGCTAAGGCTTCAGCCAGCCGTCTCCTTTCTGATTTGAGGTCACTCAGTGTGTACAGTTAGACTCTTAGCTCATGTGTTTCTTTGCTCTTGGCTTATTAAGTCCACTTCCTTCAGAAATGGATCTCTAACTTTTTTCCTATAGAAAAAAAATGCATCTTTAATTATCATTATAAGTACGTATTCTTGGTGGCTTACAATGACAGCCAGTTGATACATAATACATGAGAAAAACAGCAGAATGGGAGAAACCATTGCTTTACCTCAAGGTTTCAGTCTGTCATGGCAGGGAAGGTGTGGCAGAGCAACAGATTACATGGAAGATAAGAGAGAGAGAGAGAAAGAAGGACCAGTAAGAACCCCCTAAAGCAGCACCTCATGTCTTCCAGCTGGCCCCCAGCTCCTAAAGCTTCTAGAACCAAATGGTGACACCAGCTGAAAACCACTGTTACCATGTGAGCTGGTGGGGGACATCTCACAGTCAAGCCACAACATCAATCTAGGTGGCCATGACATCTTTGCTGGCTGTGATGTCACTCAGGCCTCTGGGGGAGGGGTAGATGGAGTGGGGTACCACGTGTGGGCAGCCTCGGGGACCTGACTCTTTCCCTTTGTCATTCTTGTTTCCCATCCTTCCTTCTCTTTTCTCTCTTTTAAAAAGATTTAGTGTGTGTGTGTGTGTGTGTGTGTGTGTGTGCCTGCAGACATATCTGCGCACCACGGGCATGCAGGGCCCATAGATGCCGGAGGAGAGTGGTGGGTCCCTGGGAACTGAAATGCAGATCGTTATGAGCTGATGGATGGGCGCCGTGAAACTGAACCTGGCTCCTCTGTTCTTCTAACCATGGAGCCCTCTCTCCAGTTCCCGACTCTTCGTTTCCATTCTCCTTTTCCAGCCTTCTCCAGTGTTCAACCTCATTCTCCCAGTTGCTCCCCATCCTCACCGACTCTCTGCCATTCATCACAGTAGGGTAGATGGACTGTTCTTAGGAAAACTGTTGCCCTGGTGAGAGAATCAGAAAAAGGGCTGGGATTCTGGATGAGGCTAATTTCTTCCTCTGTCTGGCATCCCCTCCATCTAAGGTAAAATAAATGCTATTCATCTGAAGAGACATTTTTTTCTTAAACTTCTGCCTGGCCTTCTTGAGTCTATTGAAGAAATTCATATTTTGTATATTAACCTAAATTTTGTTACACTTCTTGCCACCTAATACCATGGCCTTATTATGCTAACCCTTTGCCTGCCTGGATTATGTCACAAAGAATTCTGCATTAACTTGACAAGAAAGAGCTTAGGGCCCAAATTTGCTTCTCTCTAATTTATAGATGGAGGAGTGGGGAGTGCATAATAAAGTCCCATTTCATCATAACATATAATTCAAATAAAGTTGGTGTAAATACGACGAAACCATTCCAAATAGCATGCTGTGAATGACAGGCAAGTGCAAGATAATGAGGACTTAGAAAAAAATCCAGTCCCTATGTTCAGGAAGCATAGATTTTACCGAAAAACAAAACAAAGATACAAAAGCTGTTAGAGCTCTCAGCAGGATCTGCACAGAGGCTCAGAAGTGTCAGGCTAAGGAATTGGGGAACATTCTTCAGTCAAGCCCTCTTCCCTAATTTGCATATGACCCAGAAATACAGAACTTGAATCTTACTCAGAGTTGGGTTCAGATATATGCACACATGCTTATTTGGACCCCAGTGGGTCCTGGGTGAGGACAATGACGGTGTAGATGCTGGGTGCAGTTTGGGTCCTGAGTAAGAACAATGACGGTGTAGGTGCTGGGTGTAGCAGTGTGGGTCCTGGGTGAGGACAATGACGGTGTAGGTGTTGACTGCAGCAGTAGGTCCTGGGTGACCACAATCACATTGACAGTGTAGTTGCTGGCTGCAGCAGTGGGTCCTGGGTGAGGACAATGACGGTGTAGGTACTAGGTGCAGTTTGGGTCCTGAGTGAGGACAATGACGGTGTAGGTGTAGTGGAGCCTGATTGTGGAAAGTACCATGTTGCTCATGTGTAGGCAAGGCTGTCCTTGAACCCATCTCAACCTACCCTCCATTCTGGATTGTGCTCTCTCTCTCTCTCTCTCTCTCTCTCTCTCTCTCTCTCTCTCTCTCTCTGTAAGATAATGTAGCAAAATTTAAAACCCCACAGTTTTGGAGAGCTACAGGTATAGTACTAATGGGCTTAGTGACCAGGGCTTTGAACAGAATAAGGAGAGTCACTATGACTTCTCCACTTCATTTCAG